>NC_090650.1:205829367-206489367 GCF_040937935.1 Hyperolius riggenbachi | reverse complement strand
TTGCATTTGGTGTGCCCCTTTTAACCTCCTGGGAACTGCGTAATGTAAATCCTACGCTGAACTTGTGGCTGTCGAAATCTTATGCGGCGTAGGATTTACACCGCCTGCTGCTTCCACTCATGACGCCATTGTGCGCACCAGAGATGGGAGATTAAGCTGTCATATGACAGCTGACATCTCCCCTCAGTGATCAGGAGCCATTGTGATTGGCACGTGATCACTATTGGCAGCGGCAGTCAGAGGGGAGGAAGAGGACGGAGATTCACCTTCCTGACGTTTCCCTGGCGATTGTCGCTCCGCTCTGGCCGGCATCCCCACTCGCTCTGCCTTAAGTGTCGGGTCCCGGCTTGATAACTTCATCAAGCCGTGACCTGGAACTTAGCGGCAGTGCGAGCATGGATGCGGGCTAGAGCTGTTCATCGCTGGAGCCTGGGAGGAGAATAAAGGCTGCTGGCAATATGGGGGACACCTGGCAATACAGGGGACACCATGCCTTGCTATCTATAGTGGGGCACACGCGCGCACAAGCACACAGGCGCACAAGCGCACGCTCACACACGGGTTAGGCAGCCGTAAATGTAGGTCACTTTGCAAGTACTCTCGTTCCCAAGTGCTTACAAAGAAGAGTCTTCTTACTGTGCATTTGTGCATGCTCAGCCCCTATGCTCTCGTCTTTGGAAATACTTGGGAATGTGAGTAATTCTGGAGGCTGCTTGAGAAGTGCCGAAGACTCCTTCCCAGCTGCTTGCATATCATAAATGGGGGTGCAGGAACACCAGATCGAGCACCGAGAAAGTTCTATTGTCATCTATAGTCTGTATATAACTCAGGATTTCAATTTAACATTATAGAGATTCACTCACTTCCAGTTTTCTTACCTGCTAGACGAAATCAGGGCAATTTTACAACGAAGGTACTTCAAAATGTACATGCTAGATCTGACTGCAGGATAGACAGGCGTATTTCATTACTATTGGCATCCAGAAATATAATGGACATGGAATTGTAATGTACATGTTTGTGTAAACGTGCTTTTTATTGACTGTAACTTTTTCTATATTAGCAGCTCAGCCTGAAAATCTGAAGGATAAAGTAGGCGTGCCTTTTGTTCTTCCTGCTCCAAGCGTACCTGGCAGTGACCAAGTGAACTGGGCTCCAGCTTTCCCACCGGCATCCGTTCCACCTCCATTCCTTCCAGAAACTCAGAAACCAGGTATTCCAGAAATGCCCCAAGCTTGGCCACTGCAAGCTCCATTCCTTCCAGGAAATCAGCAACCAAATATGCAGGGAATGCCTGCAGTATTTCAGCAGGGGCCACTGCAAGCTCCATTCCTTTCAGGAAATCAGCAACCAAATATGCAGGGAATGCCTGCAGTATTTCAGCAGGGGCTGCAGCAAGCTTCGTTTCTTCCAGCAAATCAGCACCCGAATATGCAGGGAATGCCGCCAGTATTTCCGCAGGTGCCACCGCCAGTATTTCCGCAGGTGCCAACGCAAGCTCCATTTCTTACAGCAAATATGCAAGGAATGCCTGCAGTATTCCAGCAGGGGCTGCAGCAAGCTCAGTTTCTGCCAGGAAATCAGAATTTAAATATTCAGCAAATGCCTGGTGCCACTATAGAAAATGTACAGAAAAATCAAGCTGCTGAGTCCAGTTTAAATGCACAAAGTGACTCAAATTCTGAAGAATTAAAATTTTTAAAGAAATTAATGGCATTACTTTCAGCTCTTCCAGAAAATACTACATCATCAGACACTTCGCAGTTTAGTTCAAAATTAACTATGTTAAAGTCTTTGCTCTCGGATAAAACCCCAAATACAAATGCCACAGCAGCAAACCAGCAGGTAATGATGCAAGTTGCATCTTTGACTCAGGGTGTGGCAAGCACAGAAAATGTTTCTCAAAATAAGCAGTTGATGATAATGGCATCTCAAAATACAGCAGATATGGCTGGGCTGAATCAAAACTTGGTGATGCAAATGGCTTCAATGGCAAATAATGTCATGCCTGTGGAAAATGCACAAGCGAACCAGAAATCATTAATGCAGATGGCAGCTTTACTTCAAGACAGACAGAGCATAAACACAAATTCATTAATGCCTAGTAACCAGACGTTTAAAAACCAAGACTATGCTCAGGAGGACAATTCAATGAGGTTAGTGGATCAAAATGTTAATCAGAATGTGTACATGGATCCCCAATCAAGATATGCTAATGCATCACAAAGTTATGGAGATTTTGGCTATGGTGCATCAACAGTTGGCAATTTTTATGAGTCTGGGATGGGTCAGTATGGTGATAATACGAAGTCCATGGTACTAAAAAACAAGCCAACGCAAAGTTTACATAGTGGCATAAACAGTGGAGCGGGGGATGAAAAAGTTAGAAACCCAAAATCTGAGGACTATGCCAGTGAGTCACCATATACACGAGTCTCTCTGTCTCCTAAAACTTCAGGAACTGTAAATAAGAGATTTCACAATGCCAATTCTGATCTTGACCTGAGAAAAGAAATCCATTCACAAGAGATGGGATCTAGTCATGGAAAACACAGTTCCAGAGCTTTCGAAGATCCCGAGTGGTCAGAACGAGAGAGTGGAAAGCCTTATAATAAGCGTCCTAGGCTGGACACAGAGCATGGGGCGCACCAACCCAGAGAAAATGACTTTCAAGGCAGAGATCTATCAAACTTGTCATTAGATCTCCTGAAGAGGATTCGAGGGAAGGATGTGTTCACCGCTTCAGCAATTCTTAGTGAATATGCAGACAGTCATGCTTCTAAATAAAGTAAGTTAATAGTTTTTTTCTTTTCCTATACCATGTTCAGTTTCATACCATGTTCTGTTTCATCATGTAGTAAACTTACGAAGAACCTTGTAGAATTAAAGTAACCAACAATGTACAGCATATACAGAAATTGTGCTGAGAAGCAACACAATTTAAAGTAAATCTGTAACATTTAAAAGAGAAAAAGTTACATACTTACTATAGTAGTGGCTCCAGTGGCTTCCTATGTCCTCGACAAGACCAATCCAGAGCTGGGACCCTCTGGAAGTTCACAGCCAGGCTCCTATCTGTGAACTAGCATGGCTACACCTTGCACCTATGCAGTAGCACAAAGCTACTTGGCAGAAAAGTAGGCGTGAGGTATCCTGCGTAATATGTTGGCGCTTTATAAATACAATAAAAAAATAAATAAATCCTGTGCAGTATGGCCGCGCTGGTTTCACGGACGGATATGCAGCTGCACGCACTCTTCAACGAGCCCTTGTAGAAAAAGTTCAGAAGGTACCAGTGCTGGATCGGTGGAGGCAAGGTAGACTGGGAAACTTCAGGCTTCCCTCTGCTGAAAGAAGTACCCATTTGGGGCTTTTTTCTCTTCAGGTACACTTTAATGCTTGTTAATAACCGTGGCGTTAAGTGAATTTAAGAGATTAAAGTGTAACTGGAGTGAGCCATTAAAACTAAGCATATCTCCAGTCACAAAACAATACTACAACAACCTTTCTAAAATTCTTTTCTCCCATGGGACACAAAACGCAGTTTGCTATAGAAACCCATAACAGCAGATATATAACTTTTACTGTTAAATCTGTTACATCCAAAATATAGAAGGTCAGGCTTTCACCTGATAGCTCATCGACCCTTTCCTCCCATCCATCCTGCCAGTGAAAGAGCTTCTGGCCTCCTTGTTCAAACTGAAGAACAAGGTTGGCAGTCAGCTGCTTCTATAAGCTTGGATGAAAGCCTGCCTTCCTGTATTCTGGCTGGCATGAAAGAGGATACATTTTTAGCATTATCTTGGAGTTGCAAAGGAAACGTAGGGCTTTTTATCACAGGCCGTGATTCATTTTGGGATTGTATACTTTCAGGAAAGATTTGAAGAATAACTTCACTTATATTACAAAGTGTAGCTACCTGCGTTGATCAGGCTACAGTACTGTGCACAAGTGGGCAGTTGTTAAAGATGCTTAAAGTAAAGCCCCTTGGACTCATTGATACGGGTATCGGAATCTGATCTCAAGGGTGACTGTGCAGGGCCAACAATATACAGACACATCGCTAACCTACAGGCTTGCGAAGTGTTCTATTGCAACGCAAGGGGGTGGAGGACTGAGGGAGCGGCGCAAGTGTGACGTCACGTGGTAAGTGGGGAGAACAAAGATCTCGGCCGAAGCAATCCACCAGGTGCATCGCTGGCTGGACAGCGGATGGGAGTCCGGAAGGCTGGTGTACACTTTATCTAGTACTTGTACAGGCCTTAAATGTTTCCCAAATATAAAATCTGATTGTTCATTCTTATCAATTTACAAAATGCAAAGATAACAGAAGAAAAATCTAACTTGATTAAAGGGACACTTAAGCCAGAAAAAAATGAGTTATACTCACCTGGGGCTTCTACCAGCCCCCTGCAGCAGTCCTGTGCCCTCGCAGCCACTCACTAATCCTCTGGTACCCCGCTGCCAGCTAGTTTTGTTTTTGCTGACAGGCCCGACAGGACAGGCCACACTTAGCTTTCTCCGCATTCCTGACTGTAATTGGCGCTATTGCAGTAGCTTCTAGACACCCCCACAAGATCCACTTTTTGCAGCTACTTAGACCAAGCTGCTGTTTAGCTGTCCTTCAGAAACATACGTGCACATGTGTCTACAGTATATCTAGATGGTGTGTGCACACCTTTCCTACTGTTTTATTTATTTTTCTAACTTTTGGTATCTGTTTTATTTTGCAGCATCCCAGATATTTCAGATTCCTTCCAGGAGTGAGATTGAGATGTATTGCACTACAGGCTTCCCTGACGTGTATTGTTGTAATAGATATGGATGTGGATATTTTGCTTCATTCAGAAATTAATAACTTGGTAGAATTTTGAGTGTTTCATTTATCAGAAATGTGATCAGATGTGAAGGAATTTAACACTCCTAATGCAGCACAAAATGATTGACTTTGCCACCAGGTAGTACCAAACAAGGATTGTTGGTCAAATTTCTGTTGGACTGGCATGCAAGTCTTATTGAAATACTAACTCTTCATGGAATGATTTGAACACTGAGGCCAATTAAGCAATTCTTTTACAAACTTGTTTGAATAGTATGTTAGAGGCAGCAACATTGAGGATGTCACAGTGCTGAAGTCACAAACTTGTAGTGACGTGGATGTGTTCAGTTATCATTTGTTATATGTACATACTATATAGGCACTATATTTTCAAAGGAAATTCATGTTTTAGTGTTTTTGGATTTACGGAAATGTTTGATGTAACATTTTCCTTTAAACACACAAATGTAAATAAAAAAATATTTCTGCCTCATCTCTTTGTTATCCGTTACATAAATTATTTGTTATGGACAAACAATATGCCAAGCCAGATTTGATACACCCTATCAGTTCATCCTCACCAGTGCCACTAGCTGCATTTATGCCAGCTCCTACATTTTATTATTGTAGTCTGATTTACAATATAAGAAACTCCATGCTTCGGATACATGAAATGTGCTCTTAACCTGTAGCCGACCGCTCCACGCCAATTAGCTTGAACACGACAGCCCCAGGACCACTCCACGCCAATTGCCGTGAAGTCCTAGGGGCGGAGATTGCAGGGGATCATGTGCGCGCATCCCCGCTTGAATGATGGAGCTCTGTTCCGTCATCAGGCTCCCGATCTACAGCAGCGCTGTAAACCTACGAAGGCGGCACAGAAGCGATCCGCCGGCATTGGCTGAAGCCCATGACAGCCGATCATGCTGATTGGCTGGCGGGGGGAGGTTGGGTAAAAAAATAAAATATATATATATATATATATATATATATATATATATATATATATATATATATATATATATATATATATATATATATATATATATATTTTCTTGTAAAGGGGAAAAAAAAAGGGAAATATATATAAAAAAATAAACCTCCTGGGAGCGATCATAGCCCACCAACAGAAAGCTCAGTTGGTGGGCTGAAAAGGGGGAGGGAGACGTCACTTGTGTGCTAAGTTGTATGGCCCTTAAAGCTGCAGTGGCCTAATTTAAAAAAAAATGG
Organism: Hyperolius riggenbachi; assembly: GCF_040937935.1. Lineage (NCBI taxonomy): Eukaryota > Metazoa > Chordata > Amphibia > Anura > Hyperoliidae > Hyperolius > Hyperolius riggenbachi. Next base: position 206,483,318 of record NC_090650.1, on the reverse strand, counting down.
CCTGGTCACTAGGGGGATGTAAGCCTACGGTCCTCAAGTGGTTAAAGGACCACTACCACGAAACATTACATTTTGAAACACCCCCCCCCCCCCCCCACAGTAGTTATAGCAATCATACAGAATATTCACAGTGTTGTTTATTTCATTTTCTAGCATGGCCCTTTAAAGATCCATATGACACTGTATACGTCAGTCCCTGCACTCCCGCTGACAGACTTCTGTATCTATAAACTCATCATAGGGGAAGCTTTATCAGTGGTTGTAAATGAACTAAACCACTGATGGTATAATCCTTTTTTTTCTTTTTTTTTAACCTCGGCCCCAGTCTTCCCAACTGCCATAAATCCCTGAGCAAACTCTCGTGCTGACAAGGTCCCTGCGTAGCCTGCACATCATTACAAGCAGGCAGCTCAGCGGTGACTGAATAGGCTTAACAGGAGAGAGCAGCTCAGGTGTCTTATTGTACAACCGTGTCCATGCTGTGCTGAGAGCTGACTCACTGATTGCTTGGAGGGCAGAGGGTGGGGGCTGCCGGGACCTTATCGGCATGAGAATTTATGGCAGTTGAGAAGACTGGGGCCCGAGGTGAAAAAAAAAAATTATACAATCAGTTGTTTAGTTTTATTTACAACCACTGATAAGGCTCCCCCCATGATGAGTTTATAGATACAGAAGTCTGTCAGTGGGAGTGCAGGGACTGACGTATACAGTGTCATATGGATCTTTAAAGGGCCATGCTAGAAAATAAAATGAAATGACACTGTGAATATTCTGTCTGATTGCTATAACTACTGTGGGGGTGTTTCAAAATGTGATGTTTCGTGGTAGTGGTCCTTTAAAGGATACCCAAGGTGACATGAGATAGACGTGTATGCCTAGCACACAAATGACTATGCTGTGTTCCTTTTTTTCTTTCTCTGCCTGAAAGCGTTAAATATCAGGTATGTAAGTGGCTGACTCATTCCTGTCTGAATATGAAGTGACTACAGTGTGACTCTCACTGAGACTCTCACTGATAAGATATTCCAACTGTAACACACTAGCAGAAAATGGCTTCTGAGAGCAGGAAAGGGATAAAAATGGTCAATAGTTCATAGATTTTAGCTCTGGCATACTTCAATAAATGTGTCATTGCGCAAAAACAATAAAACAGTTAAAACTAAAAAAGTAGATTTAAACATAAAATAAAACTGTGGAATATCAAAGTCCTTTTTAGGAGACAGAAGATGGATACAATTGTTTATTTTAGTAGTTTATTTTCGCCTCGGGTGTCCTTCAAAGCCCAATTAAACCTAAACTTTATTGAGGCCAGAAACCCATTAGGATCGATTTTTCTGAGCGTTTTGCGGTTTGAAAACTCTTGCTAATGTAATGTTATGGGTGTGATCCCACTTGAGCAATTTGATTTTATAAAAATCTCCCATAGCATTGCATTAGCAAGAGCTTTTTCAAATCACTAGCAATCGCTCCTAGTGGGTTTCTGGCCTAAAGCAATTCTTTTGTTTACTGTATAGTAGAAGACTCCTTTTTTTGGAGTAAACTTTGCAAAATTCAACAACTCATTTTATTGCAGTGCACATACATACAGACTAAACTCTTCAAGAGCCTAACTCTTGTCATACATTATATGGGATTTTTTTTTTACATACATCTTTATTTTCACTTTTCTACTAATTTTGATACATTCAAGTACATTTAAAAAAGGGAAAGGAATGAAGAAAATATAATACAACAAACCCCCCGAAAAAAACGAGAGACTGGAATATTGCTTCTTATGCAAAAAAAAGCTCCATCTCTATCCTGCAGTTAAAGGGAACCTTAACTGACAAGCAGTGCGCCTGCACGGCTCTGGCAACGTGCTTCCTCAATCGTGCTCCCGTCCCTGTGGCCATCTTGCGCTTGAGCAGTACACGTACATACAGTGGGATGTGAAAGTTTAGGCAACCTTGTTAATCATCATGATTTTCTTGTATAAATTGGTTGTTGCAATAAAAAATATCAGTTAAATATATCATATAGGGGAGACACAGTGATATTTGAGAAGTGAACTTAAGTTTGTTGGATTTACAGAAAGTGGGCAATAATTGTTTAAACAAAATTAGGCAAGTGCATACATTTGGGCACCACAAAAAAGAAATGAAATCAATATTTAGTAGATCCTCCTTTTGCAGAAATGACAGCCTCTAAATGCTTCCTGTAGGTTCCAATGAGAGTCTGAATCCTGGTTGAAGGTATTTTGGACCATTCCCCTTTACAAAACATCTCTAGTTCATTCAGGTTTGATGGCTTCCGAGCATTGACAGCTTTCTTTAATTCACACCACAGATTTTTAATTATATTCAGGTCTGGAGAATTAAATGGCCAATTCAGAACGTTGTACTTGTTCCTCTGCATGAATGCCTTAGTGTATTTTGCGCAGTTTTTAGGGTCGTTGTCTTGTTGAAAGATCCAGCTCCGGTGCAGCTTCAGCTTTGTCATTGATTCCTGGACATTGGTCTCCAGAATCTGCTGACACTATGTGGAATCCATGCGTCCCTCAACTATGACAAGATTCCCAGTCCCTGCACTGGCTACAAAGCCTAACAGCATGATGGAACCACCACCATATCTTACTGTAGGTAGCAAGTGGTTTTTCTTGGAACGCTTTGTTCTTTTTCCTCCATGCAGAACGCCCCTTGTTATGACCAAATAACTCTATTTTAGTTTCATCAGTCCACAGCACCTTATTCCAAAATGAAGCTGGCTTAAAATGTGCTTTAAAGAGGATCTGTAACATAAAAAGATCCCCTGGGGGGTACTCACCTCGGGTGGGGGAAGCCTCCGGATCCTAATGAGGCTTCCCACGCCGTCCTCCATCCGTCAGGGGTCTCGCTGCAGCCCTCCGTGGAGTCCGGGCAGCGGTGACGTCATTATTTACCTTCCTGGCTCCAGCGCAGGCGCTCTGACGGCTGTCGGCTCCGAACTACACGGAAATACCCGATCGCCGTCGGGTCTGCTCTACTGCGCAGGCGCAAGTTTCCGGCGCCTGCGCAGTAGAGCGGACCCGACTGAGATCGGGTATTTCCGTGTAGTTCGGAACGGAAAGCCTCCACAGCGCCCCCCGCTGGAGCCAGCAAAGGTAAATATTAAACTAACAGTCGGCACAGTCGCCGGCTGTTCGGAGGGCTGCGGAGAGACCCCCGTGGGACAGAGGACGGCGTGGGAAGCCTCATTAGGATCCGGAGGCTTCCCCCACCCGAGGTGAGTACCCCCCAGGGGATCTTTTTAATGTTACAGAGTCTCTTTAACATACCTCCAGCGGCTTTGTTTGTGCTGTGGGCGGAGAAAAGGCTACCTCTGCATCACTATCACATACAGCATCTTCTTATGTAAAGTGTGCCGAATGGTTTAATGATGTACAGTGACTCTATCTGCAGGAAGATAATGTTGTAGGTCTTGCTGCTGGTCTTTGGGTTGACTCTGACTGTTCTCACCATTTGTCACTTTTGTTTATCGGAGATTTTTCTTGGTCTGCCACTTCAAGCCTTAACTTGAACTGAGCCTGTGGTTTTCCATTTCCTCAATATGTTCCTAACTGTGGAAACAGACAGCTAAAAACTCTGAGACAGCTTTCTTTATCCTTTCCCTAAGCCATGATGGTGATCAATCTTTGTCTTCAGGTCATTTGAGAGTTGTTTTGAGACCCCTTAAATACTCTTTCTCATAACTGGATTCGCCTGTGTATGTAGGTCAGGGGTCACTGAGCTTACCAAGCTAATTTGAGTTCCAATAATAAAATGACAATAGTTCCCAAATTTATGCACCTGCCTAATTTTGTTTAAACAATTATTGCGCACTTTCTGTAAATCCAATAAACTTCATTTCACTTCTCCAATATCACTGTGTGTGTCTCCTATATATTATATATTTAACTGATCTTTTTTATCATAACAACCAACAATTTATACAGGAAAATCATGACTATTAACAAGGTTGCCCAAACTTTCGCATCCCACTGTACGTACTACTTGCACTGCACAGGCGCAAAAATGCACGTGGCCATAGCTGTGCAGGCGCACTGCTGAAAACAAAACTGAGCTACGGAAGGGGACTGGCTGATCGTTGAGTGATTCCATGGGCACAGGATGTCTGCAGGGGGCTGGGGGAAGCCCCAGGTAAGTTACACTTTTTTTTTTAACTTGATTAAGGTTCCCTTTAAGCAAATGATGGCTACCTAGCGTATAACTCTAATGCTGACACTAGCTTCAGTTACTGCATGTATGGTAAGGTGACCCTGCCATGGTGCCCACCCACTCTTAAACCCATGGTGGGGGAACATGACAAAACAACAAAAGCTTAGAAAGACATAAAGGTCGAAAGACCTAAAAAAAAGGGGGAAAGAGGAACATCAACAAAAAAAATCCCAAGGGACAGTAGCAGCCACCTACATTGCCTTCAGCAGCGTATCCCTGGAAAAAGGAAAAAAAAAACTAAATGGAAAAGGAGTTATTTATCTGAGAGAGACCCAAGGTCCACCCAAGCTAATTTAGTGTTTCCATTGCCAGCCCTAGTTTTTCAGCTAGTCCCGCCACCCCAAATTTGCTGTTGTCTGTGTATATTCCCCCATCTCTAAATTCCAGCCAGGGAGTCCACTTACTCAAATGTTTCTTACTTTGATCATGCATTATATGCATAAGATTATTTTATTATTGTATCATCTATTTCCAGGACCCAATATCTGATCGTTGGGGGGAGAGGTAGTCTTCCACCTCTTAAGGTGCATACACGCGTCTGATTTTATGCCCGATTGTCGTTCAAACCGGACGTTTGAACAACTTGTCATTCAAACAAAAAGTAGTTCATACTCCTTGTACACAGACGACAAAATGTTTGAAATGCTAACTACAGCTAATTTACATGTCGCTTGACTAGTCAATGGACTTCCTAGAACAATGGACTAGATCAAATGACTTGGTGTTTGAAAGTCTATTAGTTTGACACAAATCGACTTTCAAACAAGTAGTTTGTACACGTGTACGGACCTAACGGTCGTTTGAACGACAGTTAACGGATCTGCCAAGCGGATCAGTCAAAACTGCTGCTATCAGTCTAACGATCGTTCATACACACTCCAAACTGTCGTTCAAATGACAAGTCGTTCAGGAATATCAGACATGTGTACATACCTCTAGTCACAAGAATCTTAATAGCATTAATTAGATGCCTAAAGCCCCATCTGCACGATACGGTTCTTTGTGCGATTCGATTACGATTCTATTTACGATCTGATTAAACCCGACATGTCCGATTAGGATTCGATTCATTTCGATTTGACATTGCAATAGCAAATCGAATTGAATCGAATCCCAATCGGACATGTCGGATTTAATCGGATCGTAATCAAATCGTACAAAGAATCGCATCGCGTAGATGGGGCTTTAGAAGCAATTTTTTATATCTTTTAATGCTCCAAGTATTGCCATGCAACAGAAAAAGGCAGGTTTGTCTAGAGCAGGGGTGCCCAATACGTCGATCGCGATCTACCGGTAGATCGCGAACGACTGTCTGGTAGATCGCGGCGGCGTGGCAGCAGCCTGTCATATTTTACTGCCGGCTCGCTGCTCTTCTTGATCGCGGCCGCCGCGTTGTGTTATATTGTGCTGCTCTGCTGCCCAATGCAGAGCAGCACACGGCCAATCAGAAAAGCCAGGGGAGGGGAGAGGAGTGGCAAGGGGAGTGGCGCCGCATGAAAGGGGAGAGACGCAACTGAATGAGAGAAAGCGTCTCCCCCTCCAGCACTTCCTGTATCGATAGCCGTCCTTCCCCTTTCAGGGCTCCAGGCTATTTCATGTGGTTTAGGCAGGAAGAAGAGCTGCTGGCGAGTCGCTGTGTGAGAGCAGCCACACAGCAAGGAGAGACCTGCACAGAAGGTGACGAGGGGAGACACACAGGCGTGTGTCTCTTTTTATAATAGGTGGAGACAACGGATTTGGGGAAAGCTGAACTATGTGGGGAGCCTAATTACTTTGTATAGGGGACTACGCTCTGCTTGAGAAAGGTGGGGGGGGGGGGGGGGAGGGAGGAGGATTGAATCTATGCTGGGATGGGGAAATATGTTTATTTTTGCTTGATTCAAGAGGTAGCTAGCCCAATTATTTTTATTAAAGGGGACTCTTCTTAAAAATATGCGTGGATTTAAGGGGGAACTCTGATATACATTTGAAAATGTAAATAATTATAGGAGACTGCCTAATTACTATATGTTTTTTCGGGGGGGGGGGGGGGGGATTAGTGGGGGGCGCTGTAGTGCAGTAGATCACGGTGACCGGATAATTCGCAAAGTAGCTCGCGAGCTGAAAAAGTGTGGGCACCCCTGGTCTAGAGGTTTAAATCCCAGTATTTTATGAATATATTTTCACCCCCTCCCAAAATACAGACCATTCACATTCCAAGAATATATGTAAAATAGTCTCTGCATCTGCTACATCGCCAACACAGAGAAGTGTTCATAAAAATCTAAAGTGTAACTGTTGGGCATAAAATCAAAAATCAATTATTTATTTTTAGCTGGTAAACAAGTAAAAAGGATGCTAACCAGGCAATCCAAAAAATTAAAAATCACCCTTACTTTTCTTCTCCCCAGTTTCCCTGGCTCTTATTTGGTACATCTGCCGCACAAAGGAAGTTGCAGGGCATGCTATTTTTTTTTTTTTCTTTACTTTCCCCTCAGACAGAACTAATGCAGCCTGATTGGCTGAAGCCTCTTTCCCTCTTTTCCCCTCCCACCCCTCTGTTCCTCTCTGGCCAATATTTCTCATTCTGAGACAATTCACTTTCTATTGCAGAGCTGGGTGGGAGTGTATGAAGACTCGTAGGAAGGCGGGCAATGATACACAGACAGAGTAAGGGAGGAAATGTCAGGATTGGATTCAAAATGGAAAATCCCTATCTTTTTACTATAGAAAAAAAAATGCAACTAATCTTGTCAAATCTGACAATGTCAGAAACCTCTGATCTGCCGCATGCTTGTTCAGGAGCTATAGCTAAAAGTATTAGATGCAGAGGGGGTCAGTAGGATAGCCAGGCAACTGCTATTGCTTAAAGGGATACTGTAGGGGGGGTCGGGGGAAAATGAGTTGAACTTACCCGGGGCTTTTAATGGTCCCCCGCAGACATCCTGTGTTGGCGCAGCCACTCACCGATGCTCCGGCACCGCCTCCAGTTCACTTCTGGAATTTCTGACTTTAAAGTCAGAAAACCACTGCGCCTGCGTTGCCGTGTCCTCACTCCCGCTGATGTCACCAGGAGTGTACTGCGCAGACACAGACCATACTGGGCCTGCGCTGTGCGCTCTTGGTGACATCAGAGGGATCGAGGACATGGCAACGCAGGCGCAGTGGTTTTCAGACTTTAAAGTCTGAAATTCCAGAAGTGAACCGGAGGCGGGGCCGGAGCATCGGTGAGTGGCTGCGCCAACACAGGATGTCTGCGGGGGACCGTTAGAAACCCCGGGTAAGTTCAACTCATTTTCCCCTGACCCCCCTACAGTATCCCTTTAAGAGGAAATAAATATTGCTGCCTCCGTATCACTCTTTGCTTCAAGGGCCACTATCTCAAAAATCGTAAAATGTAAAATACATAGAAGCACATATACGTTTCTCGAACAGTAAAATGAGCCATAAATTGCTTTTCTCCCATTTTGCCGTGACAGTAGGTAGTAGAAATATTTTGGACTAGCCCATCTCATGGGGGATTCTCAGTTTTTTTTATTTTCAAAAGCATTTAGTGAATGGCAGTTGCTCTGTCCAACTTCCAAAAAGTGTGCATGGAGGCTGGCCAGCATCATTGCATACATCCTTTTCAGGGAATGTCTTTGTATAGAATATAAGCCTTGCTGAGAATCCCCCATGAAGAGATGGACTAGTCCAAAACCCGTTGGTTCTGTCAGATTTCTACTACCTACTGTAAGTGACAATAACAGGAGAAAAGTAATTTGTGGCTCTTGAAACCTACTTCTCATTTATGTTTACATGAATTTTAAATGTTACATTTTTTTGCGATAGTGGTCCGTTCAGTTGTCCTGTAACCACTTGCCGACCGCGCACTCATACCGCGCGCCGGCAAAGTGTCAGCTGCAGGACCAGCGATGCAGTATTGCGTCGCCAGCTGCAGGCTGATTAATGAGGAAGCAGCCGCTCGCGCGAGCGGCTGCTTCCTGTCAATTCACGGCGGGGGGCTCCGTGAATAGCCTGCGGGCCGCTGATGGCGGCTCGCAGGCTAAATGTAAACACAAGCGGAAATAATCCGCTTTGTTTACATTGTACGGCGCTGCTGCGCAGCAGCGCCGTAAGGCAGATCGGCGGTCCCCGGCCAATCAGCGGCCGGGGATCGCCGCCATGTGACAGGGGACGTCCTGTCACTGGCTGCACAGGACGGATAGCGTCCTGTGCAGCCCGGATCTCCGGGGGGGAGCAGATAGGAGAGGGAGGGGGGAATTTCGCCGCGGAGGGGGGCTTTGAGGTGCCCCCCCCGCCAGCAACATGCAGGCAGGAGAGATCGGACCCCCCCAGCACATCATCCCCCTAGTGGGGAAAAAAGGGGGGTGATCTGATCTCTCTGCCTGCTACATGATCTGTGCTGGGGGCTGCAGAGCCCACCCAGCACAGATCACTCAACACAGCGCTGGTCCTTAAGGGGGGGTAAAGGGTGGGTCCTCAAGTGGTTAAAGGGAATCTGAAGTGAAAATAAACATATGATGTAATGATTTGCATGTGTAGTACAGCTAAGAAATAAAACATTATTAGCACTTGTATGAGTCTCATATTGTTTCCAGTACAGGAAGAGTTAAACTTCAATTGTTATCTACGCAAAACAGCTTTTCTAAACTCTGTGACTCTATTAAGTCATGGACAGCACTGTCTTTTGAAGCTCTTATCTTAACTCTTTCTCATTGTTTCTTCTTTGTTTATGGGTTTCCTGTAGATAAAAGTTCAAAGGGTCACTAGCCTGCTCTGTGAAATCATTTAAAATGCTGTGTATATTGTGAAAACTGCAATTATTAGAGAATGATGCAATGTTAAAAAAAAAACCTGTATACCTGAAAATAAAATGGCACTATTTTCTTTGCTACTAATGTTCTATTAATTATCCGTATTACACAACCAATTCATTATATCATGAGTTTTTTGGTTTTTTTTGCCTCACTGTCATGTCAAGCCTATCAGGTGTATAGTGCCACCCAGTAAAAAAAAAATTGTACACTGGTTGATTTCTTGTGTTTTTGAGGCAACAGAGGACTTGTAGACAAACGGGAGGATCTTCCTCCATGGTTTTTCTAGCCAAATCTCTCATTTAGCCCTAATGGGTTAGGCCAGGTTTGCCTCCATATTCAAGAGGGCATATATCTGGGAGGTAGACCCCCTACATGGTCCCTGCACCCTACAAAGATCTTTAAATTGGGTAGTACTACTTCAAAGATCCCTCTTTTTTTACCTGCTGCCAGTCACCAAGTGGTGAAATTGGCTAAGGCTTCACATATCCAACTGATGCACATTTAAATGCGTCTTTATTTGGTGCAAGGAGACCCATTCCACATATTTAAATGCATTGCTCTTAACTCAGACAGCTCTCTCCAGAGTGGAAACCCACATCCAGAGACACTGCCAGTAAGCAAGGGGTTACACATCAGAGCATTTCTTCCTGGCAATGGCTGGGGAGAAATATCCTGGCACTTCCTATATTTGGCAAAGACAGCAAGTGTATGGGCTATCGGGATGTGTTTCAAAGAGTACGTAGTAGGTCTTGCTGCATACTCGCCCATTGCTTAGTGCCTCCATGCCTAGACCAGTCTACGATTTGGCTGCAGAATGATACAAACACACAATGGGGAAGCCAATCCTCGATCTTGTTTGTTGGCATATACTGTATATTCCTGCATATAAGTCTACTTTTTAACCCTTGAAAATCTTCTGAAAAGTTGGGGGTCGTCTTATACGCCGGGTGTCATTGATGCCGGGTGATACGCCCTATCCTTTTACCGCCTCTCAGATCTCCCTGCTGAGGGTGAGGGAGCGCAATCTATTCTTCCATACCGCTCTGATAAACAGGTAGACAAGGAGAGCTGACCAGTCTACTTAAGGACAGTTGACCAATGCAACAAGTCAATGGACTATATACTGGGTAACACATACAGTACAGCACCAGTATATGTTTATACATAGCACCAGTATATTATTATTTTTATTTTAATTTGGTGTGCGTTGGAAGAGGGGTAGTCTTATACGGCGAGTATATCCCAAACTCTATATTTTAACTGGAAAAGTTGGGGGGGTCGTCTTATACGCCGGAATATATGGTAGCAATGTAATCATAGTTTAGGAGTGCCTATTCTGCCAAATAAACTTAAGCAAAGCTCATCTTAACCATCTGAAAAAAAAAAAGTGAGGCGAGGACAATTAGTAGTGTCTGAAACGAGGACAAAATCCTTGGCATCAATGTCATCTTTAAAGGATACCTGAACGGACATGTGACATAAGATAGACATGTGTATGTACAGTGCCTAGCACACAAATAACTATGCTGTGTTTTTTTTTCTCTGCCTGAAATAGTTAAATATCAGGTATGCAAGTGGCTGACTCAGTCTTGACAGGAAGTGACTACAGTGTGACCCTCACTGATAAGAAATTCCAACTATAAAACACTTTCCTAGCAGAAAATGGCTTCTGAGAGCAAGAAAGAGGTAAAAGGGAATTTCTTTCCAGTGAGGGTCACAATGTAGTCACTTCCTGACTGAGTCAGCCACTTACATACCTGATATTTAACTCTTTCAGGCAGAGAAAGAAAAAAAGGAACACAGCATAGTTATTTGTGTGCTAGGCACTGTACAAACATGTCTAGCTCATCATGTCACATGTCACTTCGGGTATCCTTTAACCACTTGCCGACCGCACACTCATAACGTGCGTCGGCAAAGTGGCAGCTGCAGGACCAGCGACGCAGTAGTGCGTCGCCAGCTGCAGCCTAATTAATCAGGAAGCAGCCGCTCGTACGAGCGGCTGCTTCCTGTCAAATCACGGCGGGGGGCTCCGTGAATAGCCTGCGGGCCGCCGATGGCGGCTCGCAGGCTAGATGTAAACACAAGCGGAAATAATCCGCTTTGTTTACATTTGTACGGCGCTGCTGCGCAGCAGCGCCGTAAGGCAGATCGGCGATCCCCGGCCAATCAGCGGCCGGGGATCGCCGCCATGTGACAGGGGACGTCCTGTCACTGGCTGCACAGGACGGATAGCGTCCTGTGCAGCCCGGATCTCCAGGGGAGGCAGCAGGTAGGAGAGGGAGGGGGGAATTTCGCCGCGGAGGGGGGCTTTGAGGTGCCCCCCCCGCCACCCACAGCAGGCAGGAGAGATCAGACCCCCCCAGCAAATCATCCCCATAGGGGGGAAAAAAGGGGGGCAATCTGATCTCCCTGCCTGCACCCTGATCTGTGCTGGGGGCTGCAGAGCCCACCCAGCACAGATCAATCAAACCAGCGCTGGTCCTTAAGGGGGGGGGGGTAAAGGGTGGGTCCTCAAGTGGTTAAAGGGAACCTAAACTGAAAAGGATATGGATTTTTCCTTTTAAAATAATACCAGTTGCCTGACTCTCTTTCTGATCCTGTGTCCCTAATACTTTTAGCCACAGCCCCTGAACAAGCATGCAGATCAGGTGTTCTGACTGAAGTCAGACTGGATTAGCTGCATGCTTGTTTCAGGTGTGTGATTCATCCACTATTGCAGACAAAGAAATCAGCAGGACTGACAAACAACTGGTTTTGTTTAAAAGGAAACCTCTACATTTCTCTCAGTTAAAGGGACACTGAAGCGAAAAAAAAAATATGATATAATGAATTGGTTGTGTACTGTGAATAATTACTAGAAGATTAGCAGCAAAGAAAATATTCTCATATTTTTTATTTTCAGGTATATGGTGTTTTTTTTTCTAACATTGCATCATTCTCTAATATGTGCAGATTACACAACACTCAGCATTCAAAATGATTCTTTCAGAGCAGTCTGTGAACTAATGACCTCTCCTCTGGCAGAGGAAAAGTAAAAAATTAACTAACAGTTGAGATAATAAAGGACAGAAAACAGCCCTCTCCACGACTTTGAAAGTTGTAGAGCTTAATGGCTTTTTTGTATAGAGATAACTGGAGTTTCTTAAATCTTCCTGTACTGGAAACAATTAGACTGATTTATCTGATCTTAATGTTTTATTTCTTAGCTGTACTACACATACAAATAATAATATCATAATTTTTTTCGCTTCAGTGTCTCTTTAAGGTTCGCTTTGAATACTTATTCTACTCAGCCAAGAGAACTGGTATACATCCCATCTTTCAAAATCTCTCGATAGTTGCTAGCAGTGGTATAACGTTTTGTTGGTATAAATCTTGGTATGAACTAATGTTTAGTGGTTTGGCGTAAGCTTCAACTAGAAGATCTGGGCCATCTGTTCAATCAGAACGTGTTTCAGTCCCACTGACATTCTACTCACATTTGCTATAATGTATGTTAAACTAATGCTGGCCGCCGGATCGACTCCCGCCGCGTCCCCGCAGATGGATTCCCGCTCGTCTGCTCTCCTTATCAGCAGCATAATGCTGAGGAATACACAGTATGTTTTTGTACCGCGTAATCAAACCGCTGATTGCTCGATTGATAAAATCTGACATGTCTGATCACCCGCCACATCGATTCTGCACTCGATACCGCGGGCAGGACAATGGAAGAAAATGAGGAGAAGATAAGAAGCGCCCGCGGGGACGAGTGGGAATCTATCCAGGCGCCCGCGGGGACGCGCAGGAATCTATCCAGCGGCTCAATTACACGGTACAAAGCGTACCGTGTATTCCTACCATTAGATTTTTCTGCTATGCTGGGCATACACGGTAAGACAATGCGGCGGAATCGAGCCAGCGGCTCGATGCTGGCACGTCCGCGCGGATTGATTCCCGCTCGTCCCTGCGGGCGCTTCCTTATCAGCACTTCGTTTTCTGCATTGTCCGCCCGCGGGGATTGAGCGCGGTATCGACCCGCCGCGGTGCTCGGACACGTTGGATATTATCAATCGAGCCATCAGCCAAAAATAGGGAGAAAAAGTACCTGCGTCTTATACGGTAAAGGCAGGGAATCCCCGACTTACGAACGCCCGCCGATACAGAACCGCTGACCCGCTGCCACGTCGGGGATTCCCTGCCTTTCAGTGCCTGTTGCCGTGCCTGCCTTCCTCCCTCCCGCCCGAGTTTCTTGATTCCCGTCCCCGAGTGTCAATAGCGGCAACTTGCCTTTAACATGCTCCCGCGCCGATCCCAGATAATTGCGCTGCCCCCGGCTAGCATGCGCTCCCTCCCCCTTGCGGATCTGGCCCCCCCGGGTGTGTGAATAAGTAGCGGCAGCTTACCTCCACGATGCGCCCGCGATGACTGCAGACATCCGTCTCCCTGGCACTTCTCGCTCTAGTGACTGGCTTGAACTGTGCGTCATCAGTTCAAGCCAGTCACTAGAGCGCGAAGTGTCGGGGAGACGGATGTCTGCAGTCATCACGGGCGCATCGTGGAGGTAAGCTGCCGCTACTTATTCACACACCCGGGGGGGCAGATCCGCAAGGGGGAGAGAGCGCATGCTAGCGGGGAGCAGCGCAATTATCTGGGATCGGCGCAGGAGCATGTTTAAGGTAAGTTGCTGCTATTGACACTCGGGAGGAATCAGGAAACTTCGGTGGGAGGGAGGAAGGTACACGGAGAAGGCAGGGGGGCACAGAGGCGACATGAGGGCCACAGGAGGACATATGGGGGGCACAGAGGCGACATGAGGGGCAAATGAGGACACATTGGGGGCCACAGGAGGACAAATGGGGGCACAGAGGCGACATGAGGGGCAAAGGACACATTGGGGGCCACAGGAGGACATATGGAGGGCACAGAAGCACACATGAGGGGGCACAGAAGGACACATGGGGGGCACAGGAGGACACACAGGACACATGGGGATATGGAAAGCACAGGAGCACACATGAGGACACACAGAAGGACATGTACAAGACGCTCCTGGAATATGGACGCACCAGGTTTAGTATTTTTTTTTTTCCCCTGGTTTTTGCCCTCCAAACTTGGGTGCGTCTTATATTCCAGAGCGTATTATACGGCGGAAAATACGGGTATCTGCCGAGCAATTAGGCATTGTTCTACTCAGCAGGAGATGACCAGAAGACAATGCACCAGAGATAATGACCATTCTCTACAGAAAATATTCTAATTATGCATTCTATGCAACAGAAAATCTAACAGAAGAATCTTAAAGGGGAACTGAAGAGCGAGGTATATGGAGGCTGTCATGTTTATTTCCTTTTAGACAATACCAGTTGCCTGGCAGCCCTGCTGATCCTCTGCCTCTAATACTATTAGCCATAGCCCCTGAACAAGCATGCAGCAGATCAGGTGTTTCAGTGGTTCAGACTTATAAGTCTGATCTGACAAGACTAGCTGCATGCTTGTTTCTGGTTTTAATCAGATACTACTGCAGAGAAATAGACCAGCAGGGCTGCCAGGCAACTGGTATTGATTAAAAGGAAATAAACAGGACAGCCTCCATATACCTCTCTCTTCAGTTCCCCTTTAACAGAAAATTGTATGGTGTAATCCCAGCATTAGGCTAGGCATTCACAGCTCGACGCAGGCTAATCGAGCCGCTGATGGCTCAATTGATAATATCCGACGTGTCCGATGACTGCGGGTATCGACTCCGCGCTCGATACCCATGGGTGGACAATAGCGGCGAATCGACTGGAAGATAAGAAGCACCGGCGGGGACGAGCGGGAATCGATCCGGGCGGACGAGCGGGGACGCGGCGGGAGTCGATCCGGCGGCTATTCGGCCGCCGGATCGACCCGTGTATGCCCAGCATTAGACACACTTCCCTATGCAGAAAATTCCTGCATCAAATTAGATAATGAGATATAAGGTTCAGTTAAAAAAAAAAAAAAAAAAAAAAAAAGCACATTCTGTCATGTTATGCATAGACTGAGGTAGACGTAGCCCAAGTACGTTCAGATTAATCCTAATAAAACAAAGTAGAGGCTCCAGGCACATGGCATTACACCGTATTCATAGATTATACATTGAAAAACATCAAATCTCATGATGCTGTTTACTCCATTCCCCCTGCATCGTACATTGACTATGAAATATACTTCCTTGGGATGTGAAGTGGGGAAGAGAGCGGGGGAGGCTGTGGATGGGAATGGCACAAAAGCTAAGCTTCACAGCTGTGAGCAGTACAAAATTTGTGGTCAGAGAGGGATGTTTGATTGAATTTCTGATAACCAGTGGGCCACTATGGCACTGTGGTAAATGATCAATATATTGTAGAGATCAATTGTTAACATCTAAAAGGTGTATGCCTAGCTTTAGTAGCTTCCTTTGAGCAGATTTAGGTTTTACT
Organism: Hyperolius riggenbachi; assembly: GCF_040937935.1. Lineage (NCBI taxonomy): Eukaryota > Metazoa > Chordata > Amphibia > Anura > Hyperoliidae > Hyperolius > Hyperolius riggenbachi. Next base: position 206,467,859 of record NC_090650.1, on the reverse strand, counting down.
ATTGCTTACAACCTACTTTCTGTGAAGCATGTCTTCTTCCTCCCTCCTGCCTCATATAGACACCAAGTTTATAATGTTCTGTTGGACTTGTGGGAAATGTAGCCAGATAGATGTTCTTCCTACTTTGGTTGTCACATTGCCGCACCTGAGTCACCCATCTATCAGTGAACTGTAAAGCCGTTCAAGAAGGCAAAATTTGCACATAAAAGAGGCATTCTGGTTACCACTTTGCTTTTGTATACTGTTTATATCAAAAAGAAACTTAACTGCATCGAGCTTAAAGCGGAATATAACCCTGCATTTCAACTTTGCTCTAAAATATTATTTACAGCATATTATATGCAAAAAGCATTTTTTTTTTTACTAGACCAGCATTGGAAGGGTTAAACACAGAGGTTTTAAGTTCCGTGCAGACATTCAGATGGTTACATTCTATTTAGTTAGTGTGTAACTGTTTATCAATAGATACATCTCTTTGGCTGTCCTCCAAGCTCCTTCTCAGTGAGAGAGATGAGTCATAATAAACACATATTTGTAAACAAAAAGTATCTAACTCAAGTTCGGATTCGGTTGCAGAAATCTCTAGGGACTTTAAAGCCCTGTGTAACCCTTCCAATGCTGGTCTAGTAAAAAAAAAATGCTGGTTGCATATAATATACTGTAAATAATGTTTTAGAGCAAAGTTGAAATGCAGGGTTATATTCCGCTTTAATGAATAAAATATATATTTTGCAAGTACACAAAAACTGCAAAAACATGAGGAAAGGCTGAAGACAAACAGCGACCTATCAGCGGCTACTAGGGAAACTGCCAATCACAAGCTGCCTTACACCCAGCAAGGACATCGCTGCTTTGCCGATTCCAGTCGGCTTGGTCTGCTGTCTATCAACACATATCTAATAGTGGCCAGAAGGCACAGCTAATAGCGGTCGGGAGGCGGGGTGCAGTTAAAAGTTATGCAAAGTGCTAGGCAATCTCCTCCCAGCAAACACCATAGCGACAACCATGGCAATAACAAAACAAAGCTGAGGGAAAAAAAGAGGGGTGCGATTGATCATCGGGACACCACTGCTCACTAACACCGAATCTAGTCCACCAGTAAATCAGCGCTTAAATGCAAAATAATAAATTATAATCTAAATTGAGAACCCCTCCCCTACCCAATACACTTAACTTATGTATCCAAAAAGGTGGAGCTTGGTTCTTAAAAAAAAAGGGGGGGGGGGGACTAGAATTGGTCAAACGACATTGGATGGATCTTGATCTGGAAGCGAGTACACTCGCTAAGTACTGCAGTGACAGAAAGATCCCATGGGCTCAAGTGGCACCGCTGTTACTCCAAAAAGAAAAATACGTTTATTCTGTGGTGGAACGAATATTTAATAAAGCTTCCTTTGATGCTATGCTGCATACTATTGCACAGGTTCAACGTGTCAAGATTTTAGAGCTGTCATATCAATTGAGACCTTTCCTCTCAGAGGATGAATATTAAATGTTTATGTATGGCATACATGTTTGGCTAGTTTGCCACCGTGGGCAGCACGGTGGCATAGTGGTTAGCTCTCTCGCCTTGCAGCGCTGGGTCCCTGGTTCGAATCCCAGCCAGGGCACTATCTGCAAAGAGTTTGTATGTTCTCTCCGTGTCTGTGTGGGTTTCCTCCGGGCACTCCGGTTTCCTCCCACATTCCAAAAACATACAGATAAGTTAATTGGCTCCCCCTAAAAAATTGGCCCTAGAGTACAGTACTTACACTACATAATATAGACATATGGCAATGGTAGGGATTAGATTGTGAGCTCCTTTGAGGGACAGTTAGTGACAAGATATATATATATATATATATATATATATATATATATATATATATATATATATACACTGTACAGCGCTGCGTAATATGTCGGCGCTATATAAATACTAAATAATAAAATAATAATTATACAATAGCAGTGCTTTCTACTTTAACACAATGGTGTACATTTTAGTATGTTTGGCTACCTGACTAGTTTGTCATTGTACTTATATACACATTAGCAAAGACTCATAGAAACTATGAGTTCTAGCTTACATAAGTGATCGCAAGATCAATAGGTATCGCTTTTAACAAGTAGCAAACATTTACCAGACTTGATCAACAATAGTGGAGGACTTTTTACAATGCACACTTGTTCTGTGAAGGACAAGAAATTCCTATTGTCTTTGAAGGTAAAACATTTGTTCTTATAACAGGTTTGTGATGGACTGCATCACATTTTCATCCAATATCTCCTGGTACTGAAGTGAATTAATGGTACCTTGCACATGCTGAAGCTTCCCTGTACCTGCAGAAGCAAAACAGCCCCAAAGTGTGCTTATTCCAACAACCTATTTACCATATGTGTAGCTCCGTAACTATATTTTAGACAAAGGTTACTCTTTCTCTTCTCTATTTAAATTTTCTTTTTCTAACTGTACTTTTTCTGACTACTAATAATACAGTGTTCTGACACTTAACCAAATGTTATCTACATGTGACTCTGACCTTGCTTTATAAAGAACATTATTAGTACAAACAGAACTATGGAAACAATCACAATCAAATCAACCACTAAACATTTAATATGACCATTAATGACCTGTCTCCACCCTCTCCGGGCATTAGGAAACCAATGTGGGCCGGGTTATGAGTGTGTATGATTCAGCCACTTACAGGTTTAGTTGGCTCCCTATCTCATCCTGTGCACAGTAGATGGTACAAGGAGCCAACTTCTGCTGTTAAAAAAAAAACTTTCCCAAATGCAGCAACACCAGGGTTTGTTTCCCACGCCTCTCAGGGTTTGGTTCAAACTGGGCGATTCTTCAGCGGCGCGCTTTGCTGATTACCGGCGATCAGCAAAGTGCTGCTACTTATGTATACCTATGGATACATTCACACAGCAGTGTTTGCGATTTCGATCAATCGCAAACGCACTGCATGCGCTATTTTAGGGGCCGTTGCACTGTGACTCCCGTTTTATTGAATGGGAATCACAAGCGCAAATTGCGCGGAATTTTGAGATTTTAGCTGAAAAAATTGTGATGGCAGAGCCGAACGCAATCGCGGGCTAGCGACGCTCCTAGCGCCGAGTGTGAACCAGCCCCTGGATTGTACCCGTATACAGACTGGAGACTAACAAAGAAATTTGCTTTAAAAGCATTAGTATACATTTCACTTTAAATGCTTCTGTATTTTATTAGCAAATTCAAAATACTTCACTTCTCTTATGTGATTCCCCACTAATTTCATCCAAATACCCAATCATTCTCACAAATTGTTTTTATCATTTATGGCATATGAACAGAAAAACTAGAAATAGTATAACTTTTAGTAATTTAAGCAGAAGTATTCTAGACAAACTACTTCAGTATAAAACGGCATACATTTAAAGAGACTCTGAAGTCTCTTTTTTTTCACTACTTTTGTCTTATAATCCTCTTCAGCATTAATGCCCCAGTGAAATCGGCGCATCCCCACGGCAGATGGGTGATTTATTAGTGAGAAAGCGACCTGCAAAGTTCTACGACTTTGCTGGTCACAGATCATACTGCCCTGACTCGCAGGGCTTCTCTTCCTGGAGAAGCTGAGCTTTGAGCTGTAGCTCAGCTTCCACGCAATCAATCTCCACGAATCTCTGCCTCCTCCCCGCCCCTCTCAGTGAAAGAAGACAGAGGAGTGGGGAGAGGTGGCGATCCGCAGAGGTTGACTGCAGAGGAGGCAGAGCTACTGCGTACAGCTCTGCCTCATTGAGGAAGTGAAGCCCTGCGAGCCACGGAGCTCTGCATGGCTAATCCTCTGCCATAAATCACCTATCTGCCGCGGGGATGCAGCGATTTCACTGAGGCAATCATGCGGAAAAGGATTATATGACAAAAGCAGGGGAAAAAAGAGACTTCAGAGTCTCTTTAACTCTAAGGTAACCACACATTTCTCTGCCAAACACACAAATCTCAATTAACAATTATGTTTTCAGTCTAAAGGCTCATACACAAGTCCAACTTCGTGCACAATCAACCACACAACAAGTTGTTTACACGAAAAGTGCGTATACACACGCCAACCAACTAAACAACCAACTCACTCAAACACTATGTGCGCAAACTAAATGACTAACTTCACAACATGTGCGCATTCAAAAGCAACAAAGTTGGTCAAAAGACTTGTACACGCGTTCCAACCTGCATGATAGTTGGGCAGAGATCTGGCAAACAACCTGTTATCAGTTGGTCATCTGGTTGTTTGCCAGCTGTACACACACCCAACTTATCTTCCAACAGACAAGTTTGGAAGATAGTTGGACAGATTGTTGGTACGTGTGTATGAGTCCTTACTAATCAGTACTTTCACGCTGCTTTACTATAATCATTTCACATGCAATTAACCCAGCCCTTACAGGGGAAAGAAAACAAAACAAAACATTGAAACAAATATCTCCCAGTACAGACAGGGAGGGAAAAAAACAAAAACAAACCTACAACAACTCGGCAGATTTCTAGAGATGCATGTTCAAAGTGCATCCCAGGTAAAAAGTGCTACCAATCATATACAGCAAATTTATATCACAGTGCAACAGAAACTACAGTGAGAGGAGATAGACAGACAGACATATTTATAGTAAATCAGAGGAAAAGAGGATCAAAAACATCTTGCAGTCAGGACCAGAACATTTTGCAGGGACTTTATAAGCAAAATCTTATCTTATTATTGTCCATCCAAAACCTCTCGGTCCAGAAAGACAACCGAGTGTTTTGTAAGAAAAGAAAAGAAAACACCTCTGATCACATTATTAAACGAATATTAACCTCCTTGGCGGTATGGACGAGCTCAGCTCGTCCATAACCGCCGCAGGGCACAGCCCAGGCCCTGGTGGGCCGATTTTCGTAATTTTTTTTTAAAACACGCAGCTAGCACTTTGCTAGCTGCGTGTTGGGGACGATCGCCGCCGATGCGCCGCTACCCGCAGCATAACAGGGCCCCCCCAAGACCCCGTGCGCAGCCTGGCCAATCAGTTCCAGGCAGCGCTGAGGGGTGGATCGGGACTCCCTGTGACGTCGATGACATCATTCCATTCGCTATGGCGACGGGGGAAGCCCTAAAGGAAATCCCGTTCAGAACGGGATTTCCGGATGGGCTTTATCGCCGGCGGCAATCGGAGGGGTGGGAGGGATGCCGCAGGGAGGGGGGAATTATGTAGCTAGCGCTAGGTCAAATACATGATTTAAAAAAAAAAAAATACTGCTGCGCAGCCACCCTGGCGCAATCAATAGAACGCCAGGGTGGTTAATAGGGTTATTCCGAAACAAGATTCAAAGCATATCTTGAAACATTTTTTTTTCTTAAATTTACAAATTGTTCATCCTTGGGTTTTTCCTTACCTTGAAAATTGTCCATAGTATGAGATCAACTGAGATGGAAGGTGATCTAGGGATTTTGACATGTCCTGTTATGTATACTCACTTACAGACCTTTATCTGTAATCCAGACGCATTTACCTATATCCTGAATTTATGGGTTTCTTCATATTTGGACAAAATTATACCTTCAATCTCAGATAAACTTCTTAACTTATAAACAATTTATATACAATTTTGAAATGAGTCCACAGTACTCATTGTCATTAACACTACGTAGTGGTAATAATTGCTTACCAATACGTGGACTGCAGGTCATGCCCTTGCTTCAGTTGTGGGAATGACCCAACCTGCTTATAAAACACTTAAAACAACTACTGTATAATACTTATAATAACTATACATCAATATACATTGTGTTTAAAGATCACACTCATGGCATACAGTACTGCTTTCATTGATTAATTTCATGGGAGACATCAGATCCCTTTCCCTTAGGAATCCCAGATTCCTTTTACACTTGGGAGGTGCTATCAGAGCACCTACCGGGGTTCAGCCAATCCGTGCTAACAGTATGGGTGTGAGAGAACGCGGAAAACCCGCCGCGTGTGCTGCTGAGGAGGCGGCTGATTCCGCGTCCAATGCGGCGGTTTGCACGCGGAAGCGAGCGTCTGGTAACAGGGCAGAACGCGGAAAAGCCGCCGCATGCAACAACAGTAAGGTGGCTGGTTCCGCGTCCAGCGAGGCGGTTTGCACGCGGCAGCGTGTGTCTGGTGTGGCTGAGTCTGTTAGTGCACACAGGCTTAGGAATACACGCGCGCGCGCTGAGAGGCAGAACTCTTATACTGGGCTTGAAGAGATCAGCTGATCACGCCGATCAGCTGACTCCAGAGCAGGATACTATTGGTTGATCAATTAAGGGTGGTGCTGGAGAGCACTACTCCATATATAGTTACTGCTGGCCAGTTGCAAGTTGTCTGCCGTTGCGAACACTACGTGGAAGCACTCAGACCTTAGTCAGATCCAACAGTGTGTTTGAACCAGGTGGACCTGGGAATTCACACTGAGCCAGATTACTTATTCTGTTATTCTGTTTATGCTTAGGCTAGTTCCAGGGTGTAGAGACCACGGACCTCACACCCAGACTAGGGAACTGTATTATCATTTGTGTTATACTCCTGACTAGTTCCAGGGTGCTGAGACCATGGACCTCGCACCCAAGACTAGGGAACTTGTACGATCATTCTGTTATACTTCAGACTAGTTCCAGGGTGTAGAGACCACGGACCTCACACCCAGACTAGGCATTGTTTGATATCTGTTATGACTTATTGCTTTCCTGACTACTCCTCTGTCCTCTGATTCGGTACCTCGCATATCTGATACTCCGTTGCCAAACCCGGCTTGCCCTGGATACCGAATCAGTCTTCTGTCTTTGTACTTTATCTGTCCGTGTGTTACCGACCAGGCGTGCCCGACCTCTAGAGCTTTCTCTCCTCTTAAGAGATAGTCTCCAGATCAGATAGTGACATCCACCTTCAGGTGTCACTCACTTTCTGGTCCTTCCTATCTCCAGCCTGACTCCACCCCTTGGAGAGTCTCAGGCTGCTGGAAGGTTCCTGTGTCCTCAAGAGCATATTCCTTTACTGCCTATGATCACCTGCTCAGCAGGTGCATTACTCAAAGTACTACTGTTACACCAAACACTCACATACCTATAGGTGTACAGAGGTTAGCAATATATCTGTATTATCGGTGATTCTGCAGATCATCAATAATCAGGTATATATCTGCATTCTTGGTGATACTGTAGATCAGTGTTTCTCAACATTTTATTGTTACGTACCACTTTTAAAACCCTGTACTCACCAAGTACCCCCTAGCATAGTAAACATTATCACAAGTACCCCTTGACAAATAAATATTTAATTGTAGTACATGATAATTGATTCTGAACTATTTCCAAGCATTTACTATTGCTTTTAATTACTTAAAACACTAATTTGGTGTTTTTAAAATAAGATTTGTCATTTTCTAAAACTATAAATTTGTTATTCTTGGTCAAGTACATCAAGCCTGAGTACCCCCTGGAAACATCAGCAGTACCCCCTGGGGTACGCGTACCACACGTTGAGAACCTAGGCTGTAGATCACCAATAATCAGATTCTCTCTGCGTGCTGACACCAATCGTTACAATGGGGTAGTAAAATGAAATTACTTACCTAATACTGTTGATAACTGATCCCGATTCTGACACCAGCTGATCGAACTCGCCTTTTTAACTCCATCCCCAGATTCCCAAGTTGGCCATGTGTGTGATCTTTCTGCGCAGGAGAACAATAACGAAGCACACCCTAAGTCCAACGTCATCGCTCTGATTTATGTATTTGAAAACAGGGTATATATGGACAGTCAGTGAATGCATGATTTTACAGTCCGATCAGATACTTTTTACAAGATGGCACGCATGTTTGGCTAGTTTGTCATTCACAATAGCAGTGCTTTCTACTTTAACACAATAGTGTACATTTTAGTATGTTTGGCTACCTGACTAGTTTGTCATTGTACTTATATACACATTACCAAAGACTCATAGAAACAATGAGTTCTAGCTTACATAAATGATCGCAAGATCAATAGGTATCACTTTTAACAAGTAGCAAACATTTTTCAGACTTGATCAACAATAGTGGAAGACTTTTCACAATGCACACTTGTTCTGTGAAGGACAAGAAATTCCTATTGTCTCTGAAGGTAAAACATTTGTTCTTATAACAGGTAATATAATTAATAGAAAAAGACTGGTCCCTAATTAATCAATATAAAATAATAATAAAAATAATAGAATAATTTATTTCATTCACACCCCTCCTGGCACTCCACTGCACGCTACAATTTTGTGTTTATCGCTTTTTCAGAGCATTCTGTTTTTTCACTTCCTGACCCAAGTCAGGAAGTGAACTCTCTGACCTGGAAAAGATTAAATACAATGTATTTATTCTTAAAAGCGCAAACGCAATCGCCGGATAAAACGATTTTGTAAGCGGTTTGCGCATTTCCTATACCTTCCATTGTAGCAAAATCGCCCCCGAAAATGTGACATGCAACACTTTGCAGAGCGGAATATGAACTATCCCATAAGGATTCATTGCACTACCGATTTCAGGGCGTTTTTAAAAATCACTGGCGCAAAAAAAAAACGCAACGCCCTAGATGTGAAGAAGCTCTTATATGAAATCGGTTGAAGACCTCAAGAGGTCTAAACCGTCTAAATATAACTATGATGCAACAGACTACCAGACTGGATAGGTATCCTCCCTCTCCAGAGGATGGTGCCGGGCCAATTCTAGATGGCCAAGGGGAGGAACCACGCAACCCTAGAGTTAGTAGACCAGGTGGCCCAAATTCGGATGTAAGTTCCTATAATTCTTATTTATTTATTTTTTTGCCAACTTCCCAATGATTTGCCTCGGGCAAAAGAAAATGCAAAGGGGAAAACGGATATAGGTGTCCGCAACAAAGGCTTCAAAAAGTCAGACAAGATCCATATGACCCTATGCAAGAGGAAAGAACCAAAGTAAAGAATTCATTGGTGAATATCTCTGGACATTAATTATCCCCCTTTTTTCCCTCAATTTTGTTTGTTATTGTTGTTGCTATGTTTTTTGCTGGGAGGAGATTGCCTAGTACTTTGCGTAGCTTTATCTGCATGCAGATCGACCGCTATTGGCTGTGCCTTTTGGCCGCTATTGGATATGCGTTTTTTGATAGACAGCAGACCAAGCCTACTGGAATCAGCATAGCAGCTCTGTCCTTGCAGGGTGTAAGACGGTTTGTGATTACCTATTTGCTGAGTAGCTCCTCATTAGTTGCTGTTTGTATTCCGCGATTCCAAGTTTTTGCAGTTTCTTTGTAGTTGCTGGACATCTCCATGCAGCGCTATACTATGCCTTTATACTCTTGTAAGTGTAAGGTGATAATATATTTCTTTACTTATATTTTTTGGCACATAAGTTCTTGGTGGTTCTGGGAGGTTAGGTGGGCAGATCTGATTTGGTGTCGACAGTTCCTCATCAGGTCAACCTATGAGGTGTAAGGTTGTGATTGGCTGTCGGGACTTTGCTGGCTAAGGATTGGTCACTTAAGGTTATATGTCAAGTTATCTGGCATATGTTTTCATAGCAGTTCTGACAGCTTGACAAAGAGCAACAGAGCTTGAAACAGAGGTCTGTCGCTGTACCACTGCTGGTATTTTTACATGTGAAGACAGGACAGAAGGAAAACATAGAGAAATGTACCTTGTATGTATGTAGAGAGTTTAGCCTGTCTAATTCCCCCTCATTTGTCTCTAATCAGAAATTGTAATTTGATCTCTCGCCTGTGTCACTTGACTGCCATGACAGAGATGGCAGATAAGCTCATTTGAAAGCACAGGATGTTAACAATATAGCCATTTATTTCCCAACTGCTTCTGAGCTAAGTGCTTCTGCAGATCTGCCTGTTATTGATTTTTGCCTGGATTTTGACTACTCTCTGCCTGCCGCCTGCACCGACCTCTGCCTGGATTTTGACTACTCTGCCTGCAGCCTGCAACCACTTCTGCCTGCATTTTGACTACTCTATGCCTGCCTCCTGCACTGACCTCTGCCTGGATTTGACTACTCTATGTCTGCAGCCTGCACCAACCTCTGCCTGCCACCTGCCCCAACTTCTGTCACTTTATGTAGTATATTTCCCCCCCCCAAAAAAATGCACCAACCAGGATGTGTGGCGTATGCTGCAGCAAGACTAATAGCAGAGGGAAAAAAGTCTGAAAGGAATCCCGATTCTACAGTCCCGATTGGGATGTCGCCTTCTGTGCCATTCCGTTTCAAAATATACCACACGCGGGTAGGTGTATTAGGTATATATGTACATACTGTATAGTTTGGTGCCTTATTTGTACAGTTTCACTATTTTTTACGTTTATTCATAAATTTAATTTACCACTTGTACTTACCGGTATGTTGGTGGGAAGGAGGGTGAAGGTGGGTGCGGGGCACTAAAAGCCTGACGATTGTTAACTCACCCTGGTTGCTGCCTCTGGTCACAGCACTCCATGCCCCTCTATGGCTGAGGTGAGTCAGGTCCCTTTGGCGCCACACTATTTTTACATAGATCTGTACAAGTCCTGAAAGAGGAAGAAAAGAGGTAGAAAGAAGGACAGAGGGACTGGGTTCCCAAAGAAGGACTGTCCCTCCTAAAGAGGGACAGTTGGGAGCTATGCAGTGTATATTGTCTTGTCACTAAACTGTCCATCAGAAGAGCTCACAATCTAATCCCTACCATAGTCATATGTCTATGTATGTATCGTGTAGTGTAAGTATCATAGTTTAGGGCAGTGGTCCTTAAACTAAGGCCCGCGAGCCGAATGCGGCCCCCCAAGGATTTTTCACTGGCCCTCAAACACAACGTATAACTTATAGATGCGGCCCACTGCACCATTAAATATTGGCGGCCCGCATATACAATAGCAGTGCTGGCATCACCCATCCTCATCCTGTAAGCAAGCAGTCATTCAGTGGCTTCTAATCCAATTCTGCATCAGGTGACACTGCTGTCCATCTGGACGACAGGTTGTCACCTGGGTATGCTTCACTGTCTGGTGCACAACGACGTTCTTCGTGCACCGCAGGACTTTATGGCTGCTGCTGGGAGTTCTCCTCCCGGGCATGATTGGGGGAATCAACACCTATATTCAATATAATGTTTTTCCAACATCATTTTATGTATGTTCTGGCCCCCCCCTACCCCAGCAGTCTGAAGTATATTGTCCCGGCCCTTGACCGAAAAAGTTTGGGGACCCCTGCTCTAGGGCCAGTTTTTATAGGTGAAGCCAATTAACATATACAGTAACTATATAGCAGAGGCCATGGGATGCAAAAGATGAAAATGAGGTTGAGGATAAACATGTAGTCTTTTACAATAAAAAAACACATCCACTTTTAAGACCATGCTTCCTGTATTCTCAAACTGCATAATTTTTCATGCAAAATTAGCATAATCCTACATGAATTCGCAAATATTTGCATCTCATTGACTAGTCATAAATAATAGTAGTAATAATAATAATAATAATAACTATAATAATAATTCAACTGGTTTTACGTGCGCTGTTTTAAATTACACCATAGCCTGGAAGTACCAGTCCTGCCAGTGTCAAACATGGCAGCAACTGACTTCCGGGACAAAGCAGATACAGCAAATTACGGCCATCAGCGGCCGTTCGGCGCTTCCACTGTCGCGCTAACAGACTCGGCAGTCGCTCCTGGGGATTGACATTAAGATTCAGGTGATTATCGGATGTCAGGAGTTTGCCCATAGAAGAGGAAAGCCGCACGGTACACTACTTCTGACGCTCTGAAGGCTACGTACGTATGTGTGTGTGAATGGACGGCGTGCAGCTGTCGCTGCTGCTTTCAGAACGGCGTTCGGGTATGATTTATGTGCTGAACAGAGGATATAAAATAAATGTAAGGAGATCCCAATGCATAAGGCGATCAGACCATGATTCGGTTAAGGCCCCTTGACCTTACTCAATTCCGACTATTCCTTTCTAACCCCAAAAAAAATCAGGCTATGCCTTTCTAAAACCATAACAAGGCCCTCATAATAGTATGCTGAGCGCATTTATTACTTAACTGGCTAGATTGTAAACAAGCAGCTGGTTAATCAGCATTTCCAGTGTTACACGAGTTCTACTTATAATTCTGGTTCTTGAAGATCAAAATAAATAATGTGTTTTATTGAAAGCTTAGAAGGAAGCATACTTACATATATGCATAGAAGAAAGCATACTTACATATATGCAGGGCCCCCATCAGAAATTTTGGGGCCCCTCACACATCATCAGGCCTGGGCCCCCCCACTGGTTACTGTGCCCGCCCCCTAGCCACCCCATTCCTGTGTCCGTGTGCGAAATGCGCTGCAGCAAAAAATGTGCATGGCTCCAACACTAAAGAAAGTGGCATGCACAGGGTGATGCTGCAAAAAAAGTGGGCGTGGCTATGGCATGTTGTGGGTGGAACCAAGTACTAGCAAAATACAGGTAGTCCCTGGTTAACAAATGAGATAGGGACTTGTACGTCCTTTCTTTTCCTTTATCCGTTCTCTTTTGTCCCCCTCTTTTGTCCACTTGTCTCATCTCAGTTTGTGACTTTTTTTTTTTTGTCCCTCTGTGTGACCTCATGTTCCCGTCTCCTCTTTTCTCCCTGTGCCTCTTTTTGTCTGCCTCTCTTTCCCCGTGCCTCTTTTATCCCCTGTGTTACCTCTTGTCCCCTTCTGTCTCAGCTTGTCCCCCTGCTTTAGCCAGGTATAGGTGCCCCTAGTATAGGTATCCAGGCATAGGTGCCCCCAGTATAGGTAGCCAGGTATAGGTTCCCCCAGCATAAGTAGCCAGCTATAGGTGGTGCCCCAGTATAGGTAGCCTGGTATAGCTGGTGCCCCAGTATAGGCCAGCAAGATACAGGTGCCCCAGTATAGGTATTCAACTATAGGTGGTGCCCCGGTATAGGTAGCCTGGTATGGGTGGAGCACCAGTATAGGTTAGTCAGGTACAGGTGCCCTCAGTATAGGTAGCAAGCTATAGATGCCTCAGTATAAGAAGCACCTATGTGGTGCCCTCAGTAAAGGTAGCCAAGTATGGGTGGTGCCCCATTATAGGTAGCCAGGTATAGGTGGTGCCCGAGTATAGGTAGCTAGGTAAAGATGGTTCCAGCCCCAGTATAGGTAGCCAGCTATAGGTGGTGGCCCAGTATAGGTAGCCTGTAGCCAGATATAGGTGGTGCCCCAGTATAGAAAGTCCCCTGTAGCGGGCTCACTCCTCTGTTCCCCACGTTCAAGCGCTGATGTCACTCTTCTATGTGCTGGAACACAGTGTGCTGGTTAGCGAGCCACAGGCCTGGAGCCAGCACATGCGGCCCTTCCAGTGCTTTGGGGGGGCCCAGGGCCCCCAGAAGCCCTGGGCCCCTCACTGCAGTGTCAGTTGTCCCCCCGCTGGTGGCTGCCCTGCATATATGCATGTTATTTAAATGTATTGGCCACCAGCCCCTTTTCATGAATGGTGTGATGGTGGTTCCTTTTTTTTTTTTTTTACTTGCTGTACTGCATTTGAAACCGTGATTGAAGTACCAGCACATGCTTAAGGGCCCATTCACACTACGGCGATTAGCGGACGATTACTGCTAATCACAAGTGCTAGTGCAATGCTAACTATATTGCAGTGATCTCACTGCCGCGATTGCTGCTGATCGCGGGCGTCCCACGATTAGCGGCTATCGCAAACGCGTTGCATGCAGAATTTTTCCGTGATTCTCGAGCGATCGTGGTACAGTGCTTAACAAATCGCGACCGTCGGGAATTGCGATGGTGTCCAGTGATTTTTACCATGCTAATCGCGGTAAAAGTGCTACCGGTTTGCTAATTTGTGGTGTGAATGGGCGCTAAAGGCCCCTTTTCCGCAAGCAAGTTGATAGGCAGTGCAGTCTCTCATACTCTCACAACTGCTTGCTGAGAACACAGTTCACCTGCCCGTGAAAATGAACCCTTAATACTGGAAACTTGGTGAACTATGCCTTGTACATTTAATAGACTTTCTCTGCTCCAGCAGCTTGAGGTGGTTAGTAACCTTGCGGTATGATTCCTTCCTGATTTTAGGGTCTAAAAGCGGTACAATTCATTTTTTCATGTGCTATTAGACCCTAAAAGCAAAAAAAAAAAATATACCACGAGAGTTTTCCACCCAGAGTGTAGCTCGTAGTTACCGCTAAAGAGGTTAATGTTCAGTAAACACATTTCTGAAAGAATGCTGCTTATGGACTGCAAAGGATGGCCTTGAACATTTTTATAGGGCACAATGGGTAGTTCTTTTTTTCAGCAAGTAATTGATAGATTTTGAGAAAAACAAAAGACAAAGAACAAGGAGATGCTCATGTGAATCACTGTCAAGGCAAAAACTATAGTTTTCGGAGCTAGTATGGTCCATAGCGAATGGTTCTCCAGTGACCGCATTCTCTGCAACTTTGTAATTGGCTGATAAGTGTGGGCGTAGTGATTATACAACCTATCCGGAACCTAGGACTTCTAGAGGGTGCTGGTCAACCAATCATAATTTCCCTATACATTTTCCCAATGGCTCACCTAAACCATACTAGAGCCCAGTTTTCAGCACATAGTAATCATGTATATATGGTCATAACTCGTTATAGTAAATTCTGATATAGCAAACAACTGTCTAGTTTACTATAAAGGGTTTCTAATGCAATGTAAAGTATAAATGACTAACAATGTATTCACACCCAAACATAGAGGAGACCTAAGGAATAGATTTCACATTGTGCAAATGTTTGTAGCTTTTATATGGTCCAATGCTGCTCCAATGCATTACTCTGCAGAAGGGGAAGGAGCCACCGCCCAGTTGCTAAGATTATGCCACTTAATAATGTTAAGTCTTAATAAAAAAAAATATTTGGCCCTTGGTTTAAAATATGTTTTAGATTTTGACCCTGTAAGTGATGAGTTTGACACCCCTGGCTTATATTGTATATATGAGAACATAAGGCAACATACTTTTAAAGTGACCTGATCAATTTATACTAATATATGATCAGTAAACCTGATCAATGTAGTATAAGAATAGGTAATATTGAGTAACTTTTTACTGTAGGAAACCTCTTATTATGAAGTTTGTTTTTATAGTAGTTGAGAAAATTAAAAACAAATGAAATCAGGCGAGGGTGTAAGTGTCCTGTTCTCCTAAGTGAAGCCATCTGACACATCGAACCGAGGGGATCTGAATTATCTGACATTAAAGGACAACTGTAGGGAGGCTGCCATGTTTTTTTTTTTTTCCTTTTGTACAATACCAGTTGACTGGCAGCCCTGCTGATCTATTTGGATGTCGAAGTGTCTGAATCACGCCAGAAACCAGCATGCAGCTAATCTCGTCAGTTCTAACATTAATGTTGGAAACGCCTGAACTGCTGCATGCTTGTTCAGGGTCTATGGCTAAAAGTATTAGAGACAGAGGATCAGTAGGACAGCCAGGCAACTGGTATTGCACAAAAAGAAAAAAAAAACATGGCAGCCTCCCTACAGTTGTCCTTTAAGCTTTCAGTAGGGAGGAGTAGGGAGGCTTGAAAGAAAAGAGGGTTCCCTCTTGACACTGGAAGAAACAAACCTGTGACTTTCAAAGGAGAGAGTCACATACTTTCCTCGGTAGAGGGAAGCTTCTGGATCTTCCATGAGACTTCTGATCCAGCACTAGGACCCTGTGGACCTTTGCGGCTGTGCTCCCACCCATGAACAAGTGCGGATGAAAAAGCAAGTGGCTCCATGCTAATGCGCCAGTATGAGGCACTCCGTGCCTTTGCAGTGCAGCCTCGTTTAGAGTATAGACGCGCACACCTCTCCACAAACCATTGTTGAAGAGGTTCAGTGGGCTCAGTGCTGGATCAGTGTAAGCAAGAGGGATGGGGAAGCCTCTGGATTATCCAGAGACTTCCCTTTACTGAGGTAAGTATCTAAATGAGGCACGGTTTACCTTACATCATACTTATAACTCTTAACAACAGTAGTTAGCACATCTAGGCATAGCTCTGCAGCAAAACCTATAGCTCAGGTTTAGTTCAGAGTCACTTAGAGGAGCTGTAACCAATAGATGATGATTAAAGCGGATCCGAGATGAAAAACTAACTATAACAAGTAACTTGTCTAGAAACAAAGGACAATAATTACCAATCCTTCTCATGTAACAGCAAATATATTACGCTAAGTGTAAACACAGTAGATGTATTCAATAATGTACCAGGCAGCTTTAATTACCTATATATCCATGTACCCAAGTAAGAAAAAAGAAAGAGGGAAAGTAAGAGAGGAAGAAGTAGAATGGTAAGTATCTTATCGTCAAGAAAACAATTGAGCCCAACTGACCAGTGGGGACACTATCACTTATTTAAGAAGCCAAAAAATTCTTGTATTCTTCCGTACACTGATATTCAAACCACACCATCCAGGTCATTGAGTGTTTCTCATTTTGGTCATTGGACATGTGTATCAATTTTTCCATGTGCTCAATAGAGTCTACCCTTCTAATCCAGTCCTTCACTGACGGTGGAGTGGAAGTTTTCCATCTTGCAGGTACCAAGGCCCTGGCCGCATTCACCATGTGAATCACAAGGGATCTTTTGTATGATTTAACCACTTCCCGACCGCCGTATATACAATTGGCGGCCGGGAAGTGCACCCCGCAAGGACCGCCGTATAGACAAATGGCGGCGGTCCTTGTAGGGGGGATGGGTGGAGCGATCGCGTCATCAGTGACGCGATCCTCCGCCTGGCGCCGCTCACCCGCCGCAACATCCCGCCGGCCATACGGAAGCGCCGGCGGGATGTTAACCCGACGATCGCCGCATACAAAGTGTATAATACACTTTGTAATGTTTACAAAGTGTATTATACAGGCTGCCTCCTGCCCTGGTGGTCCCAGTGTCCGAGGGACTAGCCAGGGCAGGCTGCAGCCACCCTAGTCTGCACCAAGCACACTGATTTCCCCCCCCCCTGCCCCAGATCGCCCACAGCGCCCATCAGACCCCCCCCCTGCCCACCCCCCAGACCCCTGTTTGCACCCAATCACCCCCCTAATCACCCATCAATCACTCCCTGTCACTATCTGTCAACGCTATTTTTTTTTTATTCCCCCCCCCCTGCCCCCTGCTCCCTCCTGATCACCCCCCCACCCCTCAGATTTTCCCCAGACCCCCCCCCCCCCCCCATGTACTGTATGCATCTATCCCCCCTGATAACCTGTCAATCACCTGTCAATCACCCATCAATCACCCCCTGTCACTGCCACCCATCAATCAGCCCCTAACCTGCCCCTTGCGGGCAATCTGATCACCCCCCCCCACACCAATAGATCGCCCGCAGATCCGACATCAGATCACCTCCCAAATCCATTGTTTACATCTATTCTCTCCTCTAAACACCCACTAATTACCCATCAATCACCCATCAATCACCCCCTATCACCACCTGTCACTTTTACCTATCAGATCAGACCCTAATCTGCCCCTTGCGGGCACCCAATCACCCGCCCACACGCTCAGATTGCCCTCTGACCCCCCCTTATCAATTCACCAGTGCATTAATTACATCTGTTCTTCCCTGTAATAACCCACTGATTACCTGTCAATCACCTGCCAATCACCTATCACCCATCAATCACCCCCTGTCACTGCCACCCATCAATCAGCCCCTAACCTGCCCCTTGCGGGCAATCTGATCACCCACCCACACCAATAGATCGCCCGCAGATCCAACATCAGATCACCACCCAAGCACAGCGTTTACATCTATTCTCTCCTCTAAACACCCACTAATTACCCATCAATCACCCACTATCACCACCTGTCACTGTTACCCATCAGATCAGACCCTAATCTGCCCCTTTGCGGGCACCCAATCACCCGCCTACACGCTCAGATTGCCCTCAGACCCCCCCTTATCAATTCGCCAGGGCATTATTTACATCTCTCCTTCCCTGTAATAACCCACTAATCACCTGTCAATCACCTGTCAATCACCCATCAATCACCCCCTGTCACTGCCACCCATCAATCACCCCCTGTCACTGCCACCCATCAATCAGCCCCTAACCTGCCCCTTGCGGGCAAACTGATCACCCACCCACACCAATAGATCGCCCGCAGATCCGACATCAGATCACCACCCAAGCGCAGTATTTCCATCTATTCTCTCCTCTAAACACCCACTAATTACCCATCAATCACCCATCAATCACCCCCTATCACCACCTGTCACTGTTACCCATCAGATCAGACCCTAATCTGCCCCTTGCGGGCACCCAATCACCCGCCTACACGCTCAGATTGCCCTCAGACCCCCCCACCCTTATCAATTCGCCAGTGCAATATTTACATCTGTTCTCCCCTGTAATAACCCACTGATTACCTGTCAATCACCTATCAATCACCCATCAATCACCCCCTGTCACTGCCACCCATCAATCACCCCCTGTCACTGCCACCCATCAATCACCCGCTGTCACTGCCACCCATCAATCAGCCCCTAACCTGCCCCTTGCGGGCAATCTGATCACCCACCCACACCAATAGATCGCCCGCAGATCCGACGTCCGATCACCTCCCAAGTGCAGTGTTTACATCTGTTCTCTACCCTAAACACCCACTAATTACCCATCAATCACCCCCTGTCACTGCTACCTATCAGATTAGACCCCTATCTGCCCCTAGGGCACTCATTCACCCGCCCACACCCTCAGAATGCCCTCAGACCCCAGCCCTGATCACCTCGCCAGTGCATTGCTTGCATCTATTCCCCCCTCTAATCACACCTTGAGACACCCATCAATCACCTCCTGTCACCCCCTAGCACACCTACCCATCAGATCAGGCCCTAATTTGCCCCGTGTGGGCTCCTGATCACTCGGCCAAACCCTCAGATCCCCCTCAGACCCCCTTCCGATCACCTCCCCAGTGCATTGATTGCATCTATTTTCCCCTCTAACCACCCCCTGAGACACCCATCAATCACCTCCTGTCACCCTCCTAGCACTCCTATCCATCAGATCAGGCCCAATACAACCTGTCATCTAAAAGGCCACCCTGCTTATGACCGGTTCCACAAAATTCGCCCCCTCATAGACCACCTGTCATCAAAATTTGCAGATGCTTATACCCCTGAACAGTCATTTTGAGACATTTGGTTTCCAGACTACTCACGGTTTTGGGCCCGTAAAATGCCAGGGCGGTATAGGAACCCCACAAGTGACCCCATTTTAGAAAAAAAAGACACCCCAAGGTATTCTGTTAGGTGTTCACAGAGTTCATAGAAGATTTTTTGTCAAAAGTTAGCGGAAATTGATTTTTATTGGTTTTTTTTCACAAAGTGTCATTTTTCACTAACTTGTGACAAAAAATAAAATCTTCTATGAACTCACCGTACTACTAACGGAATACCTTGGGGTGTCTTCTTTCTAAAATGGGGTCATTAGTGGGGTTCCTATACTGCCCTGGCATTTTAGGGGCCCTAAACCGTGAGGAGTAGTCTTGAAACAAAAATGACCTGTGAAATCCTAAAGGTACTCATTGGACTTTGGGCCCCTTAGTGCAGTTAGGGTGCAAAAAATTGCCACACATGTGGTATCGCCGTACTCGGGAGAAGTAGTATAATGTGTTTTGGGGTGTATTTTTACACATACCCATGCTGGGTGGGAGAAATACCTCTGTAAATGACAATCTTTTGATTTTTTTTTTACACACAATTGTCCATTTACAGAGGTATTTCTCCCACCCAGCATGGGTATGTGTAAAAATACACCCCAAAACGCATTGTACTACTTCTCCCGAGTACGGCGATACCACATGTGTGGCACTTTTTTGCACCCTAACTGCGCTAAAGGGTCCAAAGTCCAATGAGTACCTTTAGGATTTCACAGGTCATTTTGAGAAATTTCGTTTCAAGACTACTCCTCACGGTTTAGGGCCCCTAAAATGCCAGGGCAGTATAGGAACCCCACAAATGACCCCATTTTAGAAAGAAGACACCCCAAGGTATTCCGTTAGTAGTATAGCGAGTTCGTAGAAGATTTTATTTTTTGTCACAAGTTAGCGGAAATTGATTTTAATTGTTTTTTCACAAAGTGTCATTTTCCGCTAACAAAAAATAAAATCTTCTATGAACTCACCATACTCCTAATGGAATACCTTGGGGTGTCTTCTTTCTAAAATAGGGTCATTTGTGGGGTTCCTATACTGCCCTGGCATTTTAGGGGCCCTAAACCGTGAGGAGTAGTCTTGAAACGAAATTTCTCAAAATGACCTGTGAAATCCTAAAGGTACTCATTGGACTTTGGGCCCTTTAGTGCAGTTAGGGTGCAAAAAAGTGCCACACATGTGGTATCGCCGTACTCAGGAGAAGTAGTATAATGTGTTTTGGGGTGTATTTTTACACATACCCATGCTGAGTGGGAGAAAGATCTCTGTAAATGGACAATTGTGTGTAAAAAAAAAATAAAAAATTGTCATTTACAGAGATATTTCTCCCACCCAGCATGGGTATGTATAAAAATACACCCCAAAACACATTATACTACTTCTCCTGAGTATGGCAATACCACATGTGTGGCACTTTTTTGCAGCCTAACTGCGCTAAGGGGTCCAAAGTCCAATGAGCACCTTTAGGCTTTACAGGGGTGCTTACAATTTAGCACCCCCCAAAATGTCAGGACAGTAAACACACCCCACAAATGACCCATTTTGGAAAGTAGACCCTTCAAGGTATTCAGAGAGGGGCATGGTGAGTCTGTGGCAGATTTCATTTTTTTTTGTCGCAAGTTAGAAGAAATGGAAACGTTTTCTTTTTTTTTTTTTTTGTGTCACAAAGTGTCATTTTTCGCTTACTTGTGACAAAAAATAATATCTTCTATGAACTCATTATGCCTCTCAGTGAATACTTTGGGATGTCTTCTTTCCAAAATGGGGTCATTTGGGGGGTATTTATACTATCCTGGAATTCTAGCCCCTCATGAAACATGACAGGGGGTCAGAAAAGTCAGAGATGCTGGAAAATGGGAAAATTCACTTTTTGCACCATAGTTTGTAAACGCTATAACTTTTACCCAAACCAATAAATATACACTGAATGGTTTTTTTTTTATCCAAAACATGTTTGTCCACATTTTTCGCGCTGCATGTATACAGAAATTTTACTTTATTTGAAAAATGTCAGCACAGAAAGTTAAAAAAATAATTTTTTTGTCAAAATTCATGTCTTTTTTGATGAATATAATAAAAAGTAAAAATCGCAGGAGCAATCAAATAGCACCGAAAGAAAGCTTTATTAGTGACAAGAAAAGGAGCCAAAATTCATTTAGGTGGTAGGTTGTATGAGCGAGCAATAAACCGTGAAAGCTGCAGTGGTCTGAATGGGAAAAAAGTGGCCGGTCCTTAAGGGGTAGAAAGCCCTAGGTCCTCAAGTGGTTAATAGATTCCATCGTGTTGTGTAAAAGAAGGGAGTCTGGTGAGAAGATAATTTGGTGACATGAAACTTTTTCCATAATTCGATGGACCTGTGACCAAAATGGTTTAATTAATGGGCAGGCCCAGAATATGTGCAGGAGTGAACCTCCCGATAAGCCACATCGCCAACATGTGTCAGGGACTGACGAGTAGATTTTGTGTAAAGAAGATGGGGTCCTGTACCAGCGTGAAATGATTTTATATCCCATGTCTTGGGTTATAACGTTTAAGGATCCCTTGTGATTCAAAATGAAAATCTTTTGCCACTGCTCATCATCCCACACAGTTCCCAGGTCTTCATCCCAATATTTCTGAAAGTTGAGTTTATCTGCATTAGGCGTCTGTACTACCATCTGATACAGAATGGAGATTAAGTGACCCGGCTTCTCCTCCGCTACTATTAATTCCTCAAAAGGGGTGAGTGGTTTTTTCCAGTTAAATTTTGGCTTAAGACAGTTCAAGAAATGTCTAATTTGGAAGAATTGCCATTGATTTAGGGTATTGCCTTCTCTCAGCACAGACATCTCAGTGAAAGATTTAACGGAATCTCCGGACATGAAGTCTTTAATTCTAGGACAGCCATCCTTCGACCATTCTCTAAGGAATGGTACGTCAGGAGCTGGTAAAAAGAAGCTAGATTATCGCCTAACGGGGTAATCTTGCTTGGAAAGGAAGACAAACCCAGGGAAGGGAGTATTTTTCTCATGGTTTTAATTGTAGCCAGGAGTAAAGGATTAATCCAGGTCTTTTGAACTGCACTTGGAACATCCGACCATCCAATAGTTTGTGCTTTTCTCTCGGCGGTTTCCTGTTCAATGAAAACCCATTTTTTTGGCCTCCTACGGTTAGACCATTCAACAACTCTTGAGAGTTGTGATGCCACATGATATGCAGATATATCGGGTAAGGCAACTCCCCCATTCTCCTTAGTGCAGAGCTTTTCAATCTTTTTTCTAATTGTACCACTTTTATCACCTGAAAATGTTCAAGTACCACCAGTGTGCCTGCACAGTATAGCCCTGATCGGACTCTGCTGTTTCTGACAGGGCCCGAGCGGAGAGCACTACTGCACATGTGCACACACTAACAAGGAGGTCTTTTGGGGGTCCTAGCGCTGGATCCCCTCTACTGCGGAGC
The DNA here is from genome assembly GCF_040937935.1 of Hyperolius riggenbachi. NCBI lineage: Eukaryota > Metazoa > Chordata > Amphibia > Anura > Hyperoliidae > Hyperolius > Hyperolius riggenbachi. The sequence continues at coordinate 206,445,256 of NC_090650.1, read as the reverse complement.
AAGGGGGAAGCCTCTTTAGGATTTAGAGGCTTTCCCCTCCCGAGGTATGTACCACCCGGGGCACTTTTTCTTACAGGTACACTTTGAGAAAAGGGGGGCATATGGGAGGGGAATAGAAGGAGGCATTGGTGGGGAAAAGGATTAAAATTAGATTGCTAGCCTACAGATTGCCATTATTGGCAATCTGTAGGTAGAGTGCCAATATAGGCAGCCTTTCCAGTTCCCCTTCCCCCTCCTATTTCAATATAGGTAGCCTCCCCCAACCACCAGAGAGCTGGACAGTGAGTCACCACAAAGTTTGCTCTTTGCTGTGCTGCCCTGTGGAATAGTTCCGGCTGCAGTGAAGAGACACCCAGGCGAACGGTGCACAGTGAAGGCCCATATACTTCAAATACAGGAAGTAAGCAGTGATGTCACTTTCTGTATATGTGCTGTCACTGTTAATTGTTTTAATTGTTTGCTTGGCTGTCTTTTCATTGCTGATCTGAGAGGTCTGAAGTAGGCTGCAGGGCAGCACAGCTAGGAGCGAGCGAGGGGGGGGGGGGGGGGGGCTGAACTTTGTGGATGCAGGATGGGACCAGGACAATTGGCAGGTGGGCAATAAAGTGGCAGGCAAACCTGATGTGTACCACTTGGCCAACAGCAAAGTACCACCAGTGGTACACGTACCACAGGTTGAAAAGCCCTGCCTTAGTGGAGGTGAGTATTGTTCTTTTTATTCTGGGTGGACTGTTTCCCCAGATAAATGTATTAAAGGGGAACTGAAGAGAGAGGTATATGGAGGCTGTCCTGTTTATTTCCTTTTAATCAATACCAGTTGCCTGGCAGCCCTGCTGGTCTATTTCTCTGCAGTATCTGATTAAAACCAGAAACAAGCATGCAGCTAGTCTTGTCAGATCAGACGTATAAGTCTGAACCACTGAAACACCTGATCTGCTGCATGCTTGTTCAGGGCTATGGCTAATAGTATTAGAGGCAGAGGATCAGCAGGGCTGCCAGGCAACTGGTATTGTCTAAAAGGAAATAAACATGACAGCCTCCATATACCTCTCTCTTCAGTTACCCTTTAATGTGTTTTCGGAGGTCCCTCAAGTAAGCCGGGGGAAGTGAGAACGGTAAGCATTGGCTGATGTAGAGAAATCTAGGAAGGAGGTTCATTTTTACGGACGCCATACGACCGAACCAAGAAAGGCGTTTTTTTTGTCCCCAATCTAGCATATCAGCCTTCAACGCAGTCCCCACCCACTCAAAGTTTTGTTTATAAAGATCATTAAGATTCTGGGTGATATTGATCCCCAAGTATCTCAAACTACCAACCGCCCAGGCAAAAGGGAACGACGCTCTGCACAAACCCATCATAGCTTGCTCCAGTGTAAACTCAAGGCTTCGGATTTGTGGAAGTTTATTTTCAAGTTTGATATATACCCAAAATCGTCAAATCTGCGCATTAGATTGGGTAGGGAAGTTAATGGGTCTTGTAAGAAAAACAAGAGATCTGCAAATGCAGCTAACACATGGTAATGGGCACCAATTTGGATTCCCTTAATCGATCTATCCTCTCTTACCGCGTTCAGGAAGGGTTCAAGCGTGATGATGTAGATGAGGGGGGACAGAGGGCATCCCTGCCTTGTTCCATTACTTATCTTCAATGGGGTGGATAAGCAGCCGTTCGCCTTCACCTGGGCAGATGGATTCGAGTATAAAAGATCAATTAGTTGTCTTAGAAAGGGACTCAAACCTAAGCTTGACAGGGTGGCACGTATATAATCCCATGCCACCCTGTCAAATGCCTTTTCCGCGTCTGTAGATAGAATGAAGGAACTGATATTGTGTTTTTTAGCGAATGCCATCATACCACTGTTCTCATAACATTTTCTTTTGCCTCTGCCTGGGACAAAACCGACCTGATCACTATCAATATGATCCGGTATGTATGGGAGTAGTCTATTTGCCAGTATCTTTGCCAGGATCTTGGCGTCAAGGTTCAGCAGAGATATGGGTCTGTAGCTAGAGCACTGCTGCAAGTCCTTGCCAGGCTTAGGGATCACCATAATGTGTGCGGCTAGAAATTGCTGGGAGGGAGTACATCCAGAGGAGACTGCGTTGAAGGCCGAGACAAAGGGAGGAGCTAGGACATGCTTAAAGGATTTATAGTATTGTGATGTTAGTCCATCAGGGCCAGGAGCCTTACCAGTCTTTAGAGATTTGGTTGCCAACAATAATTCGTCAATAGTCAAAGGAGAGTCTAAGTCTTTTCTGTCTTCAGCAGAGATATGGAATGGTTTTCCGTATCTTTGCAGGAAATCTGTTATTTTAGCAGACCGGTCCCGGTTTGCAGAGGTGTCACTTTGCATTTGTTGGGGCTGTTTCAAATTATATAAGGAATTATAATAATTCTTAAACTCCTCAACAATATCTTCTGATTTCGTCAGTTTTTTTTGGTTGCTATCAACTATGGAGGATATCTGTGAACGTAGTGTTTGTTTCCGGAGGGATCTAGCTAAATATTTCCCACTTTTGTTGCCCATTTCATAGAAAATCTTTTTCCCAGCAAGGATTTTACGTTTAGCATCTGAGAATAGTAAGTGTTGAAGTTGAGCTCTACAAGCGGAGAGTTCCTCCAGCGTTTGAACAGCCAGAGATTGTTTATGGGTTCTCTCCAATCTAGATATCTGTGCTGACAGGTTGGCAACACCCTCCTCTCTTTCCTTTTTAAGTTTCGATCCCAACCTAATAAACTGACCTCGAATCACTGGCTTATGGGCTTCCCATAGGGTAAGACCAGATACTTCTGGGGTATTATTCGTATCAAAATATGATTGCAAGTTCTGCGAGATCTCTTGAACTCTGTGATTTTCTTCTAAGAGGTTGGGATTTAGTCTCCAGCACCAGGTTTTAGATAGCTTTTCCGGGAATTCTAATACTAGGAATATTGGAGCATGATCCGAAAGGGAGATATTACCAATCCTGGCATCCTTTATCATTGACAGGTCTCGCTGGGCTACAAAAAAGTAGTCAATGCGTGAGTGTTTATTGTGAATATTGGAGTAAAACAAATAATCCCTGTCTTTTGGGTGAATTAAGCGCCATGAGTCCATTAAGGAGAGATTATGGAGACTGTTTTTAATTTAAGAACTTTATAGGACAGCACAGATGTTCCATTAGAGCAGTCAAATAAGGGTTGTAAAGGTACATTAAAATCTCCTCCTACAATCAGGGTACCTTGGGAAAAGCCCATCAATTTATGTGTAACTGTGGATATAAAGAGGTCTGTTGCCTATTTGGGGCATAGAGATTAGCCAGTGTGATCTGTCTCTCACCCATCTTGCCCTTCACAAATATCTATATATCTTATGTACAGTTTAGATGGTTTAAACAGCAAATCTGTCTGCATACTGCTTTAATAGAATATGATTATTTCTTCCTGTGATACAATGGCAGCAGCCATGTTGTTTGTAAACATTGCACAGAGGCAGGCTTATCTGCACCATCATTATCTGCACCATCCCCCCTCCTCCTCCCCTCTGCCTCTGAAATCTCTGGCTAGTAACACCTTACCCTCCTTCTGCCCAGACTGAGCTCCCATGAGCCCTTGCTACTGCCAAGGCTCTCTGAAAATTGTGGGTGGGGCTTATTTAGTTTATAGGGAAATAGAGTATTGAAACAAAAACAAAAAAAAAGTATTTGGCTTGAGGAATGCCCTATAAACTATAGGAAAGGAACACAATTATGCAATGAATAAAAGTTCATCTTGGATCCACTCTAAAATTGCTTGGTTTTTTTTTTGTTTTACAAATTATTTTGTCAATGTTTGCCCATTGTAAAATGTGTCCTCTCCCTGATTTACTTTCTGAAATTTATCACAGACGGCAACCTCTTTAGTATTAGCATGTGCTCTTTGCACAATGTTTGGTTAATGAGCAGTCCGAAGCCAGTACAAAAACATAGCTGGGTGGGAAATTAGCCTCCGTGGTGGGGCAGGGCTACACAGCAATATACAGTGTTATTGATACTGAAACCAGAACATTTTATGTAAACGTGGGTATCCTAAATAATTTATTGTAATCTACTATATGTCGTTATATTTTCTTTTTAAATTCCTGCCACTGAGCATTGTTTTGTACTTTAGCATCAGCATTCTCTTGTCTGCACTGTTTCACATGCTGATTTTACCACAGTTGATCGGTGTAATCCCCTGGTACACAATCCAAAACAGACAGGAGGGGATGGCTTATAGAGTTACATCATTAGTTTGCAGTTTTTCTGTTGTTGTATTTACATGATTTATAAATGTTTTTCTGCAGATTTTATTTAAACAAAAAAATGAATACACTATTTTTTTTTTTTGTATTTTTTTTTCAGTCGGCTTTTGGAAATGAGCCAAATGGACGGAACAGATCATACTCAACCTGCTGCTACAACACACTTAACTGACAAGGTATTCTTAACCACTTTGCCGCCCAGGTACAATATATCTACGCTCCTTTGGACTTCAGTTCCCCGCCCGGAGCGTAGATATACGCACCCCGCTGCCGCCGCTGTCCGCGCTCCCGCTCGCACTCCCGCGATCGTGCACGCCGCCACCCGCTCGCCCGGAGATCAATGAACGGGAAAATCCATTCCCGTTCGTTGATCTCTGCCCCCGCAATGATCGGCATGCTTCCACGAGAAGCAGCGCGATCATTGTGAAGAAACTCAGTTTCCCAGCCTCCCTTCCTTCAAGCGTCCTTCCGACACTTGCAGGACGCCTGAAAAAAAATGTGGCCATCTTGTGGCCAAAAAGTAATACTACACCCAAAAAATTTTTCACATACAAATACATTATTTTCACTATTCATTTTAACTCATTAACTCCCACACTCCCCAATTGTTACCAATATATATTTTTTTTTGTAATAAAATTTAAAAAAAATGACAATAAAAAAAAAATTAAATATTTACCTTAGGGACTGAAATCTTTAAATATTTATATCAAGAGGGTATAACACTGTTACTTTATAAATTATGGGCTTGTAATTCGGGATAGACACAAAACTGAAAAAAATGCACCTTTATTTGCAAATAAAATATTGGCGCCAAACATTGTGATAGGGACATAATTTAAACGGTGTAATAACTGGGACAAATGGGCATATAAGTTACATGGATCTTAATTACAGTAGCATGCATTATTTAAAAACTATAATGGCGGAAAACTTAAAAATAATGTTTTCCTATTTTCCCATTAAAACACATTTAGAATAAAATAATTCTTGCCATAGTGTCCCACCTAAAGAAAGCCTAATTGGTGGTGAAAAAAACAAGATATAGTTCATTTTATTGTGATAAGTAATGATAAATTTATAGGGGAATGAATGTAAGGAGCGCTGAAAGGAGAAAATTGCTTGGATGCTGAAGGGGTAAAACCCCTCAGTTGTGAAGTGGTTAAACATGTACACATAGTTTGATGAATTCTACACATAAATTTGAATTCAAGTGCTCCCCTTCTTTATTACTTTACCAGCCAGGGCTGGGACAAGGTTCTCCTGCACCAGAGGCAGAGATTCGAATACTGTTCCAGTATAGGGTACCGGTATTTTGTTGCCTCCCAACCCTGTATAGGTAGCCGGATATACCCCTAGTTTTAACCTCCTTTTGCGCTACCCAGAGCCATGCTGGGTGGAAGAAATATGTTAGTGGTAATCCTGAGCCTGGCTACCGATTACTGCCAAGAAATATATGCAGATTGTGAGTGCAGTGGGTGTTTGTAACTCGGCTCCTCTGGACGCTGGCAGCCAATCTTCTCGATCCCTCGGGTAAGAGCACCATTTGTCACATGATTAGACATATGACAGGCGTGCTTACAGCTCACTTAGCGGGCTCAACTTGTGTGCTTGATGAGTTCAGCTTGCAAGCTTGCAGCTGGCTTGGCGGGCTCAACTTGCACATTTACTGCTCGCTTGGCAGGCTCAACTTGCACATTTACTGCTCGCTTGGCGGGCTCAACTTGCACATTTACTGCTCGCTTGGCGGGCTCAACTTACGCATTTGCAGTATTCTTAGCACGCTTAACTTAAATGCTTGGCAGCTAAACTTGCGTCCTTGTTGCTCACTTGGCGTGCACAAGGTGTACGCTTGGCGTGCTTAACTTGCACACTTGCTGCAGTAAACTGGTGTGCTTGCTGCCCGCTTGGCACGCTCAACTTGTGCGCTTGCCCCACGCTACTCACTGCTGCTTGTGTGGCACACTCATCTTGCACGTTTGCTGTTCATTTGGTGTGCTCAGCTTGCGCGTTTTCCAGCCTCTTAATGCGTTCAAGTTGTGCACTTTCTTTGTACTCAGCGTGCTTAACTAGCATGGTTGCCACTTATCTGTGCAACTTACAGCTTGCTTGAAGAGCTCAACTTACATGCTTGCCGCTCACTTTGTGTGCTTGGCACTCAGCTTGCGTGCTTACCGCTCACTTGGCGCGCTCCACTTGCGTGCTTGTGAGATGCGCTTAACTTGTGCATTTGGTACATTTAACTTGCATGCTCATAGCTTGCTTGGCGTACTCAACTTGTGCACTTGCTGCTCAACTTGCACTCTTAACTTGCATGTTTACCGCTCGCTTGGCGTACTCAGCTTGTGCATTTGCTGCTCGCTTGGCGCATTCAACTTGCACGCTTGCTGCTCACTTGGTGTGTTCAACTTGCGTGCTTGCCACCCTAACTTGCGCACTTGACACTCACTGGCACGCTTAACTTGCTCTCTTGCCACTCACTTAGCATGCTCAAGTTGTGCGGTTGCCGCCCGTTTTGTGCGCTGAGCTTGCAAGCTTGCTGTTTGTGTGGCATGCTCTACTTGCACGGTAGGTGCTCATTGGCGCACTTGTGTGCTTGTCAGGCTCAACTTGCGCACTTGCTGCTCACTTGGTGTGCTCAACTTGTGTGCTTGGCCACTCAACTTGCACATTTGCTGCTTGCGAGACATGCTTTACTTGTGCGCTTGGTGTGCTTACTGCTTTCTTTGTGCGCTCATCTTTTGCGCTTGGCACGCTTAACTTGCACACTTGCCACTCAGTGTGCTCAACTTGGGCACTTGCAGCTGGCCTGGCACCCTTAACTTGCGTGCTTGCCAGGCTCAACTTGCACGTTTGATGCTCACTTGAAGAGCTCAACTTTTACGCTTGCCACATTCAACTAGCACATTTGGCGATCTTGCTGCTCACTTGGCAAGCTCTATTCATGCATTTGCCATTCGCTTGGCACGCGTAGCTTGCATGATTGGCGGGCTCAACATGCACACTTACCATTTGCTTGGTGTGCTCAACTTTTGTGCCTGCCGTGCTCAACTTGCGCACTTGGTGGATTTAACTTCCGCTTGGCGAGCTGAACTTGTGTGCTCTCCGCTCGCTTGGCGGACTCAACTTGTGCTGAACTTTTTATGTTTGTTTCTTGCTTGGCATGCTTAAAGTGTACCAGAGACGAAGCACCCTCATGTATTTTATCATATATAACAGTGGGAACATTAGAGAAAATGCTTACCCTGCTCTCGGTTTCATTCTTTACTGCTCAGCCTGCTTCTTAACAGGCCTGATAAAATCCCCGACTGAACATTCAGTCTGGCTTTCCTCAGGAATCATTATAGCTGAGTCATTATAGCCGAGCCAGAAGGGGGCAGGGTTGTACTTCAAAAGACATCAGAGAAGACAGACTCAGCTATAATGATTCCTGAGCAAAGCCAGACTGAATGCTTAGTCAGGGATTTTATCAGGGCTGATCAGAAGCAGGCTGAGAATGAAACAGAGAGCAGGGCAGAGGTTTTCTCTAATGTCCCCACTGATATATATGGTAAAATACATGAAGGTGCTTCGTCTCTGGTTCACTTTGCGCTTGCTGGGCTCAACTTGGTGCGCTTGCGCTCTGTGTGCTTAAATTGTGCTCTTGCTGTTTGCTTTGCGGGCTCAACTTGCGGGGTGCTCGGCTTTTGGCGTTTGGCGATCTTTTAACCACCTGAGCGAGCGGTATGGACGAGCTGAGCTCGTCCATACTGCCGCAGGGGATCGCATGGCCCCGGGTGTTTTTTTGTCTTTTTTTTTAATAAAAATTGTCTCAGATCATGTAGCTAGCACTTGGCTAGCTACATATTGCCGCCGGCACCCTCTGATCCCCCTGATCGCCGCCCTTACACATTCCCCCCCCCCCCCCGCGGAACCCGCGATGGCGCAGCCTCTCCAATAGCCTCCAGGCGTCGCTATGCGGAGGATCGGGACTGCGCATGACGTCGATGTCAGACGTCATGTCTGATCGTTGCCAAAGCGACGACAGAAGCTATTCGGGGAAGTTGCGGTTCTCGCGGGATCACGGCTAGGTAAATATAGCCGGCGGTGATCGGGGGGATCAGAGCGGTGCCGGGGGACTTGGGACACATGTGTAGCTAGCCTAGTGCTAGCTACACTATATATAACAAATTTGAAACAAAAATTTCCCTCCCGCGGACGCATGGCTGCAAAAAATTAATGCTAGGGATGTTAATGCATGCATGCTTGGCACTAACTTTGTGCTCAACGTGCGCTTGCTGCACCCAAGTTGTGCGGTTGCGTGTCTGCCGCCTGCTTGACGTGCTGAACTTGCGCGTTTGTCGATTGGTGCGCTTAACTTGACTATTGCACGGCATGCTGAAATCGCATAACAGAATTGTAAGTTAAGAGTGGTATGGGTGGTACTTCATATCTAAGTTACGCAATTATGTGCACAAAATTTACGCACTTCCTGCTAACATGACACAATCAATTTGTCCATTTGCTGCTCACATGCCACTTTGACCATGCATAATTTTAAGGGCTGGTTCAGACGGGAGGCTTCCGACGTGTCGTAGGCTTCTCGTCAACTCTCATGGTGTCTCGTTTGGAGGCATTCTGCGGTGATCGTCGGTATTCCGTCGCATTTGTCGGTTTTTGTCCCCACAAGGCGACATGCAGACGCAGCGGTGAATAAACCCTAGAAGCCGCATGAGGCGTCCAGGGTCGCCGGGAATGGGAGCATTCACTTGAATGGGAGCGTTTACAGACAAGTCCCGGATGCTTGGCGGTAAACGCCGCCAAGTGTCTGTGTGAACCAGCCCTTAAGCTCGCCAGTTTGCAGGTGTGAAAACCGCGCGTTTACTGTGCAAATTGTGCGTGCAAAGCGAGACGCAAAAGCGCAAGTTCAGCGCACTAAGCGGGCAGCAAGTGCGCAATATGAGCATGCCAAGTGAACATCAAAAGTAAGTTAAGAATGCTAACCGTGCAGCAAGCTGGGCATGCTCAGCAAGCACATAAGTTAAGCACATCAATCAAGTGGCAAGTGCGCAGGTTGCATGCCAAGGTAGCGGAAGTTAAGCGTCAAGTGATAGGTGCGGAAGTTAAGTGCGCCAAGCGAGCTAGTTTTGATGCAAGCAACAAGCGCACAAGTAAAGCATGCCAAGTGACCAACGAGCACAATGTTTTAGGCTGTAAGCGCTTAAGTTCGGAAGTTCAAGTGGGCAACAACGGCGCAAGTTCAGCGCATCAAACGAGCAACAAGCGTGTGCAAACGCAGTACACGTAGCGACAGGCAGGCACATAAAGTGAGCAGCAAGTGCAGAGTTTTAGCATGCCAAATAAGCGGCAAGCATGGAAGTTAAGCATGACCGTCACAGGTTTGGTGCTGCAAGCGAGCAAGTTAGGCACGCCAAACGAGTGGCAAATGCAGAAGTTTAGCATGTCAAGCAAGCACGTAAGTCTAGTGCTATAAAGGAGCGGCAAGCGCACAAGTTAAATGCTGCAGTTGAGCACAAAGTGAGTAGCAAGCGTGGAAGTGCAGCATACCAAGCAAGAGTTCAAGCTAAGAACACCAGACAAACTGGGCCCGCCAAGCAAGCAGCAAATGCACATGTTAAGCACTTCAAGCAGCAAGCGCATAAGTTCAGCGCACCAATGGAGTGTCAACTGCGGAAGTTGAGCGTGCCACAGGAGCGGCAATCGCACAAGATTAACAAGTAAAGGGAGCAGCAAGCAAGCTGAGTGTGCTCAGCAAGCTCGGAAGCACGCTAAACAAATGGAAAGCATGGAAGTTGAGTGCTCTAAGCAAGCAAAAAGTGACTCAAACACCGCAAACAAGGATGATTAGCGCACCAAGAGAGCAGTAAGCATGAAAGTTAAGTGCGCCAAGCAAATAGTAAATGTGGAAGTTGAGCATGCTAAGCCCGGAGCAAAGAGGAGCAGCAAGTGAGGAGTTGGCAGTGCCATGCAAACAAGTTTTGCACACAAAGCGAGCAACAAGTAAGTTCAACATAGTAAGAAAGCAAGTTCAGCGCACTAATTCAGAAAGTTGAGCGTGCAAAGAGAGCAACACACAGAAGTTTTACGCCAAGTGAATATAAAAACGCGTAACTAAAGCTTACAAAACGAGCAGACAGTTTGCAAGTTTAGCGCGCAGCAAGCATGCAAGTTTAGCACTGCAAGTCGAGCATGGTAAGCAAGCAGTGCAAGCTGATCACTCCGTGACTGTTGGGTACGCCAGTCAAGCAGAAAGCGTGTAAGTTTGGCATAGCAAAAAAGCAGGAAGAGCGCAAATTGCGTGCCCCAAGCGAGCATCAAGTATGCAAGTTCAGCGCCAAGCGAGCAGCAAGTGCGCAAGAGTGCTGCAAGCAAACTAGTTGAGTATGCCAAACGAGCAGCAAGCTTGTAAGTTGAGTGCACCAAGTGAGTAATAAGTTACGAACAAGTAGAACATTGCAAGCGAGCAGCAAGTTGCGCATGGCTAGTGAGCAGCAAGTAGATCACACCAAGTGAGCAAGTGGTGTGCAGCAAGCGTGCAAGTTGGTTGACTTAGCCTCCATACTGCTTAGTTCTTAATTTGAATACATATGTGATGTACTGGAAGAATGTGATACTGAAAACCTTGTGGCATATACTGTAGAACCCCTTCTGAAGCCATGTGGATCCGGGCTGAGGGAGACACCTATATTGGACAAGTTGTGTTTGTTTTGGCAGATTGGTATAATAATGCAATATTAGAATTGTAGTAGCACTATACCTGCTTTACAGGACTAGATTTACTGTGTCTGTGGTGTAGATGATGGTTTGTACCTAGTTCTTCACTGCTGGGAATTTGTGAAAGTGTGTCCTGTCTTGCTTCTCAGTGTTTAAAAGCCATGAGTGTGGTCAAGTTTTATGGCCAGCAAACGAAGCATCCATAGGTTTAGTTACATTTTTATTCTTTCTACATGTAAAATGTAAAACTTTTGTATTGTTATGTTGTAATACTTCAGTAATGTACGTCTACAGCTTATCTTCTCTTTTCCTTCCCATACTCACTTTGGATTCACCTTCCAGAATAACAAAGCGAGTAAGTACTACAGTTGGCTATTTGACACCTACATTTTATGTTGCTGTGTAAATAATCGTAAATAACTTGTATTGCCTTTACTAGGTATGAGTGAGTGAGAATTTTTCAAAAAGCGAAATCCTCTTGGAGTGTGCAAGGTGTTTGGGCTGTGTACACAAGGGTTATCTCACCTTGGCCACCACCTTCCTTCCAATGCGTTCTATGCTGCTCTTTAGCTTCTTACACTTCACGGCAGAAGTGCCGGGAAGTGTAAGAAGTTGGAGAGAAACGTGAAGCGCATTGGGAGGTAGGCTGTGGCATACATGCATTAACCCTTGCGTATTCAGACAGTTGCACTTTTCACCCTCTTTACCAAAGTATAATTTAAAGAGACACTTAGGGGCTTTTTCCACTAGCCTGCGATTTGCGATTTGATTCTAATCGCAAGGTACATTAAACTAATGGAAACTGCAGCAGCAATTTCCATTAGTGTGATCCGATTGCGATGCGATTTTGGTCAAAGCGAAATCGCTGTCCTGCCGTGTTTTGTATGCGATTGAGCTGTACTATGAGTATAGTAGCTCAATCGCATGGTGGAAATTGGATCACAGTCGCGATCGCATTTCACAGTGGAAAAGAGCCCTGAAGCGAAAAAAAAATTATATCATCATGAATTGGTTGTGTAGTAGGGGTAATTACTAGAACATTGATAGCAAAATATTTTTATTTTCAGTTATACAGCTTTTTTTTTTTTTTCTTCATAGTATAACATTGCATCATTCTCTAATAGTTGCAGTTTACACATTACTCAGCATTCTAAAAGTTTCTGCAGAACAGGCAGTGAACTTTTTACCTGTCCTGAACTGTTCTCTGCAAAAGAAAAACACACTACAGCTGAGTTAACCTACCGTAATCAGAAGTAAGAGCTCTCCACGACTTTCAAAGTCGCTGAGCTCAATGGCTATTTGCATAGATAACTGGAGTTTCTTAACTCTTCCTGTACTGGAAACAAATATTAGACTTATGTCTCTGCCCCTAATGCTTTATTTCTTAGCTGTACTACACAACCAATTCATTATCATAATTTTTTTTTTCCGCATTATATATAATTTTTTTTTTTCACCATCTCAGGTACACTTTCATTTTTCCCTCCATCCATTGCTTCTCTTCCTGTACCACTTGTCACAAGACTGCAGGACACCAGTGAGGGGGTAGAGGAAGAGAGGGAGAAGTTCCCCCTGCAATCTATTAGGTCCCTGGCTGTAGTTTTGATCCTCTCCAGGGTTGCCGCTGTCTGCTCTGAAAGATCCAGCTATTGTGCATGCGTTGGCCCATCCCCATGCCTCCTCAATCACTTTATGTGCAGTTTAAGGCTTTGTGAACTGCACAAGCTCAGAATGCTCCTAGACACGGTAGCACAGGCGGGTAAACGCACGCGCAGTTCTGGTCAGGGATTTTCATGAGGAGATACTGGCAACTTGTAGAGGATAGGAACTACAATGGGGCACCTGATGTACTGCAGGGGGCTGGAAGAAGCTCCACCTCAGCATTATTATAACTGAAGAGTTTCACCAACCACAGTCTGTGACACAAAATGTGAAAGTTTGTATGACTATATAATTTATGGCTTTTTTGGAGAGCTGGAAAAATGCATAAATCCACTCTTAAGCTCCCAAGTTTGAAAGTCGTATAGAATACCCAGAGGGTGACCCAGAACCACTTAAGTGATTGCTGTTAGTTGACCCTAAACCTTTTTTTTTTTTTTTCCCTCAGAGTCCCGTAAGCCATTGTTGCTATTTGACTTTATTAAGGATCCTGATCGAACTGATCCGCTTATAGGTATGTTAAATTATTTATTGTTGTTTGTGGTAAAACTTGATTTTGGTGGTTAGGTGCAAGAAAAAAAATGTATCCATTATGTTCAGCCTTAACCGCTTTAGTACGCTTCCCATTTTACAGCTGAATCCAAAAGTGAACAAGGCAAAACCATCATTTTAATGTAAATTAAAAGTATCACATTTAGAAATGAACTTTAAGTCCAAAAATCTTTTTCTGGAGCCAGGCAGGAAGACGGTGAGTGAGCTGTGAAGCTAAGGAATGAGAATCAGCCAAACCTAGCATGGAAGCTGCCACTGTTCTTTATCAATTATCACCCTTTCCCACCACACCTCATGTGTGGCTGTCTCATATCGATACACTCCTTTACACATATTTTGGGTCAGAATCACTTTATTGGCCAAGTACGCCGAATTTTACGTACTCTGAATTGTTTTTGGTACCAATGGCATGGCAATTGTACCTATACAGACATAGATTAGACTACACGAGAATGATCATGAGACAGGCCTAAGAAGCGTACGCTCAGTACAAGGGATGCAGACGTACTACCTTAGCTGGGAGAAGGGGCCAGTTTTACATGGTAAGAAAGATTGGAGCGGGTGACTTGAGTAGAATACTGTCCAGGGGCTGATTAGCTAGACCTGTCATGGGGGTGCTCGAGTTCAGTAGGAGTAACAGCCTGAGGGAAGAAGGTACCCCCAACGCCTGGTGGTGATGGATCTAAAATGACGGCCTGATGGGAGGAGCTTGAAGAAGCGGTTGCTGGGTTGGGAGTGGTCATGCGAGATCTTGGTGGCCCTCGTCCTCATTCTAGCAGTGTGGAGGAGATCTAGGGGTGGCAGTGGCGATCCAATGATCTTTTCTGTAGTGCAGATTACTCTTTGTACTTGCCACTAGCAGGTGCCTCTGTGTACCAGACGATGAAGGAAGAGCAAAGGATGGATTCCACGGTAGCAATATAAAAGCTCATGAGGAACTTGCACGGGTTGCCAATTTTTTTCAGTTGGCGCAAGAAAAATAATCTCTGCTGTGCTTTTTTCTGTTTTTCTAAATTTTGATGGTGTTCTGACCACATCTTAGGTCATTAGTGATGGTTATGCCAAGGAACTGAACGCATGGAACCCTGGAGACTTCGGTCTCCCCAATGTGAACTGGAGGATGGAGGAGCGGCGTTTCCTGAAATCAACGATCAGTTCAACAGTCTTTGCCGCATCAAGGATGAGATTGTTTTCTCTACACCATTTACAGCAGTTACCTAGCTTGACCCTCTGCGTTCTGATTGAGAGGAAGTCCCATCCACCTGCAGAGGGAGGGGTCTACTCCAAGCTGCGCAAGATTGACAAGCCGGATGTCTGGGCAGTTGGTATGGAACGCAGAACTAAAGTCCAAGAAGAGGAGGATAACGTAGGAGTTGGGTTTGTCAAGGAGCTCCGTGATGTGCGCCAGGCTGATGTTAATAGCATTTTCTACTGACCTATTTGCCCTGTATGTAAATTGAAGTGAGTTAAGTAGGATGTTGGTGGAGAGCTTTAGGGTGGCAAGAACAAGGCAGCAAAGTTACTGGGAGAAGCTCATGCAAGCTCTGCTCGCTTATTCAGCAAGAAAGCAGCATTGAACACAGGACTGAATCAGGTGCTATTTCCATGCATGCTGTCATTGTTGCTGCTTTTATACCTTCACTTTGCCACCATCTCTGTCATGGTTTCTACTGTGCTGCAGGGCTGCTGGGAAATGCAGTTTGGCATCAGTTGTTCTTTGAGGTCCCTTTTACACTTGCCTTACAAGTGTGTGTTGCGTTACCCTGTCTTGTTGCAGCGACGCAGCAACGGCAGAAGTAATATCAATGGACAACGCAGGCATTTTATAAATGTTGGCGGTGCGCATGCGCGGAGTGATGGAAATACGACGGGGAAACCAGGGACTCACAGTGACTTACTTTATATCCAGCAGGGAGTACATCATGTGGCCAGGGGTAGAGCGACGTGTATGCATATGACCCTGTCAACACACTCTGAGCCAAATCTTGGTTTGTCCTTGTAGTTTTTTCCGGTGTGATGGGGGCAGAGTATTGCACTGCAAAAGCAACGGCAAGTGTAAAACCGGCCTAAGTGTCACTTGGTCACATCTGATGAACCTCTGCTTATTGGGAACTTCCAGAGAAGTCCATTTGTGAGGTCAAAATATGAGGTATTATCACATTTAGCTGAAACTGATATTCTGTTCATCACTTTGTTACACATGGGTATATTCATTTATCATTCTGATTGTTATTAGAATTAGCCTGGTTAATTTCTAGAGTTGGTTAAGCTTTAAGATACAATTGCATTCCCCATCATAGACTGTTGCTATGGCCTCTTTGGACCTTGAAGTAAAAGAAGTGTAAGAGACTTCCCTTTTTCTGGTATATAATTTAATTGTGCTTACTAATTTTTCTGCAGCAAGTATGCAACGGAGTCAGAACACATGATCAGCAGTCTCTCTCAACATATCCAAAAAGAGCTATCTGACGAGAGCTTGTCGGATATGGTCTGATGGCCAAGCCCCATCCACTTATGAGTGCAGCTGTACTGTGCCTGCACGTACGTATGGCCAGCGCCCGTGCAGTAGCACTATGCCACTTGTGCACAGCTACTGCTTCCCACTACTTGGATAAGTATCTATTTTGCTTTAAAGAGAATCTGTACTGTGAAAATCTTACATAAATAAAAGTACCAGCTTGTTTGTAGTCTTCTCCTAGCCCTCTCTGTGACATTTTCGCTCTTGCTGCTTTCCTGGTGATAAAATCACTGTTTTATTCATTGTTTTTGTAAACAGTGAAGATGATCGCCAAACAGGAAATACATCATCAGAGCGTGTGCTTGTTTGCAGAGGCTCAAACTTGATTTCACTGCTGTAATATTTCTCCCACTTGTTGCGTTGGCTACTTGTCTGGGCTTTGAACTGATCTTTCTGCACTCACAGCTGTTCACAAGGTCACAGACAGGCTGGCTGTGAGCAGAGACCCTGGTTGTGACTCATACAGCACACACACAGAGCCTGCAGGGGGTGTGGAGGAGGGGTGCATAACTTCTCCCTATCACAGCACATTCCATTCTGGGCTGACAAGGCTCCACAAAGGAAAGAATATTAGATATAATACAGAGACCGTGCAATTAGAAAAGGCTGCAGTAAGCCAGACCACATTAGAACAGGAATAGGAACTTATAGGATAGAATAAATAAGGCTGAAAATTTTGTTAGTCTCTTTAAAGTAGGATTATACTCCCAAAATAAATTTTTCAGTAACTTTTTTGTTACATAAAAGAACATTTAACATCAATCCCACATATTCTCTCTGTGTACAAACACTTATTTTCACTGCAGAGAGCAGGCGCAGATGGCTTATCTGTAGTCTTTGGCAAATGTAATCATTGCTGCTGAAGCTCCCTGTATGTCTCTTTACTCTGCCCCCTTCCGACCGCTGAATAAACACATTGCCCTGGCAAGAGCTGAGCCGCTTCAGCAGAAAAGATGGGCAGAGTAAAGCACAGGCAGAGAGATTCTTGCCAGTATTTTTGCCGATGACTACAAATAAGTAGTGAAAATAACTAACTCTTCATACTTTTGTACTCCTCGCAATCCTCGAACTCCGACCAAGGGACCCATGTAAGGCTAAACTGTTCATTTCTCTTATGGATAGTTTATGTAAGGTCTTCCATCTGCTGATTGGATTTAACCTCATGAAGCCATTGGACTACTGAAGGTGACTGTGTTGATTTCCAAAAGGGCTGTTAACAGCCTAGCAGCCTTATATTCTAGTTTCTATACACTTATGCTAGTTACACACTGAGGTTTTCTGGCAGATTTACTGTTAGATCGAGTATTTCCAAAATGTCCGATCTGATTTCCGATCGATTTCTGATCAAAGCTAACGGAAAACAGTTGAAAATTGATTGGAAAATGATCAGATCAGACATGTTGGAAATAATTGATCTGACAGTAAATCTGCCAGAAAATCTCAGTGTGTACCTAGCATAATGCTAGTTACACACTATGGAAGGAAGAAACAGCGGCGGTGCACATCCCGTTAAAATTTCACCTTTATTCCACTTGTTTAAAAATCCATTTGCAATACATAGTCCAATAATATGGAGAGAGGTACAAGCAGTGTAAGAGGTCTACAGCCTTTTCAAGCCGTACAGAAGGTGGCGCATCATCAGAACATCAGGTTGTCCTGATGATGCACCACCTTCTGTATGGTGCGAAACGGCTGTAGACCTCTTACACTGCTTGTATCTCTCTCCATATTACTGGACTATGCATTGCAAATGGATTTTTAAACAAGTGGAATAAAGGTGAAATTTTAGCTGGATGTGCACCGCCGCTGTTTCTTCCTTCCATAGTGTTGTGATTGCTTCTGGGTGAGTTGCACTCTTACCTACAAGGCTGTATCCTGTGCATTGGTTCTCTTGCACGTGAATGCTAAGTACACACCATACAATATTGTGTTAGATGGTTCGATAATTTACAACATGTCCGATCTTATTCTTGATCATTTTTCTGATCGATTTCTCATAAAAGTGAATGGAAATAGATAAGATAACAGAATCGAATATCGATCAGAAGGAAAATCGACAAAAAAAATCGTGTGTACCCAGCATGATGGTCCTTTTCCATGAAGAGTTAGGCAGTGAAAAGACTGTCAAACTCTCACAACTGTTTTCTGCTGTCTGGTAGCTGCTTGCTGCTACCTAGTAACTGCTCACTACTGCCTGATAACTGCTCGCTGAGTGCACAGTTAGGCCCCTTGTCCACGAGCAGTTGATAGGCAGTGTAAAGACTGTAAAACTCTCACAGCTGCTTGCTGCTGCCTGGTAACTGCTTGCTGAGCACACAGTTCATCTGCCCATGGAAATGAGCCCTTACTCTTAGCTATATTTAACCACTTTATTCACCACTACAGTATATGTACGTTCTCTGTGACTTCACCTAAGCCACAAGTCAGTAAATATAAGTCTTGTAGCAGAAGCAGTGCAGTGCAGTATTGGGCTTGCTCCTGTTCACATTTCTGGCACTATCTGATGCAGCACTGATTGGCGAACGGGAATATATGTTTCCTGAGCTAATGAGATTGATTTTTACTATTAAAAATACTTTTATTTTCTCAGTTCATAGTGAAAAATACACTCTGTAGCATTATTTCAGAATCAAATATCTTCACCATAAATTGTGACAGGAACATAATCTAAGTTTTGTGATAAGCGGTAAGAATAGCCAAACAAAATTTGTGTTTTTTTATCTACAGTAACACTTTTTTTATTTTTAAACTGGAATTGGTAAGACTGAGAAATAATGTGTTTTTTCCCTTGTATATCCCATTAAAATTCATAGAAAACTAAATTGTTTGAGATAAAAAATGGCATACAATGAAAGCCTAGTTTGTCTAAAAAAAAAAAAAAAAAAAAAAGTATATTTCATTTCTTTGTCATAAGTAGGGTTAACGTTATTGCTGATTAAATGACATAGCTAAACTGTCAAATCTACTCTGGTCCATAAGTGGGAAACAAGGTCTGTATGCGAAGTGGTTAAAGGATACTGCAGCCGAAAGGCTGCAAAGAGATAAAACCTGCATTGTGTAGGTAAAGAAAAGGACATACTCACCGCTCCCCTCGCTTCCTGCTGTCGGATCCCGCTCGTCAGCCACAGCTCCCGGTACTGGCCGACTCTCCTGACCCCTGACCCGGACATACTGCGCTGCTAGCATGCTAGCTTTATAATGGAGTCGCTGGAGCGCACACGCAGGAGGCGGGGGAGTGTCGAAGATTACAGGACATACTGTGCATGTGCGGCGCAGTATGTCCGGATCAGGAGAGTCGGCCAGTACCGGGAGCTGTGGCTGACGAGCGGGACCCGACGGCAGGGAGCGAGGGGAGCGGTGAGTATGTCCTTTTCTTTACCTACTCTGCAACCTTTCGGCTGCAGTATCCTTTAATAAAACTTCTGGAGCCTATGAGATAAGTGAAGGTTACAGTGATTGTTCTATTTGTTATTGCAGTATATCTGTTGTCATGACTTCAGATATGTTGAGTATTAGGTTTGTGATAGTAAAGCTGTATGTACCGATTTGATATTTATTTATTTTTTGATACAAAAGAGGAAGAAAAAAAAAAAAAAAAAAGCTTCAGTAAATTTAAAGGTTATGAATTCATATGCCTGTTTTTGATTTCCAGGCCTACAGTATGTGACTGAAATGAGAGTTCCAGTATCTAATAAAGGAAGCATTATTAAGTGCAATGTTTGTCGTGTTAAAGGGCCTTCAAAGACTATGATAGAACACCTGTCTGGCATTTATCACATAGAAAGATACATGGTGAGTGCTTATCCTAGTTGTTGCCACTATTTGGTCTTGTACATTTGGCAATGGAAAAATCTCAACCTTTTCATGTTCTTGCATTTCTTGACTTCTATAATGCATTATTGTTGTGTAATTTAAGTGCTCTGTTCCTTTTTAAAATAAATCTATCAAGTACAAAACCTCCAAGCAAAAGGCAAAGCACCTTCATGTCCTGTCATGGCTGGGTGTTTTCTTTATAATCTTGGCCTATTTTGGTAAATGTATAGAGCTTTGGATACGTTAATGTACATCTTTCCCCAAAATGCAATTGTAGCGCATGTTACATCTTTCCTTTGCATTTGGGTTAAAGTGAATGGGAGCACAAGAAAATTGCATACCAAACGTGGTACTTGTTGATCTTCTTGTGATGTCCTTTTAATTTCTTTAGTTTCTGCTAACAAATCATTTGAAAAAATGTTAAATCAACTGCGCTTCGAAAACCAACAGTCGCACAAAGATCGCGTCAGTACGCAAAGAAAAACGTGGCGTAAAATACAAAAATCACATTGCAGTAGGTTTGTGATTGTGATTTTCGGTGAACATTGAAAATTTCTCACACATCTGCAGGGGCTTTCCATGACTTCCTCTTTTCCTGGTGCTTCCCTCTTTCGATGCGCACAATGACGTTGCAGTCTGAGGCTTCCAGACTGTGGTCACTTCCTTCCGTAGTCTTGGAACCCAGTACAAAGTGTGGGAATGGCATCAGGCCTCCACCTTCTGGGTCTCCCCCACATCCATTTACCCTCAAGCTGCTCAATGACGAGAACAGGGAGCCATTCTTCGAGAAGCAAAGAAACTACAAGATGTCTGCTACGAGAACACATGGCTTATGTTCTTCCTGGATTGCTCTCTGGATATTCAGAAACGATGCAAAACCTTTGAAATGGTAAGAGCCCAATTGGGGCCAAAGGTATGCTATATGTCATGCTGTCCCCATCTGTCTGAGGGTGCAAGACGGAGCGCACACCCCGATTTTTTTTTTTGATTTTTTTTTTATTTTTTTATTTTATTTATTTTTTTCTCCAGTCCTTGGACGCCGACGTGGCCTGGCTGGTTGCCCTGCAGGTGTAAATAAGATGTCTCATGCTTCTCTGGGGCCTGTTAGTCTCCATTAACCTGTGTTACCAGTTTACAGTGCCGGGATATTGTGTGCCTTGTAAGTTCTACTTTGCCACCGGGGGCTGGGGAGGCTTGAAGGCATAATGGCCAGTGACATAGCCTCGGGTACTGTTGTTTGATCCCTGTCACCAACTTTTTGCCCAAGTGAGTACAAGGGTATGGCTTACAGATGGGGGTAGTTGGTTTCCCCAAAATCTCTCACTGTACTTGTGATTACCCAGAGACTGCAGAAGTGTTTCGACCTGAGCAGGGAATAAGTGAAGAAGTTATACAAACCTTATGGTCACAGTCTCACAGTTACTGGTATTAAACTGCAGTTGCGTGTTGATTCTCCTGTGTGTCATCTACAGTTTAAGGATGTCTTGCTGCCAGTGCACACTTCATACAACTTTGGTAAAACTGTAATTTTATAATTCTACTTTCTAAATTGTTCTGTATAATGTCAACTGCAACTGGTTTTATTTCAGGAAATGTATTATTTTACTGAGCTGCAGAGCATAAGACGTTCAAAAAACAAAACCAAAGTTAGTACATTGGTCAAGGACTTTGCTAGAGAAATAGAGCGTGCAGAAGGAACTCACGATCTTCAGGTAAGTCTTGTTCATACAGATCTGGTGATGTTGTAACTACATGTTAAAATGTTGACAGTGAATAAACGGTTTAGAAACAGTAATATTTATTTTATTGCATAGACAAATTGTACATTAGTATCAGTAGAAACTATCAAATAATATGTAGATCCTTTTCTTGTGTACAAACCTTTCTTGTACTCCTCACTTTTAACAGAGTTGCATCCCAGAGTTTAAACTGATTTGATATAGCAACCACTACAAGTGTTTTAGGTCACGTTTGTGCTTTGTGAACAATGCTTTTTAGATATGATCAGCACAATGGTTGATCTATTTGTCAATCAGCCTTAGTAACAACGGGATAATCATCTTCCAGTTAAGCTTTGACATTTGTATATCTGGAATAAGTTGCATTCCAATTTCCTGGCTGCTCAGTCATGCCATTGTTATGAAGACTGTATCAGTATATTTGTTCTGCCTGCCCAAAGATGCTGCAATTAGTATTTGATTATAGTTGCATGGCAGGTATCAGAAGCAGCATACACATTTGATATGTAACTGCAAAACAATATAGGATGATAGTTATTCACGTATGAATGGTTGAATCATAACATGCCAATTTGTCAGATTTCTATCTTATTTGAATGCTAGGTTTCCCCAGGTGAGAGACATGTTGTGGGCAATGCAGACCATTCCAAAAGTTGTCATTGTAGTGTGTTTTATTGCTGTAATGATATCATTTATTATAGTTCTGGGTTTTAAAGTGGGATTATACCCTGAAAACTAAAATTTCAGTAACTGCTCTTAGGCATATAAAAGAACATTTTGAAAGCATTCCCTGTGTGTAAAAACTTTTTTCTACTGCAGAGAGTACTATTGGCTTGCTTATCTTTGGCTAATCTGTAAATGTAATCGTTGCCAGCAAGAATCTTTCTGCTTGACTCTTCACTCTGCTGGTTTCGATTCTACTGAAGTGAATTAGCTGTTGCGAGGATGATATGTCTGTCCAGCAGAGGTAGAGAGCACACTCAAGACATAGAGAGTGTCTCTTGGATGGCAATGATTACATTTGCTGATTAGCCAGAGATAAGAAAATTTGTACTGCTCTGTGCAGTGAAAGTAAATGTTTTACACACAGGGAATGCTTTCAAATGTTCTTGTATGTAAGGGTAGCTAATGAAATTTTAGTTTTGGTAGTATAATCACACTTTAAAAATGTAGTATGCAAAATGTGCTTTTTCTCTGCTTATTTTGTTCCAGAAGTTTAACTTTAGTCTTTGTTTTGTTTTTAGATTGAATATGTTTCACTGGCAGAACTGAATAAAGAAAAAGGTTTGTTAAGAATATCTAAAACGTTGAATGCTGCAAAAAGCTAATGGAATGATTTAAATAAGTCCAACATATTAGGCATACACTATACAATTTTAACAGATTAAATGTTGGAATTTATGAAAAACATTGAATCTGATAAAGGCCTATTAATAATGAAGGCCCTGTTGATCCATATCAAATTGTTTTAGCAGTCAATCGAGGCGGACAATTGACATTGATAAGAAAAAGCGATTTCTTATCTAATCAAGTGGGCAGGGGCTGCAGGCCTCAGGGGTACACGACTGACTGCTGCATTAACTTTGTAAATCTGGAATGACTGTGGTAGCAAGGTGATGAATATTAAATCTGATCTCTACTGAGATCTTATCGAATATATAGAGTGGTGTAGCAGTCCATACCCACAGCAATATTTAATCTCAGAATGACAGATGAAAGATTGTTCCAACCTACATCGTGTGACTATCTTTTAAGAAAAAGCTGTAAACGGCGGTTACAGACAGCCGATGTACGACGTTGCTCGAGCATTTTCAAAGACACGACAGATCAAATCTGATGATTCAACATCCAGAAAGCTTTACAGAAAGCTTTTCAGATCTTTAATCCTCTCTCGTTTAACAATACTATACTCGGCAATCTTCTTGTGGTGTATTGCTGTTGTCCACATCCCATCGCTACAGATCTTAAAGCGGACCCAAACCAAACCTTTTTTTTTTTTAATTCAAAATATTTAGTTGCACCACTCTAACACATACAAAGATAAATAAACACTCCTTCAAGCCTATGAGCATTTCAGTGCATGCTTTTCACCCTTCTCTTTTCATAAGTAGGGTTATACAGGTGGCAGCCATTAGCAATTCCTCCTTTGCCGGACACCTCCTACTCCACCAGTCTGCCGGATTCTGTCCCGACAATATGAAAGGGAGGGGTTCCTCCAATAAATGTAAAATATTTTATATTTGTCATCATGCAGCTGAAAAAAAGGCTGCTATTTATTATTATTATTATTTAGAAAATAGATTTTATTTCTGAAATATTGTATTTTTAATTTGGGTCCACTTTAAGTGTAAGGTTTGTGGAAACTTTGTTCATGGGCAGTTTCCAGCGATTCAGTCTTGCAGTGGGTACTTGGATTACCTGCTAGCCACCTTAAGATATCTGTATCAAGTAGATATAGATCGTTTACCCTCTGTTTTAGTGTATAGCTAGCATTTTTAGGATGTACTAATAATTGGTGTCTTATGCTGGAACCACTGCATCATTTCCTTTATGGAGCAGAGAAGGAATTGAACATTTTGTGTTGCTTTTATTGCTGTTTTCCTATTAGAGGGTTTTTCATAAACTTTGTGCTGTGGAATTGAGGATACCTTTTCATTAAAGTGAAACTCCAGAAAGTCCTGTAAAACTAAATTTTTGGTGAGGAAGGGCAATAATTATTTTGCCTAGAAGTCTCTCTCCAGTCCCCAGTGCTCCAATTATTCTTCTCTGGATCCAATCTCACTTTCTGCCTCTGTCACCTTGGTGAAAAACCAGAACTGCTCTCTTCAAAGATGGTTGCCAGGCCTGTCCTGTCCAGTACTATGTAAAATGGTAATGGATGTTGGTGGGGGAAGCTTTGATTGACAAGGCTACCAACGAACTAAACACTTAATGCGGGGGTGTTTAACAACACTGGGCAGAGCTACACAATGTGTTCTTGGCTACAGCACTGATTGCTTTCGGGGTTACAATGCTAAAGGATCATACATTCATGTATGGTGAACACGTCTGAAGGGGAAAAAAAGTTAGTAAATAAGAGTACAGCAACTGTTTTATACAAGGCTTTAAGAAGCAAGATCAGGAAATCCACTGGAGTGGGACTACTTTGCAAAACAAGAAAAAAAACCTACAGAACAAAACACAGAACAGTGTTCAAAATGTCTGCTCAAAGTTCTTATATTTTCTTGGCATTCAAGCAATCTACAGTATACTCCTGGAAAATCCTCTTCTTGAATTTAGACCTGGTTAGAAAATTACTAGGTTGGGTTATTACTTAAGAAAAAAAGCTAACCATGGATACCATGCCACAATTCGAGTGTGGTTGCACCTATTTTCCTGCAAGAACAAAGATGTCATGTGGTCTGAAGCCATAACTCATTTCATTTAAAGGATATTGGAAAGTAGAATAATCTCCCTCCACTGTCTCCTACACATCCTCATATTGTTCTCTCTTCTCCATTCCTCTCCTTTTCTTTCTTAGATAGATATTCCGGTTAGGTCAAGTTGTCATTGGCAAATAGCCTCATACAAAGAAGCAAATTTTGGGCCGATTTGCTACATTAGCTTATCATAAAGCAACTCCAAAGTGACCTGAAAAAAAAAGACTTGGATACCTAAGAAGCAGGAAGGCCCTGTCCTTTATCCATCTCCTCCTTCCCCTGCTGAGACCTGTTCAAAATTGGCTCTTCCAGGACTTCTCGGAAGGCTTCGGAAGCGCTCGCTTCCCTGAGTGCTCCCAAAGAAGGGTGTGAGGTTGAAGGCATGTTCAACCTATAGGTTGATCAATTTCACCTGGGGAATAGCGCTGGAATGAGGCCACAGAAAGAGCATCGGGGGAAGGCTCTATAGGATCCGGAGCCCTCACTTCACTTACCTCCCCTGAATCCAGCACTGCAAATCACCCTCCTTCCACTGGATGGTGCTCTACCCCTATAGTGAGATCGCCGTCCAGCGGGATCAAGAGCCTCCGTTGACCGGAAGAAGAATGGCTGCCAGTGTCTGGATCCCGGGTGAGTTGAGTTCTTACTGCCCCTGCATACCCATAACTCCCAGCAACTACCCTGAGCCATTGTCAGGATTACCACTCCTGGCTTTTCTTTCCACCCCGAGCCAGGGGCAGGTGAGCTACAAACGCCCGCTGTGTGCAGGCTCTGCACATAACTTTCCAGTAGCTTCTCCAAGTCAGACTCAGGGTTACTGCTCTGACCTGCGGATCTCTGGCCCAAGCCTGACTCTAGGTTACCGCTAAGGAGGTTACAGAAATCCTATGGAAGATTAAGCTAGGTATGGATGCTAAATGATACTCCTTCGGGACCTTCTCAGCCGAGAATCTAACGTGTGCAGCTGTCCCCACTCCAGATTGGTTTTTTTGTTTTTTTTTCCAATAGAGAATTTTTATTGATTTTCAATAAAACATAAGACAACTTCAAAAACTACCACTGAGCAATCCAAAGGAGTACAAAATATACATCCAACATTACATTTATCTGTATCATATATCAAATATAGAGGTGTTATTGAGAGTACGGATGTACAAGAGTCATAAGATCATAAAACCTCACACGACCTATTATAACGCCTTAGTATTTTGATTTATGGTTAGATTCAACAATATACTTACATTCCAGATCTTTAGCAACAACACCACCTTCTGCCCACTGCCTGAGCCCATCCTCCCCCCACCCCTCCCACTGACAGCCACTCCATAGTGCAGCTTCTTTGTTAATGCTTACATTAACTTTAACTGCCCCTCCCAAGTTATCTTGTTTTAGATAACTCTGGGCAGCGCTGCTTCAGCCAACTATTTTCAGGCTGCCTCTCTAAACCCCCAATGCAGACCGTGCAGTAAGCACTTGATATTTACCTGATCGGCGCAGGGTTGGCTCTCCTCTTCCATGATGGATCGGCGCTGTAACACTGACATCATCCTTGGGGTCCATATCACATGTATTATGTAATTGGGACCCAGAGAATGTCAGCATGACAGCACCGCTTGGTGGTGTAAGAGAAGAGTCGATTCTGCAAGAGCAGAGCTGACCATGCATCTGGAAAAGGTAAATATCAAGTGCTTCCTGCGCCGCTCTGTAGTAAGCTGGGGTAAGCAAAGAATTAAGTGGTACCACAGCGCACATTTAAAACAAAACAAAAAAAGCAGCAGTTAAAAGGTTAATACGAGAACGTTGCCACACCTACATGGAGTCGGAAGATCTAAGGTCTAGTTCAGATTATTAACACATCTAAAATTTCAGTAGACCCTGTTTTGTGCTACATCATCTACATCATCTACCCATGTTGGCCTCAAAGATTCTTTACTTTCATCTGTTACCCTGTTCTTGCTATACTGTGCAGCATACAGTATTCTGCACTACAAAATCTAAAAAAAAAGTGTTTGAAACTAAGAGCAGCAATGTAGACCAGAATAAGACGTCATGAGGAGGGTAATATCACTGCTTCTTTCCAGAGGTTTTTTTTTTATTTGTATAAAAAATGGGAGATACTCTACTGTCCTTTAAATCAATAACTATTATCAACAGAGGATGGCGCTCACAGCCGACCTGCCCTGGTACCAATTAATTATAATATGTAAAAACCACTTGTTCGCCTCCTCTATATATCAGTCAAAATCATACATTAAAGAGGATGGTCTAGCAGCGCATTGAGACCATTCACGGGTCGTCCCAAACCTCTCGATCAACAGATATGAATTCTCCTTTTCCTCAATATTACACGTCCCCAATCAGCATGTACCTCAATAAAAACGCTTCATATATTGTAAAACCTGCTATCATTTATTATAAAATATACTTAAAATACACTCACATTTCCCATGGAGTATAAAGCGCTTAGAGTAATTTTGGCACGGCTCTCCCCCGCTATTGCCGCCAGGCTGTGTAGTGACTGGTGCGGCCCCTGATGAGTCACGATTGACAAAACTGGTAGGGTGGGGCTTAGATGCGGAAGAGAGGACGAGACGGGCAGCGTGCCTGGAATCACCCCTGCGGCCTGGCGTAGGTGGAAAAGTGTGCAACTGACGGATGGAGACGAGCAGCGACGTTCCACACCAGTCACTACACAGCTTGGCGGCAATAGCGGGGGAGAGCCCGTGCCCAAATTACTCTAAGCGCTTTATACTCCATGGGAAATGTGAGTGTATTTTAAGTATATTTTATAATAAATGATAGCAGGTTTTACACTATATGAAGCGTTTTTATTGAGGTACATGCTGATTGGGGACGTGTAATATTAAGGAAGAGGAGACACCATATCTGTTGATCGAGAGGGTGAATGGTCCCAATGCGCTTCTAGACCTGACTGATGGTCTTAGGAGTCGTTGAGTCACTCACAAAGGGTGAGGTGGTGGCTTCTCTGTCTGATAGGAGTGATCAGTGAAGAAACTGAAGTCTGTGGGCTGGAACAGACATATGTGAAGAAGACTGTCTAGATTTATGCTGAGAGGACTTACTAGTTTTAACCAACATATTGGACTATACCTCTTTATTTTTCTTACCGTTTAATTTTTGTGAAGACTGCTTTTGAGCGCCATCCTCTTTAATGTATGATTAAATCAATAACAGCCTATTAAATCAGGAGGAAGATAATCATCAGGTACTAATATATATTGTATTTACATCCACAAATGTTTCCAGGACACCTAAAACAATATTTTTTTTTATTAATCAATTACTGACATAAACTGCTTTCAGTGACACACCCAATTTACATTTAAAATGAATAAAATCTAATTGTAGCATGTAATGATGGCAGACGTTATTGCTAACTTATATCCATTGTGCAAACTATGTAACAGTCTGTCCAAATGCATTTCACTTGATCTTGTTTTGTCAATACAAGAACAGAGAACAACCAAATATGAGCAAGATGCCAAGCACTAAGTCCAAATAACAGGTGCAAAACCATGACAACATCAGTGAATCAAATGCCATAATAGCAAAACATAGATGCAACAATTCTATAACACTTGGTCATGTTGACATAGTGGCTGCAACTGTACTTATGTCAGACATGGACCATCCTACTTCTGTGGTGTGCTGTTGAGTGTATTGACTACAAATACAGTCTGTAGAGTTTATAATACAAGTCATTTGTTTATAATATAAAGAGTTGCATCCAGCAGTTTTAGTGGGGCTCACTGAATCATCATCAATATGATGCCAGCTAAATATAAATGTTAATTGCAGAAGAAACGCGTGGCTGCGAACACACTTGCATCAAGCACTTGGTGTTGTGCACCTGTTACTGTATTTGGATTCAGTCTTTCCATATGTATCCTATTTGATCTTTATTTGGTAAACATGAACAGTGAACAGATAAATGATTCAAGTGCCAAGAGATTAAGCACTGTTGAATAGTTTGCAAATTTAATTGTAAATTGGGTGTCTTGTTGAAATCTGTTGTCAGCATTTGATGAGTAAAATATTGTTTTAGATAGAGTCCAAGATCCATTTTTGAGTTGTCATTTTTGTAATTTATTTTGCATGGAGTTGTTCTGGCTACAGACAAAATGTGTTGTTTTTTAGCCCCTTTTTCCTGATGGAGTGCTGGATAAAACATATATTGAATGTCGTTAATGTTAAAAAGTGTGCATGGACAACTATTTGTCAAAATGAAAGATGGGTAGTGAAAATCTGCCTATCCTGAAAGCCGTTGTGACTCAACAGATGAACAGAACCTACACCTGTGTACAGGTATAGCTATTTTGCTACTTGAAGCTCCAGGCAGCCTGAAACCTTTGTTATTGCCTTCTACAGTAGTGAGTTTACATGTCTTGATGCTCGCTTCGCAGTGTGTCTCTGTGCCAAATGGTCCCAGAATCAGAAAACCAGCCCTCTCGTTCATTTGGCAGGTTTTACTACTTTCAGGGGATAGTAAGGTAAATCGGGTTACAGGAAGATCAGTGTGAAATTGTTAGGCCATGGATCTTGATGTAAGGTATCCTATTAAAAGTTTAAGGTTATGGCTGGATGGAAAGTTAAGGTTTGTATGGAAGTTTTCTTATAAAATAGGGCTTTAAAGTGTACCAGAGCTGACGACATATGAAAAATCGATATTTACCCGGGGAAGCGGCTCCTGACCGGCTCGCAGAGCTCTGCCGTCATAGTGATGGCAGAGAGAGGAGCCTGCAGCAGTGGGAGAGCGGCGGGTATGTGCAGCAATTTGTCGGTAAGCACCATTTTGTGGTACCAGCAATCTCTAGTCCTTAAAGAACAGGTGTGAGTTAAAAAAAAAAAAAAAAAAAAAAAGGATCTTCTTGCCTGGAGTTTCCTCCAGCCCTAGTAGCCTTTCTGTCCCTTGTCGCAGCTCCAGTGACCCAGGATCCACGCTGTTGCTGATGCCGACCTCACCAGGTTGGCATTTTCTGCGAACGCGCCCCTCACAAACACGCCAATCGTGATCGCGCTCATGTGGCCTGGAGCATTTGGTGCAGGCACAGAAGTAATGGCGAGGTTGGCATCTGCAACTGAGGGCATCCTCTGACACCGAAGCTGTGAGTAGAGTCCTGGTTTTGTTTTTTAACTCGCTCCTGTCCTTTAAGGGGCCAGAGACTGCTGGTACATACAGGGTTAAGTTTGGATATGGGGAAACTCCAGGGAGGGTGGATAGTTTGGTGAATTTCTGGTTGTACACATTTATTATTTTTTTTTCTATTGCATCTAAGCAATAGCTACCGATGTATTGTACAGAACAAAACTCGCAGTTACTCACTCCAATGCCATTAAGTTCTTGAATGATTGAATCGAACATAGTTGTTTATAAAGCAATAAAATGATCTCTTACTGTGATCTAATTAAAATATGTACATAGACTTGGAGCTTAATGTCATATCATGTCATATCATTTAGGGGGCTTGGGGTAAAGGATGCTAATATCTCTGCACCAAAATTACCGTAAATCCTATTGGCCCCGAAGGCCAGTATATGATCCGTGGTCTTTGTATAGTCACCCTTGTCTAGTAAAATACATTTTTGTGTTTGAAATGGTCTATTTAAATAATTTAGAATGGTAACGTAGCCAGGCCATCGATAACTGGTCATCTAAAATTAAATGTATGCGAAGTACCTGCAGTTTGAACATGCTTCACAATTACCTAAACACTGTATCATGACACTTTGCTTGATTGCTGTAACAGGAGACTTTATAAGATTCAGCGTGTATGGTCAATCACGCTAAAGATCAGATTACCTAACAAAAATGTAGGACTATTTTTATGTTTGTCTAGACTTAATTTAACTCCTAATTTAAACACATTTTGCACACATTGATGTACCTATTTTCATTTTATCTTACAAATCTAAAATACATTTTTTCCATTCAAAACTTAAACTTCCTCAGTAAAACAGTGCCAAGGAAAGCCTGGCTTATGACTTTTCCCAATGCTATCTGTTGCAAAAGTAAGAATGTTAAATGACAGGAGAGGACTTGCAGACCACATTTTTCTTAAGATTATCGTAACTGAGCTTTATTAGAACATAAATAATACCACGTTATCACACACATCACGGTTTGTTTATATTGTGCCATAATCTTCCAGTGCTGTACAATGGAAGAAACATACAGTTACATAGTATACAGACATTGCTATACATGACAATACAGACTTGGTACATAATATAGAAGTGGTAGACAATATAATAAGTTATGAGAATTTTGTGGCGATCAACAAAACATACAGCATTTTACAAGACACAAAAGGAAGAGAGCGAGCTTACCATGTAGGGCAGTCATGTCCAATGTCTGGTCCGGGGGCCAAATGCAGCACGCTGAGCCATTTTTGTTGGCACCCAAAGCTCTCTACAGTTAATTCCATGTGGCCTGCATGCTGTAGCTGCGGTGCCGCATGCAGTGGTCAGCAGCAGTAACAATCACTTTATTATTATTATTATTATTATTTTTATTATTGTATTTATAAAGCACCAACATATTACGCAGCGCTGGACAATACATATATACAATGATACAAGGATGAGAGACATAACAAGGTTATACAACATAGAACAAAGTTATACAAGGCAAATTGTATAAAATGATCATGCGATATGGGCTGGTTAGGTAGGCCCAGTAATGCAATTAGTACCCCATGTTTGTTTCTTACTTTGTACAGCGCCACGGAATATGTTGGTGCTTTATAAATCAATAATACTAATACAGGCTGTCATAGGAAAGGAGCACACTGTAGATTACACTAGGGAAGGAAGGACCTTGCCAGAGGCTTAAAATCTAGCATCTGCTACTGTGCTAACTGCACACGGTATATGGGTTATTTCCCGTGTAGTTGTTTTAACAAAATGTTAGTCATAGTGTACCTAATGGCAATTTGCAGAAATTGTGCTTAACTTTGCTAGTTCGGCCCCCTTATACTCTAAAGAATGCTGACATGGCCCTTGGCCTAAAAAGTATGGACACCCTGATCTATGGTATGCAGGCTTGAAGTGTGTGTTACCTTCATATTAACTGTGCACCTTTTTAGAAGTTCTTGATTTGCTCAAAATATAGTTGATCTAGATTATAAATTGACTCCCTAATTTTTGATCTTTATAAATAGAAAAATGTGTAGATTAAAGTATTGTATGTCATTCAAGAAAACAAGTAGAACTATGTCAGTGCCCTCATAACTAGCGCTGCGTAATATGTTGGCGCTTTATAAATACAATAAATAAACGAATGCCATGTTATCCCACCATTGTAGGTGTGTCACCCTGGTATTGCTCTTTACTTAAATATTCCCATCACTCAGCAAGCTCATTCAGACCCTTCACCCACTTGAATACAGAAGCCATCTTTAGGAGTAGAAAGAACATAAGCAAATTTCTCTAAAGTTGCCCACTAAATATACAATTTTGACTGCACAATCTTACCACTTTTCTATAATATGAGGGACTACCTAAAGTATCAATTCAAAGTATATTCACTTTGCTAACCTTTCTATTTCATAGATTTGGTAAGATTGTATAAATCAAGATTGTATCATTAGTGTAAACCTTAAAGGGAACCTAAAGAGCAAACCCCCCCCCCCCCCAAAAAAAAAAAACAACTCAGCAACTTTAACTTACGTGGGTCTTCTACTGGCCCCAGGATGCCGTCGCCTATGGGAGCATGAACGAGGACGTGCACAGACAGGGCTGTGCAGGCGCAGTGGCCTGCCAACTGATCAGTCGATACAAACGACACTGAGCCGTGGCAGGGGACGGAGGATCGGTTTTACACGGAGCTGGCACAGGACAGCTGCAGGGCCTGGTAGAAGGCCCAGGTAAGTTAAATGTGCTTTTTTTTTTTTTTAAACACTTTAGGTTCACGTTCATTTAAAGAACTTTGGACTGACCTTTTGGAATTTATTTGGTGGTATATAAGACTGCATCCTTTGTTCATGATCAGACTGCGAGTGAAATTTACTTATCGAAAAAGTCTTATATACCACCAAATAACCTCCAAAAGGTCAGTCCAGTAATTGGACTGCAAGCGCGATTTACTTTTTAAATCGTTATCAGTAACTTTCATCCATAAATACCTGATGCCATTTAGTGGTCCAGTTGCGGTGATGGTGACATCACGCCAGACATGCAGTCCTTTGTCCGGGGAACCCCAGTGACTGGCTGCCATGTGTAGATGTCACTTGCCGTTGCAAATGGGTCTCGATGAGCCGTTCGGCGAATCTTTCCAGTGAATATGCTCGGTCATGCGCATGTTCGATGCACACCCTCTTCAGTGTGATCCCTGATGTTTCTGCATCCATCATGTCACAAATTGCAATTGCATGTATGCATTGACAAATTCAAATCACACAGCTCCAGGATATGGTTTTGTTCACTAGCTGTTAACTACTGCTATACAGGTTAACCGCTTGTATACAACTCGCTGACGTCTTTGAGGCATCGCTTCTTAATTTTTCGAAAGTTCAGCTTCTGCAAAACGTTGCTGATGGCATTTACAGAAGAAGCAGTCTGCTGGTCTCTATCGCCCAAAACTGAATGTCGCGTGACTCGATGCAAATATAAAACAATAATTTGTGTTTGACTCTCTTATAGCGGTACTATGATTTGCATATGCCACGTCTTTTCAACATTTCTTGTGGTAAACTTTTTTTTTTTTTACTGATGCACACGCATTTGTTATAAGCCATACCATTATCTGCTGCAAGGGAAAAAAAAATAAAATACCTTACAAAGTACTTCTCCTTGGTGTAAAATAGCAAATATGAACATTTTACCAAATTCAGAGCCTTTCATATATAAATATTTGTTGCTGCTAGCTACAGTAATTCCTAAATTCATGGTTAGGGGGTTGGTGCTGTGGAACAAAGTATGAAAATACCCATTCTTCATTCCAGGGCTGCATGAGGACAAAGGGTTCAAACCCACTAGAGTAATTTTGTGAGTGTTTAGGGAGCGATTCAAAACGCTAGCGATTTCCCTAAACGCTCAACTAAGGTTAATGGATGGGCCAAACTCCACTGGAGCGATTACCAAAATCGCAAACGCAGGACATGCAGCATGCTTAGCGATTAGCGGTAGCGTTTCTGCAATGTAAAGTATATAAACCCTGGCATAATCGCTCATCAAAACCTACACAGAGCGATTTTGCTAACGTTTTTACATTACTGCACACTGTAAAATAAAATTACTTGTAAGGACCAATCCGATTTAAAAACACTAATCACTACACAATCGCTGGCAAAAAACTGTTAGTTTTTTAAAACTCTACCAAAATCGGCAGCAATTGCTTATGAAACCGCTTACAAACAGTTCATTAAAAATGCTTGCGATTGCGTTTTGTAGTGGGTTCCAGGCCTAATGGTGGCCAAACACTACAATAAAAAGATTTGATTTCACAGCAATAAAACGGTTGTACAGAAAAAAAATGAACTTTTCTTTTTTACATTTTAATTTGAGCCAATTTTTTATTTAATTTTCTGGTTTTATCAATATGTTTATTGGGAGTAGCTGATTTTTCTGAATAATTTTTATGGAAAATATATGGTATAGGATTTTTGAGCCCAACAAGTCAAGGAGCAGTGCAGTCTGCACTAAAGTCATGACTGGACAGTAACTGAGGGAAAACGGTTAATGGCAGAGACTATTGGGATTGGTCTGGTGCCCAGATCTCACGGCTCATACACATCAGTGATAACGCCTTGTCGTTTGCACGTCTTTTACTTGACAAAAGTTCTCCAACTTTTTCAAGTTGTTTGATAATCGTGCATTTAAAGAGAGTCTGAAGCGAGAATAGATCTCGCTTCAGACCTCATAGCTAGCAGGGGCATGCGTGCCCCTGCTAAAACGCCGCTATAGCGCGGCTTAACGGGGGTCCCTGTCCCCCCAAACCCCCTCCGTGCAGCGGGGGAGCGCTTCCTGGTTGGGGCAGGGCTAACCGCCGCAGCCCTGCCCCATGCGCGTCTGTCAGACGCGTATCTCCGCCTCTCCCCCGCCCCTCTCAGTCTTCCTTCACTGAGAGGGGCGGGGGAGAGGCGGCGATGCGCGTCTGATAGACGCGCTGGGAGGCAGGGCTGCAGCCGTTAGCCCTGCCTCCAGGAAGAGGGGAAAAGCGACCAAGTCTGCGACCAAGGTTTGCGGGGGGTGGGTTGGGGGTGAAGGGACCCCCGTTAAGCCGCGGGATAGCGGCATTTTAGCAGGGGCACACGTGCCCCTGCTATATATAAGACCTGAAGCGAGATTTAGTCTCGCTTCAGTGTCTCTTTAAAAGACTTTTCTTGAGCATGTGTACTTTTGTTGAGCATGCCTTTAACCTTGTCATACACATTGTTTGGTCTACAGGAGGCATCCTGTAAACCAAACCATTTGTATGACAAGGTTTAGATCTGGGCACCAGACCAATTCCAATTGTGAATCACTTCTTTATTGCATCCTCAGTAAAGCAGACAAACGCCCTGTGAACCATGCTGTATTGTGTGTCTCTCTTGCTTTATCAGAGGCCACAGATAGTTGGTCAGTGGTACAGAAAAAAACATAATTTGAGCTAGAAATTGAGAACATTTTCTGGCTTTTTTTTGATACAAGTCAATTGGTAGGGATTGTTTTTTTTTATTTTTTATTTTTTTTATGAACATTTTATGATGTAGGAGAATTTCTTGATTTTTTTTTTTTTTTTTTTTTTTTTTTTTTTTATTATAGACCCAAGTAATTTTTGAGCCCTGATTCCTACAAGCGACCGTAATAGTGCACATTTATGTGCCATAAGGGCCTTTTTCCACTACCAAATACAACTACATGGGGTAGAAAGCACAATAATTTTCTCTCTGTACTTGCTTTGTACAGTAGAGATGGCCCGAACTGTTAGCAGGCGGACAGTGCCAGGCGAATTTCCGCTGTTCGTGGTCTCTGCAAACGTATGGTGTGTTAAACCCGCCCCATACATCATCATGGAGCCAAACTTTGACCCCTTACCTCACAGTCAGCAGACACATGGCAGCCAATCAGCTAGCACCCCCTCCTGGACCCCTCACCCCCTATTAAAAAGCAGTTGCGGACATATTGGATTAATTCTCTGTTGGCTTCTGTTAGTGAGAGTAGGGTCATACTTGTTGCAGATAGGTAGGGAAAGCATTAGCTAGGCCTGTGTTCTTGTTCTTCACTGACTACTTGCTGAACGCACCCCAAATAGCCCTTTTGAGGGCTAGTTCATCAGTCTCCTGTTTTTTTTTATTTTATTTTGTGTGTGACACTCCACAACCCACTGACACACATAGCTGTGTACACTACTGTTATTGTGGCCACATTAAGTTGCAGGCACAGTACCACTCCAGTGCATTATTTGTAGGAATGTACTGTTATTTCTGTCCTTTAGGGAATAAAACCCGACTCTGCGACAACTCTGTAATTTTTGGTGGGACTTTTGGCATGAATTCCCCTCCAACATGCCACAGTCCAGGTGTTCGACCCCTTGAAACATTTCCATCACTTTTGTGGTCAGAAACAGTCCCTGTAGGTTTTAAAATTCGCTTTCCCATTGAAGTCTATGGCAGTTCACATGTTTGCAAACATTTGCGGAAGTTCACTGTTCGCGGACCCAAAATTTGATGTTCAACATCTCTCTTGCTCTGCACTTTTGATCTGATTATGGTGTGATGGAAAAGTCCCATTAAATTATACCAGAATGGTATTGCAAATCAATAAGGGCAATGGAAGCATCGCAATATGCTTGTCCATGCAATCGGAAAATTGCATGTTCTCCAGAAACGGTTCTGAAATGCAAGTGGTAGAAAAAGGTCCTTAGTATGCTAGTTTTAAAGGACAAGAAAAGATCTGAGACACTTAGAAACTGTGTTATGAATTTATAATTTCCAATTTCTTATTGAATGTTCAATCCAGTGAAATTTCTTTTTTTTTCAACTTTATTTTTATTGAAATAGGTTTTTCATGGATTAACCTTAACAGCATTATAGATAATCCAGTGAAATTAACGGAGCTCTATTTTATTTTGTCAACTCTTAGATTTAATCTTTCATTTTTTTCACACCTTATTTTATATTTATACGAATAGAATGAAAATATCCTAATCGTTAAAAATGAATTAAATACAAGCTACTGTATTGTCTTAAACCGTAGCCCATGAACATAAATTTATTCACACATTTAATATATTAAAACATTTAAGGCAATGCACAGATAAAAAAAATGAATTGAAATGATAGTTGATCAAGATAAGACATGCTGCTAGTTAAAACTTTTTAAGCAACTTCACAATGCTGGATAGGTTCAACTTGGGTAATAGTTAAGATGCCCATATACTATGAGGCATACCCTGGTAGATTTGATTACTGCGATCGTTTGCTGCCTGATCATAATTTGGATCGATTTTTTTGCAGAAATCAACTGACATTACTGATCATACAGGACTTTTTCTTTTAGGCTGGTTTCACAGTGGGACGTTACAGGCGTACCTTAGAGCAGCCTGTAACACACCCCAACGCACAGCAATGAAAAATCAATGGGCTGTTCACAGTGCCCACGTTGCGGTACGTTGCAACGCAGCACGTCTACATAACGTACTGCATGCAGTACTTTACACGCAGCTAAGCCGCGTTAGACGGTTTGCACATGCTCAGTAGGGTTTTTTTTTCATTTTATGGGCGGAGAGGAGGCGGGGAGAAGCCGCTACGTAGCCAGGCACATGGCTACTTATTATTCACTGAACTTGCAGTGTTTACATCCTGGAGCGGCCGCGGATTGGCTGGCGGGACCACGTGATGCGGAGAGCTTCGCTCACGTGGTCTCCGCAGTGCCTCCGACAGAGCAGGCGCACCAAGAGCTGCTTGTAACGCGGCTCTTGGTAGCGTCCTGCTCCAACACCACCAGGCGTTGCATTAGGGGCACGTTATGCGACCATAACGTCCCCTAAAACGCAACATCCCACTGTGAAACCAGCCTTATAGTGGTTCGGGGGCTGGACAGTGCCATGGTCTCTATGCGGGGGATGGGGTACCTAGAGCCGGTGACTTGTTGCTTCGCTGTGCCACTTGCTAAGTATTAGCGCAGCAAAGCACTTTCACACTCACCTCTGCAGCCAGCAGCTCCTTCCTCTGTGCTTCTGTCATCTCCTGGTGCCCATAGTGACTCGGCGATGATGTTTGTACCCACATACACCACCAGGTCACCAGCTATGGGCATTGGGAAATGACAGCAGCATAGAGGAAGGAGAGCACTTTACTGCACTAATACTCTGAATGGGACCCCAGGAGCAGCATTAGCAGGTAGGACACCAGGGGGAGGTGCGGTTTTATTGTTGTTGTTTTTTTTTTTTTTAACTTCATGCTCAAATAACTTTGCTTTGTATTAACTGTATTAGGAAATCATAACAGGTATTAAAAATGAACAAAAAAAAGCATGAGCTTGGGAGGAGGGGGAGCACTCTCTCACCTTTGTATGCATAATGTGTGTTGGGTAATTAAAGGGATGGCAACTTCTATACTAGCTGTTCCTATCTGATACAACTTCAATTTCTTTGAAAAATAAATACATGAAGGGCCCATTCACACTTAAAAAGTGACTAGCACGGTAAAATCACTGTACACTTCCGCGATTACCGACAATCGCTATAAGCGCTTGGAAAAGCACTGTACCGCGATCGCTCAAGAAATGCTGCAGGTGACATGTTTTGCGATTGCCGTTAATCGCGAATCACCTGCGATCGGTGAAAGGTATAAATAGGCACTCAAAACTTTGGCTCTTTACGCAGTGAGGCACTTTATTTGGCCTGAGGAAGTGGGCAGGGACCCACGAAACACGTTGCCAGTGCTATTAAAGTTCATTTTGTATGAATTTGTCTCCATTGAGGTAAGCCACCCTTAAACTTTATTTTATTGTTTTTAATTAATTTTATCATTCTCTGGGCGCCTTTTTATCATGTTGTGCAGTATATGGAGATTGCCATCTTTGTTCACTTTTAGCCATATGCTTCTTTCCTGGCAGTCTTCTTGTGCCCTACCTCATGTAACACTTAACAATGGCAATGACTAAGGTTGAGTGCAGAATTCCCTGACATGCCAAATTATCCATCACCCAGGAAGCTGAAGCATAAGAGATGAAATCTAAGCCACTGATCATTTACCTGGCAACCATGGTAACTAATGATCTGGCAGCTAATGGACCATTCACTATTAGCTTTGATATTTTTTTCCAGAACGAATAAGTACTGCATGTTAGATAAATTATTCATTCTCCTTAGTGACCCATAATACAAGCATATGAAATGTTCTGACATTACTAGAAACAACCTGTTCCAGAAGTGTAACAAATATTGGGCATATATTATATAGTTTTCTTATAGATTAGATATTTGTTTTGATTTTTTTTTAAAAATTGTATTAAAGATGATTTATCAAAAAAGGAAACATTAATTGTTGTTCACTGTTAAAGAGGAGCTGTTAGGTATAGGGTCTCAGAGAAAAAAAACACATATATCAGTAGCTAAATATTGGCTGTACTTAAATTACATATGCAGTTCACTGTCCACGTTTGGATTTCACAGAATTTTTATATAGTATTTGCAGAGAATGATGCTCCTGACAACTCATGGCAGGTTCCATGTTTGTCTGTCTCCTATGAAGCCAATTGTGATGTCATGTCCTCCCTGCTTCCTGATGATTCGACTCACAAAAAAGATCCTAATGGTTCATGATCTGGTTCATGATCGGACAACACTACTGTGCAGTGAATATTAATTAGCCATCAATAGCGGACTCATGCAGTATACTCTAAGAACTTGTACCCTGCGATTTTTCAGTGCTGTGAGTTTAGGCTGCTGTAACATGAAGCTGTAACTTCTCACAGCCTTAGGGCGTGATAGGAAATGAAGGGGAGGACCCAAGGTAGTGCACTGGGGAGAAGCAGCCCCAGAATGCTTTGCAGTATGTTATGCGGCCTGTCGTCCTCCTTACGAGCTTGGGAATAACAGCCTTGCTGTTCAGCACACATCAAAAGTAAAAAGTTTTTAACTTCAGTATTGCCTTTTTGGCTTCCTTCTAAACTGTTTAACACAGGAGAATAGAGGTTTAAATTAGCTTTTGCAGCCTGACAGTTACTCTTTAAATCAAAATAATTGATTAGGAAATGCTGTCCTTTGGGTGATCAATTGTCGTCAGATCGGCTGGGTGGGGGATATATATTGTTCATTTATGTTTTTAATTGGTCTCAAAACACAAAACCGATCAAATGGATTTGGAAACCGGTTAACGCTGCTCCATAAGATTTCATTCAATATCTGTACACGAAGTTTAAGATCTCTCTTATGTGCTTCGGAAATGCAGATTGAATGTAAAAAGAAATGTCAATGTACACCGCTCTAATTTTCTAATGAAGCCTAGAGACAATAATTTTTCCACTTCTGAGAAGAAATAATTGCTACTATTTTATTAATTTTCATATGTTACCCTGTTCTCTAATGTACAAGACATTGGGATGCATATAATTTTACCTTTGTACAGTTTCTTGTTTGTTTTTTGTATCTATTCTAGTTTTGGAAAAC
The DNA here is from genome assembly GCF_040937935.1 of Hyperolius riggenbachi. Lineage (NCBI taxonomy): Eukaryota > Metazoa > Chordata > Amphibia > Anura > Hyperoliidae > Hyperolius > Hyperolius riggenbachi. The sequence goes on along the minus strand of NC_090650.1, from coordinate 206,404,964 downwards.
CTTTTGTTATTTGTGGACTATTTGGTGCTGAATGGAACCAGTTTAGAAAGTTTTAATCTACAGCTATATTACTTTTTTTTTTTTTTACATTTATTATACAGATAGCTGGATACATGAAGCTGATAAAAATTCCAAGTAAGTGTTACCAACCTTTTTTTTCACCTTTTCAATTTAGATTACTATCTCTTATATGGCAGTTATATTTTCCCACAGTGCTTTACAGTTTGGAAAAGTACCACAATAAACCAGATGCTACTTCACCCTTCAATACTTCATATTAATAGGTAGCTGAGGTTTGTGGTGCCATAACTGACACCATTTTAATATTTGATGCAGTTTTCCGAAGAAATATTTTTTGGAAAAGTCAGTCCTGTGACCCAAAAAGTATAGAGCAGCCAGGCAGTGGGAGATTCTTTTTCTGCTCAAAGTCATCACCTGATCTGGCTGGTACTCCATCCCAGAGCCTCCCTGACTACGTACATCATGTGGGTGATGATGGGATCGGGAGGAGTATGGACAGTTTACTGTCTGCATCTGACATTAACACAGGAAGTCGAATTTGCAAACACAGCAAGCCAGGTAATAAAAGGTAGATAATAAAATAACTTATGTACAATGCACATAACCTTGTGCATTGCAAATTGTTAACTGGTAGTAGATTTTACAGTGATTGCACGTAAATCAGGAAAGTATGCGCATTAATGGTGTCGTGAGTAGCTATAGATTTTTCCAGACACAACACCTTTATTAATTTGTATGTATCTGTTTAGGTTTATTTCATTGGGCACAGAATGCACAATAGTTATATGAAGGATGACATTAAATCACACCTGATCAAAAAATTCACTTTCTTCCATCCCTCATAGTTGTTGAAGCTCTTCAGTGTCTTCTGGGTCCCCTGTGTTGGGCCACTGTCTCCCCTCATAAAAAGCTCCAACCCAGCCATGGTACAATGACGCATGTGGTCCTGCCACACACCAAGCTTTGTGCACATGTACTGTTCACAATGAACTGTAATCAAACATGCACAGAATGCTCCTGGGAACAGAGCAGTTCCCCCTTGCTGTTTGTTGTCTAAGTATATGGTACAACAGACACCAGTGGATACAGAAAAAATGTATATTGACAGGCGCAGCAGATCCATTAAAACTGTACTTAGGATCAGCTGTGACTGTAAATGCTGCCAATCCAGTATAGTGCAGACATAGCCTTTGTCCTATCATCTATCTGTGAGACGAATAAATACATAAGATTTATACATACCTGGAGCTTCCTCCAGCCCCCCTGCATCGATCACTCCCACATCATCTTCCTCCACCTTCTCCTGGTCTTGGTAGAAGCCCCATAACTTTGGCGAATCAGGCGCACTGCGCAGTGCCCCCATGGCTAGGAGTGCTCTGTGCCTTGCACCGAGTGATCCCGACTGGGCAGATTTACGGGGTTTCTACCGGGACCAGGAGAAGGCAGTAGAAAAGGTTGTGAGAGCGATCGATGCAGAGGGAGCTGGGGAAAGCCCCAGGTATGTATAAATCTTTTGTATTTATTCGTCTCTGGTACACTTTAATGGCAGAAAGGGAAGGAAAATATGTCCTTGACCACTTTGAAGAAAAAGGAATACGGTAAGTATATCTGCTGTTGCTGACATATAAACAAAGATTACATATACACAAAGATTGTTTAATCATTCTTTTGTTTTTGTCATTGATTTGTTATAATTTATTGGATCGTTGTTTACATTTACATATTTTTACCAATTAGGTATCCAAATATGCCACCAGAGGTAAGACTATTTTCCTTGCTTTTATTAAATCTGATTTGTTCCAGCACTATAATATTGGACTTTCAATGGAGCACATTGAAATAAATGTTATAAAGCTGGCCAACAATGACCTGATCTGACCAATGATCTTTGCTACCAAATTATTATGCTGGCTGGGAAGCACAAATCTGACCCTCTGTGCAAGTTTTGAAAGCACTTGATACAGTACCGACCATGATTCTGATACTCAGCGCAATGCTGCCCACTGTTCAGAATAAGTTGGAAGTTATAAGTTGATGGAAGTACATGGCTTTTTAATAGGTCTGTTCTAATTGATAAAATCAAGTCTTAAATTTATTTGTTCATTTGAAATGTTCTTCATTAGTAAAGAGGAGCTATGTAAATAGGAAAATTGGTTTGTCTAATGCTTAGTTATAAGTGGAAGCCTATGACAGCTGATCACGCTGATTGGCTGATGGGGGGAGTAGTAAAAAAATAAATAATAAAATATGTATATTTAATCAAAAATAAAAACCATAAATATTTATAAAAAATAACCATCTGGGGGCGGTCAGACCCCACCAACAGAAAGCTCTGCCGGTGGGGAGAAATGAGGGGAGGGGGGGGGGGGGGAATCACATGTGTGCTGAGTTGGATGGCCCTGCAGCGAGGCCTTAAAACTGCAGTGGCCAGTTAAGTGAGAAATTGCCTGGTCTTTAGGGGGTTTAACACTGCGGTCCTCAAGTGGTTAAAAAATTCAAAGAAAAAATGGCTTTTAAAGGAAGCATCCAAGCTTAATATAAAATCAAAATCCACTTACCTGGGGCTTCCTCCAGCCCCTGGCAGCAGTCCTGTGCCCTCGCCGCAGCTCTGGTGGCTCCTGGTGTCCTTCGCTGCAGAAGCCGACCTTGACGGGTCGGCTTCCTGTGCTCTCCACAGCGCAGGTCACGTGGTCCCGCCGACGTCATCAGGTCTGTACTGCGCAGGCGCAGTACAGACCTGATGACGTCAGCGGGACCATGTGACCCGTGCCGTGGAGCGCACAAGAAGCTGACCCGAAGGCCAAACTGGCAAGGTCGGCTTCTGCAGCGAAGGACACCGGAAGCCACGTAGCTGCGGCGAGGGCACAGGACTGCTGCCAGGGGCTGGAGGAAGCCCCAGGTAAGTGGATTTTGATTTTATATTTTGCTTGGACCATTCCTTTATACTTGTATAAGCAGGTACAGAGGGCAGAGGTGACACAGAGGGGGCCATTGGAGGTACAGGGGACAGAGATGGCACAGTGTTCCGACTTAAAGGGATACTGTAGGGGGTCGGTGGAAAATGAGTTGAACTTATCCGGGGCTTCTAATGGTCCCCCACAGACATCCTGTGCCCATGCAGCCGCTCACCGATGCTCTGGCCCCGCCTCCGGTTCACTTCTGGAATTTCAGACTTTAAAGTCTGAAAACCACTGCACCATACTGGGCCTTCGCAGTACGCTCCTGGTGACATCAGCGGGAGCGAGGACACGGCAACGCAGGTGCAGTGGTTTTCAGACTTTAAAGTCTGAAATTCCAGAGGTGAACCAGAGGCGGGGCCGGAGCATCGGTGACTGGCTGCACGGGCACAGGACTTCTGCGGGGCACCATTAGAAGCCCCGGGTAAGTTCAACTCATTTCCCCCCCCCCCCCCCCCCCTACAGTATCCCTTTAAGAACAAATTCAGGTTAAGAACGAACCTACAGTCCCTATCTCGTTCGTTAACCGGGGACTACATGTATAACAAATTTCAAGACCAAAAATGAATAACAAATCCCAAGACAAAATATAGTAAGACCCCTGCCCTTGTGAGTTCACAATCTAAAGAAATAGGGGTAAACGAGTAGGAATGTCCTAAGTTAGACACTGTACTTGTTGGAAAAAGTACGTTTTGAGGGAGTGATGCGCATGAGAAATCTTGTATACGTAAAATGTGAGGAGGAGAAAAGGTCATGTGCAGATTTTAGATTGTGGTTGGGTTGATATCTGGAAACTAGTGAGATGTACATGGGAGAGAGGTTGTGGACCGCTTTGTAGGTTAGGGTAAGCAGTATCTGAACCTTCCTCCAGATATGGTCTACCTCCCAAACAACTTCTTAGTTAGATTAATACAATTACCTTGCCTTTTAAAATACAGTTTTAAATGCTACAGACCATATGTCAGGAACCGGCCTGCGGCACGTCTGCGTATACGGTTCCCGACTGCCAGTTTGACCAGATCAAGCGGGGAGCAGCCTTATTCGAGCTAAAACAAGGCTGGGACCCCTCAGAACACTTCTCACTGCCACCACTAGCGGTTTGCTAGACACGTCCTCTCTGCTGTCGAGTGCTCAGCGCGCAATCTGTGTTTTCGTATTCGGGTCAGCTTTGCGCTTTAGGCCGAATACGGGAACGCCACGCACACACACACACAGTTGCAATTTTACACTGTAGTGAAGCAAAACCACTAACAGTCGTTCCGAACGATACTGTTAGCCACTCTGCTGTCGCTACTCGCACTGGCGTTTTCGTACGTTGGGTCAGCTGTGCGCTTTAGGCCAACGTATGACAAACGCCCCCACACACAATGCAATTACAATTTCATATGGTAGTGTTGCTCAAGCATACAATTAGGCACGGACTTATCCTGCATACACACTTGAGATAAAAGTCTTTGGAAAAGGCAAGATCACAGACCAATGTAACCCCCTTCCATGTAGTATGAGAGCCATACTCTACACAGTCTATTCTATGGAGCTGCACTCCCCATCAGATAAACTCTTTGCAAGACGCTGCACACAAAGATGCTGCACACATTCAAAAGATCAGTATCTGCAAAAGATCTCTTCCTGCAATAGATCCATTCCTGCAAAATGCATTCATAGTCTATGATATCTGCAGATCATCATACATACCTTGTTTAACAGGCAATGATCTGCAGATCATCTGCAGATCAGATCCACCCGGATGGATTTTCAGATCTGCAGATGATTGCCAGATATGCAGATGAAGTCTGTTAAACAAGGTGTGTATGAGGATCTGTAGATCTCAGACTATGAATGCATTTTGCAGGAATGGATCTATTGCAGGAAGAGATCTTTTGCAGATAATGATCTTTTGAATGTGTGCAGCATCTTTGTGTGCAGCATCTTGCAAAGATTTTATCTGATGGGGAGTGCAGCTCCATAGAATAGACTGTGTAGAGTATGGCTCTCATATTACATGGAAGGGGGTAAAATTGGTCTGTGATCTTGCCTTTTCTAAACACTTTTATCTCAAGTGTGTATGCAGCATTATACACACTTCAATCTCTTCTAGGCTATGAGTGTTAGTTTAGTACAGCAGAAGTCAAGCTTATTAAATAACGATTTAATATCCCAGGAAAACAATGCAGGACAGAATATATACAAAAGATTACAAAAAACTAAAATAAATAGTTACAAAATTAAGAGTCTACAAAGATAAGTTACAAAAATGCACACCAAGCAATTTGCTTACCAAAATACAGGGATCCAGATAGAAGAACCTTGGACTTTTGTGGACGGACACAATTCTGGTTAGACCAGGAGTCCACTAGCTTGGGCCAGGAGTCCAGCTGCAGCTACCGTCAGGAGGGGACTGATTTGAGGTATCTGTCCCCTGGTTTTTATAATGAAATATTCGCCTCGAGGCTGTAAGCCTGTGTGGACGGGGGGGGGGGGGGGAACTAGATTTAATTACATCCTCAGTCATAATTGGATTTGCAGAGATCTAACATCCACATGTGAAAAATGTACTATAGCCCACATACATGAAAAGACTTCCCTAGTCCAAGTTACAGGTGACAACCCCATTGTTGACCGTATTTCCTAGCTGATCAAAGATAAGGATATAGTTTGCACCTCCACCAATAATTTAATTTCCTCACAACGAAATAGTGTTTAACACACAGGAGGCTCTTCCTGGCTAGTCTAGAGTTCTTCACAATGCTTTAACAGCCTTCATCAACAGAAGTGGTGAATGTTTCAGTTGTCAATGACTTCCAAGCTTCCACTCCAGATAAGGTAGAACAAAACCCTTCACTTCTGCCATTGTCTAATTAACCAATGTCTTTGCTGGAGGCTAACACCCCATCTCTATTCACTGAAGTCCCTTTAGATGCAAATGTAGTACAGCCAGATGACCATCGCTTCAAAGCAGAATACACATGTGAGATATAGCAGACAGAAAAAATGACAGAAATATGTTCCTGTATTCCCTAATATCCTCAGCACCTCAATATATCACCACACCATAGTCTTACATATCATTGTTAGATTCTACACCCAAGTTGTAGCAATCAATGATACATGTATAACCAGCATCTTACAAGGTGCTGTACATTTAAATTAACACTTCTAACATATACATACTGTTTAAAGAGACTATAAAATCTAAAACATGTTGTACATATTCCATTACCATAAAAAGTTAAAACTATCTGCCGGGTATTTTCTGTTTCAACTCTCCCCCAAAGTGCTGTATCCGACCCCTTGCAGAAAAGTGCTGTGGCGCTTCCATGGCACTCTATCTCTGATGCAGAGATTGCCATGGCACCTGTCTGCAGGGGGATTGGGCTACATTACAAAAGGCGGGGCTTGAGGAAAGGGTTTAACAGATACGACCCATCAGGTTATTATAGCTTTTTATGCTAAGGGAATATATGCAATGTGTGTTTTAGTCGTTATAGTCTCTAAGTTTCAAACAAAGGTAACACAAGGTAAATACAAATCTGGGTCAGTAACTGCAGAAGTCGCACTGCGATGATGCCTGAACAGGTGAGGTTTTTAGGTCTGGCTTCAAGTTTCAGTTCTTTGCAAGTAGCAAATAGATTGTGGGAGTCTTTAACTACATTGATGCAGTTGGTTATTTGGCTGATGTGTTGGACAAGCCTGTTAGATTAGCAGGCAGATCTACAGCTCTCATTAAAGTAAACGTAAATCAAAATGAAAAAATGAAGTTTCACTTACCTGGGGCTTTTACCAGCCCCCGGCAGACGTCCTGTGCCCGCGCCATCCTGGAGCGTTCCTCTGGTCCACCGCTGCTGCTAAGGTTCGGTTTACACTAACTGGCCAGTCGATTGGCTACTGTGCCTGCGTGGCTCTGGCCACGTGCATCCTCGCATTGCCAGGAGTGTCCTGCGCAGGCGCAGTACTCGAATATCTCGTACTGCGCCTGCGCAGAACTCGAAAATCACATGCGAAGTGTGAGACTTTGGAGTACTGCGCCTGTGCAGGACGCACACAGCCAGGGCTGCGCAGGTGCAGTGGCAATCGACTGGCCAGTCTGTGTAAACCCAAAAAGTAGCCAGGGCGGGCCACGGGGGAGTGGCGTATAGTTTCAGGACAGAATGGGCACAGGACGTCTGCAGGGAGTTGGTAGAAGCCTCAGGTAAGTGAACTCATTTTGCTATAGGTTTCCTTAATTCTGCTTGTCAGGGAGTCTGGCTTATAACCTGGGAAAGGGACATCTAATTTGTATGGAATATACTGTGAATGTGAACTACTTTTTGGTTCTAAACTGGATGAAGTATTGGAGAAGTCTTCTGATGCAAAGAAAAACATTTCTAAGAAAGAACATTTTTTATTTTAGAAGTCATTCAAGTCTAAAATAGACAAATTACTGATCTAGATAAAGCTTCTGTTTCTTTTATTGAAAATATATGAATATAACATTTTACATTGTGAAAAATTCAATTTCAACAGAACTTTACATATCTTTTTGTAACACATTATATAACACAAGATAGGAAATGAAATACAGAACATATATGTTTAGTTAGTATAGTAGGAGGTAGGTGCTATTATAGATGCTAATTGTAGGGTGGTACCTCCAGTTCTTAACCGCATATCATTAATATTAAATAAACTGTTCTCAGAGTATTATTGTATTTGATGTTGACCACAGGTGTTCTTAAAGAGATAGTTACTTGAGAGTACATGAATGAAAGAGAGAGAGCAAATTAGAAGGGAAGAGTAGCAAGGAGAGAGAAGAAAGTGACGTGGGGTGGTGGATAGGGAAGATGTAGGGGAAGGGGGGGCCTGATTTTGAAGTTTAGTTACATAACTTCTGGTATATATCAGTGGTTACAAACTTAAGGCCCGTGCACACGCCTGACTGCAGGCAACGACTGGTCTGTCGTCACCTCCCGCTGGGCTTGGCGTTCCAGCGACAGTCCGGCGCACGGCGGATCGCTCAGAAACAGCCTTATCAGTTCGCCAACAGACTGTACACACGCCGGACTGTCTGCTGAAAACCAGCCCAGCGGGAGGTGACGACGGACCCGTCGTTGCCTGCAGTCAGGCGTGTGTACGGGCCTTTAGTCCATGGAGCCCAGGTCTCCCTGATTTTTTTTTTTTTTTTCGTGTATTATGAGCACAATGGATAAGCTCCTTGACCTCTTTTATTTGCTCAACTTGTCTTATTAGCCATTTTTTTAAGGAAGGAGAGGTAGTAGTTTTCCAGCCAGAGTGAATAAGTGCTCTGACCGTGCCTAGAAGACTTGAAAGTATTGTTTTTGATTTTGATGTTTTGTATGATTCATGAGGAATATCTGCACCATGCAGGATGCAGATAGAGATTCACTGTAAATCTGAAATTCCTAAACAAATTCATTCAACAAAGGAGATTCAGAATGGACAGTATCAAAACGGTCTCCAACCCTCATCAGAGTCAGGAGTTTATGGTGTCATTGGTAGTGTTTGAATTTGGAATTACGATCAGCACCATTTCAGCACTGAGCAGCAGGATGGCATGTGTTTCAATTAACTCCAGTACTTCCTCCTTCCAAGCTGCAAGGAGGAAGGAAGTATTGGAGCCAAGTGAAATGCATCTTGTCCTGCTGTTCAGTGCTGAAATGGCACTGAATGTGTGTGTTTGGGTCTTGAACACTAATGCTGAATTTGAACAAGCCATTGGACTTGAAGAATGCCTATGTGCACCTCCCCATTCATCTCAGCCATACCTACGGTTTGCCTTTCAACTACAAGGAGGGATAAGACATTTTCAATTAGTTACCTTCCCATTTGGTCTCTTCAGCTCGTTGGCTGATCAGTTGGGTTACAGCGGAGTCGTTAGCAATAGTTAGGTTTAAAACAAACCTAAAGTGCCATAATAAAAGAGAGACTTGGATGCTTACCTTAGAAGAGGGAAGACTCTGGATCCCATACAGCCTTCCTGGTGCTCTCTCCCTGCCCTCATTCCTCCGCTGTCCCCATTCAACTACAATAAAAAATCTCTCAATAAATGCTGTCCATTTGGGAGGTACATTCATCGCAATAGCGGACTTCCTCAGTCAGACATCTTTTCTTCAGGATGAAGGGTTCTTGAATCTGACTTTTGAAAGCTCTATGACAGATGGAGAAAACCTGCAATCAACCTCCTTTCCTCAAAGATCAATACAAAGTGCTAGATGTTCTGCCCTTTCAACCCTCGAGAAAACGCTTGGGCGGTAGATGCCTTTTCAGTAAAATGGAATTTTACACTGGCATACATGTTCCACCATTCATTTTAATTCCAACATATGTTGAACAAGCTCTTTCAAGCCACGCCAGTGAATTTAAAAGGACAGCACCCTCTCTGGTGCTGTCCTTTTGATTCACTGGAAATGTGTTACTGGTAAGTCTTACCAGTAGGCAAGGTAATTTAATCCGCACAAAAAGAAAAATAACTATGCATGAGTGATTCTTCTTTCAGTCCTTTTATATGAGTATCATTGGTAATGAAAATTGCTAAACCATATTTACTTGCTAGATCTTGTTAATGACAAATTTTAACACAGTGACAAAGATGGTATTATACAGTCCAATGATGCTACATTGTCTTGCAAGCTTCAAATGAACCCGTGTAATGATTTTTTTTTCTTTAAAGTGTTCCGTTTTAGATAAACGACTGTTGGCTTTAAAGTATTCGGTATGTTTACTTTATTTTTGCTAGTCTTTGTATTTTTTTTTAATCTGTTTGTATAGCTTTACCCAATAGGTGTTAATTATAAAAATTTGTCCAACTCCTATAGGAAACTTTCAAGATTTCATCCCGTGCGGAGGCATCTATAGTACTGAAACTGACTGAGCAGCTAAGTGACAATTTGGAAAAGTATTTCCTCACTTGCAAAGGGTTGGAAGTAAGTGTCATAAATCGAAATTAATTTAATTGTATTAAAACATACTTTTACAATCGGTTGTACTTCACTAATCTTGTCATACAGAAGCAAATGTTGTTGTTTTTTTTTTGGTTTTTTTTGGGTAATGCTAGGTACACACCATACAATTTTCTGTTAGATTCTTCTGTTAGATTTACCTACAACATGGAAAAAAGCTATCTGGCAGGTAAATCTAAGAGAAAATCTAACAGAAAATTGTATGGTGTGTACCTAGCATAAGGAAAAATGTGTCTAAAAGGTTTGACAAAACGGTAAGCTTGAGACTCGTCTAAAAGCTTGAATTTACTGAGTATTTTAACCACTTCCCACTGGCCCATAAACGGTACAGAACAGCCCCACGGGTGTAATTGGATCTTTGTTACTGCAAAATGGATTGCTTATGAACACTTCAATTTGAACTAAAAAGAGCAAAAATAGCAAGCTTTAAAATGTCCATTTTGCAGGAAGTGGTTAAATTAAAGCCTTAACACATCGTCCAGATTTTTCAGTGTTGATAAAGCTGAATACTAGGAGTATGCAGTTACTGGTAGCTAAATGTTTAATATAAAAAAAACAAAAAACATTACAATAAAAAAAAGTAAATATTTACCTAAGGGTCTAAACTTTTTAAATATCAATGTAAAGATTAAATATTTCTATTTTTTTTTTATTTTAAACTTGTAAATAGTGATAGATGCAAAACGGAAAAAATGCACTTTATTTCCAAATAAAATATTGTCGCCATACATTGTGATAGGGACATAATTTTAACGGTGTAATAACCGGGACATATGGGCAAATACAATACGTGAGTTTTAATTATGGAGGCATGTATTATTTTAAAACTATAATGGCTGAAAACTGAGAAATAATGAATTTTTTCCGTTTTTTCTTATTCTTCCTGTTAAAATGCATTTACAGTAAAGTGGCTCTTAGCAAAATGTACCCCCCAAAGAAAGCCTAATTGGTGGTGGAAAAAACAAGATATAGATCAGTTCATTGTGATAAGTAGTGATAAAGTTATAGGCTAATCAATGGGAGGTGAACATTGCTCAAGTGAAAACGACGGAACGTGAATGGGTAAATACAGAATAATTGCCTATGAAAGGTACATTGCAAGCCTGTAATCCTTATCCATCGGTGCTACAGATAAACAGGCAAATGTTCGCAAAGTAAAAAATTTTAAACTCTTAATTTTTTATGCTAATGTGGATATAGGGAATGCTGTAGATGTGATATACTTGGACTTTGCAAAGGCATTCGACACTGTTCCACACAAAAGTCTGGTGCAAAAGTTGAGGATGCAAGGACTGGGGAAGAGTCTGTGTGCATGGATAGGGAACTAGCTAATGGACAGAAAACAAAGTGTTGTGGTCAATGAATCATATTTAAAATGGGTGACTGTTAGCAGCATTGGGGTCCCACAGGTGTCAGTACTGGGTCCAGTGCTCTTCAATTTATTTATTAATGATCTAGTAGTAGATGCAGTAGAAAGCAATGTTGCTATTTTTGCAGATGATACAAAATTGTGCAGAATCATCAACTCTCAGGAAGATAGTGACATATTGCAACAGGATATGGATAGGATGACTATATGGGCACATAAATGGCAGATGAAATTCAATGTTGAAATATGCAAAGTCATGCATTTTGGTCGTAACAATGGTGTAGCGCCATACAAAATAAACGGGATACAGATGGGAACATCAAACTTGGAGAAGGACTTAGGAGTACTCATCGACAACAAGTTAATCGTATTCCATGCCAAGCTGCTGCAGCTAAAGCTAATAAAATTTTGGGACGCATTAAAAGGGAAATAAAACCTTGAGATGCTAACATAATATTGCCCCTGTTAAGCCCTCTAGTAAGGCCACATCTGGAATATGGAATTCAGTTCTGGGCACCACATTACAGGAAAGATATTGCAGTTTTAGAGCAGGTGCAGAGACGGGCAACAAAATTGATATGAGGGATGGAAGGTCTCTCTTACCAAGAAAGGTTAGATAAACTGGGTTTATTTAGTCTAGAGTAAAGACGCCTTAGAGGGGATCTAATTAACATGTATAACTACATCAGAGGGCAATATAAAAGCTTAGTGGATGAGCTTTTTGTCACTAGGCCTTCTCAAAGGACTAGAGGACATGATCTGCTCATGGAGGAAAATGTTTTAGCCATTTATTTAGGAAAGGGTTCTTTACAGTAAGAGAGATTAAGATGTGGAATGCATTGCCACAGGAAGTAAAGGCAAATTCTATGTCTGCATTTAGGCTTCTTACACACTAAGACGTTGCGTTAGTTGCTACGTTAAGGTCGCATAACGTGCACCTAACGCAACGCATGGGGGTGGTGGCAGAGGACGTTAGCAAAGAGCCGCGTTAAGCGGCTCTTTGATGCGTCCGTGATGCGTACTATAGTACGCATGCGCTGGTGGAGACCACATGAGCGGAACACTCCGCATCACGTGACGTCCGCACAGTGCAGTGAATATTAATTAACCATGTGGCTAATCACTGCGCCTGTGCAAGCAGGCTAACGCGGCAAAGCCGCTCTAACGCCGTAGCATGCTGCACTTTAGATTGACGTGCAGCGTTACAATGTAATGCAACCTGGGCACTGTGCAGCCCATTGCAGTTACATTGCTGTGCGTTGGGGAGCGTTACAGGCTGCACTAACGTGCGCCTGTAATGTCTCACTGTGAAAGCAGCCTTAAAGGAGGCTTAGATGCTTTCCTTGCGATGAGACATCCATGGCTATAATTACTAGGTAATGCCCGGTGATGTGGATCCAGGGATTTTAATCGGATTGCCATCTGGAGTCGGGAAGGAATTTTTTCCCTTTTGGGGCTAATTGGACTATGTCTTGTAAGGGTTTTTTGCCTTCCTCTGGATCAACAGGGATATGTGAGGGGGAAGGCTGTTGGTGTACTTTGTTTTCTGGTTGAACTCGGACGTATGTCTTTTTTTCAACCCAAATAACTATGCAACTCTCCCCTCGCTCAACCCACCCCACCGTTCCTCCAGACGTGGTACCCTATGCAGAACCATAGATCTTCAATAAAGGCCTATAGTAGCGCTAAATACTATAAGACCATAAGTGACTTTTTTTTTTTTTTTAAGGGACCCTGAGCATTACATAAAATCAAAATTTGGACTTACCTGGGGCTTCCTCCAGCTGCCCATAGTCCACAAGGTCCTCCGGCATCATCATCTTCCCTCTCCTTGGGATGCTGGTGGCTCCAGTAATCGGTGACTCTCGGGTAAAGTTGCACGTTTGCGCACCTGTTGCGTCCTCATGCTGGTCGCCGTAAGCCTCCTACGCATGTGTGGTTCAGTCTTTAGAGAACTGTGCATGCGCAGGAGGCTTGCGACAACCAGTGTCATGACGTGACAGGTGCGCACACGTGCGATTTCACCTGAGAGTCACCGAATACTGGAGCCGCCGGCGTCCCAAATAGAGGGAAGATGATGATGCCGGAAGACCTTTTGGGCTACAGGCGGCTGGAGGAAGCCCCAGGTAAGTCCAAATTTCAGTTTTATGTACCACGCAGGGGCCCTTTAACTCTCATTTGTATTTTGTTACCCCAGATGATTTTAACGCATATAGCAATAAAAGCTACATTTTATATTGTACTTTGAGATAGTTGTAGAAGCTTAATTAGTGACTGACCTGCTTGAGTCAGTTAGCTGTATAACAGAATGGATATTCTATCCTTCCTTTTAGCTGAGTAATTTTTATAGTTTCTTAAAAATGAAACAAAATTGGGTGTAACAGTTTGTGCCGCGCAGTTTAATACTTCCTGTGCCGCACAGTTTAAAACTACCTGTGCTAGATGAGTCCTTTTAAAAAAAATCTTATTACAATTTTACTGATTTTATGTGGTATTAAGCATGTGTGTATTTTTTTTTTTTTTTTTTTATTAGCAGGTTCTGGAAAAAGCAGACCTCAGACCTGAAGCTCTTAAAATTACCCCAGATGTAAGTACCGTATTCAATCACCCCCATACACATACCCCCACGTGTGTATGTATGTACATATGTGCCTTTCTATCTATCTATCTATCTATATATATATATATATATATATATATATATATATATATATATATATATATATATATATATATATATATATTTATTTATACAGTGGTGTGAACAACTATTTGCCCCCTTCCTGATTTCTTATTTTTTTGCATGTTTGTCACACTTAAATGTTTCTGCTCATCGAAAAACGTTAACTAGTAGTCAAAGATAACATAATTGAACACAGAATGCAGTTTTAAATGATGTTTTTTATTATGTAGTGAGAAAAAAACCTCAAAACCTGCATGGCCCTGTGTGAAAAAGAAATTGCCCCCTGAACCTAATAACTGTTAGGGCCACCCTTAGCAGCAATAACTGCAATCAAGAATTTGCGATAACTTGCAACCAGTCTTTTACAGCGCTCTGGAGGAATTTTGGCCCACTCATCTTTGCAGAATTGTTGTAATTCAGCTTTATTTGAGGGTTTTCTAGCATGAACCGCCTTTTTAAGGTCATGCCACAACGTCTCAATAGGATTCAGGTCAGGACTTTGATTAGGCCTCTCCAAAGTCTTCATTTTGTTTTTCTTCAGCCATTCAGAGGTGAATTTACTGGTGTGTTTTGGGTCATTGTCCTGCTGCAGCACCCAAGATCGCTTCAGCTTGAGTTGACGAATAGATGGCCGGACATTCTCCTTCAGGATTTTTTGGCAGACAGTAGAATTCATGGTTCCATCTATCACAGCATGCCTTCCAGTTCCTGAAGCAGCAAAACAACCCCAGACCATCACACTACCACCACCATATTTTACTGTTGGTATGAAGTTCTTTTGCTGAAATGCTGTGTTACTTCTACGCCAGATGTAACGGGACACGCACCTTCCAAAAAGTTCAACTTTTGTCTCGTCGGTCCACAAGGTATTTTCCCAAAAGTCTTGGCAATCATTGAGATGTTTTTTTTAGCAAAATTGAGGCGAGCCTTAATGTTCTTTTTGCTTAAAAGTGTTTGCGCCTTGGATATCTTCCATGCAGGCCGTTTTTGCCCAGTCTCTTTCTTATGGTGGAGTCATGAACACTGACCTTAATTGAGGCAAGTGAGGCCTGCAGTTCTTTAGATGTTGTCCTGGGGTCTTTTGTGGCCTCTCGGATGAGTTTTCTCTGCGCTCTTGGGGTAATTTTTGTCGGCCGGCCACTCCTGGGAAGGTTCATCACTGTTCCATGTGTTTGCCATTTGTGGATAATGGCTCTCACTGTGGTTTGCTGGAGTCCCAAAGCTTTAGAAATTGCTTTATAACCTTTACCAGACTGATAGATTTCAATTACAGTACTTTTGTTCTCATTTGTTCCTGAATTTCTTTGGATCTTGGCATGATGTTTAGCTTTTGAGGTGCTTTTGGTCTACTTCTCTGTGTCAGATAGCTCCTATTTAAGTGATTTCTTGATTGAAACAGGTGTGGCAGTAATCAGGCCTGGGGGTGACTACAGAAATTGAACTCAGGTGTAATAAACCACCTTTAAGTTATTTTTTAACCAGTTCGGCCTATCTGGACGAGCTTCCTCGTTTAGATAGGCGCTGCTGCCGCCGCCTCGTGCGCGCGATCGGGCGCGCCCCCGCTGCCCGCCGCTAGCCCCCCGATCAGTGAATGGGAATATAATTCCCATTCACCGATCTATCTTCCCCGCAGAAATACCGACGCTTTCTCTCCAGAGAGCGCGGTATTTCTGCCCCCAGGAAACATTTCCCCTGCTTTTAAGTTCCTAGATGCGAAATAGTTCGCATCTAGGACTTTTTTCACTGTGGCCATCTTGTGGCCGAATAGTAAACTGCACCACAATTCATTTTTAATTAAAAAAAAATATTTTTTACACTTAAAATTAACAGTTTCCCTCCCACACCAAAAATTACCCACATACACTTTTTCTATTAAAAATAAAAATAAAAAATACAATTAAAAAAAAACAAAAACAACATAAATAGTTACCCAAGGGTCTGAACTTTTTAAATATGCATGTCAAGAGAATATTTTATTATATTATTTAAAATTATAAGCTTATAAATAGTGATGGACGCAAATTGAAAAAATGCACCTTTATTTCTAAATGAAATATCGGCACCATAAATTGTGATAGGGACATCGTTTAAATGGTGTAATAAGCGGGACAGATGGGCAAATAAAATACATGAGTTTTAATTACGCTAGCGTATATTAATTTCAAACTATAATGGCCAAAAACTGAGAAATAATGATTTTTTTTCATTTCTTTCTTAATCTTCCTGTTAAAATAGATTTAGAAAAAAATAATTCTTAGCAAAATGTACTACCCAAAGAAAGCCTAATTAGTGGCGGAAAAAACAAGATATAAATCAATTCATTGTGATAAGTAGCAATAAAGTTATAGGCGAATGAATGGGAGGTGAACGTTGCTCGGATGCATGAGATTTTCGGACTGCGGTGCTGAACCGGTTAACAAGGGGGGGGCAATCACTTTTTCACACAGGGCCATGTAGATTTGGAGTTTTTTTTTTCTCACTAAATAATAAAAACCATCATTTAAAACTGCATTTTGTGTTCAATTAGGTTATCTTTGACTAATAGTTAACGTTTTTTGATGAGCAGAAACATTTAAGTGTGACAAACAAAAGAATAAGAAATCAGGAAGGGGGCAAATAGTTTTTCACACCACTGTATATATCCTATCTATCAATATATATATATCTCCTACACACACGGATATGGAGGGGTTTCAGGTGCAATTTCCAGTATGCTGAAAGAAAAAAGTGACTTAAAAGAAAGATCTCTCAAGCCTGATATTTGTTTTTATTTTATCGCTTTTTTCCAAGAAGAGGATGCTGGGATTCTTCTGAATGAGATGAAAGGGGGAGGGAATGGGAAAGGCTGTTCTGGACATGAACCAACACTTTAAGTTGGTGATTTAAGTTATTACAGTTGCACACACAAATACTCTATCATTTTATTATCTCCATGTTCATAAATTGTTTTTTTTTTTTTTTTTTTTTTTTACCTAATAAGATTTATGATTACAAAAAAAAAAAATTAACTATGTTGCCTGCTTGAAGTGAAAAAAAGGCATGTTTTTCACTTTATTTTTCCTGGCATATTTTTCCTTTTGAATACCGTAATGCCCTTTGGTTGCAGTAGTGTCTGAATCACACTAGAAACAAGCATGTCAGAAGTCAGGAAGCATAAGAAGCAAGGATGCCGGCACTGCAACTCATACAACACAGCAGTTGGAGGGGGAGAGAGAGGAGGGCAGCACAGTCACAGGCTAGGTATGCAAGCAGGGGGTCCTCAGCGTGCTCAGGCAAAAGCAGTGTCTATATTGAAAAGAAAGGAGAGAGCGCCGGCACTGCTGTCAATCCTCTATTCATAATTCCAGACATAAAACAAGGCATAATTGCATATAAAAAATCATGGCACATACCATTAGTGACTGTGGATGTGGGTGTAGAGCCTTACAGCTGTTTCGCGCTCCTGCGCTTCTACAGAGGCAGCCCCTGTAGAAGCGCAGGAGCGCGAAACAGCTGTAAGGCTCTACACCCCACGCACCCACCGCATCCACAGTCACTAATGGTATGTGCCATGATTTTTTATATGCAATTATGCCTTGTTTTATGTCTGGAATTATGAATAAAAGAGGATTGACAGCAGTGCCGGCGCTCTCTCCTTTCCTTTTCAATCTAGAAACAAGCATGCAGCTAATCTTGTCAGATCTGACAATGACAGAAACACCTACTCTGGCTATTCTTGTTCCAGGTTCATGTCTAAACGTATTAAAGGCAGACGATCAGCATTATAGCCAGGCAACTGGTATCGCTTAAATAGAAATAAATATGGCAGCCTCCACATACCTATTGCTACAGTTGTCCTTTAAATATATGGCTTCAACTCAAGTCTATGTAGGTCAATATTTTATGTCTTGGCTTACTCAGTATAGTGGATTTTATGGCATTGTGCTTGGTTGAATGTTAAATGAAGATATAACACACCCAGAACTGGGTACATGATACATTGAAGTAGTGTAATAAACTATTAGAAGCTGTACTGTAATAAACTATTAGAAGCTTTGCAGAAGTACACCTTTGTTTTTCTGCACTTTGCTACAGTCTGCTAGTCTGCTATATAAATCATTTTGTTTTCATTCCAGATTCATCCCCCCGCTATTTATGGAAACATAGATGCTGGCAGAAATGTGGGTATGTAATTCTTACATGCTTTATATAGATTCATTATGTATGCCGTTCATGTTTGGGAATTTTAAATTTTTTTTAATTTTGGCCCAGTAAAAAATGTTTTTTTTTTTTCGTTTTCCTTTGAAGGTTTGGAAATTACAGCGGTGAACCCAGTTTTAAATATTGAAGCACCGTCTACATCCACTTCCTCCATGTGTTCAATGACAGATGCACATGCTTTTGAGCGTCTAAATGTAAAAGTAGAAGCTGACTGTGGAGAGAAAGCCACAAGTGAAGGTATTCCTTCCTGGCTAGATGCTTTTCCAGAGAGCAGCAGTGCTTCAGGTATTGATGTTTCCCTTCGTTTTAAGTCTAACGTTTACTGTAGTCCAATTCAGTCTTTGGTTGCTATCGCTTACCACTATTGGTTGTATAAAAAATGTTTGCACTCTATGCAATCTCATAAGAGAGATGTCATGCTAAAGGATGCCATACATTCATCCAAAACATTTGATTTTTCAGTCTTTTTTTTTGCGATTAAAAAATATCGATTGTATAGAAGAAATATTTTTCCTGATTTGAAAGAAATCAGTCGGTTTTCTTGAATTATCGATAATTACCTATCAGCTGTGGTGAAAAATTCTGGTTTGATAATTTGAACAATACACTCAATCAAGAATATTGATTAAATTTTAAGATATGTAAAAAAATAAAATAAAATTGTATGGTTATTAACACTGTTTTAGTATTGCGCAAAGTTACATAAAATTAAATTAGTGTTAATGCTAAATATCAACTACAGCCACTGCAAATGCAAATTCTCACAGGCAAAGAAGGAAACGTGTGCAAATTTTTGTTTGTGGTGTCTGTTTTCTTTTCTCATTTCACATGCTGAGCTATTGATAATCATTATGGCCAATTTGGACGCACACTAGTGTGGCAGCAGAATGTGAATAAAAATTTGCATGTAATGGAAATGAGCCCATTGGCTTTCTTTAGCAAGCAAAACACTTGTTCCAGAAAACCTCTAATAGGCATAAATGGAGACTAGGCCTAAATCTGTGAACAAGCGGAAGCCGTAGTGGTTTAGACTGTGCACTTTTATTTCTCAAATGCATGCTTTTTGTATATTGAAAGCTATGTACAGAGAACTAAAATTATTATTATTTTTGTAATAAAGATTCTCCAGGAGGGAAACGCAGAAAGTTGGAAGATCCAGATGAGATGCCATACATGTTCTCATCATCCTCTGCTGTGCACAGATATGATAAAACTCCTACTCTTACATCTGTGAATGTGACTTTAACGCAGCCATCTTCTACTTCATCTGCTTCATCTTCCTATAGCACTAAATATACAGATCACAGGGCGCCTGAACCTAAGGCAAGTGATCCTCATTATGCAGTTTTTCAGGATGATCAGAATACAGCACACAGTTCAAATGTTGCTCAGGTTGGTAGAATTACCAACACCGATGTCGATGATGAGTCTGAAATCAGGTCTGCCACATTGCCCAGGAGTCCTGAAGTAAAGACACAGCCTGGATTAGATGTGGATGATGAAGATGATGATCTGTATGCCACATCTCCACCAAATGGTTCAGAGGAAGCACAGTCGTCTAGCCAGTCCCAAGGGAAAACGAGCAAAGCACTGAGCCCCGATATCCTTCAGCTTCTTAAAGGAAAAGATGCAACTACAGTGACAAATATTCTAAAAACCATTTCTCCATTTTATCCTGCTCTTCAGGGTAAGTTATACATTTTATATGTGTTATATATATTATATATGTACTTTTCTTCATGCAGTGTCATATGTCTGGATGTGCAACATTTTGAAGACCTAAAGATGAGATTGAAGGACAACTGTAATGAGAGGGATATGGAGGCTGCCATATTTTATTTCTTTTTAAAGGGACCCTGAACTGTCAATAAAAAATAAAATTGGTACTTACCTGGGGCTTCCTCCATCCCACCGTAGGCTGCGAGGTCCACTGGCATCCTCCTGGCTCCTCTCCTGGTCCCGCTGGCGGCTCCGGTACAGGCGACTTTCGGGCTGAAGGTGGGCAGTGCACTTCCTGGACTGGCATGCTATGCATCATCATGCTGGCCGCTATGCGTCATCACGCCGCCGGCAGGAAGTATACTGCCGACCTTCTGCTCGAAAGTCGCCGGTAACCGAGCCGCCAGCGGGGACCGGGAGAGGAGCCAGGAGGATGCGGAGGGTCCTCGCTGCCTGCGGTGGGCTGGAGGAAGCCACAAGTAAGTACCAATTTTATTTTTGATTGTTCAGGGTCCCTTTAAACAGTACCAGTTACCTGGCTATTCTGCTGATCCTCTGCCTCTAATACTTTTAGCCATAGACCCTGAACAAGCATGCTGCAGATCAGATGTTTCTGACATTGTCAGATCTGACAAGTTCAGCTGCATGCTTGTTTATGGTATTATTCAAACACTGCTGCAGCCGAATGGATCAGCGGGGCTGCCAGGGAACTGGTATTGTTCAAAAGGTAATAAATATGGCAGCCTCCATATTCTTCTCACTACAGTTGTCCTTTAAAGGCCACCTGAAGTGAGAGGATATGGAGGCTGCCATATTTATTTTCTTTAAACAATGCAAATGGCCTGGTTGTCCTACTGATCCTTTGCCTCTAATACTTTAAGCTCTAGGCCCTGAACAAGTATGCAGATCAGGTGCTCTGACTTACGTTTGACTGGATATGCCGCATGCTTGTTTTTGGTTTGTTTCAGATTCTTCTGATGCATGAAAGATCAGCAGGAATGCCAGGCAACTGGTTTTGTTTTAGGCCTCTTTCACACCAAGACGTTGTGTTTTAAGGGGACGTTAAGATCGCATAACGTACCCCTAACGCAACGCCTGGTGGTATTGGAGGTGGACGCCAGAGTGAGCCGTGTTGCGCGGCTGTTGGTGCGCCTTATTTGTCTGATACTCAGCGGGGACCACGTGATCGGAACACTCCAACACTCCGCATCATGTGGTCCCGCCAGCCAATCAGCGGCCACTCCAGGAAGTAAACACTGCAGTAGTGATGGGAAGTCCGGCTCTTTTCAATGAATCGATTCATTGAAAAGAGACGGACTTCCTATCTGTACTGTTCTGAATCGATTCAGAGGCAGAGCAGCAGGACTGAACCTAGTAATGGGAAGTCCGGCTCTTTTCAGTGAATCGATTCTGAATAGTAGCGATAGGAAGTCCAGCTCTTTTCAATGAATCTTCCCATCACTACACTGTAGTGCAGTGAATATTAATTAGCCATGTGGCTAACAATAGCGGACTCTCCCCTCCTCCTCTCCTGCTCAAAAAAAAAAAAAAAAAACAATACTGAGCATGTGCAGTCTAACGTGGCTAAAGCCGCGTAGAACGCACAGCATGCTGCACTTTAAAATAACGTACAGCGTTACAATGTAACGCAACGTGGGCACTGTGAACAGCCCATTGATTTTCATTACTGTGAGTTGGGCTGCGTTACAGGCTGCTCTAACGTGCGCCTGTAATGTCCCACTGTGAAAGCAGCCTTAAAGGAAATAAATATGGCAGCCTCCATATCCCCAGTCACTTCAGTTGTCCTTTCAGTCTTTAAACCTATTTTTCATTAATTATTTATGCTTATTATTAAGGTATGTATGCTTATATTGCCACACCCTCCTGCCGCATCTCTCAACAAAACCCGCACACAACTGTTTGATATATTGGAGAAAGACACTATTCCTCTCTATGAAATGTAAATAATTCTGAGTTGATGCAGGATTATGCAAATGTACATGCAAATTTATGCCGCTTGAAAATTGACCAATTGAATTCCACTTTGGCCAGATTTGATTTGTTCATTTTCATGCTGCATAAAGTTGCATAAAAAATTTGCATAATCCTGTATTAACTAAGAATTATTTTGGTAATTAAAATGGGGGTGGGGGATTTCAGGAGGAGTGGTGCCTAGTTCAGTGTTAGCGAGTGGAGGGAGGGGACAAACATAACAGAAAGTTTAGACCAGCTTTTTTTTATTTTCCTTTTTGGGGGGGGGGAGGAGTGGGTGTTGTCTTCTTCTTTACTTTGTTTCTCTATGAACTGGCTGGCCTTTTGACAGCACAATGAAACCTGTAAACCTAAGGACTCAGGACCAGTTTGCTATTACTCAGTGCTGGTCTTTAAATGACAGTGCTGATGAAGCAAGCCTTATGCTACGTACACACTTGGAATAACTATCGTTTGCAAGGAACGATAGTTACCAGACGAACGATATTGGAAAGATTGGAATGCAACGATGGGATGCAGCGATCATCATACACATTTTAACGATCGTTCTCGCAGAAAAGAACGATCAGAAGGATATGTTGCGTTCATATTTATATAAAATTAAAAAAAAAACCACTGACATGGAGTTACAATAGATACAAATATATGATAGTTAACTTGAAAACAAAGTTTAATTGAAATGAGCAATGTAACAATCTTTACGGCCGCGCTACAAAGGAAGTACTGAAGCTGGGCAGAATTCAACGCAGGCGTATTGGCCCTTGTAACGATCGTTATTGGCCGATGTCTGTACATACTATAGTTTTGTAACGATTGTCGGTAGATACGATCCGTCAGGTTGGATATTTCCATCTTCCCGATGTCGTTCTTTTGTCGTTCGTGTTAATGATCGTTTGGTAAAGTTCTTTCCCCGATTGTCGGCGGAACGATCGTTAATTAGCTGTTTCAAACGACCGTAGTCGCCAGTGTGTACGCAGCATTAGTTGGTCATTGTTGCTGATGGTGATGTGGTGCTAACAAACATTATATGATCTTTACTACAATGATAGTGCTTGCTCTCAGGCTATCTTTCTGTAAAACCAATGCAGAGTCAAGATTTCCAGGCATGACCAGAGGTTGCTGAAGTGGTAGGATGGTGCTCTGTCCTCTCCAAGTAGATCCTTGTCACATTATTGTGGTTTGCTGAGAATTCCACTGCAATCTGTAGCCCACAGATGTCAACTCAAGGCCTGATCCACCTTGCCTCTCTATTTTATGTGACCTGCAAGAGCTTCAAATGGACAATTGTCTTGGGCTTGGCTAAATTTTAAGCACACACTGGCGAGAGACACAATGCACTTTGATTTAGTGACCTTTTGAAGTCCTATTTTGCAGCTAGAATGCAGTGTTTCTACTTCAGCATTTCACTGCTGGTATTTCATGGAGTAGAGCTTAAAAATATCAAATACCAAAATGTCCAAGAAGAGAAAAGTTGATGCCAAAAGAAGGCAGTATGCATTTTGTGTTACGAGGTAGTGTCTGTGGTGAAGGTCTATGATATACGTTGGCATTTTCACATAAAACATGGAGTGAAGTTTGCAAAATATACCCTTCAAGAAAATTGTTCAAGAATTAAAAGGCAGACTGCAACAGAAGTGGAAAATGTTTACTTCAGCTACAGCCAAAAATGATGCAGGAGTGAAAGCTTAGCTTTATTGTGGCTGAAGAAATTGCCCCCCAAGCTCTGAGGTTTATTTGTTTTTGTTTTTTTAGGGAAAGGCTTTTGCATTCTTTTTAGATTTCTGGTTGAAACATTGTTAGTTTGAGATGCTAAATATTGATAAACTTGGGCTGTAGTTTAGATTTTGTCCCCTTATGTGACTCCCCTGCTCTAGCAAGTTTTTAGAAAAAAAGTTTTTTTACTGTGCTACATCAGACAGGGAAATACAGCCTATTAAAATCAATTGGCTGCTGTCCAATTTGCATGCAGGGACATTTTTTCGCATCATGGATTCGGGTGCGTCCTGCATCACAGCTGTGCTGGCATCACATCTCGCAAGTCGCATGTCAAGCAAAGACAAAACGGGCCCATAGTTTTAAATTAAGGGCTGGTTCAGACGGACGTTTGTGCAGCGTTTACTGCCAGCGTTCGGGGCTTAGCGTTAAACGCTCCCATTCAAGTGAATGGGAGCGTTTGTACCAAGCTTTCACGTGCTTTTACACGAACGCGGCGTTCAGGTCCCGATTTTCACTGGCGTTCAAGGAGCCCCTGGAAGCTACATGTTGCTTCCAGGGGCGGTTAACCGTGACGGGTAATGTTCCCCTAGGGGAAGAAAAAACGCGACCGCATCCGAACGCAATGCGAATGCTGCTGAAAGCCCGAACGCATTGCCGCCGCGACGCCAACGAACGCGACGCCTCCAAACGCCTGTCTGAACCAGCCCTTACAGCATATTTAAATGAATAAGAAATTAAATAGGCAAAAATAATGGGATGCCTAAGGCAAGGACCGCACTTGCTCATATCGTACCCATTTTACTCCACTATGGGAAATTCACACATATAATTAGTCAGTGGGCCAATCGAGAATCTGTATTTTTTGCTTTTGTCTGCTCTCTGTTTTATGTTTTTCTCCACCGTAAAAAAAAAAACAAACACATTTGGATTTTTTTTCTAATTCTTTTGCATTTTGTCTTTGTAACAAGGACTAATGCCCACTAATACACACACTAGATGGAGCTCAGCCGACGTGGCTAATAACTAACGTTTCTGCGGAGAATCCAGTGTGTGTACAGCAGCCCCCAACTTCAAAGGTTAAAATAAAGCCCTTTACCAGTGTTGGCAATAGATGTACATTTTCTTTGGGCTGGATGTGAGCTTGATGCACATCATTGTTTTGCTTCATAATCACGGATTCCTGGAAGAATTCTTTAGTTCCTTTATGAATTTACATTTGTTTTTTACTATGATCTTCTCTTTGAGTATTGCAGATGTGGTGAGCAATGCTATAGCTCATATAGCTTATCATTAATATTGGTCATGATTTTCGTGCCTCCTTCTATTTATACAAGCAATAATAATGTTTTTCTTTTTAGATGTTAATCTTGAGATTCTGGCCCAAGTACTTGTCAACACAGGTGCCCTTGACTGATGTCCTTCAAATTTTGCCTGAACAACATGTAGCAATCGGGGTGGCTCGGCTACTGAGGCATCACATTCCTCCTGGCTCATAATATCTAGTGTACTTATTTCTACAGTTCTAAAACAATTACGTTTTTTGGTGTTCAATATTGTATTGTGTTTTTATTTCCAATAAAATACATTTCTGGGTAAAACTTGTTTACATGTGTATTTGTTAGCACTGAGCCTTTCATACAGGTATGTTTATGTTGGTTGAGAACATCATTTTTTATTTTTTTTGTACTTTCTTGCCTTAAAAAAAAAAAAAAAAAATGCAAACTGCTCTGCCAAATAACTGCTACATGAGACATGACAGCTGTTTTTTTTTTTTTACAGCATAATCTCGTTATAATAAACTCTGGTATCATATATTATACATTTAAACATTATCAGTGAACATTCTGGTATAGTAATCTACCTCTCCAGGTCCCAGCCAATCTCCATTATAAGTCTATGGGAGCAACGCCTGGTATTGTAAACTCTGATATAATAAAACTTCTGTTATAGTAAAGATGTTTACATTGGCCCTTACGTGACGCTGACACTAGTAAACAGTGGGCAGTGCATGCATCATACGTCAGTGTGAAACCCATGGTCTGCTGCTCTCTTAAGGCTGGCTGCAAGTGACTTGATGCCTGATAACGATTGTAAGACAAGAAGACTGGCACCAGCGCTGGATATTACAGTACTGTACAAATAAGCAGCCTGGGGAAAATTAGGAATGATATGAATGTAAACAAGAGGATACAGTATTACCACTTCCATTTTGTAATCACCGCTAAAAGTATTGTCACAGTTTTTTCCCATGTAATTGTACGCACTCCCAGGTATATGTTCCCTTATTAGCGATGACGCTCCTGGTTGCGTATGGAGCGCAGTACAGGCTACTTTCACTTGTAGTGCAGATTAGAGCGGGACTACTCGCTGCGAAAGTAAGAGTGGCGAGGTGAGTGCTAAGTCCCACCCGCGAAGGTGTTGGATTCACTCGCATTACAGATTGGAGTGGCTTATCATGGTTGGCTGCATTTTAACCACTTGCCGACCGCGCACTCATAACGGGCGTCGACAAAGTGGCAGCTGCAGGACCAGCGACGCACATCTGCGTCGCCGGCTGCAGGCTAATTAATCAGGAAACAGCCGCTCGCGGGAGCGGCTGCTTCCTGTCAATTCACGGCGGGGGGCTTCGTGAATAGCCTGCGGGCTGCCGCTCGCAGGCTAAATATAAACACAAGCGGAAATAATCCGCTTTGCTTACATTTGTACAACGCTGCTAACAGTAGCAGCGTTGTACTAGATCAGCGATCCCCGGCCAATCAGGGATCGCTGTCACATGACAGGCAAGAGCCCGTTAGAGGCTGCACAGGACAGATCCGTTCCTGTGCAGCCTCCAATCTCTGGGGCAGGGAGAGGGGGAATCCTGCGATGGAGGGGGCTTTGAGGTGCCCCCCCGCCAGCCACACGCAGGCAGGAGCGATCAGACCCCCCCCCCCCCCCCAGCACATCATCCCCCTAGTGGGGAAAAAAGGGGGGCGATCTGGTCGCTCTGCCTGGTATTTGATCTGTGCTGGGGGTTGTAGAGCCCACCCAGCACAGATCAGCGAAAGCAGCGCTGGTCCTTAAGGGGGGTAAAGGCTGAGTCCTGAAGTGGTTAAAGAGCGGCTTCATGATTGGCTCAAGTGTTAGCAGAAAGTTTTGCAGGCCACGTGCTGCAAGTCCCACCTTTGTAGGTATCAGAGCCACTCACAGGAAGCGAGTGGCTGCCTCTATTCAGTGATGGTTGCAATTTTTAAGGAGCCCTGGATACTGTACAAGATATTTGTTCAGCCTGGCTATGCAGCCTTAAGTTATACTTAACCTTGTAGTCCACCGAATGTGCAAGTGCTTGTACTGTACCTCCAATGGGAGGACAGAGCTGCTCCTTTGCAGCATAGAATGTACCAGGGCATGCTGGACCACTTCTAGGACAATTTCTAATATGCTAATCTTCTGATATAGTAAACCACTTTTCCTGGTCCATTGAGGCTCGTACACACGTTGGACTTTTCCAAACGACCGGTCGTTTGAACGTTTGAACATCCGGTTGTTTGGACGTCAAATCGGGCGTGTGCGCGATCGGCCATTTAGCTGATACACACGCCCGATTTGACGTCCGAATGACCGGACGTTCAAACGTCCAAACGACCAGTCGTTTGGAAAAATCCGATGTGTGTACGAGCTTTTGGAGTCTACTATAACGAGATTATACTGTAATCATTTACGCCCTGTTCAGTGGTCGGTTGTGTTGCAGAATAATTCAGCATGCCAACTCGCTGCCCCTACAGTTCTACAGGGCTGTTCACATCTCTGCTTTGTAACTGATGGCGTTATTCTAACTCGCTGCATGCAGGCCTTGTATTAAAGTCTATGTCCAGTCTGTCGCATTATAATGCGTGCGTTATGCAACTGACCATTGTGAACCTGGCCTTAAAAGGAGCTGAGTTCTCTTAAACTTAATAGGACCATATTATTTTTTTTTTTTTTTTAGAAAAGTAAAGCTTGCAAACACCTTAACCATTTCAGTACCTACCGTCTCTTGCCATTTAAGGAAATTTTTTTGAGCCCAGGACTATATTTCCCATGATCTTTATTGGTGGTGGTGAATCTTTATCGCTAATGATGGTTTGTAATTTGCCATCTTGTGCCAAAGGAAATAGGCCGTAATACTCGGCATAAACTATATGGGTAAATCAGGTAAGCAATTCATATTTTCTAGATAATGGGTATTTACCTTGTCTATCACGCTGCACCAGTAGCTGGTAAGGTGGCCACACATGCTTTTATATATATTCAAATTCGAGAATTACAATCCACTTTTCTGATTTATTGTGTAACTTAAAAGATGTGACCAATGTACCAAATATACTAGAGTATAAGCCAAGCTTTTTTGGACCAAAAAAAGTGGTCCCAAAGTGGGAGCCTCGGCTTATACTCGAATTGCGCCCCCGCAAGCAGTGCACTCCCCCCGCAGGCTGAAGGATTAGAGAGGAGAGGGGAGCAGCGGCATAACGAGACTCAGCCGTGGGTAGGTAGGGGCAGGATTCCTCCCACCCTCTCCCCTCTGGTCCTCCTCTGTGCTCCCCCCTCCATTGAAGAAATCACTGCAGCGGCGGCGGGGTGACTCACCTTCCGGGCAGCACCAGGGGATGATCACGTGCCGCCGGCGCCTCTGTGTACATCGACACTAACAGGAAGTAGTAATCAGGTGAGTCCGCTGCAGTGATTTTGTCAATGGAGGGGGGAGCACAGAGGGAGACCAGAGGAGAGGGAGGGAGTAGTCCGGCCCCTTCCTCCCTGTGGCTGAGTCTTGCTGTGCCGCTGCTCTGCTCTCCTTTCTCCACAAACCCGGGAGGGAGAAGGAGCACACCTATGCCTGGCTACCTATACTGGGGAAATCTATACCTGGCTGCCTATACTGGAGCACCCATGGCAGGCTAACCTACACTGGGGATACCAATACTGGGGCTCCTATGTCTGGCTACCTATACTGGGCCACCTATGGCTGGCTCACCCTATACTGGGGCACCTGTGGCTGGCTAACCTATAGTGGGGCACCTGTGGCTGGCTAACCTATAGTGGGGCACCTGTGGCTGGCTAACCTATAGTGGTGCACCTGTGGCTGGCTAACCTTCAGTAGCAATCTTGTTTAATACTATTTTATTTGCTTCTTTGTACTACCAAATGCAGTATAAAGCTATGCAGTTGTCATTCAGTTAGTGCACCCAGTACTGACATCAACTGGTCATGTCCGATCAATCTTCAGTTAAGATTTTGATAATATCAATCATAAGTGACATAGATGCAATAGATGTACATTAGATTCAAGATTTATATCTCATTGGACCTCTCTCCTTTTCGAAAAATATCATAGATTGTATGCCAACTTAACGATCATCCTAAAACAGGTAGTAAAGCCATATTGAGGTTTTCTGCTCCAAAATTGGTATAAAACGTAAACTTGGATTTCAGCTCTAAACCATGTCATAAAACTAATAGAAACATAAAACTAATAGAAAAAAAGAAAAGCCTGGCATAAAGTTTCCACTTCACTGAAACTAAGTTGTTGGTTTTTTTTTTGTTTTTTTTAACCCTTCCAGTAACTTGAAAACCAATCCTTTATTTTTTTATTTTTTTTCTCCGTTTTTAGTTTTGTTGTTTTACTTTAAACCAGGAATGAAATTGTAAGATGTATCCCACTTTAATACAAATAAAAAAGATACCAGACAAACAAAGGTACAGCAGTGTCTTCATTTAACTTTGCACATAAGCCCATATAACATGAACTTTTTCTCCTGAGCATTCTTCTAGGAGATGATTTGCATATTCTCTTTAAAATAACTTTTTAGCATTTTAAGATTGGAAAAGCACCTAAAAGTTGGTGAAAAAGTACTATTTTGAGTATTTTCTTGCTTGCTGCCGATTTTAAAAGGCATTTTCTGACAAGGGGAGAAAATATCACTCAGGACAAACCTCAGGGAAAAAAACTGAATTGCATGAGCTGCATATTGACTGTTGCCATTTGCTTACCTTTTTGTGTTTTGTCTCTATTCTTCATGAGGCATAAAAAACACTAGTGCCAGCTGCTCAAGCTGATGAGATACAACTGCCAATGAGATATTGCAGGGGGGACCATTTGTGGTGACGAAACTGTAACCTCCTGTGTGATCTTTTGTTAGGTTTACACAGTGGTGGTTGAGATGCTAATTTTTCAACTGAGGTAAATTTTGTAGCGATTTGTATGCCTGAAAAGTGGACCAATGCAAATCGGCAGCAACTTAAAGGAATACTATCGATGTATGCATTTATTTTTAAATGCTGTATGTTGTAGCACACATTAGGACAAGTACTAGGAGCAATTTGATTCCTCACACAGCTGTTCCTCTCAGCTGTAAAATCCTCCGTCATTTTTGGCGTACAAAATGTATCTAAATACTGGGCTCCCAGAGGGCTAGACCATGTCTCTGCACAGGGGAGTTGCTATCAACTCCTCAGTTTATAGTTTAATTATCACCTTGCTGAAAGAATCTCGTTGATATGGTGGTAAGGG
Organism: Hyperolius riggenbachi; assembly: GCF_040937935.1. Lineage (NCBI taxonomy): Eukaryota > Metazoa > Chordata > Amphibia > Anura > Hyperoliidae > Hyperolius > Hyperolius riggenbachi. The sequence continues at coordinate 206,374,825 of NC_090650.1, read as the reverse complement.
GTTAAAGATTCTAGCAATGTGTGTTTATTATCTTTGCTTCTCTTGACTAATAAAGATACTAATCATGCTAATTGTAAACAGTGGTCTGCCCCTCTCAGCAGCTTGTAAAGTGGATGCAGCCTGGAGTGAATCACCACAAGCAGGCAACCAGTCTAGCTATAACACTGGTCTGTGTTTACACTCAGTTATATTCCAGCAATATTACAGCTCATTTAGTTATCTGTTACCAGATCAGCCTATTTCTCCTCATGACTCCTGCATGCTGTGAGAGTGACACAGTGAAATATATTTGTGAGCTGTGTGACAGAGTAACCAAGCAGCTCAGGGTGTCCCAAACTACTATGAGCTGTGTGACAAATGAATTTTTAAGCAGGGATAGCGAGAGAGAGAGACCTGGGTAAATAAATAAAGTGCCCCTAGCACTAGTGGTAATGTGTACACTGATAGAGTATTAAAAAAAAGTCGTTTCAATCGATAGTATTCCTTTAATTTGATTCGTCCAATTACAAGCAGCATACAAATGACAAAAATGCATCAAGCTGGAAAAATTAGCATCTCATTAATCTGTCTAACCACCCACTGCCTGCCAGGATGTAGTTGTAAAAATAGAACATGCAGGTGGTGGATCCTTAACAGTTGTCCAGCAAAAGTATGCTTAAAAACTGACCCATGCAGAATTTCACAGCTTTGTCATTAAATTGGCTGTGAACAAACTGTATTGGCCTATATTCCAGTGGTGATTAGCCTGGCAGGTGTGCAAAGCATAAAGATTTTAGCATCCTCACCACAGTTTTGCTCAGCTCTTTTAAATCCACAAAAATGAAAGCTCCCTGCTCTGTTATGGGCATGCTAGCAGAACAGCAGTGCAAGCTAGAACGGGAAGCAGGAAGCTTTCACCTTGTGGATTGAAGAGCCAAGCATCATACACACGTATGAGGACTGACACCGAACCCTCGTACAACAGCCGAGGCTGCTGAGATGCCATCTGTGCTATGCAGTTGGTAGAATGCCTGTCGGTGTGGCACATGATGGAGTAGGTGGGGCAGGTGAAAGTACAATGCCCTTGGGCCTGCGTTCACACATTGAAGGGAGTCAGGGACAGCTGTATACATGTTAGGGCTGGAACCTACTAGAAAGCGCATTCGCTAGCAATTTGTGATAGCAATTTTAGGATCGATCTCCCTGCTCCTATACAATTCATTAGAATGAAAAGGCTCCCAAAATACTGCATGCCATGTGATTGCCATTTCCTTAATCGCAATCGCTCTAGTGGAATCTGTCCAATTCATTTACATTGGCAGAGCATTTAGGGAAATCGCTAGTAATTGAAATCGCTCCCTAAACTCTTTTAAAAAAACGCTCTAGTGGGTTCTAGGCCTGAGAGTCTCAGCAGAGGCGGACCTGACTAGCCACTTTGGTTCAGATCCGCCTAGTGTAAAAGGCTTGAAACAAATCTGTGCTGAGGATGCAAATACTTTCAAAATCAATGCCATTTTGCAGTTTTTAGCATTTTGTACACATGGGTTTAGCTTGGCTGCAAGCATGAAAGGAGGATCTCATATCCTTAATTTGCACCTCTGTTTCCGACTTGGAAAGTACGGTCTTATGAAGCAATGCTGGAAATCTTGTTCAACAAAAAAAAAAAAGTTGTACGCCAAGCCAGAAGACATTTGATGGTGTCACATCCCTACAGAACAGAACACTGATCAGCAGAATAGAGTTGGAAAATAAATAAATTAGCCATGCACTTGTCCAGATTACACAAGGTAATTACTGTATGTTTTTCATTTATGTGACCTGGCTACAGCAAAACACCAGCTGTCTGATCAGCAACCACTGCAATTATTTATTTTCACATTGGCCAGGCAAATATTTTTAAAATATATCAAAATGGCATCCTCCAAACTACTGTCACTACAAGTTTTCTCTTAAAGGAAACCCAAGGTGAGAGACATATGGAGGCTGACCTATTTATTTCCTTTTAACAATGCACATTGCCTGCTGATCCTCTGCCTCTAATACTTTTAGCCATAGACCCTGAACAAGCAAGCAGATCAGATGTTTCTGACAAAAATTTGACAAGATTAGCTGCATGCTTGTTTCAGTTGTGTAATTCATACATTACTGCAGCCAAAGAGGTCTGCAGAACTGCCAGGCAGCTGGTATTTTTTAAAAGGAAATAAATATGGCAGCCTCCATATGTCTCTCACCTCGGGTTCCTTTTAACAAAAGCTTAAAGCAACAAACATGTCCATATATGTATGTATATTCAACATGGATCTGTTTTGGCTTCCTGCCTATTATATAGAGACAACATTGTCTGGAATATTCCCCTAGTGTGTAACACCCCCCACGCACCTTTCCTGGATGGTGGTGGCATATACACTTGCTGAGCTCCTAATCCTGCAGCTTGCATGCTCCAATCCCATTTTATCAGGTACCATATTCTTTTTATATTTTCTCCTTTCCCATTCATCCCTTTTTGTCTGGACATATATGGACTGTGCTGCCCAGACCATAGACATTGGCTATCAGAGAGGTAAGTGTACAACTGAAAAGTAGAAAAAAATGGTTTACTTGGAGCATCAATGTCTAGATATCCTCTGTGTATTTTTTCAAATCCCACAGGTAAGTTTTCTTCCAAGCCACATATTAGTGGTAGGGCCTCTTTCAACTTTAGTGGGACCTCAAGGTGAAAGGGTCTAGTATGGAATGCCTTTGCATGCAAAACCATTTTGGAAGCCAACATCCTCCAACAGTGCAACTGAAGGTAAATTTTGTACAATTTTGTTATCCGTATTAGAGTTCAACCTTATATATGTAGTTGAGGGCCTCCCTTCATTTTGAGGTGTTTATCTGGGTCAGTTCAGCCTTGCCTAATTTGGTACTGAAGTTTGAATGCATGTAATGTGCCTCACACAGTTCTCACACAGTTGTCCTTTAACAAGAACAAAGGTTAACCACTTTCCACACATTGGGTGCCAGTGTCTCTATAAGCACAAGTTTCGTGCTGCTAAAAATTTAGAAATTAGAAGCCAAACCTGTATTTTTTTTTATCACTACTATTAAAGATGCCCATATCCATGAGACCGGAAATTTCATACATTTTTGGTAAATTCTATTTTTGTTTCATGGCGGGGTGACTGAACAAGCTAGGAGACACTGCCCGATGGCTATTTTTTTTTCCTGGTGTCTGCTTAACAATTCCCAAAGTGGGAATGGGGAATGCACAGCATTAGACACCTTGCTAATTTTTATACCAGGGATCCATCCTCGTTGCATCTTCCTATTAAAGTGGCTCTGAACAGACCTAGAAAAAATGCAATAGTGAATTTACCTGTGGTTTCCTCCAGCCCCCGTAGCTTGCAAGGTCTCTCAGAATCCTCTGGGTTCCCCCGTTCGCCTACTGGTGGCTCCGGTAGCTGCACAACTTGATTCTGAGTCATGCGCAACTGCGCATGTGCGGCCTGTCTGTGTTCATTCTTTAGAGAACCGCGCATGCACAGAACACTCACGGCGACAGGTGCGTGATCAAGCCAGGATGTAGATGGGCATTGCATGTATAGTTGCCAGAGGGAGAACAGAGGGGACCCAGAGGATGCCGAGGGACCTAGCGGGCTACGGGGGGACCAATGTATCGAAAGGATGCAGACATGTTTAAAGCAACACTAAAGCAATTAAAAAATGCTTGTAAACCTAAGAAGAGCGAAAGCTCTGGATCACATAGGACATTCACAGTCCTGTCTTGTTCCACTGCTGTCCCCCCATTGACCTGCAAGTGGAATATGTCTGGCCCTCCTTGGCCATGCCCTTGAGAACTTCCGAAAACAAGCAGATCCATAATGCACATGTGCAAGTCCATGTTCACGCATGCGTCTGTCTTCTAGGAAACGCTCAAATCACAGAGTGCTTCTGAAGTCCCGAAGGTCCTATTTTTAACAGGGGAGAAAGATGGGAAGATAAACAGGATGGCTCTATGGGATGCAGAGTCTTTCCTCTTCTTAGGTATCTAAGTCCTTTGTTTCAGGTCACTTCAGGGTTGCTTTAATACGATCAGGATAGATTAGGCACCTAGCCCAGATGGCAGCCACCCGCCAGGTATTAAGTGTGTTGAGATAAATAATCGATAAGCCACTTTTATTTTCTGTGATTCTCTTTCAAGCGGGTAAGTTTCCTATGACTGGTGTACAGCTAATGTTTTTTCCTTATTTAAAGAGACTCTGTAACATCAAAAACGTCCCCTGGGGGGGGTACTAACCTCGGGTGGGGGAAGCCTCAGGATCCTAATGAGGCTTCCCACGCCGTCCTCTGTCCCACGGAGGTCTCGCTGCAGCCCTCCGAACAGCCGGCGACAGGCCCGACTGTTCAACTCAATATTTACCTTTGCAGGCTCTAGCGGGGGCGCGGTGGCTGCTTTCTGCTCCGAAGGAGGCGGAAATACCCGATCTCAGTCGGGTCCGCTCTACTGCGCAGGCGCCGGAGACTTGCGCCTGCGCAGTAGAGCGGACCCGACGGCGATCGGGTATTTCCGCCTCCTTCGGAGCCGACAGCCGCCAGAGCGCCTGCGCAGGAGCCAGGAAGGTAAATATTACGTCACCGCTGTACGGAGGGCTACAGCGAGACCCCCGAGGGACGGCAGACGGCGTGGGAAGCCTCATTAGGATCCTGAGGCTTCCCCCATCCGAGGTGAGTACCCCCCAGGGGACGTTTGTCGTTACAGATTCTCTTTAAGAATGGAAAAAATTTGGAACCAAGACACTGTTTAACCACTTGAGGACCTAGGGCTTTCTACCCCTTAAGGACCGGCCACTTTTTTTCCATTCAGACCACTGCAGCTTTCACGGTTTATTGCTCGCTCATACAACCTACCACCTAAATGAATTTTGGCTCCTTTTCTTGTCACTAATAAAGCTTTCTTTTGGTGCTATTTGATTGCTCCTGCGATTTTTACTTTTTATTATATTCATCAAAAAAGACATGAATTTTGGCAAAAAAATGATTTTTTTTAACTTTCTGTGCTGACATTTTTCAAATAAAGTAAAATTTCTGTATACATGCAGCGCGAAAAATGTGGACAAACATGTTTTTGATTAAAAAAAACCCATTCAGTGTATATTTATTGGTTTGGGTAAAAGTTATAGCGTTTACAAACTATGGTGCAAAAAGTGAATTTTCTCATTTTCAAGCATCTATGACTTTTCTGACCCCCTGTCATGTTTCATGAGGGGCTAGAATTCCAGGATAGTATAAATACCCCCCAAATTACCCCATTTTGGAAAGAAGACATCCTAAAGTATTCACTGAGAGGCATAGTGAGTTCATAGAAGATATTATTTTTTGTCACAAGTAAGCGGAAAATGACACTTTGTGAGAAAAAAAAAAAAAAAAAGTTTCCATTTCTTCTAACTTGCGACAAAAAAAAAAATGAAATCTGCCACGGACTCACCATGCCCCTCTCTGAATACCTTGAAGGGTCTACTTTCCAAAATGGGGTCATTTGTGGGGTGTGTTTACTGTCCTGACATTTTGGGGGGTGCTAAATTGTAAGCACCCCTGTAAAGCCTAAAGGTGCTCATTGGACTTTGGACCCCTTAGCGCAGTTAGGCTGCAAAAAAGTGCCACACATGTGGTATTGCCGTACTCAGGAGAAGTAGTATAATGTGTTTTGGGGTGTATTTTTACACATACCCATGCTGGGTGGGAGAAATATCTCTGTAAATGACAATTTGTTAATTTTTTTTACACACAATTGTCCATTTACAGAGATCTTTCTCCCACTCAGCATGGGTATGTGTAAAAATACACCACAAAACACATTATACTACTTCTCCTGAGTACGGCGATACCACATGTGTGGCACTTTTTTGCACCCTAACTGTGCTAAAGGGCCCAAAGTCCAATGAGTACCTTTAGGATTTCACAGGTCATTTTGAGAAATTTCGTTTCAAGACTACTCCTCACGGTTTAGGGCCCCTAAAATGCCAGGGCAGTATAGGAACCCCACAAATGACCCCATTTTAGAAAGAAGACACCCCAAGGTATTCCGTTAGGAGTATGGTGAGTTCATAGAAGATGTTATTTTTTGTCACAAGTTAGTGAAAATGACACTTTGTGAAAAAACACAATTAAAATCAATTTCCGCTAACTTGTGACAAAAAATACAATCTTCTATGAACTCGCCATACTACTAACGGAATACCTTGGGGTGTCTTCTTTCTAAAATGGGGTCATTTGTGGGGTTCCTATACTGCCCTGGCATTTTAGGGGCCCTAAACCGTGAGGAGTAGTCTTGAAACGAAATTTCTCAAAATGACCTGTGAAATCCTAAAGGTACTCATTGGACTTTGGGCCCTTTAGCGCAGTTAGGGTGCAAAAAAGTGCCACACATGTGGTATCGCCATACTCGGGAGTAGTACAATGTGTTTTGGGGTGTATTTTTACACATACCCATGCTGGGGGGGAGAAATACCTCTGTAAATGGACAATTGTGTGTAAAAAAATCAAGATTGTCATTTACAGAAGTATTTCTCCCACCCAGCATGGGTATGTGTAAAAATACACCCCAAAACACATTATACTACTTCTCCCGAGTACGGCGATACCACATGTGTGGCACTTTTTTGCACCCTAACTGCACTAAGGGGCCCAAAGTCCAATGAGTACCTTTAGGATTTCACAGGTCATTTTTGTTTCAAGACTACTCCTCACGGTTTAGGGCCCCTAAAATGCCAGGGCAGTATAGGAACTCCACTAATGACCCCATTTTAGAAAGAAGACACCCCAAGGTATTCCGTTAGTAGTACGGTGAGTTCATAGAAGATTTTATTTTTTGTCACAAGTTAGCGGAAATTGATTTTAATTGTTAAGTGTCATTTTCCGCTAACTTGTGACAAAAAATAAAATCTTCTATGAACTCACCATACTCCGTACGGAATACCTTTGGGTGTCTTCTTTCTAGAATGGGGTCATTTGTGGGGTTCCTATACTGCCCTGGCATTTTAGGGGCCCTAAACCGTGAGGAGTAGTCTTGAAACCAAATGTCGCAAAATGACCTGCGAAATCCTAAAGGTACTCATTGGACTTTGGGCCCCTTAGCGTACTTAGGGTGTAAAAAAAAGTGCCACACCTGTGGTACCGCCGTACTCAGGAGAAGTAGTATAATGCGTTTTGGGGTGTATTTTTACACATACCCATGCTAAGTGGGAGAAATATCTCTGTAAATGACAATTGTTTGATTTTTTTACACACAATTGTCCATTTACATAGAAATTTCTCCCACCCAGCATGGGTATGTGTAAAAATACACCCCAAAACACATTATACTACTTTTCCTGAGTACGGCGGTACCACATGTGTGACACTTTTTTGCAGCCTAGGTGCGCTAAGGGGCCCAACGTCCTATTCACAGGTCATTTTGAGGCATTTGTTTTCTAGACTACTCCTCGCGGTTTAGGGCCCCTAAAATGCAAGGGCAGTATAGGAACCCCACAAGTGACCCCATTTTAGAAAGAAGACACCCCAAGGTATTCCGTTAGGTGTATGGCGAGTTCATAGAAGATTTTCTTTTTTGTCACAAGTTAATGAAAAATGACACTTTGTGAAAAAAAAAAAAAAAATCAATTTCCGCTAACTTTTGACAAAAAATAAAATCTTCTATGAACTCGTCATACACCTAACAGAATACCTTGGGGTGTCTTTTTTTCTAAAATGGGGTCCCTATACCGCCCTGGCATTTTACAGGCTCAAAACCGTGAGTAGTCTGGAAACCAAATGTCTCAAAATGACTGTTCAGGGGTATAAGCATCTGCAAATTTTGATGACAGGTGGTCTATGAGGGGGCGAATTTTGTTGAACCGGTCATAAGCAGGGTGGCCTTTTAGATGACAGGTTGTATTGGGCCTGATCTGATGGATAGGAGTGCTAGGGGGGTGACAGGAGGTGATTGATGGGTGTCTCAGGGGGTGGTTAGAGGGGAAAATAGATGCAATCAATGCACTGGGGAGGTGATCGGAAGGGGGTCTGAGGGGGATCTGAGGGTTTGGCCGAGTGATCAGGAGCCCACACGGGGCAAATTGGGGCCTGATCTGATGGGTAGGTGTGCTAGGGGGTGACAGGAGGTGATTGATGGGTGTCTCAAGGTGTGATTAGAGGGGGGAATAGATGCAAGCAATGCACTGGCGAGGTGATCAGGGCTGGGGTCTGAGGGCATTCTGAGGGTGTGGGCGGGTGATTGAGTGCTCTAGGGGCAGATAGGGGTCTAATCTGATAGGTAGCAGTGACAGGGGGTGATTGATGGGTAATTAGTGGGTGTTTAGGGTAGAGAACAGATGTAAACACTGCACTTGGGAGGTGATCGGACGTCGGATCTGCGGGCGATCTATTGATGTGGGTGGGTGATCAGATTGCCCGCAAGGGGCAGGTTAGGGGCTGATTGATGGGTGGCAGTGACAGCGGGTGATTGATGGGTGGCAGTGACAGGGGGTGATTGATGGGTGGCAGTGACAGGGGGTGATTGATAGGTGATTGACAGGTAATCAGTGGGTTATTACAGGGGAGAACAGATGTAAATATTGCACTGGCGAATTGATAAGGGGGGGTCTGAGGGCAATCTGAGCGTGTAGGCGGGCGATTGGGTACCCGCAAGGGGCAGATTAGGGTCTGATCTGATGGGTAACAGTGACAGGTGGTGATAGGGGGTGATTGATGGGTAATTAGTGGGTGTTTAGAGGAGAGAATAGATGTAAACAATGGATTTGGGAGGTGATCTGATGTCGGATCTGCGGGCGATCTATTGGTGTGGGTGGGTGATCAGATTGCCCGCAAGGGGCAGGTTAGGGGCTGATTGATTGATGGGTGGCAGTGACAGGGGGTGATTGACAGGTGATTGACAGGTGATCAGGGGGGATAGATGCATACAGTACATGGGGGGGGGGGGGGGGTTGATCAGGAGGGGTGGGGGGGTGATCAGGAGGGAGCGGGGGGCAGGGGGGGATAAAAAAAAAAATAGCGTTGACAGATAGTGACAGGGAGTGATTGATGGGTGATTAGGGGGGTGATTGGGTGCAAACAGGGGTCTGGGGGGTGGGCAGGGGGGGGGGTCTGATGGGTGCTGTGGGCGATCTGGGGCAGGGGGGGGGGAAATCAGTGTGCTTGGTGCAGACTAGGGTGGCTGCAGCCTGCCCTGGTGGTCCCTCGGACATTGGGACCACCAGGGCAGGGGGCAGCCTGTATAATACACTTTGTAAACATTACAAAGTGTATTATACATTTTGTATGCGGCGATCGTCGGGTTAACATCCCGCTGGCGCTTCCGTATGGCCGGCGGGATGTTGCGGCGGGTGAGCGGCGCCAGGCGGAGGATCGCGTCACGGATGACGCAATCGCTCCGCCCATGCCCATACAAGGACCGCCGCCAATTGTCAATACGGAGGTCCTTGCGGCGTCCACTTCCCGGCCGCCAATTGTATATACGGCGGTCGGGAAGTGGTTAACATCAGTTGCGTGTAAAATGCTTAAGGTATCCTAAGCGCAGTTTCCCAACCTTGTCCTCAGGGCTCACCAACAGTACGTTTTGCAGAGAACTACCAAGATTCACAGTTCAGGCAATTGATGTCTCAGCAGATGTCCACTCTGTGGATTTCTACAAAACATGCACTATTGGGCATACTTGAGAACAGGGTTTGCGAACACTTTCCTAAGAGATGCTATACAAGATTATATAGCACAAAACCACCTCATTTCAATTCCTCTACATGGGTTTACGATACAGGTCTTGTCTCACTAACATGCTCTGCTTTATGAAATGGTGAATGCAAATTTAGGAAAGCAATAGATGTAGCAAACTTGGACTTTGCAAAGGCATTTGACATTATTCCCCACAATAGCCTGGTGAAGAAGCTGATGATACAGGCACTAGGAGAAAATTGTGTGTATGTGGAAAGATAACTGGTTGAGGGACAGAAGGCAAAAGTGGTGATAAATGGATCATACTGTATAATCTCATTATAATGAACTCTGATACAGTAAAACTTTGGGCATAGTAAATTAAATGTCCAGGTCCCAGCTAAGTGTCATTATAAGCACAGTATATGAGAGTAATGCCAGGTATAGTCAACCCAGATATAGTAGTACTTTAGTTATACTGAACCTGTTTTTTGCCCCGCGGCATTCTGTATCTGGCTATAGTGGAAAGGTAATGGGCGCATGCATCATATGTCAGTCGAAGAGCCCCGGGCCGTGGTCAGTGGGTGGGCCAGCAGGCACTAGTACCCTGCTCGCTATCTGCATGCTACTCTGGGTAGTGTGCAGATAGTAATTTGTGTGGATTACCTCAAAACCACTTGTGGGTGCAAGGGCTAAAGACTACAAGCTGCAGCTACTGCTGAGTCCTAGGCTTCCTGTGTAAGCTGCTCTTTGATTACTGAGGGAATTGTCTATTATCTGTGAAATGCTTGTATATGGCTGTAATGCTACAGCATCATACAGACAGCATAGAAAAGTGGACAGAGCAGCACAATATCAGTAATGTACCTGCATAAACTACACATCCGACTCCTGAACTACTTCTTATATACGACTCCTGAACTATGAGGGATATGATGGCTGCCATATGTATTTCCCTCTAAACAATACTAGTTTTCTGGCAGTCCTGCTGATCATTTTGTAATCAGTATTGTCTGAAAAACACACACCTGAAACAAGTATGCGGCTAATCCAGTCAGACTTCAGTCAGAACATCTGATCTGCATTCTCGTTGAGGCAGGGAACACACTTCTTTCAGTTTTCTGCGCGCGTTTTCCTGCATACTTTTTCTGCACACCGAGTGTGTCTCTATGCAGGAAACCGTGCGCGTTTTTTCATAGCAGCTGATGTAATTGATACAAAAAACTGACAAAATGTGCAGATTCATGATGCAGAATGTCATTTTTTTTTTCTGCGCGCGAACAAAATATTAAGTGTGTACTAGCCCATTGATTAACGAGTTCTCAGTTTTTCTGTGCAGAAAACGTGTACGAAAACAGTCAAGTGTGTTCCCTGCCTCAGGGTCCTTTAACGTGAGAGAGAGGCACTTGCATACAGTCGTTTACAGACAGCTGCATACACTCAGCCTGTAGGCATCAGAACAAGCACACCTGCCAAAGCAGCAGTTTTGCCCAGCTTGCTCTTGTTCATGGCACAATCAAACACCACTGAGCCGTGAACAAACATTTAGGCCTGGTGCACACCAAAAACAGCTAGCAGATCCGCAAAATGCTAGCAGATTTTGAAACACTTTTTCTTCTTCTGTAGCGTTTCAGCTAGCGTTTTGCGGTTTTGGTGTAGTAGATTTCATGTATTGTTACAGTAAAGCTGTTACTGAACAGCTACCGTAACAAAAACCGGCTGGCAAACCGCTCTGAAGTGCCGTTTTTCAGAGCGGTTTGCAGTTTTCCTATACTTAACATTGAGGCAGAAACGCCTCCGCAATCCAAAATCTGCAGCAGCCCGGGAATATGCGTTTCAGCAAAACGCCTCCTGCTCTGGTGTGCACCAGCCCATGGAAATACATTACCCTAGCGGATCGCAAACCGCAGCAGAACCGCTCTGGTGTGCACTAGGCCACACTGCTGTCTGCAAATGGCTTTAAGTGTTCATCTCTCAAAAAATAAACTTGTGTCACAGTGCCAGCCTCTCCTTCTTTATTTATGTTCCCTGCAATTACACTGTTTCCATTATTTCCTGATCTCACCTTTCTGAACAATTTTTGGTACTTATCCGTTAGCCGGGCGCATCCGGCAGGTGGCACTAATTACTATTCCCCCTCCAGGCCGACATGGATAGTAGGGAAAGATGTAACTCTGGTGGAGTTTTGTCGCCACCTAGAGGATGTGTCCGGCTAACGGATAAGTACCCAATTTTTTTTTCTTTTCTATCATGCAATGTGTGTACAGAGGAGCTTTAGTACATACATAATAGATATATACACTCGCCTATGGAGAATGAAGGCTCTGGATCCTATAGAGCCTTCCCTGTCCTCTCATTCCATGTCACCCCTTTTCCACATATTGGACCAGCTAGTTGAATAGCCCTTTTGGTTACTACTGGAAGGCTTTGGGAGCACTTGAGGACACCTCTTCTGTATACTGTATATCACTGTTTATGACTTAATGCAGGAATGCCCAACTCCAGTCCTCAAGGGCCAAGATCCTTTCACATTTTTGGCACAGCTCCATTTTATTGATGGGACTGAATCAGGAAAGGTGTGGCTCATCAAGTAGAACATATTTGCTATTTCTTAGTCTATCCTAAACACTGGCAGGGATATGGCCCTCGAGGACTGCAGTACAGGTTGATACGATGTGAAAGCGATGTGGCTGGTAGCAGGGAGGATTGGCTGCAGAGGACAAAAATCCCCTGAGCCAATCCATACATGTCGGCAGAGAATAAACACTTTTTTTTGTTCAAAAACAGTCATTATTAAATAGAGCTGATGTGCTTCTTTCTGCCGCTGATCGTTAGATTTATGAATGGGAACAAAGTTCCCGTTTGTTAATCTCCCGCAGGCACTGATCGCCTGTGACACTTCCCTAGTTACAACGTAGCAACACATTGGGCCAGATGCAATTCACTCTTTCACCTTTTTCTCATAGGTGAAATTTTCAAATTTGTCAATAAAATGCCTTTTAAAACAACCAGCGAGCAAACAAATACTCAAAGTGTGATAGTACTTTTTCTCTTACTTTTTGGTACTTTTACAATTATGGTAGCATGTGATATTTTAACTACCTGATGACCGGGTAATGCCCATGGGCGTGACCACGGCGGTAGCCCCAGGACCGCCTAATGCCAATTGGTGTCAAGTCCTGGGGCTGCAGTTTGCAGGAGATTGCGCGCAGACTGCGCGCACATCTGCTTGGGGGGGGGGGGGGGGGAAATCCGCTACACCTTCAGTCTCCGAGCGGCGATTGCCGATCGGAAGACTGTTAGACGGCTGTACTGGGGACAGCCGTGTGCCACGGCTGTCCCCTCCATATGCTGTTAAGTGATCGGCTGTCGTAGGCTGAAGCCTATGACAGCTGGTCACGCTGATTGGCTGGTGGGGGGAGAGAGCAGGGAAATATATAAAAAAAGCACATTTTATTATTAAAAAAAAATAAATAAACAGGGGGGGGGGGGGGGCATCCGACCCCACCAACAGAGAGCTCTGTTGGTGGGGAGAAAAAGGGGGGGGGGAACACTTGTGTGCTGTGTCGTGTGGCCCTGCAACTTGGCCTTAAAGCTGCAGTGGCCTATTTAGTTAAAATTGGCATGGTCTTTAGGTGGGTTAAACACTGCTGTCCTCAAGTGGTTAAAACTATAATGGCTGAAAACGGAGAAATAATGATTTTTTTTTCTTAATTATTCCCGTTAAAATGCATTTAGAGTAAAATAATTCTCAACATAATAGAAGAGCACTGGTAGAGGAAAGGGGGAAGAGGGGAGGTCGGCACTACAGCGGGATCCACATCCAATGCGGAGGACCAGCGGGGCTACAGCAAGTCTCTTTTGTGGCACATGCAGCGTGCTCTGACTTGAATATGGCAAGAGTCAATAGGTGTAGAAAAAAGTACGGAGTCGGCACTGCTGCAAATCGTGTTTTAATCCACAAGTGGTGATACATCACATAGCGTATAGCAAAAAAGTTGTAAACATACCATTTGATTGAGGCTGTTATTGGTGGGCCGGTGGTGGGTGCTGGGTGCGGATGAAGCCTGACGGCCGTTTCGCGCTATCTGAGCGCTTCTACGGAGGCTGTATACTGGAGGCTGGCTGGCCGGGTAGAAACACTCTCTACTACGGCGTTCGGCGGACTTCCGCCTTCTAGAGCCGCCCACAATCCTCCCGTCAGGCCAATCATGTTAATGGAGCGCATAGCAATAGCTTCAGTGGCAATCTAATAGAGTATGGTCTCTCCAGGCACCAGTAGTTTGATTTCTTCCTCTCCTCCCCAGGCCGAGAATGAAGCGCAGATGCGCTCCATTACATGATTGGCCTGACGGGAGGATTGTGGGCGGCTCTAGAAGGCGGAAGTCCGACGAACGCCGTAGTAGAGTGTTTCTACCCGGCCAGCCAGCCTCCAGTATACAGCCTCCGTAGAAGCGCTCAGCGCGAAACGGCTGTCAGGCTTCATCCGCACCCAGCACCCACCACCAGCCCACCAATAACAGCCTCCATCAAATGGTATGTTTACAACTTTTTTGCTATGTGATGTATCACCACTTGTGGATTAAAACACGATTTGCAGCAGTGCCGACTCCACACTTTTTTCTACACCTATTGATTCTCAACATAATGTAGCACCCAAAGAAAGCCTAATTGGTGGCGGGAAAAAAACAAGGTATAGACCATTTCTTTGTGATAAGTAGTGATAAAGTTATCTTAAGCATTAAGATCAAAGCTGATTTGCCGCATCCCCGCGGCAGAATGAGGTATTTATCCCCCCGAAATCCCCGGGGCAAAGTTTTGCAATCACAGAATTTTGCTTCCTGGAAGAAGCAGAGCTGTGTGCAGTAGCCCTGCCTCTGCTCCAGTCAATGTCTGCCAATCTCCCCACCCCTCTCAGTTGTCTTTCACTGAAAGGGGCAAGGAGAGGCGGAGATTAACTGGATTACAGGCATCGCAGCAGTGCAAAGCTCTGCCTTCCCCTGAAAGCAAAATCTACGACTTGAAAAGTCATTAAATTTTAGCTCGGGATTTTAGAGGGGGGGATAAATACCTTGTTCTGCCGTGCGAATGTGGTGAATCAGCTTTGACATTAATGCTTAAGGTAACTGCGATAAATACAGTGAATTAAAATGGCTTCAGACTCTTTAATCTGAATCTGTTCAGGGCACATCTGTGGAAGATCTACTTACCTGAGGCTTCCACAAGCCCCTGGCAGCCGATCTGTCCCTTGCCGTAGCTCCAGTGTCCCGGGATTGCCTCTGTTGGAGATGCTGTCCTCGCCAGGTCGGGAACTTCTGCGCCTGCGCACCGGTCGCAATCGCACTCAAATGGCCTGGAGTGTTCTCTGCAGGCGCACTTTTTCTGTGGCCACGCAGAAGACTCCAGGCCAGTGAGTGCAATTGCATGCAGAAGATCCCATCCTGGCGAGTTTAGCATCTCCAACATAGGCGTTGCCGGGACACACGAGCTGCGGTGAGGGTCAGATCTGCTGCCAGGGGCTGGAGGAAGCTTTAGGTAAGATATATATATATTTTCCTCTGACGTATTCTTTAAGTCTGAGCACTGTGCCTTCTCTGTCCCCTGTACCTCCTCTATGCCCCCGACGTCCTCCTTTGTGTCAACTCTGTTCCCACATGCCTTCAGTCTCCCCCTCTTTGTAATCTCTAGAACTCTCTATATAGTACCGCAGAAATGTTCTAAAAAAAAAATAAAAAAATGTGGGTTTGTGGGACACCCTCAGAAATGAAATCATGGCCCCATGTGCTTATAACCATCTTTAGCCATGAATGTGTCTTTACACATGAAATAAATCATCCTATTTATTAAAATAAAAAAAATTATGTAACAAACTAAAAACATCATAGGATACAAATCAAACATCTCAAGTGATAGTTTATTTTCACTTACAAATGAGGACTTTGAGTTATATTTGCTCAGAACATTTTACTTCAGACCGGGAACAGACTACATTGTACACACGTCACAAATTGGTCTCTCTCCCTCAGAAAACACATTGTTATATTTGGCTTCTCTTAAAGGAAACCTGAGACAACTGGAATAGAAAAATCTATATTTAAGTGGGGCTCCCTTAACCACCTGAGCGGTATGGACGAGCTCAGCTCGTCCATTACCGACAGAGGGTGCCGCTCAGGCCCTGCTGGGCCGATTTTGATAAAATAAAAAGCAGCACACGCAGCCGGCACTTTGCCAGCCGCGTGTGCTACCTGATCGCCGCCACAGCGCGGCGATTTGCCGCGTGCAGCGGCGAAAGAGGGTCCCCCCAGCCGCCCGAGCCCTGTGCAGCCGGAACAAATAGTTCCGGCCAGCGCTAAGGGCTGGATCGGAGGCGGCTGAGGTACATGACGTCACTCCGCTCGTCGCCATGGCGACGAGGAAAGCCAAACAAGGAAGGCTGCTCATTGCAGCCTTCCTTGTTACTTCTGATTGCCGGAGGCGATCAGAAGAACGCATTCGGAGCGCCCTCTAGTGGGCTTTCATGCAGCCAACTTTCAGTTGGCTACATGAAATAGTTTTTTTTTAATTAAAAAAAAACCCTCCCGCAGCTGCCCTGGCGATCTCAATAGAACGCCAGGGTGGTTAAGTCCCATGAACTCTGTGGGCTCCCTCCCCATCCTCCCGGCCGGCTCCATTTGTCTGCAGTCTTTCCCGATCGTTGGGCTGCACTGCGCACGTGCGGCCCGGCCGCGAGCCCGCACTGGGAGTGTTCTGTGCTTGCGTGATACTATCTGTGCAAACGCAGAATGCTTCCGGTGACAGGCACGAGATGAGGGGGTAGGTAGTGGGACTAAAGCCTTACTAACGGAAAGAACTGCAGACAAACTGAGCCACCTGGGAGGACGGTGCAGGAGCCCACAGAGTTCATAGGGCTGGAGGTAGCCCTAGGTAAGTATACGTTCTTCTATCCCCCATTGTCTCAGGTACACTTTAAACCTATTCAAGACTATAATACCGAGAACTTTGCTATTAGCATTATTAAAATGTTTTATACAAATTTTTCCAAACTGTACTTTGGAGTTACACATTTTGTTTTTTGAATTATTTGGGGGAAAAATGCTGATCTTTTTCAACCATAATTTAGCTTCTGTAGTGCAGACATATTACAAAATGAAAGCAATACCACTTAATGTTTTAAACACAGTTCTATATTTGTCAACCACATAAATACTGTTTCTAAAAGATGAGAAGGAGTGATAAGCGTAGAGAACCCATACGCTGGAGCACAGCGCTCATCCATCATTGTGCTTGAACAAGTGACTACAGAGTGTTCCAAGCCATTTACATTGCAACCCTGATTTATCAGATAGGTAATGTAAATAAGACACAATGGTTTTGTACCTTTGGCCTCCTCAATACCTGGATTACCTAAGAACCACAAAGAAGAATCATGTAAACATTGTTGTGGATGGGTGAAAATAAATGTCACTCAATCTGCTACACCCTCCATTTTCTGAAATTCAAGAACACTCCCAATTACTTGTCATCTGTTTTAGAAAAATGTGGTTGGAAAATCTTAATTTCCCATCATGATTCCTAAATGGATACAGATCTCCACTATTTACTCAAATCATGTACCAAACAAATCTATTAAAGCAACATGGAAACAATATACATAATAAAAAATAAGTGAACAGCATCAGTAAAATAAGTGTTAAGAAAAAAAAATAATCTGTGGGTAGAAAGACCAAACTGCACAGCTTATGCTTTCCTAAGCAATGTGGTCATAACAAACGGGTCAGATGCATTCTGTTTTGATACTACTAGAAGAGAAAACACAATGCTCTCTAGACTAGCCGCTGTTACATCGTAGGATTCATTTCCTTATATTTGTTTATCTTCAACTATTTTTCCTACACAGGATCTGTTGCCAGTGTTTGGGCCTACTGATTGTTCATAACTTTGGCAGAGGCAGAGCACTCTGCTAGTGTTCTCCACTTTTACCAGTTTCAGGGTTCACGGAGAGTTTGGAAAAGGTCTGTTAAATGAAGCTACTGGCCATTCCTTTGTGATTGTTTGCAGTTTTCTCTCCCAGTACATTTTCTTTTTATTCAGAATTTCCATCTTTATCCGGTGTTCAACTTCTGCCATTTCACATTCGCGTTCTATTTGCTGGACTTTAGCTACATGCACCTCATTCATCTGAATCAGCTGGAGCTGGAGGATGGACATCTGCTGGTGGTGTTCCTCCTCATGCATCTTTGTGAGGAAGCCATTCTGAGAAGGTTTGCTCCTGTAGTTCCTGTTTGCAGTTATTCTGGCAGACGAGCAGGAGGGTGATGACAGATTGCCTTGACATTTAGACATATTGACTATGGACTTGTCTGGTGAGTACAGGTCTCTTTCTGGGATAACAAAATGTTCTAGGGGGTAAAAAAAAGAAAATGGCAAATGAGAGAGGCTCAGTAATAAAAACTGAAACAAAATCAGATTTGTGTGTCTCACTTTACTAATGACACTGCAGAGACTGGGTAGAACCTAACTGTGCTCCACTTTGTTCAGGACAACTCATTGTGGGGGACATTTACCAAGAGTGTCTTGGTAGGTTTTCAGAAATCTGTGCAGAACTGTCTCAGACATCTTAAAGAGACACTGAAGCGGAAAAAAATATATGATATAGTGAATTGGTTGTGTACTATGAATAATTACTAGAAGATTAGCAGCAAAGAAAATATTCTCATATTTTTATTTTCAGGTATATAGTGTTTTTTCTAACATTGCATCACTCTATAATATGTGCAGATTACACAACACTCAGCATTCAAAATGAGTCTTTCAGAGCAGTCTGTGAAGTAATGAACTCTCCTCTAGCAGAGGAAAAGTAAACAGTTCAATTACAGTTGAGATAATAAAAGTCAGATAACAGCCCTCTCCACGACTGCCTCGTTCACATCTGCTGCGCTGAAAAACGTGTTAAAGCGCATGGTAAAAAACGCATGCGCTTGTGCGCGCTTTAGTCCACGTTTCTATGCGTTGCGCTGCGCTTCTTTAAAGCACGTTTTGCTTACTGTAGCAGCAGCAGTTGTCAATAAAACTTTGTTTTTGTATGTAAATGTATTTTTTTCTCCAATTAGGGGTAAAAAACGCATGCACTTCTATGCGCTTGTACGCGCTTCTATGCGCTAAAAAAGCGGACCCATTCACTTGCATTGCTGTGCGCTTTACAGCTCAACGCACAGAAATGCATGCAACACTACGTTTCTGTAACGCTGCTTAGCGCAGCGCATAGATGTAAACCAGCTACATTTAGTTACATGGAAAAATGAATACCTTGCTGATCGCACAGGGCAGTGCGCTGTGGAAAGCGCACAGAAACGGCCCTGATGTGAACGAGGCCTAAGTTAGTCGGAGAGCTTAATAGCTTTTTTGCATAGAGATAACAACTGGAGTTTCTCAACTCTTCCTGTACTGGAAACAATTAGACTGATGTATCTGATCTTAATGTTTTTTTTCTTAGCTGTACTACACATACAAATCATAATATCATCATTTTTTTTTCGCTTCAGTGTCTCTTTAAGAAATAACAAGATAGTGCAGTTTCCTTCTAAGGAGGAGCTAGGAAGGTCTCTCAGACAGTGCAGTGTGTGAGGGGTATTGCTGTTGCTGAGATAACCAATACATCTGCTGTATTGCATCAATGACCAACACTGGAAGGGTTAAAGGGAACTTAAACTGAGACGGGTATGGATGTCTCCTTTTAACCTTCCTGGCGGTTTATTTTTTCTGCAAAAATTGCAGAAATCCAATTTTTTTTATTTTATGTTTTATGTAAAGCTACCAGAGTGGTAACTACATGAAACTCCACTAGAGGGCGCATGTGTCCCTCTAGTTCGATCGTCGCCGGCATCAATAGCAAACAGGGGAACGCGTATATAACGCGCTCCCCTGTTTGGCTTCTCCTGTCGCCATGGCGACGATCGGAATGACGTCATGGACGTCAGACGACGTCCTGACGTCAGACGCCTCCGATCCAGCCCATAGCGCTGCCCGGAACTCATTGGTCCGGGCAGCGCAGGGCTCTGGTGGGGGGGGCCTCTTCTGCCGCTGCGTGCGGGTGATCGCCGCAGAGCGGCGGCGATCAAGCTGTACGCGCGGCTAGCAAAGTGCTAGCTGCGCGTACAGCACTTTAAATGGTGCAATTCGCCCCACCAGGGGCTGAGATCTCCTCCTGCGCGGCACAGCCCGAGCTCAGCTCGGGCTTACTGCCAGGAAGGTTAAACAATACCAGTTGCTTGGCTTCCTGCTGATCTCTTTGGTTGTAGAAGTGGCTGAATCGCACACCTGAAACAAGCATGCAGCTAATCTAGTCTGACTCCAGTCAGAGCACCTGATCTGCATGCTTGTTCAGGAGCTGTGGCTAAAAGTATTAGAGACACCGGATCAGCAGGAGAGTCCGGAAACTGGTATTTTAAAAGGAAAAATCCATATCCTTCTCAGTTTAGGTTCCCTTTAAGCACAGAACAGCTTCACAGGACACCTGGCGGCAGGGGGGAGGTGCACTTCACAAATCATGTCTAGCCTGCACTGTAGAAATGTCCTGGGGGCGGTCCTTCCCCACCTGCTTGATCAGTGGTTGCCATTCAGCAACCCATTTTTGTGAGTATAACTTTTACTACTCATAGAAACTACCAGCTATCTGACGTTGTTACACCAGATCAGGCTCCCGGTCTCCCTGTGTTCTTTTTGTTTTCTACAAGCTTGGCCACTTTGTAATCTGCAACAGTTTAGGAATGGATTTGCACTTTAACTCCTTTAGGACCGCGTCATGCCAATGGGCGTGCATGCGGCGGCATCCCCAGGAACGCCTAATGCTGATCGGCGTAAAGTCCTGGGGCTGGCTTTTGCAGGAGATCGCTGGCACTCTGCGCGCGCATCTCTGCTTGGTAGGCAGAGCAGAGCGATCGCCGCTCGGGAGACTGTTAGACGGTGAAACACCGTCTATTTACTACGTACAGCGATGCGATCTAAGGCACCGCTGTACCGGGGACAGGCGTGTCACTCGGCTGTCCCCTCCAGAGGGACAAAAGCGATCTGCTGTGAAAGGCTGAAGCCTATCACATCCCATCACGCTGATTGGCTGGCGGGGGGAGGGGGGGGAAATAGTAAAAAATATCAGGAAAATAAGGAAATATTTACTAAAAACAAAAACACCTGGGGTGCTTTTTGACCCCACCAACAGACCAACAGAGAGCTCTGATTGGGGGGGGGGGGGGGGGGGGAAATTACTTGTGTGCTGTGTTGTGTGTTAAGCTCTAATAAATTTATATTATATATTTATTTACATTACATCTTGTCTGTTAACCTAAAACAATCTACTGTACATAATATATTTATGCTATTAAAACCTCTTTTCTGTATCAACACAGCAGATGAATTGGTTACCTCAGCAACAGCTATTTCCCTCGTACAATGCACTGTCCTTCCTAACTCCTCCTATTTTAGAACAGTTTAAGAAGGAAATTGCCTTATATAGTGATTTCTGTCGGAGACAGTTCTGCCTGTATTTCTAAAACCTACCAAAATTTTTTGTCTCAGACACTCTTAATAAATGTCCCTGTGTCTCTTTGTGTCTGGCTCCAACCAAGAATTAAAAGCCTACTCTCGTTGGCCTCCAGTCCATGTCCAGTCCAATAGGATACCTCTCTAATGGTTACAGGGGCATTCTGCCCCACTCTCCTGCTGAACCTCTGTCTCTAATACTTTTAGCCACAGCAGCCCCTCAACAAGCATGCAGATCAGGTACTCTGACTGAAGTCAGACTGAATTAGCTGCATGCTTGTTTCAGGTGTGTGTGATTCAGCCACTACTGCAGCCAAAGAGATCAGCAGGATTGCCAAGCAACTGGTATTGTTTAAAATGAAACATCCATATCCCTCTCAGTTAAGGTTCCCTTTAAGCAGGCCATACACACATCAATTATCTGCAGTTTGAATCTGTTGGGAATCTATTCCATAAAAATGCTGCATCAATTGATTTTGAGCTAAAATTAATTGATAGTATTGTTTGGACTGGATAGAAAATAATGTACTGCATCAAATAGTACAAGGCTGGTGTTTGATCGATTCTCAATCGATTCCCAGCTGGAAACTATTGAAAAACCTTCTGCAGTGTATGGACTGAATCGATTTCTCAGAGAGGAAACAATTGTTTGGGACCAAAATCTGTGTGTGTATGGCTAACTTAAGAGTGCATAAACGCATCTAATTTTCATTATCCAAATATCCCATGTAGTACGACAGCTAACCTACACATTCTGCTCATAGAATTCAAAATCTGTTGGCCCTCATACTACATGGAAGTAGTAAAATTGGCTACTCAAAATTGGATGCGAGTATGCACCCTGAGTTTTAAAGTGGGAGGAAACTCAAATGTAATCTATAGTCTACAGCAGGGGAGATAAACTCAATCACATAAGGGGTTATAATCTATAACAGTCTGAGTTATGGACCAATCTGTTTATTAAAAATTACCGTGAGTGGGGTTGGTTGGTATGAAATCTCCAGTGGGCACCTTAAAATGACAATACCCGAAGGTGTCCACTGCTTGGTGTGCTAGTTTGCCATCATCTGCAGTAAAAGAATGAAGGAAATGGATAGCACCAACCTGTGCATATACGTTATTCCATGAACATGGTAAACTGGAAGTTACATTTCCAGTTTAACAGCTTAACAACTTTAGACCAGTGGCCCTCACGTCCGTCATAATGAAAACCCTGGAGCGAGTAGTTCTATCCGACCTCAAACTCTCCACCTTGCCCCTTCTGGATCCCTATCAGTTCGCGTATAGGGCAAACAGGTCCATTGACGACGCAGTAAACATCTGCCTTGAATCTATCTATGACCACCTGGATAGACCAGACACGTACGCCAGAATCCTACTCTTGGACTTCAGCGCGGTGTTCAACACCATCTGTCCACGCATTCTGCAGTAAGAACTAGCTGCACTGGGAGTGCACCCAAGCCTACGACTCTGGATCACAGACTTTCTCACCAACAGGACCCAAGTCGTCAGGCTGGGGGACATCAATTCACGAAGTATGACCACAAACACAGGTGCACCTCAAGGATGCGTCCTGTCTCCACTGCTGTTCTCCCTTTACACAAACAGATGCAGATCCAGGACAGACTCAGTTAAGGTCATCAAGTTCGCCGACGATACTACTATCATTGGACTCGTCACCTAGCGCGGCCTAGTGGACAGTGTCGTGCGCAGCGGGTTATGGGGGGGAGGGGGGCTGGGGTGCGGCTGCATAGCTAGCATAGTTGCCCCAGTATAGGGAGTTTAGTTGCCCCAGTATGGCTAGTATAGTTACCCCAGTATAGCTAGTGTAGTGCCCCAGTATAGCTAGTATAATGACCAGTATAGCTAGTATAGTGCCCAGTATAGGTAGGTAGTGGCCCAGTATAGTGCCCAGTATAGCTAGTATAGTGCCCTTTATAGCTTCCTAGTATGGGTAGGTAGTGCCCCTCCGCTCCTGTTACCTTATCATGAGCAGGCGGCCGCTTGTCCGATTAGATTCCCCCGTAGCCGCTCTCCTCAGTGGCATCTCCTATTACAGCAGCGCGCTCGGCGGCTGCTGTGATGAGCAGGAAGCGGTACAGCGGTTCCCATGGTAACGGCGATGCATATCCACAGCTCCCCTGACATGTCTATTGATCTAATGCTATCTTCTTGAAAATTAAGGTATTAAGGTTTTTTTTTTTTTTTACAATTTAAACTACAGTACTTGGTAAGATAAGTGGTAAGAGGTATATGTAAAACATGAGGGTGAACGGGAGCTTTAAGCTAGGTTCACTTAATAAAATGTGGTGCTGCGTGGAAGCCATGTTAAGCATTCTTTCAAATGTGCTCTAACGTGTTTCTACTATACTTTTATTCTTAGTTACCTTTTTTTACACTGTTGGGTGACGATTCATCCACACACACAGAATCTGTAACCGATATACTCCTTATTGGTTCAGTTTGAATCTTCCCTTGTTCATCAATCAGAATTTCCAGGTCTCCTTTGTGAAAAGCTGTTGCAAAAAATAGTAGTATATTGACAGGTTAATGTGCAATAAAAAGCAAGGGCTAAAACATGATAGAACTACAAACATTAGTTTCTAAGTGCTCAAAAGAACTAACTTAAAGTGCATCTGAATGAAAAAAAATAAAAACGCGTGCAAACTCACGGATGATGTTAGCCTAAGTGCCACACAAAAATCGGACAGGTGTGCATGTTCCAAAGCGATTTTATTAATATTTTAATATCAAGCAGATGATTTCTTTTTCCTGCATACAATTCAAATACAATTCTTTCCTATGGAGCCGCAGAGGTATGCAGTTTTGGAAAAAATAGACCTGATAAAGTATTTTTTTCTTTGGTTGAAAAGGCTCATTATTAAAAACACAAACTGCAAACACATGAAAAACTCAACCACGTACAAAAATGCAAATCCAAAAGCGCGAACGCAGAGAGAAATGCACATGACTTAAAACGCAATTTTGTGTCAGTTTTCTGCCTAGCACCATTCACTGTAGTAAACAGGCTATGCAGACACAAACCACAGTTTCTGAGGTGGATAATGCATCCAAGATAAAACATCCAAGGTAAAAAAACAAAAGCAAAACAGATCTACTTACCTGGGGCTTCCTCCAGCCCCAGGCAGCCTATACTGTATGTCCCTCTCCGCAGTAGGCACGGGAGCGCAATCGTGAACGGCTCAGCCGCACGCTCGCTCTGGCGTAGAAGATGCCGACCTGGTGAGGTCGGCATCTGCAACTTAGAGGTTCCAGGGACACCGGAGCTATGGCAAGGGACAGATAGGCTGCCAGGGGCTGAAGGAAGCCCCAGGTAAGTAGATCTGTTTTTTGTTGTTTTTTTTCCTCGGACCTGTCCTTTACAAATTGTGTAATAAGACTGTGAGCCCCTCTGAGGGGCAGGACTATATACTCTGTACAGCGCTGCAGAAGGTGTTTTGCTATACAAATACTAAATAATAATAAAGTGTTACAAAAGTGGAGTTTACGTGATTATGTGTGAGAGAGTGTTAGTCACTTTATACATTCAATGCACTTTCACAAATAGGAACATGAAAACATGGTGTGAAACAGCACAAGCTGCAAGTCACATAACTAAGGGAGTGTGACACTTTACCACAAGTTCTTAAAGGGGCACTATAGCGAATGTAAAAACATTTTAATACTCAAGAATTTAAAATCTATGTTGTCAGTGACTGTCTGTTAAAAAACTTGCAATAATGAAATGTATTTTGCTGTAAAGTGGTTTTGTCATCAATTTCTCCTATAGTCTAAAGCATTAAAGAGGGATTGTCAGCCACAAAATAAAATTCCATTTACCCCCTGCACTGTGGTTATTATGCAGCCTGCAGCCTTAAGGCTCATACACATATCAGACCATAGTCTTTGGAAAATGAAAGATCACAGACCAATTTTACCCCCTTCCATGTAGTATGAGAGCCATACCTACACAGTCTTTTCTATGGAGCTGAACTCCCCATCAGATAGAAATCTTTGCAAGATGCTGCACACACACATGCTGTACAGACACAAAAGATCAGTATCTGCAAAAGATCTGTTTCTACAAAAGATCCATTTCTGCAAAATGCATTCATAGTCTATGATATCTGCAGATCATCATACTATGATATCTGCAGATCATCATACACACCTTGTTTAACAGACATTCATCCGCAGATCAGATCCACCAGGATGGATTTTCAGATCTGCAGATGATTGCTTGATCTGCAGATGAATGTCAGTTAAACAAGGTGTGTATGATGATCTGCAGATCTCATAGACTATGAATGCATTTTGCAGGAACGGATCTTTTGCAGGAACAGATCTTTTGCAGATACTGATCTGTTGCATGTGTACGGGCATCTTTGTGTGCAGCATCTTGCAAAGATTTCTGTCTGATGGGGAGTTCAGCTCCATAGAAAAGACTGTGTAGGTATGGCTCTCATACTACATGGAAGGGTGGTAACATTGGTCTGTGATCTTTCATTTTCCAAAGACTATGGCCTGATGTGTGTATGTGGCCTTACCCTGTACTGCAAGCATTCCAATCTAATCAGAAAAGTTTCTGCTGTAATAAATCTTCTCTTAGTCAGACTGGCTCTATTTGGTATATTGCCAACGGGAGATGTAGCTTGTCATCTCCCCTCCCATATTCCTGCTCCCCACTGATTGGCTGAGGGCAGTTCAGTGTGACGCAAGGTTGAAATCTGATCTTGCTGTGCTCACATGTTTACAGAGCAAAGCAAGCTAGCTTGGAGAAAAAAAGTAAGGGTGAAGTATAAATGAGTATTGGCTTCAGTCAGAGGGAATCCAAGATGGCAATTGCCTGAAAGAGAATCTTTATTTACTAAATACAATTAACTGAAATCAAAACGTGGACAGTACAGAACATCTGTTATGTAAGTAGAGCAAGTAGTTGTTGTTTTTTTCCTGGCTTTTTATGGCTGACATTGCTGCTTTAAAAGCAGCATTAAATAAACAAACTGCTAAAAAATCTGACTTGTTTGCAGGGGTTAAAGGACATATGAGGTGACATAAATAAACCAGCTTCACTTACCTGGGGCTTCTTCCAGCCCCTAGTGGTCACTCTGTCCCTCGCCACAGCTCTGGTCTCTCCGGTCCCGCTGGCAGGCTCTGAAGTATGCGCAGAAGACGCTGACCCACTGGGGGTCTGCCATACTTCAGAGCCTGCCAGCAGAACCTTAGAGACCAGAGTGCGAAGACCGGAGCTGCGGCGAGGGACAGAGTGACCACTAGGGGCTGGAAGAAGCCCCAGGTAAGTGAAGCTGACCATTAGGGGCTGGAAGAAACCCCAGGTGAGTAAAGCTAGTTTATTTATGTCACCTCGTACAGGGGTGCTAGGAAGCACTTGGGTTAATCCAGTACATGGAGGGAGAGGGAAGTACTTCTATTACAGCAGCTGAATAAAGCCTTTCCTATGTAGTAAGGTAATCAGCCCAAAGTCTGTCGGTAAGAGGGGGAAGCAGTCAGTAAGAAATACATAATGCTCAGTTAAAGCAAAATAAAATTCATTATTACACACATTTTTTTAACAGTTCCTGACAACAAAATTTCAGCAATTTCAGCATTGTGCCCCTAGGAGGCATCATTTTATTTGTTTAGCCTACCTGGCATAGCTCTATCAATAAAGTGAGCAGTGTAATATGTACCCTGAGAGAGTCTTGAAGGGGTTTTTCTTTTGTCTTTGTCCCACAACTCTAGAATAAATAATAATAATGCATCACACACAAAATTCTCTTTGTAGTTCAATTCTTGAAATGCTATTATGGCTGGATAGTATACTGGTTAAGGGCACTGCCTTTGACATAAGAGGCCAGGGTGATTCCTGACTTTAGCCAGATCATATTCAGAAAGGAGTCCATGGGCAAGACTCCCTAACACTGAAGGGAAGCCTACTGGGTGTGCGCTTAGGGCTGTTTTACACCAAAAATTGTGATTGCGCTGCAATTACATTTCTTCTATTTCCCACTATCGTGAATTTGCCACAATCCTTTGGGTGTATGGCACGATTGTGGTGTGACTACATATTCTTTTTATTTCTGACAGGAGAATAAAAAAGGCCCGGAAAAAAATCTTTGATCGCTGAAAAATCACACACCATACAATTTTTAAAATTACTTTTCAATTCAAGGATCACAATCACTTTTTCAGACTGATTGGGCAGATTTTTCAAATGTTACAATGTACCACACGTGTGAAATATCTCCCCAGTCATGAAATTTTATTTTTTGAGAATGCTGATAAAATTGCTTGGGTGTATATATATATATATATATATATATATATATATATATATATATATATATATATATATATATATATATATATATAGATATAGATATATATATTAATAAATGGACATTCTACCACAACACCATTCAATTTTCATAAAAATGTATCAGAAAAATACACCACTCCCGATCGACTCATATCGAATAAAGAAAACCCCACTTTTTTGAATTACCGTAAAATCGGATTGTTTTATTGCATTGTGTGTGGCCCCCTAACGTTGATGTTAGTAATATTGCACAGACACTATAGAATCCAGTTCTATGTTATAAGGCCAGCTTCAGACTCTGAATAAAAGTTAAGGTGGCCATACACAAACAATCCCTCTGTGATCTGAATCTGATCAACTCCCCCCATACACTGCACACAGATATTCAACAGATTTCAACATGAAATTGAACCTCAGTGTTGCACTGTTCGATACAGTCGTGTCACGCACAGTAGCCCAGACTGCGGGAGGACGTTTATGCTGCAGGAGGAAGCAGCGGGTAAGTATCGGTTCTTCTTATTTTTACAGCTCTGGTACACTTTAGGTGATTCATAAACTAATCAAGGAGCTTTTACACAGATAAAAACAAGCTGTGCAGTTTACTTCCTGCACACCTCTATGAAATATTTGCTGGATAAAAATGAGTCACTATATATGGAAGGAAGCTCATTAGATACAGCCAAAGTCTGATGTGTATGTAACGGACCTGCTGGGCACAAAATGAGGCCACTTTAAATGGGTGAGAAATACCAGGTACAGAGTTGCCTGCTTTATGTGAAAGTAGCCTGCTATGTATGAAAGGTGGTTGACCAATACTGAATAAAACTTGCCATAGACGCATCGATATTTACCAGCAGATTCGATCACTGATTGAATCTGCTGGGGTGTAGCGGTAGATCTACGGCCATACATATCGCTGTACTGTATTGAACAGTGCAACACTGAGGTTCAATAGATTTCATGGTGAAATATAACATGATCCGATTCTATGGCAATTCGATGAAAACAATCGGATTTCCTGAAGAATCTAAAGTTTTTTTCTTTTTTCATTCGAGGAAGAAATCCAATCAGATTTCCCATTTTAATTTCCCTCAGACGTTCCCTTTAAATCCCCCGGAGAAAAGCCCTTCATGCACCAGACCACACCAGGCATTGCTACAGTGTGCCTGCCCCTTCAGGACTGAAATTGGGGTTGATGTATTTACGATTATCGCATGCTGGATCATTAACCACTTGAGGACCAAGCCTTTACCCCCCCTTAAGGACCAGCATGTTTTTTTATGATCTGTGCTGTGTGGGCTCTGCAGCCCCCAGCACAGATTAGGTTGCAGGCAGAGCGATCAGATCGCCCTGCCTTTTTCCCCCCTATGGGGATGATGTGCAGGGGGGTCTGATCGCTCCTCCTGGCTGGCATGTTGCGGGGGGGGGGCACCTCAAAGACCCCCTCCGCGGCGAAATTCCCCCCCTCCCTTTCACCCCTGGTGATCGGGGCTGCACAGGACGCTATCCGTCCTGTGCAGCCTGTGTCACATGGCAGCGATCCCCGGCCGCTGATTGGCCGGGGATCGCCGATCTGCCTTACGGCGCTGCTGTAGCAGCAGCGCCGTTCAATGTAAACAAAGGAAACAAATGTCTCCTGCGTTTACATTTAGTCTGCGAGCTGCGATCAGCGGCTCGCAGGCTATTCACGGAGACCCGCTCCGTGATCTAACAGGAAATGGCCGCTCGCGCGAGCGGCCTTTCCTGATTAATTAGGGAGGCACCTGGCGACGCAGATGTGCGTGGTCCTCCAGCTACCACTTTGCCGCGGCACGGTATGAGTGTGCGGTCGGCAAGTGGTTAAACGATATTCAGATCTGACAATAATGTCAGAAACACCTGATCTGCTCCATGCTTGTTCAGGGTCTATTTCTAAAGTGTTAGAGGTAGAGGATCATCAGGATAGCCAGACAACTGGTATTGCTTAAAGGGAACCTTAACTGTAAAAAAAAAATGAGTTTTACTTACCTGGGGCATCTACCACCCCCCTGCAGCCATCCTGTGCCCTCGCAGTCACTCATGGCTCCTCTGGTCCCCCGCTGCCAGCTAGTTTCGTTTTTGCCAACTGGGAGTCGGCCAGCCACCATGCGTACGTTTTTACACATCCCTCCTGGTGCAGGAAGCTATTGCAGACATCAACAAGTACATTTTTACGTGTTACGGGTGTAATGCGTACAATTTTACACATTACACCCGTAACGCGTAAAAACGTACTTGTTGAAATACGTAAAAACGTAAGCATGGCGGCCGGCCGACTCCCAGTCGGCAAAAACGAAACTAGCTGGCAGCGGGAGACCAGAGGAGCGATGAGTGACTGCGAGGGCACAGGATGGCTGCAGAGGGCTGGTAGATGCCCCAGGTAAGTAAAACTTTTTTTTTTTTTTTTTACAGTTAACCACTTGAGGACCTAGGGCTTTCTACCCCTTAAGGACCGGCCACTTTTTTTCCATTCAGACCACTGCAGCGTTCACGGTTTATTGCTCGCTCATACAACCTACCACCTAAATGAATTTTGGCTCCTTTTCTTGTCACTAATAAAGCTTTCTTTTAGTGCTATTTGATTGCTCCTGCGATTTTTACTTTTTATTATATTCAGCAAAAAAGACATGAATTTTGGCAAAAAAATGATTTTTTTAACTTTCTGTGCTGACAGTTTTCAAATAAAGTAAAATTTCTGTATACATGCAGCGCGAAAAATGTGGACAAACATGTTTTTGATAAAAAAAAACCCATTCAGTGTATATTTATTGGTTTGGGTAAAAGTTATAGCGTTTACAAACTATGGTGCAAAAAGTGAATTTTCCCATTTTCAAGCATCTCTGACTTTTCTGACCCTCTGTCATGTTTCATGAGGGGCTAGAATTCCAGGATAGTATAAATACCCCCCAAATGACCCCATTTTGGAAAGAAGACATCCCAAAGTATTCACTGAGAGGCATAGTGAGTTCATAGAAGATATTATTTTTTGTCACAAGTAAGCGGAAAATGACACTTTGTGAAAAAAAAAAAAAAAAAAAAAAAGTTTCCATTTCTTCTAACTTGCGACAAAAAAAAATGAAATCTGCCACGGACTCACCATGCTCCTCTCTGAATACCTTGAAGTGTCTACTTTCCAAAATGGGGTCATTTGTGGGGTGTGTTTACTGTCCTGACATTTTGGGGGGTGCTAAATTGTAAGCACCCCTGTAAAGCCTGAAGGTGCTCATTGGACTTTGGACCCCTTAGCGCAGTTAGGGTGCAAAAAAGTGCCACACATGTGGTATTGCCGTACTCAGGAGAAGTAGTATAATGTGTTTTGGGGTGTATTTTTACACATACCCATGCTGGGTGGGAGAAATATCTCTGTAAATGACAATTTGTTAATTTTTTTTACACACAATTGTCCATTTACAGAGATCTTTCTCCCACTCAGCATGGGTATGTGTAAAAATACACCACAAAACACATTATACTACTTCTCCTGAGTACGGCGATACCACATGTGTGGCACTTTTTTGCACCCTAACTGCGCTAAAGGGCCCAAAGTTCAATGAGTACCTTTAGAATTTCACAGGTCATTTTGAGAAATTTCGTTTCAAGACTACTCCTCACGGTTTAGGGCCCCTAAAATGCCAGGGCAGTATAGGAACCCCACAAATGACCCCATTTTAGAAAGAAGACACCCCAAGGTATTCCGTTAGGAGTATGGTGAGTTCATAGAAGATTTTATTTTTTTGTCAAAAGTTAGCGGAAATTGATTTTAATTGTGTTTTTTCACAAAGTGTCATTTTCCGCTAACTTTTGACAAAAAATAAAATCTTCTATGAACTCACCATACTCCTAACGGAATACCTTGGGGTGTCTTCTTTCTAAAATGGGGTCATTTGTGGGGTTCCTATACTGCCCTGGCATTTTAGGGGCCCTAAACCGTGAGGAGTAGTCTTGAAACGAAATTTCTCAAAATGACCTGTGAAATTCTAAAGGTACTCATTGGACTTTGGGCCCTTTAGCGCAGTTAGGGTGCAAAAAAGTGCCACACATGTCGTATCGCCGTACTCGGGAGAAGTAGTACAATGTGTTTTGGGGTGTATTTTTACACATACCCATGCTGGGTGGGAGAAATACCTCTGTAAATGGACAATTGTGTGTAAAAAAATCAAAAGATTGTCATTTACAGAGGTATTTCTCCCACCCAGCATGGGTATGTGTAAAAATACACCCCAAAACACATTATACTACTTCTCCCGAGTACGGCGATACCACATGTGTGGCACTTTTTTGCACCCTAACTGCACTAAGGGGCCCAAAGTCCAATGAGTACCTTTAGGATTTCACAGGTCATTTTTGTTTCAAGACTACTCCTCACGGTTTAGGGCCCCTAAAATGCCAGGGCAGTATAGGAACCCCACTAATGACCCCATTTTAGAAAGAAGACACCCCAAGGTATTCCGTTAGGAGTATGGTGAGTTCATAGAAGTTTTTATTTTTTTGTCACAAGTTAGCGGAAATTGATTTTAATAGTTTTTTTTCACAAAGTGTCATTTTCCGCTAACTTGTGACAAAAAATAAAATCTTCTATGAACTCACCATACTCCGTACGGAATACCTTTGGGTGTCTTCTTTCTAGAATGGGGTCATTTGTGGGGTTCCTATACTGCCCTGGCATTTTAGGGGCCCTAAACCGTGAGGAGTAGTCTTGAAACCAAATGTCGCAAAATGACCTGTGAAATCCTAAAGGTACTCATTGGACTTTGGGCCCCTTAGCGTACTTAGGGTGTAAAAAAGTGTCACACATGTGGTACCGCCGTACTCAGGAGAAGTAGTATAATGCGTTTTGGGGTGTATTTTTACACATACCCATGCTAAGTGGGAGAAATATCTCTGTAAATGACAATTGTTTGATTTTTTTACACACAATTGTCCATTTACATAGAAATTTCTCCCATCCAGCATGGGTATGTGTAAAAATACACCCCAAAACACATTATACTACTTTTCCTGAGTACAGCGGTACCACATGTGTGACAATTTTTTGCAGCCTAGGTGCGCTAAGGGGCCCAACGTCCTATTCACAGGTCATTTTGAAGCATTTGTTTTCTAGACTACTCCTCGCGGTTTAGGGCCCCTAAAATGCCAGGGCAGTATAGGAACCCCACAAGTGACCCCATTTTAGAAAGAAGACACCCCAAGGTATTCCGTTAGGTGTATGGCGAGTTCATAGAAGATTTTATTTTTTGTCACAAGTTAGTGAAAAATGACACTTTGTGAAAAAAAACCAATAAAAATTAATTTCCGCTAACTTTTGACAAAAAATAAAATCTTCTATGAACTCGTCATACACCTAACAGAATACCTTGGGGTGTCTTTTTTTCTAAAATGGGGTCACTTGTGGGGTTCCTATACCGCCCTGGCATTTTACAGGCCCAAAACCGTGAGTAGTCTGGAAACCAAATGTCTCAAAATGACTGTTCAGGGGTATAAGCATCTGCAAATTTTGATGACAGGTGGTCTATGAGGGGGCGAATTTTGTGGAACCGGTCATAAGCAGGGTGGCCTTTTAGATGACAGGTTGTATTGGGCCTGATCTGATGGATAGGAGTGCTAGGGGGGTGACAGGAGGTGACTGATGGGTGTCTCAGGGGGTGGTTAGAGGGGAAAATAGATGCAATCAATGCACTGGGGAGGTGATCGGAAGGGGGTCTGAGGGGGATCTGAGGGATTGGCCGAGTGATCAGGAGCCCACACGGGGCAAATTGGGGCCTGATCTGATGGGTAGGTGTGCTAGGGGGTGACAGGAGGTGATTGATGGGTGTCTCAAGGTGTGATTAGAGGGGGGAATAGATGCAAGCAATGCACTGGCGAGGTGATCAGGGCTGGGGTCTGAGGGCATTCTGAGGGTGTGGGCGGGTGATTGAGTGCCCTAGGGGCAGATAGGGGTCTAATCTGATAGGTAGCAGTGACAGGGGGTGATTGATGGGTAATTAGTGGGTGTTTAGGGTAGAGAATAGATGGAAACACTGCGCTTGGGTGGTGATCTGATGTCGGATCTGCGGGCGATCTATTGGTGTGGGTGGGTGATCAGTTTGCCCGCAAGGGGCAGGTTAGGGGCTGATTGATGGGTGGCAGTGACAGCGGGTGATTGATGGGTGGAAGTGACAGGGGGTGATTGATGGGTGGCAGTGACAGGGGGTGATTGATGGGTGATTGATAGGTGATTGACAGGTAATCAGTGGGTTATTACAGGGGAGAACAGATGTAAATATTGCACTGGCGAATTGATAAGGGGGGGTCTGAGGGCAATCTGAGCGTGTAGGCGGGCGATTGGGTGCCCGCAAGGGGCAGATTAGGGTCTGATCTGATGGGTAACAGTGACAGGTGGTGATAGGTGGTGATAGGGGGTGATTGATGGGTAATTAGTGGGTGTTTAGAGGAGAGAATAGATGTAAACGCTGCGCTTGGGTGGTGATCTGATGTCGGATCTGCGGGCGATCTATTGGTGTGGGTGGGTGATCAGATTGCCCGCAAGGGGCAGGTTAGGGGCTGATTGTTGGGTGGCAGTGACGGGGTGATTGATGGGTGATAGGTGATTGGCAGGTGATTGACAGGTGATCAGTGGGTTATTACAGGGAAGGACAGATGTAATTAATGCACTGGCGAATTGATAAGGGGGGGGGGGGTCTGAGGGCAATCTGAGCGTGTGGGCGGGTGATTGGGTGCCCGCAAGGGGCAGATTAGGGTCTGATCTGATAGGTAACAGTGACAGGTGGTGATAGGGGGTGATTGATGGGTGATTGATGGGTAATTAGTGGGTGTTTAGAGGAGAGAATAGATGTAAACAATGGATTTGGGAGGTGATCTGATGTCGGATCTGCGGGCGATCTATTGGTGTGGGGGGGTGATCAGATTGCCCGCAAGGGGCAGGTTAGGGGCTGGCTGATGGGTGGCAGTGACAGGGGGTGATTGACGGGTGATTGATGGGTGATTGACAGGTGATTGACAGGTGATTGACAGGTGATCAGGGGGATAGATGCATACAGTAAACAGGGGGGGGGGGGTCTGGGGAGAATCTGAGGGGTGGGGGGTGATCAGGAGGGGGCAGGGAGCAGGGTGGGGGATAAAAAAAAAATAGCGTTGACAGATAGTGACAGGGAGTGATTGATGGGTGATTAGGGGGGTGATTGGGTGCAAACAGGGGTCTGGGGGGTGGGCAGGGGGGGTCTGATGGGTGCTGTGGGCGATCTGGGGCAGGGGGGGGGGGAAAAATCAGTGTGCTTGGTGCAGACTAGGGTGGCTGCAGCCTGCCCTGGTGGTCCCTCGGACACTGGGACCACCAGGGCAGGAGGCAGCCTGTATAATACACTTTGTAAACATTACAAAGTGTATTATACACTTTGTATGCGGCGATCGCGGGGTTAACATCCCGCCGGCGCTTCCGTATAGCCGGCGGGATGTTGCGGCGGGTGAGCGGCGCCAGGCGGAGGCGGAGGATCGCGTCACTGATGACGCGATCGCTCCG
Source organism: Hyperolius riggenbachi (assembly GCF_040937935.1). NCBI lineage: Eukaryota > Metazoa > Chordata > Amphibia > Anura > Hyperoliidae > Hyperolius > Hyperolius riggenbachi. The sequence continues at coordinate 206,339,774 of NC_090650.1, read as the reverse complement.
CCCATGCCCCTACAAGGACCGCCGCCAATTGTCAATACGGCGGTCCTTGCGGGGTGCACTTCCCGGCCGCCAATTGTACATACGGCGGTCGGGAAGTGGTTAAGGTTCCCATTAAAGGAAATAAATATGGCAGCCTCTAAATCGCTACTTGCTTCAGTTGTCCTTTAAGTGACCTTGGTGGACCTCATGGGAACACCTACACACGCGCTAGAGGCTAGACTCTCAGTAGAGAAAAGTCTAGAATTTGTGTGGGTGCATACACACATCCAATTTCGATTGGATAATGAATGGCCAATTTTACCACTTACATGTAGTATGAGGTTCTAAAGATTTTGAATACTGTGAAGAGATTGTGTAGATAAGCTCTCATACTACTTTGAGGTGGTGAAATTAGCCAATCATTGGCCGATCACAATTCGAAATGTCTCTGCGCCCTATGAGGCTATATGCATTATATACTTAAAAAATAAACTTATCTTTCAAATTACCTTTATCTACAGAACTGGAAGGAGAGCCATCACCACATAAGGATTCTGTATCAGGTGCTTTGCCATAAGGTTTGGTCTGAATCTTTCCCTGTTCATCAATAAGAAGTTCCAGATCTAAAAGATTAACTTTCTTGCAGTCCACTTCTAAAGCATAAAAGAAATAGGACAATTTTAAAAGCATCAGCTACAGCTAATCAACAGCTAATAAACAAACCTACACTAAAGGTGGCCATATACATTTTGATTGCTGCGTAATGTGGCAAACAGATAAGAGAGGGATCAAATCCCCCTACACTGCACAGGATTTCACCATGGAATATATTGAACTTCTATTGAAGTTGTGCTGTATCAAATAGTGCAATAGATTCTATGGTAAAATCGTCAAACTACCGGTGCTCCCCACCATGTCCATCTAGTTTGATCCTAATTTTGGCCTGGTGCACACCAGAGGAGTTTTTCTGAGCGTTTTGAGTTTTTGAAACCTCCTGCTAATGTTATCCTATGTGTCTATGCACACTGGAGCGATGAAGTTTTGTAAAAACAAAAAAAAAAACTTAGCATTACATTGTGAAGAGCTTTTGAAACCTCTAGCGTTTGGGGAGCTTTTCTGGTGTGTCTCAGCCCTTTGAAAGCTATTTGCCTGTATGGCCTGTTTAATAGTCCATAAATGTCTAATTTTGAGAAATTGTTTTGTAATAGTAAGGAAAAGTAGGAAGACAGCCAAGGCAGTACCAAACCATGTAAAGTGTGATCAGTCTATTTTGTTGAAATCATGACTTCATAAATCCATAAAAACACATTATAAACAATGGTAAGGAATGAGGCAACAAATAGCACAAATATCAAACTATGCTTTTTTGTGGTAGGGGTACTCAAAGTCTTAAAGAGAGTCTGAAGCGAGAATAAATCTCGCTTCAGACCTCATAAATAGCAGGGGCACGTGTGCCCCTGCTAAAACGCCGCTATAGCGCGGCTTAACGGGGGTCCCTTCACCCCCAAATCCCCCTCGATACACCCGGGGAGCGCTTCCTGGTTGGGGCAGGGCTAGCCGCCGCAGCCCTGCCCCACGCGCGTCTGTCAGCGCGTATCTCCGCCTCTCCCCCGCCCCTCTCAGTCTTCCTTCACTGAGAGGGGCGGGGGAGAGGCGGCGATGCGCCGCTGACAGACGCGACTGGAGGCAGGGCTGCAGCCGTTAGCCCTGCCTCCAGGAAGCAATAAATCACGACCAAATCTGCGACCAAGTGTCGCAGTGGTCGTTTTGGGGGTGAAGGGACCCCCGTTAAGCCGCGCTATAGCGGCGGTTTAGCAGGGGCACACGTGCCCCTGCTATTTATGAGCTCTGAAGCGAGATTTATTCTCGCTTCAGAGTCTCTTTAAAGGGGAACTGAAGAGAGAGGTATATGGAGGCTGTCATGTTTATTTCCTTTTAATCAATACCAGTTACCTGGCGGCCCTGCTGGTCTATTTCTCTGCAGTAGTATCTGATTAAAACCAGAAACAAGCATGCAGCTAGTCTTGTCAGATCAGACTTATAAGTCTGAACCACTGAAACACCTGATCTGCTGCATGCTTGTTCAGGGGCTATGGCTAATAGTATTAGAGGCAGAGGATCAGCAGGGCTGCCAGGCAACTGGTATTGTCTAAAAGGAAATAAACATGACAGCCTCCATATACCTCTCTCTTCAGTTCCCCTTTAAATTTATATGTACTACAATAGATTGGAGCGCCGACTTGAGAACAACGGCCTTTCAGCCTACTGGTTGGCTAGCACATCCTTATTTTAGTTGCCAGACATCTCCTGCATTGAATAAACCACATGCCAAGGTCTAGGGCTGGGAGCAGGACAGAGTATCAGAAACGAAGACTGTGGTACAAAATAAATTGAAAAAGACACACTGACTAAATGATTCATGGGGGAAAGACTGCCACTGTGTGACTGCAACCTATTTGGAAAGCAAACCAAGTCCCAGTAACAAAGGCAATATCCAAAGCCTCTAAAATGTGGTGTAATACTGCTGGTTTGTTGTTTATTGGCTTGGCATAGTGCAGTAGAATGCCGCATTAATGTAGCTTTTCTGTGTTTTTTTTTTTTTTACAAATAATGTTTACCGTATTGATTTTTCAAAAAAGAAAACAGAGAAAATACAGATCAACCCCATTCCCTTCCCCACCACTCCCATCTATTGCTAATCTTCACGGTCAGCATAGAGGTCATCACATTAAATCAACCACATACCTCAGTTAACAGCATTATAATCAATACCTTGATCTTTGAGATATTTCACCCAGGGAGACCAAACCCTATCAAATTTAGCTGAACAATTCCTTTGTATATAGGTTAGTCATATGGATTGAAGCCAGAATTAGTTTGATCCAGCCTGCAGACATCAAAGTTTGTGTATGGATCTAGTGTAGTATAATCAGTTTACATGAACTGTGTAAAAGCACAGGATATTTGTGAGAATCTGCTCAGCTGCCTGTGCAGACAGGCAGCGTTTTGACCACTGTTCACGTCTGCATTCTGCAGGTCTCTTTAAGAGAGACTTTCTGTCAGTTCTGCAGCTTGTGTTGCTGAGGAATTTGCATACATTAGTCATGCAAATCCGTTACCTGCCTTCTTTTGATGACTAGCACTATAAAAGCATTCTGCTCCCAGAATGCTTTGCTGGACATTTCCCTTCCATGGTCTGTTCCTGATGGACACTGCTGGAGTGTCAGCCATTGCTATCTAGTATAGTTAATTCCTGGGGGTTGCTTTAGGCTCCCCTTCTAGTCCAGTCAGGTTGTATTATCTGTTTTGCCTGTTCCGTCTGTCTTGTGTTTGGATCGCACAAGCCCTAGCGTTAGCGGCTGTGGATCCTTCTGATTGAGTCTGGAGTGTAGGTTGGAACAGCGGTTGTTTCTGCCTACCTCATCTGTTCTGTCTGCCGTGTGTGGGGATCCTTCTGTTCTGCTACTCTGTCTCCTGGGATCGCGCTAGCTACTTTTCGCTAGCGCTGGGGATCCTTCTGTTCTGTCTTCTGGGATCGCGCTAGCCACTTTTCGCTAGCGCTGGGGATCCTTCTGTTCTGCTACTCTGTACCTGGATCGCGCTAGCCACTTTTCGCTAGTGCTGTGGATCCTATCTCTCGCTTGTCCCTGTTTTCGTGTGTCTGTCTTGTCTGATTCGAAACGCTTGCTGTAGGCTCGATGAGGTAACCGTTAAGCAAGCGCTCGCGTTCTCTGTTTCGTGTTTGTCTGTCTTTGGTTAGTTAGGCGTGCTTGTCTCTGTTGTGCGTAACACGCGGAGACCGCGCACGAACGCGTGCACTGTTGCGAATGAGTGCGGTGTTCGCGTTCAGCTAGCATTTGTTATTTTCTTTATCTTGCTCTTTGTATGATTTGCTGTGCCTTTGCTACCCTTGTGCTCTGTCCTGCTCAGTCTTGTGTCGCTATTGGCAATCGCCATTCTTGCGATTGCGTTTCCTACTTCGTTTCCGCCGTTGTGTGTTCGCCGTCGCTGGGTGGCGACTAATTTGGTGGGCACACATTGGTTCTGTCCTTTTGCTCTGTTCCCGGTGGGCTATCCAGCCCTGCCTGATTGTACCTTGTCCCGGATCTGTACAATTCCCATTTGGCATCTGTGGCTGTGCAGCGGCTGTGTTCGCCTGCACTCCACAGCGCCATCTGCCGGTGGGAATTGCCCTCTGCGGGTGCATAGCACCTAGCCTGGGTGTCCGCAATAATACGCTTGTGGAGGAAATCCGCCACGTCAGCGCACGTCTGGTGCGCTGACCACGGAGACGATTCCACAATCGTTAAAATATTCCATAGAATAACTCCCTTACTAAAAGTGAAGCTTTTCTGAAATTTTAAAGGAAAACCTAAAGCAAAATAAAAGGGGCCAGTACCTGGGGATTCTTCTAGGCCCGTGCAGTCCTCCTGAGCCCTCGTCTTCATTCTGCACTTCTCCGATGAGTGGCAGTGGCCTTCTGCCAGCTGCATGTGTGTCCCTGGGCCACCCGCCTCCTGAACATGCTTCCATCCCCGAAAGCATTCTGTACTTGCGCAGTTCATGAAAACTGAAACTGCACATGCACCGAATGCTCTCAGCAACTGTAGTGCAATCAAGGAGGTATGCAGCCAGTGCCGTACGTGCAGTAGTCTACGACCGGTTGGCTAACTTTTAGAAGGGCACTGCTGCTGAACGGAGCAGTGCAGAATGATGGTAAGGGACCAGGAGAACTTCAGGGGGCTGGAAGAAGCCCCAGGTCAGTTAAACTGGCATCTTTTATTTACTTTAGGTACTCTTTAAAGAGAAACTCCGACCAAGAATTTAACTTTATCCCAATCAGTAGCTGATACCCCCTTTAACATTAAAATCTATTCTTTTTCACAAACAGACCATCAGGGGGCGCTGTATGGCTGATATTGTGGTGAAACCCCTCCCACAACTAACTCTTGAGTACGTACTCTTGGCAGTTTCCTGTCTGTGAACCTTGCTGCATTGCGGGAAATAGCTGTTTACAGCTGTTTCCAACTGCCAAAACAGCAAGCAGCAGCTACATCACCTGCCAACAGTAAAAATGTCACCATGTAATAAATGTCAGAATGTAAATCAGGGATTTAAAATATTTTACAATGGGCAAACACTGATTAAATCATTTATACATAATTATTGTAAAAATTAAGCACTTTTTTTTTACATTATTTTCACTGGAGTTCCTCTTTAAAGAAAACCTATACTGAAAATTAAAAGTCAAAATAAACATACACAAGTCATACTTGCCTCCCGTGCAGTCTACTCCTCAATCTATTTTTCCTCTCCTGCGTCCTGTTTGTCCACTGTGATCAATAGAATTCTCCGTCCTCCATTTTGAAAATGGCTATTACCCCATAACAGCTTCCTGGTCAGCACACTGTTAAACTGTAACATCGCCCACTTGAGCCATAGGGAAACATGGACACATCAGTTCTCCTCTCAGCTGTAACTGACAGCAACTGATATATAACTGGCAGCAACTGATATATTTCAGTTCTGACAAAATGTTGTCAGAACTGGAAGGGATCACTGTAAGAGGAAAATGGTGAGCTTCTGAGAGGAACTGGTGGCAAGGTAACTATGTAATGTTCATTTGAAGTTACCTCATGTGTTTATTTTAAATAATTTTCCTCAGTACAGGTTCTCTTTAAGTCTTTGTTTACAACTCTCCTCTTACACCTACTCTGCTGCATGCTCTGCAGGGCTTCACACATAGGGAGCCGTACTGAGAATGCAGCAGAACAGTCTGCAGCTGTAAGTAAAGAAGTTAGGGCCCGCAGCTCTAGTGTCTACCACTTCACACTGCTCTACATTAGAAGAAGTGAGGGCTCTGTAGGGGGGGTCTTACATGGAGGCCCCCGGTTGCTTAAACTGTCAAGAAACAGGAAACTACACATATATTTGGCATCAGGCAATCCCCGCCTGTGCTGGATAATCGAGACAATACTGTGGTTACCTCAGATGTATAAATCCTCTGGATGGTCCAGAGGCTGCCCAGATCTTTGTAGTGCAAACTGTTCCAGTCCGGGTTTCTCTTCATCTTCTGGCTGCGCTCCCAGTCATGGACAAGGGCCTCAAGACTGGGCATGCCTAGTCAGAATATGCTCATCTACAGCCGCGCTCACAACCAGTAGAAATTTATTTGACTGGAGTGAGCCATATAGGTATAGAGGGACACAGTGCTAGAACTGTGTGCTCTACAAGGATCAGCTTCCTCTGGGCTATCCAAAGGCTTCCCACTGCTGAGGTAAGTATCTAACTTTTATTTTTTTACTCACTTCAGGTGTCCTTAAAAGTGGCATTCTGTGCTCCTAGAAAATATCACATACCCATTTATGACCCTCCTCTGATTAAGGTGGCCATAAACTATTCAACATTTTTAACAGGATTACTAAATGTTTAATTAATAAAAACACCAAAACAAATGGAACTTCAATAACCTCCCTGGTGTTATGATTATTTCCAGATTTAGGGTCTAAAAGCCATGCAATTTTTTCACAAGCTTTTAGACCCTAAAAACAATAAAAAAAAAAACATACCACAGAGAGATCTGCAGCAGCTCATGCATATAACTCACTCAAGCACAGGATTTCTGCGCTGAGCTGCGGATTTCCATCGCAAGCCTGACTCGGGATTACCGCTTAGGAGGTTAAAAAAGCAAGGTATTCTTCATCGATTCATTGAATGTATCACTTGAACACTGATCCAGAAAGCCGGTTTTCTTTACTGATCAAGCACAAATTTGTACAATGAGAAATCAATATTTACATACATTTGTACTGCACAAACCTGCCCAAGGCTACTAGTGGCACCTTTTGTTCAAAGTGTGCTGAAGTCAGTCCAATACTGAGTGGTGTATTGTGGTAAATAATATATATGAAACAATTATTTGCCAATTAGAGAAAAATCACCAGTTTTCCAGACAAGGTAAAGGTTTCATAATGTATAGCCAGATTTAGCTTAATTTTAAAACATAAAAAAAATAGGCTGGCAGGGTACCTTCAAATAGTTTTAAATATGCTGATGACCTTACCATTCTAGCCCAACGGCACTATCCTAGACACAGGGCAGTTAGGAGGGGTTGATGCTGACTAGGCTGGGAAAAAATTCTGGGGAGAACACTGCTCTACATAAGGGAGGTTAGTAATAGTGTGTACCCTGCTGGGGGTCAGGGAGCACCATTACTTACCTACGGAGTGCTGGTTCCCTGTCCTCTGGCCCTTTTATAATCCTCCATCTTCTTGAGCCAACCACAGCTATTGTGGACATTCCCTGGCAGGGTAGCATCTCCCGTACTAAATCTCCTGGTATGCATTGCAGCATGCGCAACTCTGCAGGGAATTACAAATGCCCATAAAAGCTGCGGTTGGCCCAAGAAGATGGAGGATCCCAAATGGGCCGGGGACCAGAGGAGCGGCACCCCACAGGTGAGTAATAGGGCTCCCCATGGAAACCAAATTGAAAACAGTGAAAGATAAGTACTGGTTAACCGGTTCAGCACCGCATTGCCGAAAATCTCATGCATCCGAGCAACATTCACCTCCCATTCATTTGCCTATAACTTTATTGCTACTTATCACAATGAATTGATCTATATCTTGTTTTTTCCGCCACTAATTAGTCTTTCTTTGGGTAGTACATTTTGCGAAGAATTATGTTTTCTAAATCCATTTCAACAGGAAGATTAAGAAAGGAATGAAAAAAATTCATTATTTCTCAGTTTCTGCCCATTATAGTTTGAAATTAATATACGCTACCGTAATTAAAACTCATGCATTTTATTTGCCCATCTGTCCCGATTATTACAACGTTTAAACGATGTCCCTATCACAATTTATGGTGCCGATATTTCATTTAGAAATAAAGGTGCATTTTTTCAATTTGCGTCCGTCACTATTTATAAGCTTATAATTTTAAATAATATAATAACATACTCTCTTGACATGCATATTTAAAAAGTTCAGACCCTTGGGTAACTATTTATGTTGTTTTTTTTTTTTTTTTTTATTGTATTTTTTTTCTATTTATTTTTTTATAAAAATGTATGTGGGTAATTTTTGGTGTGGGAGGGAAACTGCTAATTTTAAATGTAAAATAATATAATTGTTTAATTAAAAATGTATGTGGGTGCAGTTTACTATTTGGCCACAAGATGGCCACAGTCAAAAAAGTCCTGGATGCGAGCGATCTCGCATCCAGGAACTAAAAAGCAGAGGAGAAGTTTCCTAGGTGCAGAAATACCGCGCTCTCTGGATAGAAAGCGTCGTTTTTTCTGCGGGGAAGTTAGATCAGTGAATGGGAATTATATTCCCATTCACTGATTGGGGAGCTAGTGGCGGGCGGCGGGAGCGCGCCCGATCGCGCGCACCATGCGGCGCGAGCAGCAGTGCCTATCTGGACGAGGAAGCTTGTCCAGATAGGCCGAACTGGTTAAGGTACGGTAAGGAGAGAGTTAAATGTTAAGGTGGAAAAGTTATAGCTTAATTGGTGACTGGTATCAGAGAGTAGTAATAATAATAATAATCAAGAAGAGATGGAGCGCGCCATAGTGCATTAATCGTAAAAGGTAATTTATTAGGATATAAAAGTTATACTCACAAACACAAATGGTGTAAACGCTTATCAGCGGGCAGCCAACCGCTTCTCTCAACAGGGGAGGATGTCGCGCTGTGGCCAGCAGCGCGACATCCTCCCCTGTTGAGAGAAGCGGTTGGCTGCCCGCTGATAAGCGTTTACACCATTTGTGTTTGTGAGTATAACTTTTATATCCTAATAAATTACCTTTTACGATGAATGCACTATGGCGCGCTCCATCTCTTCTTGATTGTTTTGCCAAAGTTACCCTGCTACGGAGCGTCGCAGTGCATGACATCCTAAGAGGAGTGCATCTCCAATTGGTCACCTGGGAACAGGAGCGCAAGATTCTTCTCTTTGTGTTTGTAATAATAATAATATGTTAACATTTGTATAGCACTTTTCTCCTGTCGGACTCAAAGCTCCTGAGAGTTAAGGGTGGTCAGTAGGCCACCCTGGGAATGCTCAGAATGACTGGTTCACACGGACGCTTGACGGGCAGGAAAACAACTAGCAATTGTCGTTTAGGCGCTGCCCATTTAAATGATTGGGCAGCGCAGGTACCATCATTTATGCAAATGCTATGTTTCAATCCCAATTTTTCCTGTCGTCTGTGGCGATCCTGGGCGCAACAGGTTGCTTCCTGGATCGTTTACCGCCGCGTCTCCGCGTTTAGCCATCGGGGTGAGGAATGTAGGATGGGTGAATTTTAAGGTTAGGCATCTGGAGATGTTTAAGTTAGGCATCAAAAAGTGAAGTATCTATGGTTAGGAAGACAAGAGTGGAAATGCCAAAACCACCAACGAAAACTACATCACATAGCCAAGACAAGCCTTCTTAAAACAAGGTATTTGCAATAATTCAAGGTGGAGTGAGCATATGATGTCTCCCACGATGCATCACTGCTAAATATGCAAATCATCTCTTGAGAAGAGATGCTAAACACGCCTCTAGAACCGATGGAATGCAATGATGTGTCAGCTTATTAATATTACAGAGCCAAACTAATTTAACATGCATGCAACCTGCTTCAGATTGGTTTATCCTCGTCAGTGCATTCAGGGATTAATATGGCTCTATGGGGTAGGACATAGACAAGACAGCAATCTACGTAGCAAAAATACATCACCTAACCCAACAGAGCTGGAGTGAAATATATTCTATATTGCTGACTTTAACACATGCCATTTTGCCTGGCTGTTGGTTGTGCTGATGATCTGATTTTAAAACTGTTTGAGCCACTGATCCAGAAAGCTTATGTAGATTATGTATTTTAACTAATAATTACATACTAGAAAATGTTGGACTTAAACTACAAGATAAGCGACAAACAGGCAACTGGCAGTTATAAAGGTGATAACAGTGGTAACCTCCATATTTCTTTCTCACTTGAGGTTTTTGAAGGGACATTCACAACATCTATGCTTTATGGGTTGCACGTGCAAGATCATACATTCTTGAGGCAGGTAACACACTAAGCAAAAATGCTAGCGTTGCGGAAAACACAGTGAAAAAGCACATAATGCAAGTCAATGGGCCACATGTAAAAACGCATATACTTGCATTTTGCAATGTGCGTTTTTAAACAGGGCTGTGGAGTCGGTACAAAAATCTTCCAACTCCGACTCCTCAGTTTATGAAACCACAAACTCCGAGTACCCAAAATGGCTCCTACTCTTCGACTCCGACTCCTTAGTCTAATACTTACCAGGGCTGTGGATTTTGTACACAAATCATCCGACTCCGACTCCTCAGTTTATGAAATCACCGAGTCCGACTCTAACTCCGGGTACCTAAAATTACTCCGACTCCACAGCCCTGGTTTTTAAAAACGCTGGTTTTGTTGCATATTTTTCAAAAACGCACATAATAAAAGTCAGTGGTGACGCAGAGGTATTACGTCACCATTGACTATTGCATCACCATTGATTAGTGCGCTTTGCATGCGTTTTTCTATGTTTTAAGTAGAAAAAAAAAAAAAGAAGAAGCTTGATGATGTATTTCCACTTCCTTTTGACATCCTTGTGATTTGCATAAAACACATCAAAAATGCAAACAAAGCGTATATGCATTTTGTATATGCGAACCGCAAACGCAGTAAAACACACTCAAAATGCAAGAAAAACGCATGTGCGGGGGAAAAAAACGTAACGCACAGAAAACGCACATGCATCAAAACGCTAAGTTTCCGGCACTGCCAAGTGTTCACCCAGCCTAAGAATATACTGGTTAAAGAGGAACTCCAGTGAAAATAATGTAATAAAAAAAGTGCTTCATTTTTACAATAATTATGTATACATGATTTAGTCAGTGTTTGCTCATTGTAAAATCTTTCCTCTCCCAGATTCACATTCTGACTTGTATTACATGGTGACATTGTTACTGTGGGCAGATTATGGAGCTGTTTCTAGCTGGTCTGGCTTTAACAGACAGCTATTTCCTGTCTGAACATTGTTACATTGTGACAGTTTGCCCAGAGTACCGTACGGTACCAGAGCCTCTTGTGGGAGGGGTTTCAGCACAAAATCAGTCATACAGCGCCCCCTGATGGTCTGTTTGTGAAAATCATTATTTTTCTCATGTAAAAGTGGGTATCAGCTACTGATTGGGATAAAGTTCAATTCTTGGTCGGAGTTTCTCTTTAAAGTGGACCCGAACTCTTGCACAGGACAGAAGGAAAACAGAGAAATGCACCCTGTATGTATTTAGAGAGATTAGGCTGTCTAATTCCCCCTCATTTGTGTTTAATTTCAAGTTGTAATTTGATCCTCCCATGTGTCACATGACTGACTATGGCAGATAAGCAGATAAGCCATTTGAAAGCACCAGATGTAAACAATATATCTGCTTCCATAAATCAGGAAGTAGAAACACTGCAGATATATTTCAGGATTTGTATCAGCTGTAACAAAGAAATGTCTTTTGTTTAACCACTTGAGGACCCACCCTTTACCCCCCCTTAAGGACCAGCGCTGTTTTAGCTGATCTGTGCTGGGTGGGCTGTGCAGCCCCCAGGACAGATCAGGGTGCAGGCAGAGCGACCAGATCGCCCTCCTTTTTTCCCCACTAGGGGGATGATGTGCTGGGGGGGTCTGATCGCTCCTGCCTGATGGGTGTTGCGGGAGGGGGGCACCTCAAAGCCCCCCTCCGCTGCGGAATTCCTCCCCTCCCTCTCCTCCCTGTCCCCCCCGGTGATCCGCGCTGCACAGGACGCTATCCGTCCTGTGCAGCCAGTGACAGGCTGTCCCCTGTCACATGGCAGCGATCCCCGGCCGCTGATTGGCCGCGGATCGCCGATCTGCCTTACGGCGCTGCTGCGCAGCAGCGCCGTACAATGTAAACAAAGCGGATTATTTCCGCTTGTGTTTACATTTAGCCTGCGAGCCGCGATCGGCGGCCCGCAGGCTATTCACGGAGCCCCCCGCCGTGAATTGACAGGAAGCAGCCGCTCGCGCGAGCGGCTGCTTCCTGATTAATTAGCCTGCAGCCGGCGACGCAGAACTGCGTCGCTGGTCCTGCAGCTGCCACTTTGCCGACGCACGGTATGAGTGCGCGGTCGGCAAGTGGTTAACCACTTCTCAACCACAGGGTTTTTCCACCTAAAAACCACAGCAATTTTCACATTTAATGGGAGGCAAGGGTTAATGGGCTTAATGGGGGTATAATTTATTTTAAAAAAAACCTCACTGATGCTGATCACTCACCAATGCTGTATTAGTTATCTGAGATCCTCTCACGAGTGATCTCAGTAACTGTAACAGCATAGTGACTGATTCAATGTTTACACACATTCTGAATGAATGAGCACTGTCATTGGTTTTGGCAGTGCTCATTCAAACTTGCAAGCACTTTGATTGGCTTTGTGAACACATGTTCACATCAGCCAATCATGGACCAGCGGGTGCCTGATGCGTACGCGCATCTGCATGCACGCGAACGCAATTGCGCACAGCAGGAAAATAAACAGGAGTTGCTTATCTACACCCCTGTGACTCAGTTGAATTTCAAAGGGGCGTAGATAAGCGTGGCAGAGGTTGCCAAGTAGTTAAAGGTTATTATGCTGTTGTGTATCTTTTAGAGCAGAGTGGACATTCTGAGTTCAGGTCCACTTTAAGGAAATGATCATAATGGAATGGCGTATAGTGTTACCTGCATTGGATGTTTCATGGTTATATGCTGATTCCTCCTCAGATGGCGTCTGCACATAGTAGATCTGCTCTGGAATCATACTTGCAACCTTCTCTTTTATGCTGTTGGATGCAAGCCCACAACGCATCACCTTTTCTCTTCTTTCGTGGGCCATTATCTTTCTGGTCCTTGCCTTGATATTCTCCCAGCATTTTTTTAGCTGTTTAAAATCCCGTAAAGACACACTAGGCTGAGAATTGTATTCATGGGCTAGCGCTTGCCAGGTGCGCTGCTTTAAAGCAATAGTCCGAGCATCACTTTTCTTGCATTCCAACACATACTTATACTTTTCTACAAGAGCCAGCAAGACATTCTTCTCCAACTCAGAAAAGTACTTAGCTGGTTTCAACACTTCGTTGTTTTGCATTTTCCTTATAAATTAGACATCTAGAAAAGAAAAAAAGAAGAAGATACAAATGAAGCTAGCATGAACTACAATAGTACAAAGTTATATTTGTAAATAAACATTAAATAAACGACTTATATCGGTTATTGAAAATCATTTTATTTTCTCCTAGCTGTTAATCTGCTTTGAAAGATTGGTGAAAATGACTTTTTATGTCCCTATAAAGACAGCAAGTTTCATAAAGCTTTTGATAAAGGCGTTTACACATACAGCTACTTTACCAGTGATAACAAAAAAATCATTTTAGGTAGAACTTATGGCCTGATCCAATTCTCCTTTTCTCCTAAGTTTCCTCCAAGGTGATATTTTCACATAATAAATAAAAAGCCTTTTAAGCTACCAGCAAGCAAGAGAATACTCATAATTATTTTGTCAGTACTTTTTCATCTACTTTTTGGTACTTTTTCAATTGCAGAGTGCAAAAGTTACCAGTATTTAAACAGAAGATGAAAAATTCTCCTGTGAGAAAACTTAGGAGAAAACGTGAATTGGATCGGGCCCATTCTCTGAAGCTGCCAATGCATACATGCAAAAATGGTGCCAGAAAATCTGGGCACCGCGTGAAACCGAAAAACTGCTCACCCTGCTCCTGCAAAAGTCCTGGGGGTGTTAATTGCTATTCTTCCTCCAGGCCACCATGGACTCAAGGGAAAGATGTAATTTGGCTGCTAGCTATTGCTGATGTCTGAATTGTGCAGTTTTTGAAGTAATTTTGGCTCAGTCTTTTGCCAGCGCCCAAATTACTGTCTGAGCACCGCTATAGTAGTAATTCACATTAACTACCTAAAGACCGGGTCACGCCCATGGGCATGACCGCGGCGGCAGCCCCAGGACCGCCTAACGGACGCAAAACAGCGCCATCTAATAGGGCTGTACAGCGCTGCGATCTGCAGCAGCGCTGTACTGGGGACAGCCGTGTGACACCCTCCAGGGGCACAGAGGTGATCGGCTGTCATAGGCTGAAACCTATGATAGCCGATCACAGGGATTGGCTGGTAGGAGGGAGGGGGGGCATACAATAGTTAAAAAAACAACAACCTTTTTTTATTAAAAATATACACAATTAAACACAAACAAACATTTGGGGGGGCGATCAGACCCCACCAGCAGAGAGCTATGTTGGTGGGGAGAAAAGGGGGGGGGGGGAGGGGGGGAATCACTTGTGTGCTGTGTCGTGTGGCCCTGCAGCTTGGCCTTAAAGCTGCAGTGGCCAATCTAATGAAAAATGGCCTGGGCTTTAGGGAGGTTTAGCACTGTGGTCCTCATGTGGTTAAGGCCTATGGCGGTGCATGCTGCGCACAAATTTCCCTGTGCCGTTTTGTGCTGTTTCGCCTGCCAGTCTGCTTCTAGTTATGACTTAGTCTGGTCATACATTAGGATACTCCAGTAACCCCACAATTCTTTTAAACCCCCCACGCAGAGTATACCCCAGCTCCTATCTTCCTCCCATGCCGCAAGCAGTCATTACAGCGGTAGTTGTAATACGCATACGCAGTACAGCGTCTGTCTGTATTACAACTGCCTTTTAGTTATATACAGTAGATCAGTGGTTCTCAACCTGGGGTCCGCAGACCCCTGGGGGTACATCAGCTGTTGTCAGGTGGTCCCCCAGGGGCCGCAGACAAAATGGCGGCACTACGCACGCTATCGCGTTTACATGTTTGTAAAAAGCATATTGATATCCAAGCTTCCCCCCTCCCGATGCGCACGCTATCCCCTCCTACCAATGGCTTGATTGGCCGCAAATGCTGCCACTCACACGCCTATTACAAGTGCCCTGCGTGTAAGCCCGGCTGCATCACCATTTCGGCCAATAGGAGCGCCGTACGCGTACCGCGCTCCTATTGGCCGAGCATCGGGGGGGGGGGGGGAAGCTTGGATATCAATATGCTTTTTACAAACATGCAAACGCCGATAGCGTGCGTGTCACAGGAAAGGGAATAAAGCTATGGGCAATAGCTTTATTCCCTTCCCTGTGATACAGACGCTATCAGGTTTTTAAATGTTAGTTGGCTGCAACCTATATAAAATCAGCAAGCAGGGCTTGCAAATGGGCTCCAGCCACCATTTTTCCGAAGCTGTGTGCAGGACAAGAGAGGAAGGGGAGGGGAAGGCAAGAGAGGGGTGGGGAGGCTCTTCCGCACAGCGCCATTTGCAGATTGTGACTGCATGTGGCTGGATGTAGGAGAAGGAACTCTCAGATTTGCTTAAATAAACATTACAATTAGACTTAAAAAGCTTTTATAAAAGCTAGGAGGGGGTGTAAGGGTGCTAGTAGTGCAAGGAATAGGTAGGCTGGTAGGGGGGAAAAACTGTTACTATTATTTTTCATTATTTTTCTTGGTGAGGACAATAAATTTGTATTTTGTGTGCTGTTAACAGTGTGACCAGCTGCGCTAGGCGACCGCACGTCTGACCTAACCAGTGCATCGCACATTGCTACAAATATGCAACAACAGATTTCGCATTCACTTTTTTAAATTAAGTATGGACACAGTCCCTATCTCATTTTTTAACCAGGGACTACCTGTATTTTGCTAGTATTTGGCCCAACCCACACCATGTAACAGCCACACTCACTTTTCAAAAACCACGCCCACATTTCGCCGCGGCTTTATTCTTCAGGGGGTACATTTGGTTAGGGATGAGCCACAAAGGGGGTACATGTGCTAAAAAGGTTGAGAACCACTGCAATAGATTGTCAATCAGTTAGATGTTTAATTTGTTAAATCCACTGAATCAAGTGTAAAAAAAATAAATAAATAATTAAAAATAACCTGGAGCTTCAGTTTGAAAAACCTGTTACTTTTATCAATCTGGCTTCAATGGAAGCTGTGAGAAAATGATGGCTGCATACTGCATAGCTCTGAATTCTACCAGTGCAAGGTAGTAATGTGCTTACTACTCCAGATCGATTTCCAATCAGGAATATATTATTTGTTTGTCTATGTATGATTTAGGTTCTTTTTTTTAATAAACTAAAAAAATGACTGGTTGAGTTTAAGTACTGTATATACTCGCATATAAGCCTAATTTTTCAGCACAAAAAATGTGCTGAAAAGTTACCCCCTCGGCTTATATGCGAGTTAGTGGAGCAGAACGGATGGTGGAGCAGGTTTTGTTACTGGCAGAGGAGCGTAAGGATCATGTACTAGTGATCCTGCTCTTGCCAGCTGGCTCCCTGCTGTTTCTTTGCTCCCCATCCCCTGCAACATGGTGTGCAGAGTGCACTGCTCAAGACTACCTGCATCCCTTGGCTTGTGGACTTAGCATGCCAGCAAAGTGTCAGCGGTGCAATGAACAGGGACACAGCTTTATCATTCTTGGGACACATATGGCTATTGAGAGAGGGGCTGACTTGCACTGGGGGCACATCAAGCTACTGTGGAGTGGGCTATACTGGGCAGGGGATTATATGAGAGTCAATCACTTTTTCCTGGTTTCTGAGGGAAAAGTGGGTACCTCGGGTTATACGCGGGTCGGCTTATATGCGAGTATATACGGTACCTCCTGAGTCCAACTAAAGTACCCCATGTGTTTAGAACCTAGAGTTTAGTGTTGTGCTAGCAAAAGCTGACCATACTATCTTGTTCCACTTCCATGTAATATGAGAGCTCAACCAAACAATCTGTTCCAAGTATTCTCAATCTGGTGGTCCTCATACTACAAGAAAATGCTAAACCTAAACCAGATTGCACAATCAAGGCTGTATGCTGTGCATCCAGCTTTAGCTTTATTCCAAGGCATGAGTCTGGAAACTGATGAGAGCAATAATCTGTATAATGTGAAAAGCAGTCACAACGAAACCTGAGTCTAATTTAAATATAAAGCACCATGATAAGTGCCCCATCAGATGTGAACAAACTGCATAAACCCAAAAAGAAAAGATCATCTGCATGGGTAAAAAATCAAATAACACAGAACCAAAATAAAGCTTCATAACCAAAATCTTTATTATGAACACTGCGACAAAAAATGAATTTAAAAACATCTAAAAATAGGGATGACAGATACTAGGGGACTTCTGATGCATTGATCAAAATGAAATGTATATACATATGGTCCAAAAACCAATAAACATTGCTGGCACTAGACAGAAATAACCTATTCCTATTTTTAGATGTTTTTAAATTCATTTTTGTCGCAGTGTTCATAATAAAGATTTTGGTTATGAAGCTTTATTTTGGTTCTGTGTTATTGATTTTTTACCCATGCAGATGATCTTTTCTTTTTGGGTTTATATAATGTGAAAAGCAGGACTGGGGAGTTGAGGAGTCTGCGCCTAAGTTTCACACAAAATGTAGTTCCTCTATGATGCTGTCATATGCGGAGCTTTTTTGGAGGTACAGTTAGTGACAATTATATATATAGTCTGTAAAAGATGTCAGTGTTATATAAATACTGAATAATAACAATAATAATAAGGGCTGGTTCACACCTCTTCTATAAATGCCAGTGATGCTCTTGCCAATGTAATGCTATGTATGTCCTCCCCAGACGCCTGCTGAATGACGAGCATCAGGCGGTGTCTTCCCAGGGGCGTCATCCCGCCCGTCTGGCCCCCTTGCTCCCCAGCCACCACTTCTTTACCTTCTGGAGCCAGTGGCCCCCTCCTCCACCACAGTTTTCCCCTGATCCCTTTCGCTGCATGTGGCGCGGCATGCAACACAGACATAAGTGGTAATCCGCAAACGCTCACACAGAACAAAGGCTCCTCCTAGTAGCGGCACATATACAGGAAGTACATACTTCCTGTATATGCGCCGTTACCAGGGGAACCACTCTCCCGTCTGATTGTCTGCAAGTCACTGCTGATGTCTGTTCTGCATGACTGGCCGCCGGGGATCAAGGTAGAACTGTGGTTTAGGAGGGAGGCGCCGACTGCAGGAGGTAAATCAGCAGTGGCCGGGGAGGGAGGGGGGACAGGGCAGCTTCCAAGATAACCTATACTGGGGCCACCTATACCAACCTACCTATAATGGGGGCACCTACCTGGCTAACCTATACCGGGGACAACTATACCTGGGTAACCTACACTAGAGCTACCTATACTTGGCTAGCCTATACAATGGGCAATTATACCTGGCTAACCTATACTGGGTCCACCTATACCTGGCTAACCTATACTGCGCCCCCTATACCTGGCTAACCTATACTGGTGCCACCAATACCTGGCTAACCTATACTGCGGGCAACTACACCTGGCTATCTTTACTGGGGCCACAAATACTTGGCTACCTTTACTGAGGGCACCTATACCTGCCTAGTTTTACTGGGGGCACCTATACCTGCCTACCTATACTGGGGAAACTATACCATTTGGGAGCTCCGCCACTCAAGCGGGGATGCGCGATCCCCGCTAATCTCCTCCCCAGGACTTGACGCCGATCGGCGTTAGGCAGTCCTGGGGGAGCCACTCTGCGGCCGCCAATTGGTGTTAGGCAGTCACAGAATGGTTCAGATCTCTCCAGAGATGTTCAATTGGATTCAAGTCTGGGCTTGGGCTGTGCCACTCAAGGACGTTCACAGAGTTGTCCTGAAGCCACTCCTTTGAAATCTTGGCTGTTTGTTTAGGGTTGTCAAGAGCGCTCTGGATCAGGTTTTCAACCAGCATGTCTCTGTATATTGCTGCAGTCATCTTTCCTTTTATCATGACTAGTCTCCTAGTTCCTGCCACTGAAAAACATCCCCAAGGCATGATGCTGCCACTACTATGCTTCACTGTAGGCATGGTATTGGCCTGGTGATGAATGGTGCGAGACTTTCTCCAAAAGTGACACCTGGCAATCACACCAAAGAGTTCAATCTTTGTCTCATCAGACCCGAGATTTTTGGTATGAGGGTTCTTTAGGTGCCTTTTAGCAAACTACAGACAGGCTGTCATGTACCTTTTACGAAGGATTGACATCTGTCTGGACACTCTACCATACAGGCCTGGTTGTTGGATTGCTGCAGATGGTTGTCCTTCTGGAAAGTTCTCCTTGCGCCACAGAGGACCTTCTCGAGCTCTGACAGAGTGACCATTGGGTTCTTGGTCACCTCCTTAACTAAGGCCCTTCTCCCCCGATCGCTCAGTTTAGATGACCGGCCAGGTCTAGGAAGAGTCCTGGTGGTTTGGAACGTCTTCCACTTACAGATAATGAAGGCCACTGTGCTCACTGGAACCTTCAAAGCAGCAGAATTTTTTTGGTAACTTTCCTCAGATTTGTGCCTAGAGACATGCTTGGTTTGTGCTGTGATATGAACTGTCAACAGTGGGATATTATAGATAGGTGTGTGCCTTTTCAAATCGTATACACAGGTGGACTCCAATTAAGCTGCAGAAACATCTCAAGGATGATCAGAGGAAACAGAATGTACTTGAAACAGAATGTACTCAATTTGAGTGTCATGGCAAATGCTGCAAATACCGGTACTTCTGTCCCTGTGCTTTCTCAATTTTATTATTTTTAATAAATTAGCTAAAGCCTCAAGTAAACTTTTTTCATGTGGTCATTATGGGGTTGATTTACTAAACCGTGCTAACTCGTAGCACAGCCGCGGTAGCGTTTTGTATGCGTTATAATGTGCATAACGGTTTTCGTGTGCAAACGCAAATTTTTGCATGCAAACGTGAATTTTCGTGTGCAAACGCTACCGCGGCCGTGCTATGAGTTAGCATGGTTTAGTGAATCAACCCCTATGGCTGTTGTGTATAGAATTCTGTGGAAAAGTGAATTTAATCCATTTTGGAATACTTTCCGGATGTACTGTAGTTAATAGATGCCAGACTTGCAATCCGACTCTGAGCTGGTGACACACAGCAGACAGTACTTCTACTGAATGATAAACATAATTATAAAGGGCCACTAGGGATCGTGAGATGCGAACAATGCTGAAACAGGATTATGCAAATTATGTATGCAAATTTATTCAGCTTGAAAATGGACCTATAGAATGTGAGCTAAGTTGAACTCAACTGGCCTATTTTAAATCTGCATACATTTCCAAACAAAATTTTATATAAACCTGCATCAATTTGGAAATATATGCATCTCATTGGCCATTCTTATTGGTTACAGCAAACAGCAATTACCATAGATAAGAAGATGCAATATAGATGACCTCCCGGCAATCCGTGAGCAGATTGGGCCAAGACAGGAGCTTGAGGGATAGTAAATAAAATGCTTTTATAGAAAAAGGTATACCAAATCCCAAGCAGTTATGCAACATTGATTAATATATTAGGAGCATAACAAATATTAATATAAACCACAAGTGCTTTAAGTCTAACCCTACGCAGAATAAAAAATACAATGTTTTCTAAACGGTTCAGTTTTTCCTAGTTTTCCAAACTATAAGCAGTCCTTTTGAGTACTGCATTTTGTAAAATATTTTAATGGTCAATTTCACTTCCGATTTTGCACTCCTGTTCCATGTGAATATGCACTTCCATTTTTATACAGACAATATTCTAGGGTACAGTGCTCATCAGCATCTACAGTCCATAATATTCAGTTCCTGAACCTCGACCAGTACTCCCCTCGGTAATCCCCCCCTCTCTTGCAATGTTTCTTCACCTTTCCTCAGTCATTTACTACACTGTTCCACAGATAAATAACCATCTCCCTTTCTCCCACCACCACAGCTCCTTCACACAGGGGCTGATGAAACATGTAGGGCTGAGTTTCACATGACAAGGACTTCGTTTTCTAGTAGTGTGCATGACTGAGTGACAGAGTGACTGATTCAAGTGGCAGGAATCTGACACTTACCGGTAACTATGGAGGTAGCTGGGAGTGGAACACGGCAGAGAAAAGACTTATGCTACGTACACACATGCGACAACGATCGTTCGTTGAGAACGACGAATGAACTTTTAATTGATGAAAGAACGACCTAAGTAAAGATAGTTTTAAAAGGTGTGTAACGATCTGATCGTTAGAACGAACGTTACATCACGTAAAGCAACTATTGCGCCTGCGCATAAAAATGAGAAGTTTCACAGAGAAATAGTGAAATGCGCATGTCAAGCCTAGTACGAACGACCGTTTCCAACGATGTACTACTTTTGCAAACGATCCTCGTTGGTGAAAATCCGTCGAAACAGAACTTTCTTTTGTAGCGACTTGGCTCGTTCGTCGTTTGCCTTAATAGTCGGTGGTTCGTTTTTTGTAACGATCGTCGTTGGTAAAGATCGGGGAACGATCGTTACAAACGACTATAGTCGCATGTGTGTACGCACCTTGAGGCCCCATTTCCACTAGAGTGAATCTGCATGCATTTTCTGCATGCAGATTCGCATAGCCAATAATAGTCAATAGGCCTGTTTCCATTTGTCAGGAAATCTGTGCGGGGGACTGTGCAGAAAAAATCTGCACAGCAGAGCCATCAGAATTCGCACACCGTGAGGCTAGTGTACAATTCGCATGTAATGTATTTAATAGGAAATTCGCATGCGTTTTAGGCAGTCCTAAGCAAATTTTCCATGCAAATTCACATATGTTTTCATGTAAAAACAATGTAAAAGCACACAGGCACTGACTAAAAATTTGCATACAAATCCGCATGTGAATTCGTTTGTGCGTTTTCCCCAAAGAAATCACACCGCACTAGTGGAAACGGGCCCTAAAGGACCTCTGTCGCGAAAATCTTAACATTTAAAACATATGTAAACATATATAAATAAGAAGTATGTTTCTTCTAGAGTAAAATGAGCCATGAATTACTTTTCTCCTATGTTGCTGTCACTTACAATAAGTAGCAGAAATCTGACATTACTGACAGATTTTGAACTAGCCCATCTTCTCATGGGGGATTCCCATGGTTTTCTTTACTTTTAAAAGCACTTAGTAAATGGCAGTCGCTCTGTCCAACTGCCAAAAAAGTGTGTAGCGAGCAGGGGGGCTGGCCAGCATCTTTGTATAAATATTTTTCACGGAGTGTCTTTATAAAGAATAAAGGCCATGCTGAAAATCCCCCAGGAGTATACGGACTCGCCCATAACCTGTCGGTAATGTCAAATTTCTACTACCTACTGTAAGTGACAGCAACATAGGAGAAAAATAATTTATGGCTCTTTTTACTCTGGAAGTATTGTACTTCTTATTTGTATGCGTTTTAAATTTTATGATTTTTCGAGTTTCTCTTTAAGGTGGCCATACACTTATAGATTTGCAGCAGATTTGACCATCAGATAGATTTCTGTCAGATGCCGGTCAAGTCCAATCTGACAGGAATCTATCTGATGTGTGCCACACACTAGGAACAGAACAAAATCTATTGAAAATCGATCTAAATGCATTATTGCACCATTAGATCCAATGCAACTCTATGGGCAATCGATCTGCTGCTAGAAGCAGATTGACCTAGATTTTCCATCCTATCAGATAAATCAAATCAATCTCAAATTAATTTGCTGATTTGAAAGAATCAATTTCTGATCGATCGATTCTACAGAATTGATCGATCGCTGAAATCGACCAGTGTATGGGCCCCTTTACAGGCACATATACCCTCTGTGTTGGTTGGAGAAATGGAGATGGTCACAGTGGTTTGCAAAAGTATTCGGCCCCCTTGAAGTTTTCCACATTTTGTCATATTACTGCCACAAACATGAATCAATTTTATTGGAATTCCACGTGAAAGACCAATACAAAGTGGTGTACACGTGAGAAGTGGAACGAAAATCATACATGGATTCCAAACATTTTTTTTTTTACAAATAAATAACTGCAAAGTGGGGTGTGCATAATTATTCAGCCCCTGTTGGTCTGAGTGCAGTCAGTTGCCAATAGACATTGCCTGATGAGTGCTAATGTCTAAATACAGTGCACCAGTGTGTAATATACAATACAATACAATAACATTTCTATAGCGCTTTTCTCCCATAGGACTCAAAGCGCTTAGGCTCTCTCAGATTCAGTAATTAGTAGGATGAAGTATTCACACAACAAAAGTTATATTTCTGCAAATGCCAGACTGTAATCTAATGTCAGAACAAATACAGCTGCTCTGTGACGGCCTCAGAGGTTGTCTAAGAGAATATTGGGAGCAACAACACCATTAAGTCCAAAGAACACACCAGACAGGTCAAGGACAAAGTTATTGAGAAATTTAAAGCAGGCTTAGGCTACAAAAAGATTTCCAAAGCCTTGAACATCCCACAGAGCACTGTTCAAGCGATCATTCAGAAATGGAAGGAGTATGGCACAACTGTAAACCTACCAAGACAAGGCCGTCCACCTAAACTCACAGGCCAAACAAGGAGAGTGCTGATCAGAAATGCAGTCAAGAGGCCCATGGTGACTCTGGACCAGCTGCAGAGATCTACAGCTCAGGTGGGAAAATCTGTCCATAGGACAACTATTAGTCGTGCACTGCACAAAGTTGGCCTTTATGGAAGAGTGGCAAGAAGAAAGCCATTGTTAACAGAAAAGCATAAGAAGTCCCATTTGCAGTTTGCCACAAGCAATGTGGGGGACACAGCAAACATGTGGAAGAAGGTGCTCTGGTCAGATGAGACCAAAATGGAACTTTTTTTGGCCAAAATGCAAAACGCTATGTGTGGCGGAAAACGAACACTGCACATCACTCTGAACACACCATCCCCATTGTCAAATATGGTGGTGGCAGCATCATGCTCTGGGGGTGATTCTCTTCAGCAGGGACAGGGAAGCTGGTCAGAGTTGATGGGAAAATGGATGGAGCTAAATACAGGGCAATCTTGGAAGAAAACCTCTTGGAGTCTACAAAAGACTTGAGACTGGGGCGGAGGTTCACCTTCCAGCAGGACAACGACCTTAAACATAAAGCCAGGGCAACAATGGAATGGTTTAAAACAAAACATATCCATGTGTTAGAATGGCCCAGTCACAGTCCAGATCTAAATCCTATCGAGAATCTGTGGCAAGATCTGAAAACTGCTGTTCACAAACGCTGTCCATCTAATCTGACTGAGCTGGAGCTGTTTTGCAAGAAGAATGGGCAAGGATTTCAGTCTCTAAATGTGCAAAGCTGGTAGAGACATACCCTAAAAGACTGGCAGCTGTAATTGGAGCAAAAGGTGGTTCTACAAAGTATTGACTCAGGGGGCTGAATAATTACGCACACCCCACTTTGCAGTTATTTTTTTTTAAATGTTTGGAATCATGTATGATTTTCGTTCCACTTCTCCCGTGTACACCACTTTGTATTGGTCTTTCAGTGGAATTCCAATAAAATTGATTCATGTTTGTGGAAGTAATATGACAAAATGTGGAAAACTTCAAGGGGGCCAAATACTTTTGCAAACCACTGTAACCATCTCCATTTCTCCAACCAACACAGAGGGTATATGTGCCTGTAAAGGGGCCCATACACAGACAACCCCCAACCTCCTGTGGCAGGGAGGGAAAGAGACAGTGAGTATATTCCCAATGGGTGTACTGGTGGAGGCTCAGAAGCGAAATATTATGGGTTGTGGATGCTGATGAGTGTTGTATCTTAGATTAGTGACCATATTAGGAGCACAGAAAAATATTTCAGGAATCACACTGAAAACAACTTTGCAAACATTAGCCTTACCAGCAGCTTCACTCAGCACAGCTGTTAAGGTGTTTTATACAGTTTTATGGT
Source organism: Hyperolius riggenbachi (assembly GCF_040937935.1). Classification (NCBI taxonomy): domain Eukaryota; kingdom Metazoa; phylum Chordata; class Amphibia; order Anura; family Hyperoliidae; genus Hyperolius; species Hyperolius riggenbachi. The sequence continues at coordinate 206,315,002 of NC_090650.1, read as the reverse complement.
AATAACTACAGGTGAGGGAGCAGAGGGAGAGAAGGTAGAATATGACAATTTTGGTTTTACTCATATAAAGTTTGAGGAAATGGGATGACAGTAATTCAGAAATATCACATAGACAGTCAAAGACGTCCTGACAGATAAAAGCAAATTCCCTTGTAAAGAAGGAGCCTGATTTGATTCAGTGTTCAAATTTGAGAGAACTTGGGCTACTATTCTTAACTACAGTACATCAGAACCAACATATTAAACCCTTTTCCTCTGCAGGCCATTTTTACAGTTATCCAATGTCTTTATTTGAGTTTAAATATCTCTTTTAGAATTCTAGCATTCAAAAATAGACACCTTTATATATTTTTTATGTAGAGAGGTTAAAAGTATGGAGTATTTGTTTTTTGTTAAGTACACTGCAGGCACTAAGAAAATCTTTACAATTTGGCATTTTTAAGAAGTTAAAGAGACACTGAAGCGAAAAAAAATATATGATATAATGAATTGGTTGTGTACTATGAATAATTACTAGAAGATTAGCAGCAAAGAAAATATTCTCATACTTTTATTTTCAGGTATATAGTGTTTTTTCTAACATTGCATTATTCTAAAATATGTGCAGATTACACAACACTCAGCATTCAAAATGATTCTTTCAGAGCAGTCTGTGAAGTAATGACATCTCCTCTGGCAGAGGAAAAGTAAATAGTCCAGGAACAGTTGAGATAATAAAAGTCAGATAACAGCCCTCTCCACGACTAACTTAGTCGGAGAGCTTAATGGCTTGTTTGCATAGAGATAACAACTGGAGTTTCTCAACTCTTCCTGTACTGGAAACAATTAGACTGATGTATCTGATCTTAATGTTTTATTTCTTAGCTGTACTACACATACAAATCTTAATATCATAATTTTTTTTTTCGCTTCAGTGTCTCTTTAACAATGCTGCTTTTTGGTACTGTATACAAGTTTTGCTGACACGCTGACATACTAACAATAAAATTCCTACCAAAATGACACAATTCAATAAACTCCACCCATCCATGAATGCATTGATTATTTGGGGTTTGTATAGTTTCTTGTGAAATGTGAATGGTAGTATTGCAGAAATTCACCTCAAAAATGATTCTGGTTCCGTCTTCTGAATAAACCAATGCACCATATTTGTGGAGTACACTGCAAAGAGCGAACACATTAAGCTACCAGTATTTGTTTTTTACAGAGAGCACTGAAAATATTTGTGTTTGCTTCTTGTTTTTTTTTAATTTTGCTGAAGCGCCGACATGCTATAATAGTAAAAATCCCACCAAAATTACACCATTCAATGATCTAAATCCCCTGAGGTATTTATCCATGTATTTATTAAATATTTTTGTTGCATTCCACAAAAATGGTATGAAATTTTGTAGAAACGTATTCCAAAAGAGCTATAAGTTTATTTTCTGAATAGACTTATAGCCCCAGTATGTAGCTACTTTGTGTGATACACGGCAGAGACTTTTTAGTTAGCCAATAAATGGTATCATCCTGATTTGAAAAGATATATATCCAACTGAATATTCAAAGAAAGCAAATGAAAATGATGCATTTTTCTTTGTGCCATACAATACAAAAGTCTTGCACAAGCCACTAACGTATAATAGTAGTACAAATCCTGCCAAAATGACACAATTCAGTAGACTATACCCCATCCATGGATGTGTTGAATATTTTGGTTGATGTTTGGTAAAGTCCTGATTATGTACTGGTTTATAGTTCTTAGACCAATAACTCGTGATCCCTGCTGGAAGAGATGCCAGAAACCTTCTGCTGGCATAGATGCCAAAAAACCCCATTCCAGGGTGCGATGGTAGCAAAAAGGGTCCCTACAGAGCTTACAGGCAGACTCCAGTACCAGGGACCCAAGGCAGCATGCAATACCTGGCGGACATCCGCACCAGACTCCACAGCCACAGCTTCCCCCGGCCAGGTTAGTCTCAGCCCCCTCTAATCACCTCACACTGCCTAGCAGTGCTAGATTAACTCCTGCTGCAGCCTTCCCTGAAAGGCACAGGAAGAACACTAAGGTCTGCATGTGAGAAAGAGCTTCCTGTCCTTTTCAGGTGGGAGGAGCAATCTTACCATACCCAGTCACATAGGACCAATGGAAATACGTATTTTAAGTCTATTTTTTTGCCTTAAAATCTATCCAGAATGAGATTTGCTTGATGAATTTGTTTATATTTTTCAATTCTAATTTTCGGCACCACAAAAAGGACTGCACCTTTACCTTAATAGTGCTATACAGGGATCTCTCCTGCTGTTTCATATCAGCCCACTAAAACCATGGTCTTGTACCCCAAAATTACTGGTATACAGTTGATCGAATTTTGACTGCTTTATAGAAGTTAAGTGCTGCTCACTTTTTTTAAAATAGTTTTCAAAAATCCCTGGGCGCTTCCTCTACAGTGCTTTTGCAGATCTCTAATCTAAGGTTTTGCTGCCAGCAGCAACACCGCTCTTAAAAATTGGAAATTTGTGACTTTCCTTTCTTCCTGTCTTTTTTTTTTAATTATCTCTCTGGAAATCTGTCATCATGAGAGAGTGAGGAAAGCAGAAGCAGCAGGTAGCATAAAAAAGGTGCTAGCCACAAATTAGCTAAGGGCTAGTTCACAGTGATCAGTTGCGTTGCAGAATAATTCTGCATGTCAACTCACTGCCAATACAATTCTATGGCCGCAATAGCAGCATAGGGGGCGATATACAGACTGGGAACGCGAAGAATCACTCGCGTTCCCATGCCTATCGGCCGGTGACGGCCAGACCGGAAGTGTTCGCCGGCGGATGCAGGAGCATCTGAGCGGGGCTGCGAGGGCACCGATCGGCTGCTGGGGGCTGAGGGAAGCCCCAGGTGAGTAAATCTCATTTTTTATAGTTCACTTAAGTTTTCAGTAGACCTGAACTCTTGCACAGGACGGAAGGAAAACATAAAGAAATGCATCCTGTATGTATTTAGAAAGTTTAGCCTGTCTAATTCCCCATCATCTGTGACTAAGGCCTCAATTCACTAAGCTTATTTCCTGTCTTTAATAATGTTTCTGAGCTGTTTCGAGAGTTATCACCATGGTGATAAGGCATGCAGTATTCACTAAACAGTTTACCGCAGGCAAAGCTAAAGTTAACTCTTCTGTCTTTAAGTTAAGGAGAGATCTCTAAAGTTAACATTTCAGTCCTTAAAATAACTACAGAATTCTAAAGTTAAAGACAGGTTGGTATGCTAATACACGATCGTTTTTTACGCTCGATTCTCTTATCTTCCGCTCGTTTTTACTTATCTTTTTCCATTCACTTCTATGAGAAATCAAGCCATAAAACGATCAGAAGGAATATCAGACATGTAGGAAATTATCTATGGAACTCATCTATCGGGGGTAAAAACGTATGGTGTACAGTGGCTTGCAAAAGTATTCGGGCCCCCTTAAAGTTTTCCACATTTTGTCACATTACTGCCACAAACATGAAACTATTTTATTGGAATTCTACGAGAAAGACCAATACAAAGTGGTGTACACGTGAGAAGTGGAACGAAAATCATACATGATACCAAACATTTTTTACAAATCAATAACTGCAAAGTGGGGTGTGCATAATTATTCAGCCCCCCTAAGTCAATACTTTGTAGAGCCACCTTTTGCTGCAATTACAGCTGCCAGTCTTTTAGTGTATGTCTCTACCAGTTTTGCATATCTAGAGACTGAAATCCTTGCCCATTCATCTTTGCAAAACAGCTCCAGCTCAGTCAGATTAGATGGACAGCGTTTGTGAACAGCAGTTTTCAGATCTTGCCACAGATTCTCGATTGGATTTAGATCTGGACTTTGGCTGGGCCATTCTAACACATGGATATGTTTTGATTTAAACCATTCTATTGTTGCCCTGGCTTTATGTTTAGGGTCGTTGTCCTGCTGGAAGGTGAACCTCCACCCCAGTATCAAATCTTTTGCAGACTCCAAGAGGTTTTCTTCCAAGATTGCCCTGTATTTGGCTCCATCCATCTTCCCATCAACTCTGACCAGCTTTCCTGTCCCTGCAGAAGAGAAGCGCCCCCAGAGCATGATGCTGCCACCACCATATTTGGCAGTGGGGATGGTGTGTTCAGAGTAATGTGCAGTGTTAGTTTTCCACCACACATAGCGTTTTGCATTATGACCAAAAAGCTTCATTTTGGTCTCATCTGACCAGAGCGCCTTCTTCCACCTGTTTGCTGTGTCCCCACATGGCTTGTGGCAAACTGCAAACAGGACTTCTTATGCTTTTCTGTTAACAATGGCTTTCTTCTTGCCACTCTTCCATAAAGGCCAACTTTGTACAGTGCATGACTAATAGTTATCCTATGGACAGATTCCCCCACCTGAGCTGTAGATCTCTGTAGCTCGTCCAGAGTCACCATGGGCCTCTTGACTGCATTTCTGATCAGCACTCTCCTTGTTTGGCCTGTGAGTTTAGGTGGACGGCCTTGTCTTGGTAGGTTTACAGTTGTGCCATACTCCTTTCATTTCTGAATGATCGCTAAAACAGTGCTCTGTGGGATGTTCAAGGCTTTGGAAATCTTTTTGCAGCCTAAGCCTGCTTTACATTTCTCAATAACTTTATCCCTGACCTGTCTGGTGTGTTCTTTGGACTTCATGGTGTTGTTACTCCCAATATTCTCTTTGACAACCTCTGAGGCCATCACAGAGCAGCTGTATTTGTACTGACATTAGATTACACACAGGTGCACTCTATTTAGTCATTAGCACTCATCAGGCAATGTCTATGGGCAACTGACTGCACTCAGACTAAAGGGGGCTGAATAATTATGCACACCTCACTTTGCAGTTATTGATTTGTAAAAAATGTTTGGAATCATGTATGATTTTCGTTCCACTTCTCACGTGTACACCACTTTGTATTGGTCTTTCACGTGGAATTCCAATAAAATAGTTTCATATTTGTGGCAGTAATGTGACAAAATGTGGAAAACTTCAAGGGGGCCGAATACTTCTGCAAGCCACTGTATTCCCAGCATTAATTAACCTCCTTGGCAAGCCGCCGGAGGGTGCCGCTCAGGCCCTGCTGGGCCGATTTGTTTAATTTTTTTTTTGCTGGACGCAGCTAGCCCTGGGCTCGCTACATGATATAGGAAAAAAAATTTTTTTTAAAAAACTGCTGCGCTCCCTCCTGGCAGATTTTTTTATACCGCCAGGAGGGTTAAGGGCCCGTTTCCACTACATGCAGTGCAATGCGGCTACATAGCCGCATTGCACTGCAGCCAAACTGAAACTGAAACCAAAGCACGGCAATGGAACAGTTTCCATTACGTGCTTGTTTTCCGGAGCAGTGCGGAGAGAACAGGGAATCTGCAGCATGCTGCAGATTCTGGCACACCCGCATTCTGCCCGCATCTCCTCCATTCGGGAGATGCGGAAGTGACGCAAATGGGAGCAGAAGTGCATCCCTTCAGCTCCCATTCGTAAATGGAAATGGGCCCTAACTGCATGTGAAAATAACTACACAGCAGGTAACTTAAGGACTGAAGTGATAAGATAACTCTCTCACTATAACACCTTTAGTGAATTAACAATGAAAATACCGATTGATGTGTGGTGGTAAGTTTTCTCTTGCCTTATTATCTCCAGCATGATCTTAGTGAATTGAGGCCAATGCACAAGTTGTAATTTGAACTCTCATCTTTGTCAGTTGGCTGCCACAGCATAGAGCTAATTGGTACACACAGGCTGTTAACAATATGTCTGCTTCCATGAATGCAGGAAGTAGACACACTGCAGATTTATTGCAGGATTTGTAACAGCTATAACAATTCAATGTTTTTCTTTAAAGGTTATTGTGTTGTTGCGTATCTTTTAGTGCAGAGAATAACTTCTGAGTTCACTTTAAAGTCTATGTCCAGTCTCCATTGCAGTTTACACCCATTATAAAGCGTGCATTATGCAACTGACCACTGGGAACCTAGCTTTACTGCCAACAGCTTTGATTTGCTAACCACCACTTCCCTAAAAAGGTGAATTTGTGTGTAGCATGAAATTTCAAATCGTCTCTAGTTGCCATGGTTGCAAAAAAAAAAAAAAAGTGACACACATGACATACTTGGAAAACGTAGTTATTCAGAACACAGTCCTATTTCCTGTGTGCACTGCTATTTTTATTGGAACTGTTACATTTGTTATGTTTATTTCAAAATGTCTTGAGTAAGTGAGCCTTCACTGCGTTCACAGCATGAGATATGAGGCAGAAAAAACTGTGTAAAGCCTGGTACACACCACGCAATTTCCCAACAGATAGATGGGTCAAATAGATAATTTCCGACAGGTCCGATCTCATTTATGATCATATCTTTCGGAAATTATCTATTCGACCTATCTATCTGATGAGAAATTACATGGTGTGTACCAGGCAAAAGGCTATACCCTCTACAGTATACACACAAGCCTGATGCACTCCTGTACTAAACTGTTTGTTTGGTTGTGAGGTGCTCTTTATGGTCATTCAGGGCGGGAGGGGTTTATACATGGTTAGAAATGGGCTGGTTAGAAATGGGCAAGGTTGGAATTTCCTACAGGGTAGTTTAGCCAACTTTAGAGAACCACAGGGGAACCTTAGTGACAGCAGCCAATGTCACCTGTTGGATGTGCAGCAATTTATGCAGCCAGTCTAAAACAAAACGCAAACATTTCATGCAGCCTTTTGATACTGACATATCCCCCTGGTCATGTGATTCTTTCCAATACTCTTCACCTAACCATCTTTGGAAGGGATGCACCCACCTCCATTTCTATAAAAAAAAAATCAATTTGCCTAGAACTGCTACTCTTCCGACTGCTCTCACCATACAATTTGTTGATCATAGTCACATTTTGATCATGTGCTAGAAACAAATTGCAATCAGTGCGACATCCTTTAGAAGCACACATCAGAAAAATTAAATGAATATCAAAGCAAAAATGCACTAAACAATTCCTTGAAATACAGTCTAGAACCCATGCCAAAAATGTCAAATTAATGCCAAAGGAAAACATTTTTACACACGTTTATAATTTTTCTCTATAGAAAATTGCAATGTGTTGATGGGTAGAAAAATAAATTGAAGGAGAAATATGTTAAATTTTGCAGAACTTTAAGCCTTGCCATAATGAAATGTGGAACACTTCTATACACATACATCAGTTATGCAAATACCTGTCCTTTCCAAATTTCACTGCCCTTTGTGAACTTGAGTCACATGCATGTGAATCAATAGATGGGGATGGGAATGATGGGGAGGGAGGGGAGCAATAACATAATAAAGAGGTAAGAGTGGGAGGAGAATGCCTGTGAGAAGGTGGAGGGAGGTGACAGGGGCTACAAACAAATTATCAGAAAACTGTACACTTGCTTATTCACACTGCAGAATTCCTACCAAGCATCAGGGCAGGCTTCAAAGCTTCCTCCACGTCCGAGGATAGATTGCTTGCAGCTGGTTTGCAGCAGTCAGTAAAAGCTGCCTGGACAAAGAGCTTCAGCTGCACCCAACATTCAGAGGATCCATCCACAGAGATTGCAGTGCACAGTGATGTTTAGTTGCTGTTATTTTTGTGAGTTTGTTTTTAATTTAAAAGATCTCCCACTCCTGTATAAATATTATTTTATCTGCTGTACATTCTGGGAACAAAGGACACCCTCAGCCCTTCCTCCAGAGCCTGATAATTTTCCTGCCATTTGAGGCTCTTCAACCTGACTGCATGCAAAAGGCCTTCCTCCCAAAGCTGCCAGCAGCCTGCTGCATGTAAAAGCTGGACTGGATCTGGAGTAGAGCTCCCGAAAAGCATCATTAGAGTGCAGTACACAGATTTCACTGTCGGATTATAGTTGGCATTTTAACAGTAATGACAAAATATTTAATCCACACAAAAGCAAGAAATTGTGTCTGGATTGCAGCTTTAAAAGCAGCCTTTTTAAACATTGCCTTTATACTGAATCTCTATGTTTCCTAAGAAGTAAAATCAATTTTTGTCACATAATCTCCATTTATAATGCTATGCTTACTTATTTATAGGTCCACATTAATGTGCCTGACTGGGAATTTCATTTGGAAAAAATGTGAAATTAATTTTAACAATGCTAGATTAATTAATTTATAAGTAAATACAAAAATCAATTTAGCAACATTATTATTTTTTAAGTAGGTTTTGCCTTCAATCTTCTTAGGCTTGGTCAGAATAGGTCGCTGCCAGATCATTTTCCAGAGTGGATGGCAGTAGACCAATGGACATGTAGAAAGGACCCATGCTTTCCTATGGGCCTGATCACATAGTTCGCTTGTACCAGATACAAGACTGTCCTCCATGCGCACCACCATCAGGGTTTGGGAAACAGTCAAATTAAAATTTGTTAAACTGAATACCCTGTCCCTCTACACACCTCTTTAAGGAAATCCAAAGCTTAGCCACTTTGTCGAGGTTCCTGACCCGCAGGTTTGGGCCAGGTACAAGATCAAACAAGTTGACCAGCTAGCCCCTCAGGGCAAACTATTGACCTTTAATGAGCTCAGGACCCGATATCAACTGCTGAGGAGAATGTTTTTTAGGTTCTTACAGGTGAGGCATGCCTGGCAGGCTCAGTTCCCTGGCAGCTTTACATGGGAATCAGATGTCATGGAGGGTCCTGATCCGCCAAAAGCATAAGCTGCTTTCAGAGATCTATTCGACTTTGGTGCCTTCATCCACTTCCCGACTAGTCAGGACACATGCCAGGTGGTCTGCTGATGTTGGTTCGCTGTCTGAGGAGGAGTGGGTGGAGGTTCTGGATAGCATGAGTGGGGTGCTGACTTCTGCCTCGAATAGATACGCCCACCCAAAGTTGATTTACTGTGCTTACCATACTCCCCGCACTAATACTTCCCTGCCTGTCCTAAATGTAAAGCTAATATTGGGGATTTCTTACATAGGCTGTGGAGCTGTCCGATCATTGGGACTACTGGACCCAATTGGCCTGCATTATGACAGAGGTGATGGGTGAGAGGATAGTGGTCGACCCCAAATCTCTCCTTCTTGGACTGTATATTGACTCGACCCTCTCTTCCCACCGAATTGTCTTGGTTAAGAGTATGTGTTTCTATGGCAGGCATGAGTTCTTCCATAAATTGAGTTTTGATACTCCCCTATTTCCCCATAGGCTAAGAGAATGAACAAAGCCATGATGTGGTACAAGCTTACATACCTGAATCATAAATGTCCTGCCACGTTTGACAAGGTTTGGCAGTATTGACTAGAGTATACGGACTTGCATAATGTTATGGACAGCTCCCAGCAAGAAGGTATATAGACCTGGTGGTATAAACCGTGTCCGATATAGTTGAACCTGTAGTGCAACGGGGAGTTGCAACTGGTTTCCTCCTATTAATGCTTGGACAGTGCACTGAGCCATTGGGAGGGAGGGTGGAGAGGGGTGGGGGTTCCAGGAATGTTCACTGCGGTATCGCAAGGGACATTTGACCTGCATGATAATTAGTGAGTAGCTGATTCTATTCTGCAGACGGTACAAGCACCTTCACTGAACCACTGGACCAAATACAGTACATCAGGTACATCACCCTCTTAGGTGTGACCCAACCCTCATTGCTACCACAGAAGCTGATGTCCATCTAGTGACTCTATCCCTCAACACTCTTCTGCCCAATGGAGGACAAGTGTAGCCTGCCCCCGCCTCGTACACTCTTGCTGCCTTGAACTTGGTCTGGTGCAGAGAGCAGGGTGGAAGTGTAGGAACAGTCTGTGCTGATACCAGGCTGTTTCCGTAAAGTACTACTACGCCTGTGCAGTAGCATGGACTCAATCAGGCTCAGCTATTTTGGCTGGAGCCTAAAGCAGGATGGTGGTGGTGCACAAGCGAAAGGAGGCCACAACAAGGCTGCAGAGGATGATGGCAGAAGCCTCTTTAGGATCCAGATGCTTCCCCCTCCTGAGGTAAGTATCAAGAACAGTGCATTGCAAACCTTCCGAGTTTGCTAAACAAGCAGAGTGAAGTGGCAGAAGGTAAGATCAGGATCACTGAGCATATAGTAAACAGAACACCAAGCTGGTTAGATTCCAAAAGACTAACTGGTTACTATGAAGAGTTGCAGTACCAAGAAGTTTAAGAATTTTTAAATCAGGATGATACCATTTATTGGCTAACTTAAAAGAAAAATAATAAGCTTTTGGCTAATAAGCCTTCTTCGGACTCAACTCCTTGTATACCTTTAATAACTGCAGGACACAACCAAATACATAAAGATGCATACCAATATAACTACAAGTAGCTGCCACTCATAGCTGCTAAAACTTGGGTAGTGAAACCAATGGCCCAAAATATACTGTAACACAAACCTCAAGTTGTAAGCTGGGGAGTTGACCGACATTTCTTTTGAAACTTTGTTACAAGACGCAGTAGTAAGCATGTTCTGCTACAGCCATTTTGGCACAATTGGTGCCTAGTGTAGCAGTTATAGGAGAGTGGATGAGAAATTCATAGACAGGGTGTATGCATAGCCCAGATTTCTCTCATCTGAGCTGCCATTTTGATCCGCTCAGGGATTTTGTTCCCTCCCTGTGACTAGTGCTCAAGTGAGTAAAGGAATCCACACTAAGATCTGACTATATGCCTGGGGGGATTGTACAGCTGGGAAATCAAATTATTATTATATGATCATTTTAGTCATTAGTTTGAAATATGTCTTCTGCCCTGTCAAAATAGCGTGGAAAAGCAATTGGCTGAAATCTTCAGACTGACTGCTTTTGCCTTGGAGTTGTGGTGAGCCTGTACTTCTCCCCACTATATCCCCTTGCCCTCTCACTATGGCAGTACATAGAGTTCAGCCAAGTTGAGCATGGCTGCAACAAACTTAGTTAGAACACTTAGATTATTTTGGCTAACTTCAGTCTAATGCTCCCCATACAGATTAAACTGTAACTGTAAAACCTATACTGTAGGTGTTTGTCATTCCTTTGAAAAGGTATTGATCACACACACCAATCACCTTTCCCTTCACCAGTTATTTGAAAGGGAAACACGACTGTTAAAGGGATCCTGAAGGGCCCTGTAACTTGGTGAGGTAGAAAAATATGTGTATAAGGAGTACTAAATCCATTTTAAACTTGCTTGTCTTACTTTTATTTTCACTGTATGACTTAATAAACCAGGGCTGTAACTCTCACTGATAACTAATTAGAAGTCATAAAACTCCTGTGTGGCAGAGCAAAACACTTCTGAGAGCAGGGCTAAAAAGTTCAATAGGTCATCAAAAATATCTTTGTATGGGAGATGATTAAACATTAAAACCTGCACTAACCAACAGTAGAGTAAAAAATTAAAACCTAGAATGATATCCTTTAAAACAAAGTAAAAATACTGAATTCCAAGAAAGTGCCATTTAGGATTAGATTAATAGATACAATTGTTTATCTCATCAGTTGGTTTTCATCTCAGGTTCACTTAAAAGTCAGTAAAAGAAGTGTACATGGATAGAATCTGCAGCGATTCCCAACCATCTCAGATCATTTTGGATCCATCTGCATCCTCTGGAATAGGATGGACCAAAACAAATGGAGACAGGTGGGGTAAGGTGGAAACTGTCCCTGCAAGCACCACTTGTGACTTACCCAATCCTGACTATTGGTGGTGGAGGAGAGTGGTGTACAGCTAAGAAGTAAGTGATGCAGTGTGTGTGTGTGTGTAGAGGTGTGTAGGGGAATGCAGCTAGGCACTCGTGCAAGCAGGGAATAGATCAACGTAAACATTATGCCTAGTACACACCATACAATTTTCTGTAAGATTTTTCTGTTAGATTTTCTGTAATTAGATTATTTTCTGGAAAGTACTGGTAGAGACTGGTATTTATCTCTGGTGCATTGTCTTCAGGTTATCTCCTGCTGAGTAGAACAATACGTAATTGCTAGGCAGATAGATGGTTAGATAGATAATTTCCAACATGTTGGAAATTATCTATCTGGCAGGTAAATCTTATGCCTAGTGCACACCATACAATTTTCTGTAAGATTTACCTGCCAGATAGATAATTTCCAACATGTTGGAAATGATCTATCTAACCATCTATCTGCCTAGCAATTACGTATTGTTCTACTCAGCAGGAGATAACCAGAAGACAATGCACCAGAGATAATGACCAGTCTCTACCAGTACTTTCCAGAAAATAATCTAATTACAGAAAATCTAACAGAAATTTGTATGGTGTGTACTATGCATTACAGAAAATCTTACAGAAAATTGTATGGCGTGTACTAGGCATTACTCTCTACTATATCATGTTCCGAATGGTCTATTATTGTGCTTTAACCTTTCTGGCGGTAAGCCCGAGCTCATGCCGCGCAGGAGGATTTCTCAGGCCCTGTTGGGCCGATTTGCATACTTTTTTTTTGCTACATGCAGCTAGCACTTTGGTAGCTGCGTGTGCATTCCGATCGCCGATCGCGTGTGCATTCCGCGCTGATTCGCCGACGATCGCCGCGCCGTGCCGCCCCCCCAGACCCCGTGCGCTGCCTGGCCAATCAGTGCCAGGCAGCGCTGAGAGGTGGATCGGGGCTCCCTTAGACGTCACAACGTCCATGACGTCGGTGACGTCATCCCGCCCCATCGCCATGGCGACGGGGGAAGCCCTTTAGGAAATCCCGTTCTTGGAACGGGATTTCCTGATCAAAGATCGCCGGAGGCGATCGAAGCGGGCTGGGGGATGCCGCTGTACAGTCCTAGGCTCGCTACATGATTTAAAAAAAAAATAAATTAAAAAATAGTGCAGCGCTGCCCCCTCGCGGTTTCTAATTGGACCGCCAGGAGGGTTAAAAATCATCAAGATCAACATTTCACAACCAATATGCATTTTCTACTTAAAGTACAAGATGAAAAGTAAAAGCGTCACATCTTAAAGGAGTTATCAGGGCACATATACTAAAATGAGTGGTACTTACCGGGGGCTTTCTCCAGCCCGAAGCTCCCAGGACCTCCCTCGCCGCAGCTCTGCCCGCAGCCGTTCGCCGGGGCTCCGACCCGGTCCCCGGCGATGACGTCAGAGTGACCTGGAGGTCGCTCTGTACTGCGCCTGCGCGATCGGCGCTGTCAATCACCGCCACATGGGCCAGAGCGGACTGCGCAGGCGCAGTAGTTCCGCGCCTGCGCAGTCCGCTCCGGCCCACGTGGCGGTAATTGACAGCGCCGATCGCGCAGACGCAGTACAGAGCGACCTGGAGGTCGATCTGACGTCATCGCCGGGGACCGGGTCGGAGCTCCGGCGCACGGCTGCGGGCAGAGCTGCGGCGAGGGAGGTCCTGGGAGCTTGGGGCTGGAGGAAGCCCCCGGTAAGTACCACTCATTTTAGTATATGTGCCCTGATGACTCCTTTAAAGGACAACTGACCTGAGAGAGATATGTAGGCTGCCATATTTGTTTCCTTTTAAACAATGCACATTGCCTGACTGTCCTGTGGATCCTCTGCTCTAATCCTCTAATACTTTTTTTTCCACAAACCCTGAACAAGCGTTAGATGTTTGAATTTCACCTTGTTGGCATTCCAGTGTTCCATTATTATAGACCACCTCCCACCAAAAAAGGTCTGAATGGCAATACATACAGTATATGTAGTCTATGCACTGTGTAGAGTTAGATGAACATATAAAGTTTACATCTGGTACATTATAGTGGATAGAACCAGGGCTGTGGAGTCGGTCCAAAAATCCACCGACTCCGACTCCTCAGTTTAGGATTCCACCGACTCCGACTCCTCGACTCCGACTCCTCTAATTTGCATATTACAATTTTGTTGATTAAAAGTATGTAACATGAAATTCGTCTCTTAACTGCCAACGCTTAGGAATTTTACAAGACAACTGAAGTGGGAAGGATCTGTAGATTACTATATTTATTCCCTTTAGACTAAAACTAGTTCTTGGTAAGAGAACTTGTAAAAGGTACAAACTGGAACAAAGAACATCTATCAGGCCCTAGGCAATGTAAGTGTGGGTACATGTAAGAATGATGTGCAGGTACTCTGCAGGGGAATGAGGAGATTGTAAACAGACAACACCTCTGTATTCAATGTGCACAGCATTCTCAGTGGATTCCCTGCAGCTCTGTGGGGAGTGCATATGTAGAGTATAGTACTACTGTGTAACAAAGTAAACCTGAGACAGATGAAATTAAAGTTTTATACATACCTGGGGCTTCCTCCAGCCGCCTTCAGGATAATCAGTCCCTCGTTGTCCTCCTCCACCACCTGGATCTTCTGCTCCAGGTATGTATAAAACTTTACTTTTCATCCGTCTCAGTTGCCCTTTAATTTGTAGTCACCAAACCAAATTTTAACAACATATCAAATTATTTGATTTCATCAGCAAAGGGAGTGCATACATTTGCATAAATCAGCATCAATGCAGAATTATTTCCATCTCGTTGACCATCTCTATTAGTGACACAGCTACACATCAGGCTTTATTCTTACAGCATAGATGTTATTTAGTATATATAAGCGATTCCTGTGTACACATCATATATACAGTCACAATCAGATAGTAATATCTGACCTTAAAAATACGGGGACTGCTTTATTGAAGCAGCACAAATAACTAATTTTGATTGGTTTATTTCATTTTTGTGGACTAAGCACAGCTATTACTGTATATATACATTATTTTTAATGACTATTATCTGAGAAATAGAACATTTTATCATATTTTCTATTTTAATTACAGTTACAAATTCATTAGGAGTCGGATAGAGCAGACTCACATTTATATATGTAGCAGCACTTCCTTATTTATCCTACTGCTGAACCTTTGTGTCCTCCCCTCCAGACTGGTTAACTCCCCTGCCCCTCCCTCCCCTACTCTCTGCCTGCCTGGATCAAATTACATCTCTTTTCACAGTGTGTAGGAGAGAGGAAACACAGCAAAACATCTGCAGCCTTTTTTATGTCTGTTTGCTATATTTTTTATCAGATGTCTGTCTGTCTGGATAGATGAGATCACATGGACATGAGGGGTGGAGTTAGGACATCAAACCCCAGCATCCTCTGCACCAATGGTTTGGAAAGGGAAAAAAAATGTCAGGGCCCAATTTCTCACTGGGGGTGGGGATTTCAAGACCATATGTGGAATACGGACCCTGGGAGTGAGAAAATCACACTTTATCATGTGTGATTTTATATATTTGGCAACTTATTAGGCGTAAAGCAAACAGTAATTTATAATTTAGGTACTCTTTAGGATGCCTAAATTTGAATGCAGGATTAGCATAATCTTGTATCAATTTAGGATTATTTGCATGTCACTGACCAACCAACCAATCTCTAGTCGTTATCAGTTTTCAGTGTGATTGTCACTAGTCAAATTTATTTATTTATTTATTGTATTTATAAAGCGCCAACATATTACGCAGCTAACACCTGGAAGCTTCCCGTTATTTAATCAACACTTTGCTGCCGATCACCACATTCATAAAGTGGCCAATGGAGATCACCACTATCATAGTAACACTCTCTACAGAGAATACTGGAATAGAACCAGTGGCATAGCTAGAGATCATGGGGCCCCATAGCAAAATGTTTACTATGGCCCTCAGATGTAGGCACCCTTAAGTAGTGCAACCTGCCCCTACCCTATGGATATGAGTTCATTGGGCAATTTACATTCTCATGCAATCAACACTGCACATAAATCATGGATACTGAGACGAAGTTTGAGGTTGGAGGAACACAAGAAAGATATTGGTGAAAACATGTAGTACCACCTGGGTCCCCTTTTGCTCCAGGGCCCCATAGCAGCTGCTATGGCTATTGCTATGCCCCTGAATAGAACAGTTTTTTTAATAGCAATCAGATGAGAAATGAATATAAACAGGATACAGAAGCAAAATGGTGCACCTAAAGACTTTTTCATGGTCCAGATGTACTTGAAACTACACACAGCCTGTTTTCTACTCATGCTGCAGGTGCTAAGCGGATCAATTAGGTAAGACCAGGGGATAAACAATAGATGCCTTGTTACATTTCCCCAAATCCTAGCATTACGGTAGAAATCAGGTGTCTACATGTGAAAGGTAAATCCTGTAGTCACAGGAAGTAGCCACGAAAACTCCTTCTCTGCTAACCGGAAACAAAGCAGCTCTAGGGATACTGAGCCTG
Organism: Hyperolius riggenbachi; assembly: GCF_040937935.1. Classification (NCBI taxonomy): domain Eukaryota; kingdom Metazoa; phylum Chordata; class Amphibia; order Anura; family Hyperoliidae; genus Hyperolius; species Hyperolius riggenbachi. The sequence continues at coordinate 206,298,834 of NC_090650.1, read as the reverse complement.
CCTGTACAGGAAAGGAATCAAACAAAGTTTAATGCCAAAGGTAATATTTATAAGTAACACTAATTAAAATAATTGGTTTCAGAATGCACCTTGTCCAATCCTGGCTTTAGCTTGGCTTCCTTTTGCCATAGACTGACACTTTAGAAAGTAGAAGAAGCCACCCACCATGAAAGTCATTGGGCTGCATACCACCGCTAAGTAGAACTAAGGATCCTTAGTCACAAGCTGATTTTACATGGTGACATTGCAGTGCATATCTTGTAAAGCCAGGATCTTGACACAACAGATGGGAAAAGTTGCATTGTGTGTTACACTTGCGATGCAACACATACAGTGAAGCATACAGTACATTCAAGGAAACCTGAGATAACAGCAATGGGCATATTTATACTTACATGCAGCTTTCCCTAGCCCCATGAGGTGCGTGGGCTTCTTTGCGGTCCTTTCTGTTGTCTTGGAATCTCCATGGTAATCTGGTCCGCCGCGTTGTTCTGCGCATGTGTGGCTTGACGCGTGCAACCCAACATTGCGCTCCTGCAGCCGGGAATTTTCTGCGACTGCGCAGTAGTACTGCACAGGTGCATATTGCTCCCAGGCATGGGATCGCGGCTTGGCCTCCCATGCACAGAAGCTCACGACTGGCCGCGACTGACCAGATTACTGGGGGAGATTCCAGGACAATGGAGCAGCTGGCGAGAGGGAGCCCACGCACCTCATGGGGCTGGAGGAAACACCAGGTAAGTATAAATATGCCCATTACCACTATCTCAGGTACACTTTAAAAGTATGCTTCGCTGCAATTCTAAGGAGTACATTTGAAATCGGCGCCGGTAGACTTGGGTGCAAAATACAGCCGGTATATGGCTGATCCTGCTTCTGCACAAGTCTGGGCCGTTTGAATTACTATTCCCCCTCCAGGCCGCCATGGATAATGGGGGAATGAAATACTTTGGCTTCCAGCGATTGCTGGAGGCAGAATTATTGTGTTTTTAAGCAACCTTGGCTCCGTCTGACCAGATTACTGGGGGAGATTCCAGGACAATGGAGCAGCTGGCGAGAGGGAGCCCACGCACCTCATGGGGCTGGAGGAAACACCAGGTAAGTATAAATATGCCCATTACCACTATCTCAGGTACACTTTAAAAGTATGCTTCGCTGCAATTCTAAGGAGTACATTTGAAATCGGCGCCGGTAGACTTGGGTGCAAAATACAGCCGGTATATGGCTGATCCTGCTTCTGCACAAGTCTGGGCCGTTTGAATTACTATTCCCCCTCCAGGCCGCCATGGATAATGGGGGAATGAAATACTTTGGCTTCCAGCGATTGCTGGAGGCAGAATTATTGTGTTTTTAAGCAACCTTGGCTCCGTCTTCTGACGGCGCCGACGTTACTCACTGAGCGCTGCAATAGGAGTGATTCCTATTATAGTCTATGGAGGCGCCGGCTGCGCCCAAATCTAGCAGCGCTGAAAAGCACTGCTCCGATTCTAAGGCCTCTTTTCCACAGGAGGCTGAAGGTGGGCCCCCTATTGGGTTCCATCTAAGTGCAATGCTAGCCATCCCTTTTTTTCTTTTTTTACTGCCTGGTAACACCACAGCGTGTCAATTGATGACATGCATGGTGTTACAAATGCTGCCATTCAGGTACATTGAACTGCAGCCAGGAAGCACAGTGCTAGTCTACTTTAGGGGACCAAACAGAGAACAGTTATCCAATTACAGCACCCTCTACAGCACAAAATGATGTGATTGGCCAAATAGTGTGGGCATAGTTTACAACAACCTATCTGAAATCCAGCAGTTCTAAAGGGTGCTGTCCACCCAATCACGCTAGCTGAATTTCCCCATGAGGTTACCTGCTGGGTCCCCAAAAGTAGACTAGCACCTGTGGACGTACCATTATAATATATTGAGATTATATCGTCCATTGCAACATAATATAAAAATAGTCTTACTCCATTCAAGTGAACAGAACATCTCATTGACACTTTATCCTGTTTTAAATTATTTTGCTAGAGATCAAATCGTTTCCAATCTTATAAACATGGCGTTAAAAAGTGCTGCTCAGATTTCTAGATGTTAGAATGAAGTGGATAAGTTTATTTTGTTCTTCCCATATGAAATAGATTGACACATTTTTCGCCCTGCTTGTGCTGTGCACATCCAGCTACCACTTGTATGTCGGCAGTGTACTGTAAACGGCACAAACACGTTCTGTCAGATCAGACTTTGCTTACAACAATTAAACAAAAGTAACTATAGTCATTAATTCGTTGTTCTTCCTTTCAAGCCAGAACTATATTATGCACTCACTGGAATCCCGTTTGCGCTTGCAGTTTATAAGCAATCCATGCCAGATCTTCCCACACTCGCAGACTTGCTGTCCCTTACCACCCCGCCTTCACCTCTCCTCCTGCAGCTGCATTTGCGCACAAGGTGCACTGAAGCCGCTACCGTCCATATGATATCACTTCCGTGTTGCGCCGGATGTGACGGAAACTCGCAACTCCTAGCAGGTAATGCCTGTGATCATAGATGCCCAAGAGGGGGGTGAAAGGGAAACTGGTGTGCCTCAGATTACATGCTGGATATTACGGGAAGGGGCATTAGAGTGGTTAGAATACCCGTGTTTGTGTGCGTGCTGTTGTAAGGTGAGTGGGGTTCAGCTCAGTGTATTTACAAAACGAGCCTCATCACTTCTTGGTAGAATATGGCCGTAATGATTACTCTCTTAGGGGGTCATTAGGTACTTTCTAATTGAGGCGCACGACTTATTGTTTGGTGTATTAGTAAAATCTAGCTGGAGCTATTGTGATTAAGGTGACCCGCGAGAAAGTCCACATGGAACAGTTCTTCCATCACAGCAAGGTCTACAACTTGAAGCATTCCAATTGGTCGAATAGTTTGGGCATATTATTGCAACCGTTCAGAAACCTAGCAGTTCGGGAGGGTGCTATCTACCCAATCAGCTTAGTGAAATTTCCCTATGGACTTTCTCGCTGGCTCACCTCAACCATACTAAGTCTAGGCCATACTATCAACTAGCCCAGTGAATGTTAACAAATGTTTGATAACAGAAACTACATTGTTGACATGTATACTTCATTTATATTGCATAATATTTTAAAGTAAATTAGAGGTGAAAGTAAACTGATGGGATTAACAATTGTCTATCCTCCTACTTTAAAAATAAAAACCTATTTTTTTAGACATCCCATGGTTTTGTTTTATGTTTAAACATTTATAAAGTAGATTTATTGTTTCTGCTCAATGGTAGTCTATCAACCCCCTTGGCAGTATTCCCGAGTGTAGCTCAGGGTTACTTTTTTACAGCAAATAGCGGAAACCCTGAGCTACACTTGTGGATATCACTAGAGGGGTCATGTGCAGCAATTGCAGCAGAACTGTTGTTCACTCAGTGGGATCCAGCAGCGGCACTCTGTCTTCTCTCTGTCCACCCAGGGCCCATTTACTATGTGAAAATCGCCGTATGTTACAAGACGACAGAGGGTGATATCAGCATAGAGATGCACTGTCCTTCATCAGACAGGAGGAAGTCTTCCATGACATGGTTGAGTGATCTACACACTCCCTGCAGTCTTTGCGTGGGGAGAGGAGTCCACTAAGTGGACCAATGAAAATCCTCCCTGGTGCTAGGGAGGATTCACATTGGTCTTTTGCAATTTAATGGTAGCCCTTTGTTCTGCCGGGACTCCGATACTGGCACTTGGAACCACCCCATAGGGTTCCACTGTTGCAGAGATTTGCCAAGCCCCGGCGATCGGCAAGCATTGTAGATATGCCAATTTCCCCAGGCCTAAAAGTATTTGGGTATTAGGGCCACAGGATCAGCAGGACCACCAAGCAATTTGCATTTTATAAAAATAAATATGACTTTATATTCTTCTTACTTAGGTGTTCTTTATATGTTCAAATCAGTTTGTATTAAATATCATGTGGTATAATGATGCTTTAGTCTTGTCTACACATGTCTGTTCTTGGCTGAAGTGGGGACCTCCCTCAGTTCTTCCGCCAGTGATTAGTTGGCGGATGGTCTTGGCTTATCACTGGTCGAGGGCATTGTTCTCCCAGATCCATGCCATTTCATAGAGTACTGCTCCATTGGCCCTCTTGCAATGCAACAATGAATCACTAGCGAGTCTAGTGACATGTTTGTACAGCCTCGGCCCCACACTGTCACCTGACGGATCGAGTCCTGGTCTCTCTCTGGCGACAGTTGTCATACATGTGTGCCATGCACCCCTCCACATGCGCACCTCTTCCAGGCACACTGTCAGAGGAGTGTTCAGATATAACCTCCTACCATGTACTGGGTCTGTGTATATAACCATTCATGTGGAGATCCAACACCTAGATGTGAGGTGCACTGATGTTGTACTATATTTTCTGTATGTTCATAACACCAGGAAGAAATGCATGTGTAGTGGAGTGCTTGGCATTTGGGCAGGGTAGACTTGTTGAATCATTGGCTGGACAGGTATTATGGATGCAGAATGGGGTGGGGTAGTTTGTGTGAAGTGGTCTTTATACAGAAAGGTGGCATATAACTTTGGTTGCAGGTTAGGTTTAGCTGCAAATTGATGCCATTGTCATATAGTTGTACTTGTTATAATATATTGCAGATAAATCCATAAGCTTACTAACTTGACAACCAATTAATGCAATATTCCTCTTTTCCCTGGTACTTAATGCAGGGCTGGACAAATCCCAGCAGCAAGTTAGCCAAAGTTCTAGTAAGCTGCTAACTTTTTGGACTTTCTTTAATTATTGCACTGGCTCTTTAAAATTTCATAATGACTCCTGTGTCAGGAACCGGCCCGCGACACGCCTGCGTATACGGTTCCCGACTGCGGGTTTGACCAGATCGAGAGGGGAAGCAGCCTTAGTCAAGCTAAAACAAGGCCGGGACCCCTTAGAACACCTCTCACTACCACCACTAGCGGTTCGCTAGACACTTCCACTCTGCTGTCGAGTCCTCAGCGCACACTCCGCGTTTTCGTATTCGGGTCAACTTTGCGCTTAGGCCGAATACACACAGTTGCAATCTTACACTGTAGTGAAGCAAAAAACCACTAACAGTCGTTCCGAACTATAGTAGGCACAGGGAGTAACTTCAGCGCCGTCAGAAGACGGAGCTGAAGTTACTTTTAAAATATAATAATTCGGCTTCCAGCAATAGCTGGAAGCTGAATTATTTCATTCCCCACCATTCATGGCGGCCTGGAGGGGAATAGTATTCAATACGGCCGGGACTTGTGCGGCAGCAGGATCAATCATATACCGGCTGAATCCTGCGCACAAGTCTCCAGCGCCGTCATGTCTCATACGCTTAGCAGGACAGCCAGACGATCTGTATTGTTTAAAAGGAAATATAGCGACCCCATATCCCTCTCGGTTCATGTGTGCTTTAAATAACTAGCATTCTGAACAAACCAAAATTGGTTACTTTGTCGGTCGGGCATGCACTTGGCGGCACAGATTTTCATCCAATTTGATTATAATCGAATTGGATGGTCGATTGCCCGACAAGACATCTGATGTATGGGCACCTTTAGACTAATATTTGTTGAATCAATTATCCTTTAAATAGGTGCTTTACAGTGAAACTTTAAAGAGGAACTGTACGGAGAAGAACTATTAACTTTATTAAAATTGCTTTTTTTTCCCCAATATCACCTTCTAAATTATGTATTCAGTGGTGGCCCACTGAAAAATATATCCTCTCCCTAATGTGCATTCTGAAATTCATCATGGGTGTAGACATCCTTTAAGAGAAATGTTTGTATACTCGTTCCTTATGAAGCCTGTAGAACTAATATCTGATCTCCCAGTACCCAGTATGCTCTGGGAGAAGAGTTCTGCATAGCTAAACAGCCTAGGCTGTAATATCACTGGTTGGGCAGCAGGGTTATATAACAATATACAGCAGTATACAGATATAGGACTTGTTTCTGATGCTGAAACCAGGTTAATTATCATAGTGATTTGCAAAGGTATTCGGCCCCTTTGAAGTTTTCCACATTTTGTCATATTACTGCCACAAACATGAATCAATTTTATTAGAATTTCACGTGAAAGACCAATACAAAGTGGTGTACACGGGAGAAGTGAAACACAAATCATACATGATTCCAAACATTTAAAAAAAAAAAAAATTAAAATAACTGCAAACCGTTTGCTGCAATTACAGCTACCAGTCTTTAAGGGTATGTATGTATGTATCTACCAGCTTTGCACATCTAGAGATTGAAGTCCTTGCCCATTCTTCTTTGCAAAACAGCTCCAGCTCAGTCAGATTAGATGGACAGCTTTTGTGAACAGCAGTTTTCAGATCTTGCCACAGATTCTCTATTGGATTTAGATCTGGACTTTGACTGGGCCATTCTAACATGTGGATATGCTTTGTTTTAAACCATTCCATTGTTGCCCTGGCTTTATGTTTAGGGTCGTTGTCCTACTGGAAGGTGAATCTCCGCACCAGTCTCAAGTCTTTTGCAGACTCCAAGAGGTTTTCTTCCAAGATTGCCCTGTATTTGGCTCCATCCATTTTTTCACCAACTCTGACCAGCTTTCCTGTCCCTGCTGAAGAGAAGCACCCCCAGAGCATGATGCTGCCACCACCGTATTTGACGGTGAGGGTGATGTGCAGTATTTGTTTTCCGCTACACATAGCGTTTTGCATTTTGGCCAAAAAGTTCCATTTTGGTCTCATCTGACCAAAGCACCTTCTTCCACATGTTTGGCAAACTGCAAATGGGACGACTTATGCTTTTCTGTTAACAATGGTTTTTTTTTTTTTTGCCACTCTTCCATAAAGGCCAACATTGTGCAGTGCATGACTAATAGTTGTCCTTTGGACAGATTCCCCCACCTGAGCTGTAGATCTCTGCAGCTCGTCCAGAGTCACCATGGGCCTCTTGACTGCATTTCTGATCAGCGCTCTCCTTGTTCGGCCTGTGAGTTTAGCTGGACGGCCTTGTCTTGGTAGGTTTACAGTTGTGTCATACTCCTTCCATTTCTGAATGATCGCTTGAACAGTGCTCTATGGGATGTTAAAGGCTTTGGAAATCTTTTTGTAGCCTAAGCCTGCTTTAAATTTCTCAATAACTTTATCCCTGACCTGTCTAGTGTGTTCTTTGGACTTCATGGTGTTGTTGCTTCCAATATTCTCTTAGACAACCTCTGAGGCCGTCACAGAGCAGATGTGTTTGTCCTGACATTAGATTACACACAGGTGCACTCTATTTAGTCATTAGCACTCATCAGGCAATGTCTATGGGCAACTGACTGCACTCAGACCAAAGGGGGCTGAATAATTACGCACACCCCACTTTGCAGTTATTTATTTGTTAAAAATATTTGGAATCATGCATGATTTTCGTTCCACTTCTCACGTCTACACCACTTTGTATTGGTATTTCACGTTTGTGGCAGTAATATGACAAAATGTGGAAAACTTCAAGGGGGCCGAATACTTTTGCAAACCACTGTAAAAGTGGCTATCCTGAATAATTTACTACATTCTAACATATACCACTTCTGTGCCTCTTTACAAATCTTTTTATTTTTAAAGTTTTAGGTTTCAGAGGTAAAGATGTCAAACTCTTCACCAAGTGAGGATGAACTGGAAGAGGAAGAAACTTTTTCTTGTAATGTAAGTATTGATATTTCAAGCAAATCACATTGGAGGCAAAATGTCATTGTCGTAAAGTAGCATTAGGCTACTTACACAGTAGGACATTGCGTTTGATGCAACGATAAGGTCACACAACGCATCCCTAACGCAACGCATATACACTTTCACAGTGCGATGTTCAAGGCGCACGTTAGAAAATGTATTTACTATGGAACGAAAACGGCGCATGCGTTACATTTAAAAAGAAAAAAACAAAAACCTTACTGAGCATGTGCAACACATAATGCAGCAAATGTATTGCTAAACGCACAGCATGTAGCACTTTCTAAATATTGCTACACGTTACACACAACGCAACATGTGCACTGTGAATGTCGCACAGACTTTGTATTGCTGTACGTTAGTCTGCGTTATAAAATGTTTTAACGTGCGACTTTAACGTCGCACTGTGAAAGAGCCCTAAAGGTCTGGTTCACACTGCAAGAGCTTTTCTAAGCGCTTTGTGATTTTAAAAGCTCTTGCTAATGTTATCCTATGTGTGTATTCACACTGGAGCGATGTGATTTCGTAAAAATCCAGCATAACATTGCATTAGCAAGAACTTTTCAAATCTAGCGTTTAAAAAGCTCTTGTAGTGTGAATTAGCCCTAAGGCCGGTCAACACATTAGATCAGGGTTTCCCAACCTTTTCTACAAAGCTCACCAACAGCTCATGCTTTGCAGGAAGCTGCACATATTCACAGTAATTAGTGCCTCAACAGTGCTGATTAACTGCCTTTGTGGATTTCCACATAATGTTTGTGGGCCTTTAGGACTGGGTTGGGAATCGGTGCAATAGGTGTAACAGAACAAGGCGGCCGCTCTAGGTCGTCTTGGCTGAGTCTAGTCAATTGACCAGCTGACTCTTTCTTAACCACTTAATGACGAACAGACTTATAAAAACGTCCTGCTAGAGCCTCTTAACGGCTCCGGGAAGTTTTTATAAGTCAAACAGTGTTGCTGCCACTGTGCACGCTCCTGCGCGTGCACATGCATTCCCGTGTGCATGCGTTCCCGTGCACATGCATTCCCACGTGCGTGCATGTGATATTAGTGGGGGGGGGGGGAACCAAAGAAAAAATACCTTTATTTCCAAATAATATAATATTTATATTATATAATATATATGCAGATAAAATGTGTGGGTTTTCTGTACAGTAGCAGTGTTTATATTAAAACTATAGGGGATAAAATTGGAGAAAGTATTTTTTTTTCTTTTTTCCCCCTTTAAAATGCATAGAAAATAAAGTAATTGCTGAAAACAAAGATCAACCTCAAAAAGCCTAATCGGCGGTGAAAAAAACAAGATATATAGATCATTTCATTGTGATTAGTAGTGATTAAGCTTTTGGCAAATGAAAGGGATGAGCACTGAAAGGTGAAAATCGCTCTTGTCCGTTGTCTCCAGACTAAAAATCTACTCGGCAGCACTGAAAAGGCTTGGTTTTTCTTTAACTGTTTCACGACATCAGGACTTTGTTTTTCTTACCCAAGCCTTATTTTTAGCTGCACAGAAAAAAATCTGCCTGGGAATTTTACCCCTGATGCTGTACAAAGCACGATGGGATTTCTGATGTTCTTGTTGCCTAGTGCGTGCAACTGGGAAGGGTGATCAGGACACAGAGCAGTTAGAACTGTTTCAGGCTCCCTGTCACCTCCTTTCAACCAAAAAGATGGCTGCCCCCATGAAATCACAAACATTTGCCTGTTCTTTTAAAACAGGGTGGGTAAGAGTTTATATTGCCTATTTTAATTAAAATAACGTAACTTAATGAGAGTATGTTTAGTCTAATGTTCCTCTTTAATGACTTTGTAAGGCCTAAAGGTGGCCACACACGATACAATAAAATGATCCGATTTTACAGTAATTCGATAAAAACGATCGGATCTCCCGAAAAAAATCGAAAGCTTTTTTTTCATTCGACTGAAAAATCCGATCGGATTTCCCGTTATCTTCGATTTTAATCGATCCGGAATGCCAGATATTTTTCTTCAAACATTCTGAAGATTGTATGGTGTGTGTTGGATTGTCAGTTTATTAATATACACACCCTAGCAATTTTGTCAGTTTCCAATAATTTTTATCATAATTGGGGGAAAAATTGAACATACATGTGTGGTACATTTGTCATATTTTTGAAATGTTACAATCAGTCAGAAAAATTTATTGCAATTCTTAAATTGAACAGATATTTAAAAAATTGTATGGTGTGTGTGGCCACCTTAAGGCTGCTTTCACAGTGGGATGTCACAGGTGCACGTTAGAGCAGCCTGTAACGCAGCCCACCGCACTGTAATGAAAAATCAATGGGCTGTTCACAGTGCCCACGTTGAGTTACATTGTAATGCTACACGTTCTGGGAAAGTGCAGCGTGCTGTAGTTATACTGGGCTTTAGCTGCGTTAGACTGCTTGCACATGCTCAATGACTAGCCACATGGCTAATTAATATTCACTGCACTGTGGTGAGGTAACTTGGACTCATAGTGTTGTTGTCCGGATCATGAATTATTATTATTATTATTTACTTATAAAGCGCCAACATATTCCGTACAATGTAAGAAAACAAACAAGGGATACATAATGATACAGACAATGATATACATCAAATATGAACACTGATACAAAATACAGCACTGCTGATTACAATTTGATTTAACATGATGACTAAAATGTTTAAATGTCTAACAGAGTGCAAGCAATTAAATGACACAAAAGGGTGAGAGCCCTGCCCTTGCGAGCTTACAATCTAAAGGAATGGGGTGGAATCGTTCATTTGAACCAGATCTTTTTTGTGAGTCGAATCATCTGGATCATCACAATGAACGATTCAGTTCACAGTGGATGTCTGTCTGGAAGAAACGGGAACATACAGAATGTACAGTGCAGGGAAAGTCGTTTCCTGCTAGTCATTTCACCCCCAGTCTGCTTCCCTAGTAAAATGATTCAAATGATTTGGTTCAAAGATCCAGATCTTTTCAATTATCCGATTTGAATCATCTGAATACTTGAAAAATATCCGGACTTCCCATCACTATCCTGGAGCGGCTGTTCTATCAATATAGATAGAACGAAAACAGCGCACCAAGAGCTGCATAACGCGGCTCAATCTGACGTCCAACTTCAACACCGCCATGCGTTGCATTAGGGGCACGTTATGCGACCTTAACGTCCCCTAAAACGCAACGTCTTGGTGTGAATGAGGCCTAAAACTACAGGTGAAACTCAAAAAAATTTGAATATCATGCAAAAGTTTGTCAGTAATTCTGAACCAGACTATTTAAAGGCTCAGGAATCCTTTGGAGGTGTTTTGGATTAATTATCTGATTAAAGTCTAACACTTTGAGCCTAGAATGTTGAACCTTTTTCATAATATTCTAATTTTTCCTAAATTTTGATTTTGGGGTGTTCATAATCTGTAAGCCATAATGATCAAAATTATAACAAATGCTTGATATCTCGCCTTGCATGTAATAAGTCTATTTTATGGTTCTCCTTTTAAGTTGAGTTGCTGACATAAATAAAAAATTTTTTTGAACAATATTATTCTAATTTTTCGAGTTTGAGACCACAGTCAAATCAATATTTTGAGACCACATTAGGTCTCTTTATTAGGCCAAAGAAGCTTTAATAGCGCAATCAGACTTCAGGCACAAAAACAAGAACATGAAAAAAAATCAAGGAGTACAACATGACATATAGCTGCACAATACTGTGCTACCAAGTGATGTCACCAGTACACAATGGGATAAACCGGACCTCTAAAGAACGTGTGGCTCAACCACCTGTGCTCTGTGGATAACCATGCTGTGTGATTCACATCCCAATACAAGTAGTAATCCAGCCAATACAATACAATCTAAGGACAAGCACGCTGCTCATAGATCATTCTACTATACTGTTACCAAGTATAATATATATACCACCATAATAAAAATTTAACATCTCCAAAAGCTAAGTTCAAGAACCAGAATGTGAAACCGGAATGAAGTGAGCATACATTAATAGGTAAACTACCTGTCTGCAGAGTCATCCAAAAAATAGGGCCAGAACTGCAACAGATGGCAGAAATTCTTACCGTTAAATCAAAGTCCAAGTATGAACGGCAAGAGGCAAAAGGTAAGTAAAATGGTATACTAGCGGTTCACTGGGGAGAAAGGACACTTCTGGACAAACACTAGTCAGAGATACAGTAGCTTGCAAAAGTATTCGGCCCCCTTGAAGTTTTCCACATTTTGTCACATTACTGCCACAAACATGAATACATTTTATTGGAATTCCATGCGAAAGACCAATACAAAGTGGTGTACACGTGAGAAGTGGAACGAAAATCATACATGATTCCAAACATTTTTTACAAATAAATAACTGCAAAGTGGGGTGTGCGGAATTATTCAGCCCCCTGAGTCAATACTTTGTAGAAACCACCTTTTGCTGCAATTACAGCTGCCAGTCTTTTAGGGTATGTCTCTACCAGCTTTGTACATCTAGAGACTGAAATCCTTGCCCATTCTTTTTTGCAAAACAGCTCCAGCTCAGTCAGATTAGATGGACAGCGTTTGTGAACAGCAGTTTTCAGATCTTGCCACAGATTCTTGATTGGATTTAGATCTGGACCGTGACTGGGCCATTCTAACACATGGATATGTTTTGTTTTAAACCATTTCATTGTTGCCCTGGCTTTATATTTAAGGTTGTTGTCCTGTTGGAAGGTGTACCTCCGCCCTAGTCTCAAGTCTTTTGCAGACTCCAAGAGGATTTCTTCCAAGATTTCCCTGTATTTGGCTCCATCCATCTTCCCATCAACTCTGACCAGCTTCCCTGTCCCTGCTGAAGAGAAGCACCCCCAGAGCATGATGCTGCCACCACCATATTTGACAGTGGGGATGGTGTGTTCAGAGTGATGTGCAATGTTAGTTTTCCGCCGCACATAGCGTTTTTCATTTTGGCCAAAATTCAATTTTTGTCTCATCTGACCAGAGCACCTTCCACATGTTTGCTGTGTCCCCCACATGGCTTGTGGCAAACTGCAAATGGGACTTCTTATGCTTTTCTGTTAACAATGTTTTTTCTTGCCATTCTTCAATAAAGGCCAACTTTGTGCAGTGCACTACTAATAGTTGTGCTATAGACAGATTCCCCCGCCTGAGCTGTAGATCTCTGCAGCTCGTCCAGAGTCACCATGGGCCTCTTGACTGCATTTATAATAAGCGCTCTCCTTGTTCGGCCTGTGAGTTTAGGTGGACGCCCTTGTCTTGGTAGGTTTACAGTTGTGCCATACTCCTTCCATTCCTGAATAATCTCTTGAACAGTGCTCCGTGGGATGTTCAAGGCTTTGGAATTCTTTTTGTAGCCTAAGCCTGCTTTAAATTTCTCAATAACTTTATCCCTGACCTGTCTGGTGTGTTCTTTGGACTTCATGGTGTTGTTGCTCCCAATATTCTCTTAGACAACCTCTGAGGCTGTCACAGAGCAGCTGTATTTGTACTGACATTAGATTACACACAGGTGCACTCTATTTAGTCATTAGCACTCATCAGGCAATGTCTATGGGCAACTGACTGCACTCAGAGCAAAGGGGGCGCCACTTTGTATTGGTCTTTCACGTGGAACTCCAATAAAATTGATTAATGTTTGTGGCAGTAATGTGACAAAATGTGGAAAACTTCAAGGGGGCTGAATACTTTTGCAAGCCACTGTATTTGACATACGAGCGGCTGCTGCAAACTCTGTGCCACCAACCCACTTTGCCGACTTGTGTCTGGAATAGGGGAGGGGTAAGAGTTTCCGCCCATCCTGGCAGCGTCTAGTCACCTTGTGACGACGTCCCTGACCGTATACTTGGCACCTCAGTGTCGAGGTGCTGTGTTGCAAAGGCATCTGGATCGTGGTCTGATGGGTACATCTGGGTGTTGTGATCAGCTCTGCCCCACATGGGACATAGGGCTATATTCACTAAACTGCAGTAACTGTAAGCAAAACACATGTAAAGCTTTATGTGCGAGTAGCGCGTAATGCATTGCAGTACTTTATCACATTGTCATAGTGTGGCATTATTATCATCGTGTGGTAAGGCTTTACGCACATTATTCGGCTTACCGCAGTTTAGTGAATAGACCCTCTATTTCGGCTTGCTACAGAGAAAGTGTCGGAACAATGTAGGTTGTGTGTTCCGAGGGAGTGGTTTCATGTTGGCCGGGGTCACACATGTTCTTTAGCAGTCTGGTGTTCCCCTTTTGTGTGCTGTTGACAGCACTTAATAGCACAGTGTTTTTCAGCTGTAAAGGTGGCCATACAATCATTTGATTTTTCTCAATTGATTCCTTGCAGATTCAATCATTTGCTGGGAATAGATTCCCAAAAATTTCAGATCGATCGACTTTTGATTTATTTTAACCAAAAATCGGTTGAAAGAATCAATCGGACAGGATGGAAATTTAAAACAATCGGGGGCTGGGTTAGGGCATTGGCAGATTGATGGCCTATAGCTTTGCATTGCATCAAACAGTGCAACTCTACAGTTCAATAGATTCCATGCTGGAATCTATTGGAAATTGATGTGCAGTGTACGGTAAAAATCGATTCCTTTTGAATCAATTATTTTCAGAAAGGAATTGGTCGTTTTTGGAACATTGAGTGGAAATCTTTAAGTGTACGGCCAGCTTTAGTAATGTTGTGCACTCATGGATTTGTTTTTGTTTTTTTTTCTTTTAGATTGTCCCACTAGAGCTGTTTTCCTTGATAAAGAGACCCAATGTGGTTTAGAAATGTTGGCTTCAATGTGTTTTTTTCTAAGGGATAGTTTAGAGTGCTCAGTTGCGTTGCAGAATAATTCTGCAGGTCAACTCATTGCTCATACAATCATGTGGGCCTGTTCACAGTGCTGCGTTGTAACTGATCATGTTATTCTACCAGCACCCAACCCCCAACCCGCTTTCTAGGGAATTTGGTACCTGCAACCCGATAAAAATCAAGACAGGTATCCGACTCGCATTTCAGGTAACCCGCAGATACCCGACCCGATGCAGGCCTCTACTTTTAGAGAGCACTCAACGGATCTCTCTCCCACTGTATATGTGCTTGACTTAGAGCATAAACCTAGGTGAGAAAATACTTACACTTGAAGGGACCTAAGACCTTAGCTGTGAGGAAGAGAAGTACATGACAATCATGACTGAAGTGCCCATTAACGATACAATGCAGCAAACTATCGACCTTTCGATCATTCAGATCGGATAGTGTTGATGGTGCCAGTCGACAAAAAATCACATTATCAATCTTTTCTCAGATCTGTTTTTCAGATGTATTCTATTTTAACCACTTCAGGACCAGCACCCTCTGCCCCCTTAAGGACCAGATGGTGCTGGTCCAGTAAACCGCCGCTTCCCGACTAATCGCCGCTAAAATCCGCCGGTCATGGCGCTCTGTCCCTGCCACAGGCTGCTCTCTCTGCCGTCGCTATGACGGCAGAACGCTGTGCGCCGGTCAGGAGCCGCTTTCATTGGCTCCTGACCCTGTCACTCCATGTAAGCCAATGGGAACGGCTTACATGAATGACAGGAGCCAATGAAAACTGCTCCTGCCTCGGCTCACAGTGCTCTGCCGTCAGAGGCGGCAGGGCAGCACATTGCGGCGGGTAGAAAGCGGTGAGAGCGGCGGGGGCACGCGGTGAATGGGACGTAGAGTTTACGTCCGGTCAGAACCGCAGCCCCCCTAGTTAAATTATCGGATCGTTTTTGCTTTTTGTTTTTTATCCCAGATTTGGTCCTGATTGATTCTTTCTTCTGCGGACAATTATTGGATCTGAAGTTCAGTTGTTCGCTAAAATTGTATCATTAATAAACAGTGTGGATTTTGGTTCCTTAAAACAGTCCTGATTATGAGGACTGGGTGTATAAGCTTTTTTTTTTTTTTTTTTTTTTTTTTTTTTTTTTTCCATAGGGACATTGAACACTTCGTAAAATTATGATCTGATTATTGTATAAAAAAGTGCAAATGGTCTTCTTTTTTTTTAATTGTTCAATAACCATCTTAACTATTGTATGTTCTAGATTTGTAATATCACGTGTGCATCAGCACTTAATCTTCAAAGTCACTTTTTGGGTGCAAAACATAAAAAGGTAAGCCAATATATAAATGATGAAAACATAATTTAACAGTGTCTGTGGTATGTTTGCTTTAACTAGTTTACAGGACTCATCCATAATTTACATGCCCTAGCCCTAACACTTTGATACCACAAATGGGTGTAAACTCTGGCCAAGGAGTGATATTGCATCCATTTATCAGAGAAGTATTAGTGACAGCATGCATGCTTTTCCAAAACACACACACTCAATTTGTTTGTTTTTGTTGTTGTTTTTTTTTTTTATTGTGCAAACGGAAGTGCATGCATGTTGCTTGAGTTGTAAGTTCAGTGTCATGGATCCTATTGTGTTTAAAGGGAACCTAAACTGAGGAGTTGGATTTTTCCTTTTAAAGTAATACCAGTTTCCTGACTCTCCTGCTGATCCTGTGTTTCTAAGGGCTTGTTTCCACTGTTGCAGAAAAAAATCGTTCTGAATAATCGCGTACGATTTTTCTGATATGCGAAAAATCGCATAAAATATTCTATGCGAATTTTATGCGAATTTTCGCACACGAAATTTCTGAAAGCTGGTTTTGCCTAGCAACAACAGATTAGTGACAATGTCCTGACTGATGACAACTTCCTGCTTTTTTTTTTACCTTCTTTGTTGGTTGTAGTAGTCGAGAGAGAGAGGAGGTGTTTTATGCTGCTGTGTTTCAAAATGAATCCTTTGATTCCTATCCTTGCTTTTGAGGAGGTTTTGGTAGTAGGAATGCTAGGTATGCTAATGATGCGGCTGCAAAATATGAGGAGGAGAAGAAGGATTGCACGTAGACAGCACAGATACTGGGTGCATCCGATCCTTATTGAGAGGCCTCTCAAAGGCCAATTTTCAATGCTGTACCGAGACCTGAGAGTCCATCCTGAGAAGTTCTTCATGTACACTCGCATGTCTATACCTATGTAAGTACCATTGTGTGTTGTATTTGTAAATACTGTATCTAATATGTAATTAGATTGTTTTGGTACAAAAATTTGTTTTTTTCCCTCCAAGGTTTGATAAACTGCTCCACATTGTCGGTGTAGATCTGAAGAAGCAGGACACCTACTTTCGCCTTGCTATCTCTCCTGAGGAGCAACTATTGGTGACTTTAAGGTAATAGAACCATATATTCAACCTAAGTATATATATATATATATATATAGATATATATAGATATATATAGATATATATAGATATATATAGATATATATAGATATATATAGATATATATAGATATATATAGATATATATAGATATTTATAGATATATATAGATATATATCTATCTATCTATCTATATATATATATATATATATATATATATATATATATATATATATATATATATATATATATATATATATATATATATATATATATATATATATATATATATATATATATATATATATATATATATATATATATATATATATATATATATATATATATATATATATATATATGTATGTGTAATAGCAGCAAGGGAAGGTCAGGAGTAGTGTAGACATATCATGAGTGGAGTAGGTGATAGGTGACTTACCTGTGTTTAGAAATTCAGCTTATCCTCTGTTGATGGTGGCCCTTGACCTATGCCTTGTGGCCACCTCTATTGCAGCTGTGAAAGCTTGTACCAGGACCAGGTTTGTAGAAGGGGGAGCCAAAATCACTTGGCTCTAAAGTTAATATTGTGTTGTAAAGCAGAGAGAATTATCACAAAGGGGAATCGTTTGTGGGATCGTAGTTCATGTAGTTATATAAGCACATTGTGTGCACTTGTGTGTCTTTACCTTGATGAAATGGACAGCTATGCAGTGTTTGTGTTTTTGTATTGTACAAACTGGAAATGGCAAGGGACATGACATTTGAGACAATAAGCTACAATACAAGTAATTAACATAACTTTTTATTTTATTTTTCTTTGCAAAATAACACCTTTGTTATTGGTAATTTCCATGACCAACAAAATCAAAGCAGACTTGAACGCACAAACATCAGATCGCTCAAATGTTGTAGTAAACTTTATATTAACCAATAGTCAACAATAATTGAAAAGAACAGGTGTCAATTGTTTTTCCACATTTAAACATAGAAAAATGTAGAGAACGCCATAGGTCATGTCAATGTGTGACAATGTACTACATGGAATGTAGCACAGTTGACCTAAAGAAGTGTAGTCGAGTAAACAATAGTTTTTTTGCTATAATATGAACAACACAACAGGTAACAAATCACGTTATAAATGTAAACGTATATTTGTTACCTTTTGTGTGGTTCATTTTATGCGTAGCCAAATTGCACTGTACTCCCAAAAAAACCTCTCTAGCTCATATTCACCGGCGAATTGTAAGGTTCTTGAAACCGAAGTTGGCTTCCTTTGAACTAGTCCATTCCACAATACTTTTGGTGATGCACATGGAAGACATACGTCTGATTTTCCGATTCCTACAGTGAGTCCATTGTGGCATGGAGTAGGACAAGAGAAGATGCTTTTCTCTCCAGAAGTGAGTACCCTCCAGGGACGTTGTTTACCATGCACTGTCTGCACCTTTAAATTTACATGAACGTACTATGTTTTTTTTGTAAAAGCAAAAAAAATACATTTGCAGTAGAAGGTGGAAAAACCTTCTGTATCCTAACGATCCTCTATGTTCCCTCTGTATAAAAAAAGTAACATTCAAAAATATTTTATTACTAAATACTAAAACCAAACTAAAACATTTGGCGATCCACAACAATGTTACATGTGAATTTTTTTTTAGTACAGAACATCTCACTCATCCTTGTCATCCAAGCTAAATAAAGACTGTGTGAAGGAAGGTTCAGATTGCATGTAATCGGAACGTTGAGCAGGTTGCAAAGTATGATATGTTGGGTTCGGTAGGGTGTTGGCACCCATACTGTTTACAGATTGGGTTTGTGGGTTGGTGTTTGATTGGTTTGTACGATAAGGTTGTGCAGGTGGTCTGTACAACTCTTGCTGCATTTGACCATACCTATTCCCATCGTTACCTAGTGCCCGTTGTTGCTTGGTCTGAGTTTTAGTGACATATTTTCTACACAGATTAATCAGATCGGCATGAAATTCTGGGAAAAATTCGGAATCAATTTTTTTAAGATGTGGAATAGCTGACTTAACTATGACATATGAATCACTTTCTTCCCTCTCTATGTATTGCATCTGCTTGTCTTTGTTGTCTTTCAAGTATTCCAGTAGTCCTTGGAATGGAGCATTGTCCCCAACATCTTTCTCAGCTTGGACTACTTTTCTTGAGCTTGTCACTTTAGTTTTCTTAGCTGCTGTCACACTCTCACTACTACTGGTCGATTTCAGAGACCTACGAGTGTTTGCCGCTTGTTCATCAGAATTTGTCATGATGTTCAGGTCACTTGCATCTCCGGATGAATTTATGCTCATTTGAGTATCATCAACATCATCATCCACATTAATAGTTTGTGGAGTTAGCGGCAAGCTATCCTCTGTGCTAGAATTAAAAAAAAATAAAAAAAATAAATGACTATACAGATATACACTACAGACCCAAGGTTTGGACACACCTTCTCATTCAAAGAATTTTCTGCATTTTCATGACTATGAACATTGATGGACCGCAGAGTGAACTCAAAAGGGCCAACTAGAGCAAAGTATCCCTGGGAACTCGTTACAATGTCGGAAGACCATTTTTGGTGACTACCTCTTGAATCTCATCAAGAGAATGCCAAGAGTGTGCAAAGCAGTAATCAAAGCAAAAGGTGGCTACTTTGAAGAACCTATAATATAACATATTTTTACTTGTTGCACAATTTTTGATTATGTACTATACTTCAACATGTATTATTAATAGTACAGTTACCTTTTAGTGTGAATCAACAATGTTCATAGTCATGAAAATGAAGAAAACTCTCTGAATGAGAAGTTGTGTCCAAACTTTTGGTCTGTACTGTACATACACAAGATTAGTATATGGATGCATTGTAACTTACCTTCTAGCCTCGAAGCATGGAATAAGAAAGGTGAGCAAGTCATAATGGCGGTATTTGGGCTTGAAATGTGCACCAGCTCCACTACGTTCCATTTTTTTTTGTTTTTCAAGTTCCTTTTTGAATGTGTCCTTGAGGGATCTCCACTTCATTTTCACTTCCTCTACTGTTGAAAAAGCACAAAAGAAATTTTTGTTTATTAAATGCCATGTGAAAACATACAAGAAATATGATCTTTGTATAACATCAACTATATTTCATATTCATTATTTTTTTTACAGATTTCTGGCTACAGGAAATTCTTATGCATCTTTGCATTTCGCCTTTCGCTTAGGCAAAGCCACCATATCCAACATAGTTAAGAACACCTGCAAAGTTTTGTGGAGCAGACTCCATGCCACCTACATGCCTGTTCCAGACACGTCAATGTGGGAGGACATTGCACAAAAATTCTGGAAAAACTGTAGTTTTCCAAATTGTGTAGGTGCCATTGACGGTAAACATATTAGGCTTGTGATGCCTCCAGCAAGTGGTACTAAGTTCTTTAATTATAAAAAATATTTTTCTATTGTTTTAATGGCTGTCGCAGATTCTGAGTACCGCTTCATCTATATCGACGTAGGTGCATATGGTAGTTCCAGTGATTCTTTTGTGTTTAGACATACAAATTTCCATTACGCTCTGGAAGATGGATCACTGAACTTACCAACTCCTACACCCTTACCTCGCACCACTTCACCTCCATGCCCATACGTATTTGTGGCTGATGAGGCCTTCGCCCTCTCTACTCATGTCATGAGGCCATACGGATGCAGAGGCTTAACCGATGTGAAAAGAAATTACAACACTCGCCTAACGTACGCAAGAAGGATGGTAGAATGTGCCTTCGGCATCTTAAGTAACAAATGGCGAGTGCTCCACACTGCTATCAATTTAAAGACCGATACTGCTGTAGCAGTGGTGAAGGCAGCATGTATCTTACACAACTATCTGAGGTACCATGAACCGTGTACCATGGATGATGTTGATACAAGGCCCCTCCAGGATGTGACAACTGTTGATAATGGTAGGTCTGCAAATCAGGCCCTATTTTATCGTGATCACCTAGCCAATTATTTTAATTCTCCTGAAGGTGTGATGTCCTATGAGGAAAATACCATGTAAAATGTTATAAATGTGTGTGCAATAGAAACTGTGTTCAACTTTGTTTCTACTTTTTCCCATGGCAATTAAAAAAATAAATTTGCCTTGTCTGCAAAGTATTGCATTGCTTTTAATTTTTAATTTAACCACTGAGATTGTATACAACATTGTACACAAAAGTGGAGTGTATAACTGGGGCCATACTAAACATACTACTACTGCTGCAACACTACTAGTGGCGAATGTACACATAATAGGCCCTATAGAGCCCTCTGCTGCACCTGGGGCCCGGGTGTGGTCACTACATAAAAATACTACTACTGCTGCAACACTACTAGTGGCGAATGTACACATAATAGGCCCTATAGGGCCCTCTGCTGCACCTGGGGCCCGGGTGTGGTCACTACATAAAAATACTACTACTGCTGCAACACTACTAGTGGCGAATGTACACATAATAGGCCCTATAGAGCCCTCTGCTGCACCTGGGGCCCGGGTGTGGTCACTACATAAAAATACTACTACTGCTGCAACACTACTAGTGGCGAATGTACACATAATAGGCCCTATAGAGCCCTCTGCTGCACCTGGGGCCCGGGTGTGGTCACTACATAAAAATACTACTACTGCTGCAACACTACTAGTGGCGAATGTACACATAATAGGCCCTATAGAGCCCTCTGCTGCACCTGGGGCCCGGGTGTGGTCACTACATAAAAATACTACTACTGCTGCAACACTACTAGTGGCGAATGTACACATAATAGGCCCTATAGGGCCCTCTGCTGCACCTGGGGCCCGGGTGTGGTCACTACATAAACATACTACTACTGCTGCAACACTACTACTCATAATAAACAGCCATTTCACTTACTTTTGAGATTTTGCTGTTTTGGTGTCATTTCGTTCCAATTGCTGAAAAAAGATGACGCAATCTCTTCCCAAAGTCTTCTGGCCATATGAATGTCTTTGTAATCTTTGTGTCCCTTGTCATACAAGCAGGGGTGCGCCTGTATCTGAGCTACCAGCTCCTCTATATCATAAACACTCCTCTGCATGTTGACAGCTTGCTTTCTCTATCTCTCTGTCGATCGGAGGAAACAGGAAGAGGAAATACATCATCATCAGCATGCTGGGTACAACGGTCCGAATCGCTTAAACTATGCGAAATATCGCGTTCGTATGCGATGCCATTGAAATATATTACAGGCGATTCGTGGACGAATCGCGCACGACGGGCGAAAATCTGATGCAGGGTCTCAGATTTTTTTACGCATGCCGACGCGCCAGAAAATTCGCATAGAGTGGAAACAGGTCCATTCACTACTATTGGTTTTAAAATGTATGCGAATTTTCTGAGCAGAAAAACTGAGAGCAAACGCACAAGTGGAAACCTAGCCTTATACTTTTAGCCACAGCCCCTGAACAAGCATGCAGATCAGGTGCTCTGACTGAAGTCAGACTGGATTAGCTGCATGCTTGTTTTCAGGTGTGTGATTCAGCCACTACTGTAGCCAAATAGATCAACAGGACTGCCTAGCAACTGGTATTGTTTAACCACTTCAGGACCACAGTCTTTTCGCCCCTTAAGGACCAGAGCCTTTTTCTCCATTCAGACCACTGCAGCTTTCACGGTTTATTGCTCGGTCATACAACCTACCACCTAAATGAATTTTACCTCCTTTTCTTGTCACTAATACAGCTTTCTTTTGATGCTATTTGATTGCTGCTGCGAGTTTTACTTTTTATTATATTCATCAAAAAAGACATGAATTTTGTCAAAAAAATGACTTTTTTAACTTTCTGTGCTGACATTTTTCAAATAAAGTAAAATTTCCTATACATTTGAGCGCGAAAGTTATTCTGCTACATGTCTTTGATAAAAAAAAAAACATTCAGTGTATATTTATTGGATTGGGTAAAAGTTATAGCGTTTACAAACTATGGTGCCAAAAGTGAATTTTCCCATTTTCAAGCATCTCTGACTTTTCTGCGCACCTGTCATGTTTCATGAGGGGCTAAAATTCCAGGATAGTACAAATACCCCCCAAATGACCCCATTTTGGAAAGAAGACATCCCAAAGTATTCAGTGAGAGGCATGGTGAGTTCATAGAAGATTTTATTTTTTGTCACAAGTTAGCGGAAAATGACAGTTTGTGACAAAAAAAAAAAAAAAAGTTTCCATTTCTTCTAACTTGCGACAAAAAAAAATGAAATCTGCCACAGACTCACTATGCTCCTCTCTGAATACCTTGAAGTGTCTACTTTCCAGAATGGGGTCATTTGTGGGGTGTGTTTACTGTCCTGGCATTTGGGGGGTGCCTAATTGTAAGCACCCCTGTAAAGCCTAAAGATGCTCATTGGACTTTGGGCCCCTTAGCGCAGTTAGGCCGCAAAAAAGTGCCACACATGTGGTATTGCCGTACTCAGGAAAAGTAGTATAATGTGTTTTGGGGTGTATTTTTACACATACACATGCTGGGTGGGAGAAATATCTCCGTAAATGACAATTTTTTTATTTTTTTTACACACAATTGTCTATTTATAGAGATATTTCTCCCACTCAGCATGGGTATGTGGAAAAATACACCCCAAAACACATTATACTACTTCTCCTGAGTACGGCGATACCACATGTGTGGCACTTTTTTGCACCCTAACTGCGCTAAGGGGCCCAAAGTCCAATGAGTACCTTTAGGATTTCACAGGTCATTTTGAGAAATTTCGTTTCAAGACTACTCCTCACGGTTTAGGGCCCCTAAAATGCCAGGACAGTATAGGAACCCCACAAATTACCCCATTTTAGAAAGAAGACACCCCAAGGTATTCCGTTAGATGTATGGTGAGTTCATAGAAGATTTTTTTTTTTTGTCACAAGTTAGCGGAAATTGATTTTAATTGTTTTTTTTTCACAAAGTGTCATTTTCCGCTAACTTGTGACAAAAAATAAAATCTTCTATGAACTCGCCATTCTCCTAACGGAATACCTTGGGGTGTCTTCTTTCTAAAATGGAGTCATTTGTGGGGTTCCTATACTGCCCTGGTATTTTAGGGGCCCTAAACCGTGAGGAGTAGTCTTGAAACCAAATGTGGCAAAATGACCTGTGAAATCCTAAAGGTACTCATTGGACTTTGGGCCCCTTAGCGCACTTAGGGTGCAAAAAAGTGCCACACATGTGGTACCGCCGTACTCAGGAGAAGTAGTATAATGTGTTTTGGGGTGTATTTTTACACATACCCATGCTGGGTGGGAGAAATATCTCTGTAAATGACAATTATTTGATTTTTTTTACACACAATTGTCCATTTACAGAGAGATTTCTCCCACCCAGCATGGGTATGTATAAAAATACACCCCAAAACACATTATACTACTTCTTCTGAGTACGACGATACCACATGTGTGACACTTTTTTGCAACCTAGGTGCGCTAAGGGGCCTAACGTCCTATTCACAGGTCATTTTGAGGCATTTGGATTCTAGACTACTCCTCACGGTTTAGGGCCCCTAAAATGCCAGGGCAGTATAGGAACCCCACAAGTGACCCCATTTTAGAAAGAAGACACCCCAAGGTATTCTGTTAGGAGTATGGTGAGTTCATAGAAGATTTTTTTTTTGTCACAAGTTAGCGGAAAATGACACTTTGTGAAAAAAAAAACAATACATATCAATTTCCGCTAACTTGTGACAAAAAATAAAATCTTCTATGAACTCATCATACACCTAAAAGAATACCTTGGGGTGTCTTCTTTCTAAAATGGGGTCACTTGTGGGGTTCCTATACTGCCGTGGCATTTTAGGGGCCCTAAACCGTGAGGAGTAGTCTTGAACCCAAATGTCTCAAAATGACCTGTGAAATCCTAAAGGTACTCATTGGACTTTGGGCCCCTTAGCACAGTTAGGCTGCAAAAAAGTGTCACACATGTGGTATCGCCGTACTCAGAAGAAGTAGTATAATGTGTTTTGTGGTGTATTTTTACATATAACCATGCTGGGTGGGAGAAATATCTCTGTAAATGACACATTTTTTTATTTGTTTTACACACAATTGTCCATTTACAGAGAGATTTCTCCCACCCAGCATGGGTATGTGTAAAAATACACCACAAAACACATTATACTACTTCTCCTGAGTATGGCGATACCACATGTGTGACACTTTTTTGCAGCCTAGGTGCGCTAAGGGGCCCAACGTCCTATTCACAGGTCATTTTGAGGCATTTGTTTTCTAGACTACTCCTCACGGTTTAGGGCCCCTAAAATGCCAGGGCAGTATAGGAACCCCACAAGTGACCCCATTTTAGAAAGAAGACACCCCAAGGTATTCCGTTAGGGGTATGGTGAGTTCATAGAAGATTTTATTTTTTCTCACAAGTTAGTGAAAAATGACACTTTGTGAAAAAAACAATAACAATCCAATTTCCGCTAACTTTTGACAAAAAATAAAATATTCTATGAACCCATCATACACCTAACAGAATACCTTGGGGTGTCTTCTTTCTAAAATGGGGTCACTTGTGGGGTTCCTATACTGCCCTGGCATTTTACGGGCCCAAAACTGTGAGTAGTCTGGAAACCAAATTTCTCAAAATGACTGTTCAGGGGTATAAGCATCTGCAAATTTTGATGACAGGTGGTCTATGAGGGGGCAAATTTTGTGGAATCGGTCATAAGCAGGGTGGCCTCTTAGATGACAGGATGTATTGGGCCTGATCTGATGGATAGGAGTGCTAGGGGGGTGACAGGAGGTGATTGATGGGTGTCTCAGGGGGCGGTTAGAGGGGAAAATAGATGCAATCAATGCACTGGGGAGGTGATCGGAAGGGGGTCTGAGGGGGATCTGAGGGTTTGGCCGAGTGATCAGGAGCCCACACGGGGCAAATTAGGGCCTGATCTGATGGGTAGGTGTGCTAGGGGGTGACAGGAGGTGATTGATGGGTGTCTCAAGGTGTGATTAGAGGGGGGAAATAGATGCAAGCAATGCACTGGCGAGGTGATCAGGGCTGGGGTCTGAGGGCGTTCTGAGGTGTGGGCGGGTGATTGGGTGCCCGCAAGGGGCAGATTAGGGTCTAATCTGATGGGTAACAGTGACAGGTGGTGATAGGGGGTGATTGATGGGTAATTAGTGGGTGTTTAGAGGAGAGAATAGATGTAAACAATGGATTTGGGAGGTGATCTGATGTCGGATCTGCGGGCGATCTATTGGTGTGGGTGGGTGATCAGATTGCCCGCAAGGGGCAGGTTAGGGGCTGATTGATGGGTGGCAGTGACAGGGGGTGATTGATGGGTGGCAGTGACAGGGGGTGATTGATGGGTGATTGACAGGTGATCAGTGGGTTATTACCCGGAATAACAGATGTAAATATTGCACGGGCAAATTGATAAGGGGGGGGGGTCTGAGGGCAATCTGAGCGTGTGGGCGGGTGATTGGGTGCCCGCAAGGGGCAGATTAGGGTCTAATCTGATGGGTAACAGTGACAGGTGGTGATAGGGGGTGATTGATGGGTAATTAGTGGGTGTTTAGAGGAGAGAATAGATGTAAACAATGGATTTGGGAGGTGATCTGATGTCGGATCTGCGGGCGATCTATTGGTGTGGGTGGGTGATCAGATTGCCCGCAAGGGGCAGGTTAGGGGCTGATTGATGGGTGGCAGTGACAGGGGGTGATTGATGGGTGGCAGTGACAGGGGGTGATTGATGGGTGATTGACAGGTGATCAGTGGGTTATTACCCGGAATAACAGATGTAAATATTGCACGGGCGAATTGATAAGGGGGGGGTCTGAGGGCAATCTGAGCGTGTGGGCAGGTGATTGGGTGCCCGCAAGGGGCAGATTAGGGTCTAATCTGATGGGTAACAGTGACAGGTGGTGATAGGGGGTGATTGATGGGTAATTAGTGGGTGTTTAGAGGAGAGAATAGATGTAAACAATGGATTTGGGAGGTGATCTGATGTCGGATCTGCGGGCGATCTATTGGTGTGGGGGGGTGATCAGATTGCCCGCAAGGGGCAGGTTAGGGGCTGATTGATGGGTGGCAGTGACAGGGGGTGATTGATGGGTGGCAGTGACAGGGGGTGATTGATGGGTGATTGACAGGTGATCAGTGGGTTATTACCCGGAATAACAGATGTAAATATTGCACGGGCGAATTGATAAGGGGGGGGTCTGAGGGCAATCTGAGCGTGTGGGCAGGTGATTGGGTGCCCGCAAGGGGCAGATTAGGGTCTAATCTGATGGGTAACAGTGACAGGTGGTGATAGGGGGTGATTGATGGGTAATTAGTGGGTGTTTAGAGGAGAGAATAGATGTAAACAATGGATTTGGGAGGTGATCTGATGTCGGATCTGCGGGCGATCTATTGGTGTGGGGGGGTGATCAGATTGCCCGCAAGGGGCAGATCAGGGGCTGATTGATGGGTGGCAGTGACAGGGGGTGATTGACGGGTGATTGACGGGTGATTGACAGGTGATTGACAGGTGATCAGGGGGGATAGATGCATACAGTACACGGGGGGGGGGGGGGTCTGGGGGGGGGTCTGGGGAGAATCTGAGGGGTGGGGGGGTGATCAGGAGGGAGTAGGGGGCAGATTAGGGACTTAAAAAAAAAATAGCGTTGACAGATAGTGACAGGGAGTGATTGATGGGTGATTAGGAGGGTGACTGGGTGCAAACAGTGGTCTGGGGGGTGGGCAGGGGGGGGTCTGAGGGGTGCTGTGGGCGATCAGGGGGCAGGGGGGGGGAAATCAGTGTGTTTGGTGCAGACTAGGGTGGCAGCAGCCTGCCCTGGTGGTCCCTCGGACACTGGGACCACCAGGGCAGGAGGCAGCCAGTATAATAGGCTTTGTATACATTACAAAGCCTATTATACACTGTTGCAGCGGCGATCCGGATGCCAGTAACCCGCCGGCGCTTCCGAACGGCCGGCGGGTTACGGCGAACGGGGGGCGGAGCCAGTCCCCGGCGGCTGATCGCGTCACGAATGACGCGATCGCCGCATAGCCACTCCCGCAGCCGCCCCCGCCGATGGGCGTATTGCGGTCGTTTGGGCCCGGACTTTGCCGCCGCCCATCGGCTGGGGGCGGTCGTTAAGTGGTTAAAAGGAAACATCCAAATCCCTCTCAGTTAAGGTTACCTTTTTTAAAGATGTTTAGAGTGATAGTTCCAGGAACATACGCTGGTAATGCTGGGCATACACGGCTCGATTCTGAGCTGATAAGATGGTTAGATAGATAATTTCCGACATCTCCGATCACCGTTCGATCGTTTTGCTGCTCGATTTGTCATTGAAGTGAATTGAAAAAAGATAATAAAAATGAGTGGAAGATAAGAGAATCGAACGGGCAAAACGATTGGGCGCAGAATCGAGTACCAGAATCAACCCGTGTATTCCCAGCATAAGAGCTTGTTCACACTACAAGAGCTTTTCTAAGTGCTTTGTGATTTTAAAAGCTCTTGCTAATGTAATCCTATGTGTGTTCTCACTGGAGCAATGTGATTTTGTAAAAATCCCCCATAGCATTGCATTGGCAAGAGCTTTTCTAAATCACTAGCACTTAAAGGACAACTGTAGAGAGAGGTATATGGAGGCTGCCATGTTTCCTTTTAAGCAATGCCAGTTGCCTGGCAGCCCTGCTGATCCTCTAATACTATTAGCCATAGCCCCTGAACAAGCATGCAGCAGATCAGGTGTTTCAGACTTTAAAGTCAGATCTGACAAGACTAGCTGCATGCTTGTTTCTGGTGTTATTCAGATACTACTGCAGAGAAATAGACCAGCAGGGCTGCCAGGCAACTGGTATTGATTAAAAGGAAATAAATATGGCAGCCTCCGTATTCCTCTTACTTCAGTTCCCCTTTAAAAAGCTTTTGTAGTGTGAACAAGCCTTAAAGAGAACCCGAGGTGGGTTTGAAGAATATTATCTGCATACAGAGGCTGGATCTGCCTATACAGCCCAGCCTCTGTTGCTATCCCAAACCCCCCTAAGCTCCCCCTGCACTCTGCAATCCCTCATAAATCACAGTCACGCTGCTGACAAACAGCTTGTCAGAGCTGGCTGTGTTTATCTCTATAGTGTCAGTCTGCTGCTCTCCCCACCTCCTGCAGAACTCCAGTCCCCGCCTGCATCCCTTCCCTCCCTGCTGATTGGAGGGAAGGGACGGGGGCAGGGACCGGAGCTATGCAGGAGGCGGGGGAGCAGCTGAGACTGACACTACAGATGTAAACACAGCCTCACACCACGGCTGTGATTTATGAGGGATTGCAGAGTGCAGGGGGACCTTAGTGGGGTTTGGGATAGCAACAGAGGCTGGGCTGTATAGGCAGATCCAGCCTCTGTATGCAGATAACATTCTTTAAACACACCTCGGGTTCTCTTTAAGATATGCTGTATGGCTATAGCTGAGAAGGGTGTGCTGTCCAGTGGGGGATGAATGATGGGTAGTGGACATGCAAAAGGTGTTCTGTGACTTTTTAAAAAAACCAGAAGGGAATGTGTTCATTGTTTGGCTAGTGATCTTCTCTGCTCTGGCTCAACGCTAAACAACATTGTGGGAAGCTGTATATGTGCTAGGTTCGCAGCCTAACCAGTCCAAAAAGATTGTCCCAGCCAAGGATTGTTTAGCTTGTTGTGTATGAGGGTTAAAACCTCATGCAAAAGCTGGATAATCCTTGATCTGAAGAGTCATTTTGGAACACCTTGGCTCAGAATCTACCATGTGCACTGCTACCTTATTCAAGCCGTTTAGCTATCAGCTGTGGCAGATCGGTGAACAACAAGTAAGCACATTGTGCTGTTTTGTTTCATGTGCCGCAGGATGCCACTCAGATCGTTTACCACCCGTTGTCTTTCCTTTCCATATTAACAGCACATGCTGCTGGCAAATAGCCGAATATCTGGTCTCTGCAGCGCTTCTACTCAGAAATTATTAAGAAGCATTATTGAAAGTGCTTGTGAGGCTTTATAGTAGTCCTATAGTTACCCCAAGACATGTATTAATAGTTTATTATGAATATTTGAATAAGGATTATTATTTCGATTAGCTATGCAACTCTGTTTGGACACCTAATGAAGAAAATTTCTGTTTTTCCCTTTAGGCTGAGGAGGCCCTAAGAAATCACAAGGACGGTGAGTACATATATAGGTGGTTCTTTAAAGGGTACCTGTGACTTTAAAAAAGGCAAAAGTTAGAATCCACAGCCTTCCTCTAGCTCTCTCTCCACCTAGCCATTTCAGCACTGGGATACTTGATCCTCCTCGACAAGGGCTTGTCGACAGGACCACACCCGCACTGTGCAGACGCAAGACAACTTGTACCCATGCAGTAGTACAGAGCTGCTAGGACTCTGCTCTCTCTGCCTGTGCATTGCAGCCACACTCGTTCAGATGGAAGTGCAGCTGCAAACTTTCAGAGGGTCCTGGTGAGAGGTGGTGGTCTTGAGGTGGACAGGGGTAGCCTCTGGAGGATTGAGGGCCAATATAAGTATCTAACTTTTTTTCTTTTCTTTTGCTAATGTCACATTTTTGCTTCAAATACGCAGAAGTACCATATGTTTAGAAAATTAGCTGCGTTGTTAAAGCAGTCACATGCATGCACCAACAGTGCAACTTAAAAAAAAAATACTCCTGAGCTGGATTTATTAAATGTAAATTATTGCTGAGGATGGTTGCATGTAACTATAACACAGAAAAGAGCAGAAAAAATACCGCTTCACTCACAGAATGGAGACAGTGCTGGAAAAAAGGGGCTGCCCAGCCCAGAACACAATGTGAAGCAATCAAAATCCGCACAATGTCTCCAAAAAATCCAAAATGTGTTCAGGACGTATCCCAATCAGTTAAAAAAGCGAGTACTTAGACTGACATGTTTCGAACCAGCACGGTTCTTAATCATAGACATTTTTATGACTCACATCTACAAGGTTTTCTTGCATAAACATGGCGGCATACATATGGGTTAGGCCACGCCCCATTGACCCCATAGGACAGACTTCTCTATAAGACTTGAACAATCCCCCCCCCCCCTCCGCCATTCTTTTTTTCTGTCCTCGATGGACAGGTTCTCTATGACTATTTTTATGTTTGTTTTTTTTTCCCCTCTATTTACCTCCTTTTTCCTTTTTTGGAGAGGTAGATAGTGTACAGCGGTTTCTGAGCCTCTTCCGCTTTTCTAACCGGCTATAAAACCTTTTAAATAAAGGTAGAAGCCGTGTGTATGCCCTGTGACAAAGTTACCTCGATTTGCCTGGTGGGGAGCGAAGTCTCGCAGGACCTAACGCGAGAACTGCTACTGGCAATCCTATTGGATGATAAAGAATGGATTGCCAGCATCCAAGATGTCGCAGACAAAGCTCTGCAAATCTCGCGAGAGCAGAGATTTGGAGCTGGAGAGGGATTGGCCAGCACAGCTTCCTTTCAAAAAGCAGGAAGAGACTGCAAAGAATGTGCAGCCATCGCGGAGAGGCAGGGTGGGTGGCAGCGTCTAGCAGCCGGTACCACGCTCTTGGCCTCATAAAGCCTCCTGATGCAGCAAGATACCTTCCTTGTTTCCTACTCCTCTTCGGATTCAGGTAGAATAACATCTTACTTTTTGAATGCTGGGGATGATACTTATGGAAAATGGACAAATGGACAAGGTATTGCTGGGGATGTTGCTTATGGAGAAAACTCTTGTTTGTGTATTTTAAAGGTGAAATGGATGATTCAATACCAGGCACTTCTGCTGGGGTATCCAGGTAACAGGATACTAAATGTATCCTTATCTCTGATTTATGCACTGGGTGTTCTTTTTTCAGCATTTATTTTAGATCACCTGGTTGCTGGGCAGTGTACTTAAAAAAAGAGTGCTCTTTTTCTCTCTCTCTCTATCTTTTTGTGCATTATTTATACGGATTTTTTTAGTGAAAGCACCACGTTTATTTCTTTTGTGTTTTCACAGTCCGTATGAGGGAGAAGAGGGACGTAAGATCGCTAAAAGCAATCAGTCCTTTCCTGGGAGAAAATTATCACGCTCCCGATCTCGAGATAGATATGAAGATTATCTTCAATCAATCAGAGCGAATTCTCCTAGAAGAGATTCTCTACATGTGGACTCCTTTCAAAGAAGGAATACATCTAGAGAGTTTGGCTACAGAAAAAGCCCCACTAGGATCTCACCAGAGCACCGTTCAGGGAGAGGCTATTATGATAACTACAGAGAAAGATCGCCTAGGAGATATGATTATAGTTCTCCTACACGCCCCTCATACTATGACAGATATGACTCTGATTGTTTTTCTCCCAGGGGATATCGTTTTGCTAATCATTCCCCGGGAAGGCAGCAAAGAGAAAGGTCGCAATCCCCTAACTCGGAGGATATGGCCCGTTATAAAAAGCCGGACCCGGACTTATGCTGGTCTTGTGCGCAACCAGCATTACCTAACAAAAGAGTCTGCGAATCCTGTTTTTCTGAGCTAGATAGAAATAAAGAAGCAGATAATGAACAAGTATTAACTTATATACAGCAAGCAGTCCAGGACACTTTTCAAAAAATGTCAGCGTCCCAGACAATCGCCGCAGCAACGCCTGCGCCAACCCAACCGGAGGAATCGAGTTCTCAGGGTGAGCTTCCTCCGATTGGGTTTGATTTTGCATTAGTACCAGCTTTCATAGAGGCAATAAAATCAGCAATTGAGTGGCAAGAAGAGGAGGATTCGCAGCATGAGCAGGATAAGTACTATCCGCACCTTCAGTCCAAGCCAAAATCCTTTCCCT
Organism: Hyperolius riggenbachi; assembly: GCF_040937935.1. NCBI lineage: Eukaryota > Metazoa > Chordata > Amphibia > Anura > Hyperoliidae > Hyperolius > Hyperolius riggenbachi. Next base: position 206,266,154 of record NC_090650.1, on the reverse strand, counting down.
TTATGAAAGTAATAAAGGACATAATACTAAAAGAATGGTCAAAGCAAGAGAAACCTTCCCTAGCGAATAGATTCTCAAAGCTCTATCCATTGAACACTGAAGAAACAAAGTTTATTGATATTGCCCGGTAGTAGATGCTTCTATCATGAGACTAGCGAAACACGTAACCTTACCTATGGATAACGCAGTTTTATTTAAAGACCCATTAGATAGGAAAATTGACTCTGATTTAAGGAAAGCCTTTCTGGCCGCTGGAGCGGCATGTAAGCCAGCCATAGCTTTGACCTCCCTGGCCAAGGCCATAAAGATATGGGTAGATAACGTAGAAGTCATGTTGAATTCAGACACGGATAAAGATACAATCATTAAGGCATTAGACGAATTGAAGCTCACTGGTGATTTTGTTGGGGAATCAGCAATAGATACGATAAGATCCTCAGCAAGATCAATGTTACACACTGTCACAGCGAAGCGAGCACTCTGGTTAAAGCCTTGGTCTGCAGATCAGGCGTCCAGGCATAACTGGTGTAAAATTCCTTACGATGGGACTCATTTATTTGGCCCAGTCATGGACAAAGCCATCTCGGTAGTTACTGGAGGAAAAACGGGATTAATTCTGCAAGATAGGAAACCTAAGGAATATAGACAGCAAAATTCCAGAAGGTTCTTTACAAACAGATTCCAGCAGGCACGGTCATACAGACCAGGAAAACAGTTTAGTAGAAACTGGAGAGGAACACAGTCAACATTCCTCAAGTCTAACAGGAATAAAGCAACCCCTTCTACTCAGCAGGGTAAAAAATCGTTTTGAGGGTGCGGCCACTCAAGAATCTCCGGTAGGGGCAAGACTTCGTCTCTACTGGAAGTCTTGGGTGGAGGCCATAGAAGACCCGTGGGTTCTGAAAACACTAAAGAGGGGTCACATGTGGAGATTCGGGAGAACCCCTCCCGTAAGTCGTTTCATCATGACAAAGGTTCCACAGAACGAACAAAAATATCGAATCCTGATAGATTATGTCCGTTCATTGGAAAAGGCAAAAGCAATAATTCCAGTTCCAATAGGGGAAAAATTCAAAGGAATTTATTCACCACTATTCTTAGTGCCAAAATCAACAGGCAATTGGAGACCGGTTTTAGATCTAAAATTTCTAAACCGTTATATAGAGATAAAGCATTTCAAAATGGAATCCTTGCAATCAATAATCCCCATGATTCAGGTGAACGATTGGATGTCATCTGTATATCTGGCAGACGCATACCTACATATCCCAATCAATCAACACTACCAAAAATTCTTACGTTTCGCTGTCCAAGGGAAGCACTATCAGTTCCAGGCACTGCCATTCGGTATCTCTACGGCCCCAAGATGCTTTACAAAGGTCCTACTACCAGTAATAGCTTTTCTCAGAACGCAGGGATTGCGGATTTTCCATTATCTAGACGATATACTTCTTCTGAATCAGGACAAAGATTTTCTTCTTTCTCATCAGGAAAAGTTATTAACAACACTGGAGAGCCTGGGATGGTTAGTGAACCTAGAAAAAAGTCATCTTATTCCCTCACAGGACATGGTGTTTCTAGGAGCCAGATTTATAACAACAGAAAACAAAATTATGTTGCCACAACAAAAGGTTTGTTTAATTCAGGAAAAAGTGTTACAAGTCATACATACACGGAGATTATCGGTGAGACAGTGTATGAGCCTATTAGGGACATTATCATCGACAATACTGATGGTCAGGTGGGCCCATTGGCACCTGAGGGTTCTACAGAATTACTTTCTGAGAGAATGGAACAGAAAAAGTTTGAAGCAGATATTAATCCTTCCGGAACAAGTGATTTCGTCCTTGTCTTGGTGGACGACCAAAAAGCATCTTTTGAACTGTCATCAAATCCAGCCTCCAACGCCACTACTGATTACCTCTGATGCAAGCGGCTCAGGTTGGGGGGCTCACTGCAACGGTATCCACATGCAAGGAAAATGGATGCGGCCAAGCAATCGTGTCCCATCAAACGTCCTGTAACTGAGAGCGGCTTTTATGGCCCTAAAATCCTTTCACTTCCTAATCTACAAAAAGAATGTATTATTGAGAATAGACAATGTAACTGCGGTTACCTACATAAAGACAGGGGGGAACTCGGAGCTTAGCTCTGCTTCAGGAGACGAGCAAAATAATGGATTGGGCACAGAGGAATCTGGCCAATCTGTCAGCAACCTACCTACCGGGGACCAGCAATCATATAGCAGACCATCTGAGCAGGACATTTGCAGATCAGAACGAGTGGCGACTGAACGATCAAATATTCAATTGGATTACAGAACTATGGGGCAGACCAGAAGTGGACCTCTGGGCGACTCCGTGGAATGCGAAAGTAGAGAGGTTCTTCACCAGATACCCTCATCCGGGAGCATTGGGAACAGACTGCTTAACGCAGGAATGGACTTTCAACACAGGATATGCCTTTCCTCCACTTCCCATGATACCCAGGTTCCTTCAGAAAGTGTCAACAGGGTCCGCCACGATCATAGCTATAATGCCGTTCTGGCCCCGGAGACCCTGGTTTCCCTTGGCGATAGACTTGAGTGTGGAAAAGCCAATAAAACTCCCGCAGTGGCACAATCTTCTGTTCCAGGGGAAACTTCTGTATCCGGATGTGCAAACACTACACTTAACTGCGTGGAAACTGAGAGGCAAGCATACTTAAATCAGGGCTGCTCCAATCCTGTAGTAGAGACTCTCCTAAAAGCTAGGAAATCCTCAACAAATTCAACTTATTACAAAATCTGGGAAAGATTCGCTACCTTCGCATTGGAAAAATCTTTTGACAAATTATCACCTAATGTAGGTAATATCTTAGACTTTCTTCAGTCAGGAGTCGACAAATCGCTAAGCCTCTCGGCTCTAAAGGTCCAAGTCTCAGCTATATCAGCACTGACAGCTACGAAGTGGGCACTACATCCATTAGTGGTACAATTTCTTAAAGCAGTTCTAAAAATCCGTCCACCGAGAAAACCTTTTTTCCCGAAGTGGGATCTGTGTATAGTCCTTGATGCAATGTCTCTGCCACCGTTTCATCCTATAGAAACAGCCTCCTTACAAGATATAACTTTAAAAACCCTTTTTCTTACAGCAATATCTTCAGCGAAGAGGGTGTCAGACCTGCAAGCTTTAGGTTGTTCAGGAAATTTGCTTGAGTTCTATCCAGATAGAGTGATAATTAGACCAGTACTCTCCTATATTCCAAAAGTGGCCTCTGTGTTTCATATTAATCAGGAGCTGACGCTCCCTACCTTCTCAGTCGAAGGGGAAGACCATCCTTTAGATGTCGGCAGGTCAATAAAAGCCTATCTGGCAGCCACAGCTTCCTTCAGAACATCAGAACATTTGTTCATCAATTCACAAGGAGTAAACAAAGGCAAAAAGGTATCTGCAAGGACACTTTCTGCATGGTTAGTAAAAGCTATTCAGAAAGCATACCAGTTGAAAGGTTTGCCAATACCTCAAGAAGTTAAAGCTCACTCCACGAGGGGTATGGCTGCATCATATGCTCAGTTTTCAAAAGTATCCTTAGATACTATTTGTAAAGCAGCTAGCTGGTCATCTTCAAATACGTTTGTTTCTCACTATAAAGTTGATTCTGCTTTCTGGTCATCCTTGAATTTTGGTAAAGCTGTATTATCGGCAAACTGTTAAATAAAAATAGTGTGTTTACTGCAACTTCCCTCCCTCATTATTGATTGGATACATCCCATATGTATGCCGCCATGTTTATGCAAGAAACTAGAAAATTGAATACTTACCTCCAGTAATTTTCTTTTCTTGTATAAACAATGGCGGCATACAAATCCCACCCTTCTGTCCATTCGAGGACTAATTTTTACCAAGAATGGCGGAGGGGGGGGGATTGTTCAAGTCTTATAGAGAAGTCTGTCCTATGGGGTCAGGGGGGCGTGGCCTAACCCATATGTATGCCGCCATTGTTTATACAAGAAAAGAAAATTACTGGAGGTAAGTATTCAATTTTCTAGTTTATAGGAGGGAGGTGGGCAGAACCAGGAGGTGTAACAGACCAACCACACCCAATAAGGGTGGTTTCATAAGGTCAGCACACTCCATAAAGGTTGCCACAGCAGCCTCTACAACACTGTACACATTTAAAATTTATGTTAAAAACCTAAAGATACGTAAAAACCAAAGAAAGAAAAGGAAAACACACTTAAAGATGAAGACACAGCGATATTTAGCAGAGCAAATAAGTATATGCACAAGCAAATAATTCCAATGAAAAATAAAGTAAAAGTGATGAAACAAAAAACAAGGAGAAAGTGGGGGGGGGGGGGGGGGGGTTTCCTGTATTAATGTTTAAGCTAACCAGTCACTAAAGCTAGATCCCACCTAGCGTTCATACCGAGGGGAGCCCTAGTCCCCAAACAAAAAATCCAATAAGCCTCTCTTTTACGAATAATGGCTAAAAGATCTCCCCCTCTTTTGGGTAAAAAGCAGGGCTGTGGAGTCGGTCCAAAAATCCACCGACTCCGACTCCTCAGTTTAGGATTCCACCGACTCCGACTCCACGACTCCGACTCCTCTAATTTGCATATTACAATTTTGTTGATTAAAAGTATGTAACATGAAATTCGTCTCTTAACTGCCAACGCTTAGGAATTTCACAAGACAACTGAAGTGAGAAGGATATGTAGACTACTATATTTATTCCCTTTAGACTAAAACTAGTCCTTGGTAAGAGTACTTGTAAAAGGTACAAACCGGAACAAAGAACATCTATCAGGCCCTAGGCAATGTAAGTGTGGGTGCATGTAAGAATGATGTGCAGGTACTCTGCAGGGGAATGAGGAGATTGTAAACAGACAACACCTATGTGTTCAATGTGCACAGCATTCTCAGTAGATTCCCTGCAGCTCTGTGGGGAGTGCATATGTAGAGTATAGTACTACTGTGTAACAAAGTAAACCTGAGACAGATGAAATTAAAGTTTTATACATACCTGGGGCTTCCTCCAGCCGCCTTCAGGATAATCAGTCCCTCGTTGTCCTCCTCCACCACCTGGATCTTCTGCTATGAGTCCAGGTACTTGAGCCAGTCAGGCGTAGTGCGCATGCACACACTCCGCCGCCAGGAGCATACTACACCTGTGCAGCACTATTGCGCAGGTGCAGAATGTTCCTGGCTGTGGGAGCGGCATGCAGCCGGACAGCACTGACTGGCTGAATTACCAGGACTCATAGCAGAAGATCCGGGTGGTGGAGGACAGTGAGGGACTGATTAGCCTGAAGGGGGCTGGAGGAAGCCCCAGGTATGTATAAAACTTTACTTTTAATCCGTCTGTTACCCTTTAATTTGTAGTCACCAAACCAAATTTTAATAACATATCAAATTATTTTATTTCATCAGCAAAGGGAGTGCATACATTTGCATAAATCAGCATCAATGCAGAATTATTTCCATCTCGTTGACCATCTCTATTAGTGACATAGCTACACATCAGGCTTTATTCTTACAGCATAGATGTTATTTAGTATATATAAGAGATTCCTGTGTACACATCATATATACAGTCACAATCAGATATGTATATCTGACCTTAAAAATACGGGGACTGCTTTATTGAAGCAGCACAAGTAACTAAATTTGATTGGTTTATTTCATTTTTGTGGACTAAGCACAGCTATTACTGTATATATACTGTATATATACATTATTTTTAATGACTATTATCTGAGAAATAGAACATTTTATCATATTTTCTATTTTAATTACAGTTACAAATTCATTAGGAGTCGGAGTCGGTGCATTTTTTCCCGACTCCGACTCCAGGCACCCAAAATTGCCCGACTCCACGACTCCGACTCCACGACTCCGACTCCACAGCCCTGGTAAAAAGACCCTCTTAATGTCCTGAAATCGGAAGCTGGACATGTCTCCCCCATGTTCTGAGCGAAAATGTTTCGCCACATTTAAAATACTATTCGTAAGCCAACCGGCCCCCAAATAGTGTTCAGCAATACGGGCCTTCAGAGGCCTAGTAGTGCATCCTACATATTGAACAGAACAACTGTCACAAGTGATCAAGTAAATTACATTTTTAGTATTGCAATTAATAAAATGTTTGATGGGAGAAACATGTCCATTGGAAAGGGAAACAATAGTCTGGGTTTTAAAGTGCATGGGACAATAGTGCAAGAAGCCTCTCCACATTTGTATGACCCCTTGTATGATCTCCCATCTCCATCTCCCTAATGCCTGGCATACACGGGTTGATGCGCCCTTATCAATCGAGCCGCTGTTGGCTCGATTGATAATTTCCGACAGGTCCGATGACCCGCCGGATCGATTCCCCGCGGGCGGACAATAGCGGGGAATCGAGCGGAAGATAAGGAAGCGCCCGCGGGGGCGAGCGGGAATCGATCCGGCGGCTAATCGAGCCGCCGGATCGACTCGTGTATTCCCAGCATAAAGGTGACCATACACTCGTTAGATTAGCAGCAGATCATCAGATATCTGATCTATCTGATGTTTAGGAACATTTTTTACTAGGAACAGATTTCCAATAGATTTCAGTATGAAATCTATTGAAAATCAATCTGATGGCATTATTTTTGCCATCAGATTTCCATTAGGTCCAATGCAAAATAAGCAATCTCAACCGATCTTCCTAAATTTTCCAACATGTCAGATCAATAGAAATCGACTGCAAATCGATCGATTGGTCAATCGATTTGCAATCTATCGACCGATAATCGGCTGAGTGTATGGGCCCCTTAACACTTCCATCTTCATGGTTCTGAAAGCAAAAGTATCAGGAAGATGAAGAGCAGAGCCCATGTTATAGGTAAGTTAACCCCCTCTGTCATATAACCACCCCCTGTTCACGTGTCTGCACTGTTTATTATTACATTGTATGTGGGTGCTCTACTTTAGGGCAGTAGTGTATTGAGGCACCTGTTTCATTGCCAACCAGCAAATACAGTTTATAGCTCTAGGATCAGAGGATCTTTTAGTTTGTCCAGTTGCCTTCTAGACATTCTTGCTCTAGGTATAAGGGTTTCGTAATCATTTTTAAAGTGGTATTAAACTCTGACATAGTAAAAATGTGTTTTTCTACTTTTTTATAACCCATACAGTTTTCATATTTGCTTTTGTGCACAAGTAGTAGTATTTATTTAGAAATTACAAGTTCCCAAAGTATAGTTTATTTGCTCTGAAAGCTGCCATTGCATTTTATTCATAACCGGTGTATTTATATTGTAATGTGCCCAGTAATGATTTCTGAGCGGCTGCCTCTTTTCTGGACACAAACGCCTGCAAACTCCTGCCAAGGAATGTTTACATTCCTCTCTGCTTCAATTGAGTAAACGCAAGATAATGTTATCACCAGTTTGAATGTACCTCTCACTGCAGGGAGCTTACCATTGAAAAAGTAAAGGTGGCCATACACTGATAGATTTGCTACAGATTCGACCATCAGATTTTGGTCAGATCCCTGTCCCAGGTCGAATCTGACAGGAATCTATCTGATGTGTGCCACACACTAGGAATGGATTTCCAATAGATTTCAAAATTAAATATATAGAAAATCGATCAGAATTAATTATTGCACCATTCGATCCAATGCAACTCTATAGGCCATCGACCTGCTGCCAGCAGCCGATCGACCTAGATTTTTCCATCCAGACCGATCGAGCAAATCGATCGAAATTGGTCAAATGGCCGATCACGCTTCCTGCTGCATCGATTTCTAGCCGATTCGATCAGAGCAGTCGAATCGGCCATTGATTGATGGCTGAAATCAACCAGTGTATGATCTCCTTCAGTCCTTTGTATAACTTTGAATGCTGTTTTGCTAAAAAAAAAAAAAATGGTAGCATATTATATGCTGTAAATCTTTTAGCGCAAAGAAAAAATGCTGGGTTTCATAACGCTTTAACAGCATGACATTTCTATTTATTATGGGAAATCATGCCTACAAGCAATTTCATAAAACAATAAAGCTGTAGTAATTGACTTACCATAATGTGTGCCTCAACCTGACTTGTTAATTACACATCCATCACAAATTCACATGAAGGGAATCACTGGGAAATGGGCCCTAACACAGACAGCTAATAGACAATGGGGAAGTGTAGAGGGACTATGGCGAAAAACAAAATGGTGATTATGGAAGCAAAGTGATAGAAGAAAGTAGGACCAGTGCTGGTACAGTGAAGAGGGATCCAGAGTTGTGTTCCTTGGTGGAAGTGGGAAAGGAAAAAACGGTATCTATCACGTTTGTAGGATTTCAGTAACTGGGTGTTGTCACTCCAGTAGTTCGTAGGAAACGTGGAAAAAGTTGTCATTCTTCTGTGTTGAATACTAGGAGGGTGTTGGGGGAACTGGATCTATTATTGTGGTGGAATGGAAGAAGAGTGCTGGTCTACTTGCATTCTTTAACATACTGCCCATGGTAAAATGTATTTTGTTTTTTGTAAAAGATAAAGCGGACGTACGACAACCCAATGGAACCTTAGAGGACCAAATCAATGCTTGCAAAGGTTCAGAACCTGCAGTTGGTAAGTTAAATAAAATTGCATTCTACTTTTTGTTTTTAGACCCGCTTCATACTGGTCATAAATGTAATTTTATAAATGCAAGTTTTTGATTGGGTAGTTATGCTAATGTGATCATTTGTTGCCTCTGGTTCTTGTTTAACCTACACAGGAAGCAGAAATGATTTGCCTTTTACATAGCGCATCTTTATCTATTTTTAAAAAAAGGGTTCTTTACCCAGTTTGTGTAAAGTCTGACTTACCCGACTGCAGAGAATAAGCACTGGTTATTAACCTAAGCAATAAAAAAAGGAAAGTTTTTGAAGTGTATTTGCATCTCATTGATCATCCCTACTCACTGATAAGAAATTACAACTATTAAACTCTCCAAGCAGAAAATGGCTTCTGAGAGCAGGGAAGAGATAAAAAGGGTCAATCGTTTATAGATTTTAGCTCTGGCATATTTTAATGAATGTGCCATTGAGCAAAAACAATAAAACAGTAAAAACATAAGTACATTTTAATATATAAAAAATGTCCTTTTTTAGTTTTTTTTTATTTTTTTTATTTTAAGGAGAAAAATTAGATGCTTGCCACTGGATTCTCCTGAATCCTCCAGTGGCACCTGACATCCTTCTCCAGACTACTGTTTCTTGACTCTCTCTGAATGTTTGTGGCCACACTCCTATATGTGAATGAACTCACATATAAGCCCGAGCAGCTCCGTGCACTGTGCAGATGTAAGGCATCCTGCGCAGTGCAGCCGTGCTCCTTCACAGACAGGAGAATGACCATGCACATACCGTCGACAAGACCTTGTCGAAGAGGTTCAGTGGGTCCCAGCCCTTTCATTTGTGGTTTTGCACAACATTTTTAATGGTCTGGTGAAATGCAATAGAAGAGCACGGTATGTGAATAAATTTGCAGGGTTACCTTGCACGCAAATTCGGTAGCCTAACCTTTGATTCCTGTAGATAAGTTAAAGGACAGGGCCTCAAGTAGGTAAGTGATATATGATAGGGCAACCAAATTGCTTTGAGTTGTTAAAGCGTATCCTCTTGAATTGCTTCATTTTTTTTTATTGAGTCAAAGCAAGAGTAATCCTGGTTTTAAGTTGATCAGTGATCTTTTTTTCCTAGAGGCAGCAATAACTTGTTTAGCAGCCATCAAAGGATACCCGAAGTGACGTGACATGAGATAGACATGTGTATGTACAGTGCCTAGCACACAAATACCTATGCTGTGTTCCTTTTTTTTTTTCTTTCTCTGCTTGAAAGAGTTAAATATCAGGTATGTAAGTGGCTGACTCAGTCTTGACTCAGACAGGAAGTGACTACAGTGGGACCCTCACTGATAAGAAATTCCAACTATAAAACACTTTCCTAGCAGAAAAAGGCTTCTGAGAACTGTAAAGAGATAAAAATGGGAAATTTATTATCAGTGAGGGTCACTGTAGTCACTTTCTGTCTGAGTCAGGACTGAGTCAGCCACTTACATACTTGATATTTAACTGTTTCAGGCCGAGAAAGGGGGAAAAAAAAGGATCACAGCATAGTTATTTGTGTGCTAGGCACTGTACATACCCATGTCTATCTCATCATGTCGCGTCACTTTGGGTATCCTTTTAAAATATGTGCAAGCAATTGAAACTGACTTTTAGAGATCTGCTGTGGCTTCATCCCCAGCAGTGCAATCTCGGCGTTTGGTACCTGGGTATGTTCTGACAGAACCTATGCCAGAAGTTACGAGCATTGGGACATGACCGTATGTGGATAAAAGAGCCTCTAATGCCACAGCTACAGAAACATACACTTGGACTTCCAGGATAACCTCTCGCAATCCTGTCAGTGGTCAACCAACCAGGAGCCTGCAGTTCTGAGGTAGTCCAGGGCAAAGTGTTCCTTGTGTATGTTGTGTAGGGAAGGTTATGCAAGTTGCACAGCTTCCTGGCAACGATGGGGCCCAGAGCCTGCTTTTTTATGCAAACTTACAATGTTAATGAGTTAGCGGTAGTCAAGGAGGTCAATGAACTGTACATTTTTCAATCTTGCTTGAAAATGCAGATTGTATGCAGCCTTAATTTGGTCTAATCTAATGCACTTCCTGGTGGTTTGAATTGGCTCAGCTCCAAGTGGCATACAAGTTGCATTACATTTGCATGCTAGTTGGAAGACAAGGCATAACTACAGGGGAGCATCCCCTGCAAAATGCAGAGGGACCCAGAACTGTAATGGGTTCCCAGATACTACTTCACTCCCTGTGATAAAAGGAGCCATCTTTCAGATCAGGTGTTTTTGTGGCTACATTGGCTGTGGCCCCACCAAATATTTGCTGGGGAGCCCCATGATTAATAGTTACGCCCCTGTTGGAATATTTAGCATTTCATCCATGTCTAGTGATAAGTCTGCTTTTAATAAAACAGGTGACAGGTTCTGATACAAATTGTAGCTGCCATTGTGTAAGCTGAACTACTGAACCTGAGCTTCTTGCATACATGAGCTATAAATGCGTTGAAACCTTTGGAAATACGAGGGTTATATCTGTGAAACAGTGCTACCCAAGGGTCGACCTGTACCTCGACACCAAGAACCTCAGAGATTGCTTGGAAGCACATTGTCCAGAAGGACTGGACACAAGGACAGTTCCACCAGCAGTGGAGTAGGTCTGCCTCCCGGCCGCAGCCTCTGTAGCATGTATTAGTGTGTGTAGTGTGTGTGTAGATTTTGTAGGCACGTTCCCTCAGGATGCAGTTGATTGAGGATTTAGCCATGCAGTTGAAAATGGAGACCCAACCTTTATCGTCCAGAGTTTTGTTTAACCTGGCCTGCCATTTGCTCATGGGAGTGGTGACCTCATCTAGAGTCTGGTACCAAATAATGGAGTACAAGTCCGAGATGAGGCCTTTTAGTAATTACGTAAATACATCTTTTCCAAATCGCATGGTTCAGGGCGGAGGCCTATCTTGATCATGTGTGAGACAAACCCTCTTAGTTGTAGGTAATGAAAGATTTCCGAGAGAGGCAGGGAGTGTTTTGCTGATATTGCTTGCCATGACAATATTTTCCCGTCCTTAAAGAAGTTAGTTATACGGGTAATATGTTTGCCTAACCATTGGTGCCAGACAGATAATTGAAGACCGGGGGGAAGTCGGTGTTACCAAACAGGGAGCCTAAATGGGAGGGGTGGTTATCTAAGGACAGCCTTTTAGAATTTTTTTTTTTCCAAAGAGTTAATGATTGTGAAATAATGGGGTTCCCAGAAAGGTGAGGGATATCTGGGTGGGGAGTCCAGATAAGACTGGAAATCGAAAAAGGTGCAATGAGTGAGGCCTCCAGGTCCACCCATCTGATCCCACCCGGGGGAGAAGCCCATTGAAATGTTTGAGCTAAACGGGCAGCATAGAAGTAAAAGAGAAGCTGGGGGGCTCCAAATCCTCCTTGTGTCTTACTACTTGCCAGATATTGGTATTTAATTCTGGGGGGGTTTGTGGTTCCATATAAATTTAGAAATATGGGACTGAAGTTTCTTAATATCTTTTGGTATAACAGCTATGGGGAGGGCTTTAAACAGGTATAATAATTTAGGGAGGAGGGTCATCTTGATCGCTGCTATCCGGCCGGTCAAAGATAATTGGTAATGGGACTATTCATTAAGTAAACTGTGAAGAGTTGATAGCATAGGGGAATAATTCGCGCCGTATAGTTGGTCTAACGGTCAGTTTTTTTTAATGGGCAAAAAAAAAAAAATCTTTTGTTTAATTTTGTTTAGTGGTAATATAATGTACGGTTGATGTATGATTATTTTATTTTTCTTTTACAGGTCTTGAGTACATTTATGACTATGGCTACCAATATGAGTGCAGGTTATGTGATACTACACTTGCACTCACAAGTATGTTTCTGCATATTGTTGGAGGGAAGCACAGACTTAAATACTTGGTAAGAAATTTTTAGATCTAAAAAGGGTTTTTATTACTTTCTTCATTCACAGTTCAGGTGAAATGTGCACACGCATACAATACGGTGCAAAGGTTTAAATTTGTGTGAAAAATGATGTAGTGTGGGCAGGCTTTAAAAAATATTGCAGTAAATTGTTCTTATTTACAGTGTTTACCCGAAAATAAGACACAGTCTTATATTGTCCTTTCCTTCAAAAGATGTGCTAGGTCTTATTTTCGGGGAGGTCTTATATATTTTGTTAGGGTGGCAAGATTCCCATTTCCCCCATCGCCACTTTACCTCCTGATGCCCCCCTCCTCCATAACGACGCATCACCGTTCGTTCTACACTGCCCGACATACTGGTAATTCAAGCCGCCTATCAGCAGTAAACTTCGGTGAAAGCGGCTAGTTACACTGTAACAGCGCTTCCGTGTACAAAAAGTAAACGGATGTCGCTTTCTGTACACTGAAGCGCTGTTACAGTGTAACTAGCTGCCTTCACTGCAGTTTACCGTTGAGCTGCGGTTTGAATTATACCAGCGGGCAATGGAGAATGGGGCCAGCAGTAGATAAAGCAGCGGTGGGGGAATCGGCAGTTTACCGCTGATCTGCGGCTTGAATTATCGGTATGTCGCGCAGTGTAGAACGGGATGCGTCTTGCTGGAGGAGGGGGTCATCAGGAGGTAAACTGACGGAAGGGGTGTGGGGCAGATGGATGGGACTTCCACAGCCATTAGGACTTATTTTAGAGGTAGGGCTTATATTTCAAGCATGCTCAAAATGTGTGATAGGTCTTACTTTAAGGGGATGTCCTACTTTCGGGGGAAACACAGTACCAGTTGGCAAACCAAAAACAAAATACCTCAGCATTGGAATGTTTTTGTTTGGCAGAACAGTCTAATCAGTCTGGCAACAGTTTGTACTCACGTGCCTCTGTCGTCAGAACGACCACCCCGCAGGCGGATCTAACGACCCGCAGTTTGAAAAAGTCTGGCGTGTGTATGCGCCTTAACATATACACAGGTCCTTCTCAAAAAATTAGCATATTGTGATAAAGTTCATTCTTTTCTGTAATGTACTGATAAACATTAGACTTTCATATATTTTAGATTCATTACACACAACTGAAGTAGTTCAAGCCTTTTATTGTTTTAATATTGATGATTTTGGCATACAGGTCATGAAAATCCAAAATTCCTATCTCAAAAAATAAGCATATCATGAAAAGGTTCTCTAAACGAGCTATTAACCTAATCACCTGAAGCAACTAATTAACTCTAAACTAAGTAGAATATGTAGGGAGCCAATATAACAATTATAAACAAGGCACTTTATTATAAATTACACAGCAAATCCATAGTTGCCCTCCCCTTTTAAAACCATAAAATTGGCTGTCCGCTTAATGAGGAAAGGACCTATAATCTAAAGGAGTGCACTCCTATTTGTCCGTATACCGGTATATAATTTTTCTCTTCAGGGCCCCCGGGGAATATTTTCCACGGAATAAATCCTAGTGACATGAACTTAAGTTTTGTTGTAATCTGCTTCATTGCCACTGGAGGGAGCCTGTATTCACTTAAAGGTGAAAAATCCAGCCTGTTCTAAAATCTCTAATCTCGCTTCAGAGCTCATAGTTAGCAGGGGCATGTGTGCCCCTGCTAATACGCCGCTACCGTGCGGCTAAACGGGAGTCCCTTACCGCACAAATCCCCTCCGTGCAGCCGGGGATCTCTTCCAGGTTGAGGCAGGGATAACCGCCGCAGCCCTGCCCCACGCGCGTCTGTCAGCGTGTATCTCCGCCTCTCCCCCGCCCCTCTCATTCTTCCTTCACTGAGAGGGGCAGGGGAGAGGCGGCGATGCGCCGCTGATAGACGCGACTAGAGGCAGGGCTGCAGCCGGTAGCCCTGCCTCTAGGAGCAGCAAAATCTACGACCAATTGGGTCGTTGATTTTGCGGGGGGGGGTTTGGGGTTGAAGGGACCCCCGTTTACCCGCCAGATAGCGGCGTTTTAGCAGAGCTCTTAATTATTCTCGCTTCAGTGTCTCTTTAAAGAGAACCCGGGGTGGGATTTCATTATGTTAGTGGGGCACAGAGGCTGGTTGTGCACACTAACACCAGCCTCTGTTGCCCCATGGTGTGCCGCTATACCCGCAGCGTGTCGCCAGCACAATGTTTACCTAAGCGCTGTCTGTCAGCGCCGCTCCCCCGCCTCCTCAGCATCGGCGCTACCCTCCCGTGTCCCTTCCCTCCCGCTGATAGGAGGGAAGTGACGCGGGAGGGTAGCGTCGATACGGGGGAGCGGCGCTGAATGACAGCGCTTAGGTAAACCTTGTGCTGGCGACGCGCTGCGTGTCGCCAGCACTGCGGGGGGTATAGCGGCGCTTAGGGGGGATATGGAGGCACACCATGGGGCAACAGAGGCTGGTCTTAGTGTGCACAACCAGCCTCTGTGCCCCAGTAACATAATTAAATAACACCTCTGGTTCTCTTTAATTCATCATTTTAACTCTAATCATGGATCCCCACTCGAGTATAAAAAGCGGAAGGGGAGGATCCATGACGTCACGTCTGATGAAACCCGGCCTCGGGTGAAACGCGTCACGTGGGCTGCTGTCACGTGACATCCTCCACCAATCCCTCCGCTCCTCCCCGACTTTGGAGATAGAAGCGCCGTGCTTGAACACAGGCGAACGGTGGGCACGCTGGGAATCCGGCGAGCAAGTGGATAACTGCGCTAATAGTACCCGCCCGAGAAGTTTTGAATGCCCCAGTCAATCAAGGGACACATGAGTCCCGGCGAAAGCTGGTCTGCAGTAGCAGCGAGTCGGGTATGTTAAGCCATGCATGTAATGAGGAACGTAGAGGTTAGAAGTATGCAATACTGTGAGATGGATTACTAATGGAGGACTGATACTACCTATGTCACTTGACCTGGCTTTGATGATTTATTTAGTGAAAAATATCCCCTGAGGGCCCTGAAGAGAAAAATTATATATCGGTATACGGACAAATAGGAGTGCACTCCTTTAGATTATAGGTCCTTTCCTCATATTAAGCTGACAGACAGTTTTATGGTTTTAAAAAGGGAAGGTAACTATGGATTTGCTGTGTAATTTATAATAAAGTGCCTTGTTTATAATTGTTATATTGGCTCCCTACATATTCTTCTTAGTTCTATATGATATTTATTGTTGGTGAGACTCTGAGATAGTTCTGAGCTATCTGAGCTCAGGTAGATATCCCACATTCTGTTTTTGTAATTAACTCTAAACACCTGCAAAAGATTCCCGAGGCTTTTAAAAACACCCAGCCTGGTTCATTACTCAAAACCGCGATCATGGGCAAGACTGCCGACCCGACTGCTGTCCAGAAGGCCATCATTGACCCCCTCAAGCAAGAGGATAAGACACAGAAATTTCTGAACGAATAGCCTGTTCCCAGAGTGCTGTATCAAGGCACCTCAGTGGGAAGTCTGTGGGAAGGAAAAAGTGTGGCAGAAAACGCTGCACAACGAGAAGAGGTGACCGGACCCTGAGGAAGATTGTGGAGAAGGACCGATTCCAGACCTTGGGGGACCTGCGGAAGCAGTGGACTGAGTCTGGAGTAGAAACATCCAGAGCCACCGTATACAGGCGTGTGCAGGAAATGGGCTACAGGTGCCGCATTCCCCAGGTCAAGCCACTTTTGAACCAGAAACAGCGGCAGAAGCGCCTGACCTGGGCTACAGAGACGCAGCACTGGACTGTTGCTCAGTGGTCCAAAGTACTTTTTTCGGATGAAAGCAACTTTTGCATGTCATTCGAAAATCAAGGTGCCAGAGTCTGGAGGAAGACTGGGGAGAGGGAAATGCCAAAATGCCTGAAGTCCAGTGTAAAGTACCCACAGTCAGTGATGGTCTGGGGTGCCATGTCAGCTGCTGGTGTTGGTCCACTGTGTTTTATCAAGGGCAGGGTCAATGCAGCTAGCTATCAGGAGATTTTGGAGCACTTCATGCTTCCATCTGCTGAAAAGCTTTATGGAGATGAACATTTCATTTTTTAGCACGACCTGGCACCCGCTCACAGTACCAAAACCACTGGTAAATGGTTTACTGACCATGGTATTACTGTGCTCAATTGGCCTGCCAACTCTCCTGACCTGAACCCCATAGAGAATCTGTGGGATATTGTGAAAACAAAGTTGAGATGCAAGACCCAACACTCTGGATGAGCTTAAGGTCACTATCGAAGCATCCTGGGCCTCCATAACACCTGAGCAGTGCCGCAGGCTGATTACCTCCATGCCACGCCGTATTGAAGCAGTCATTTCTGCAAAAGGATTCCCGACCAAGTATTGAGTGCATAACTAAACATAATTATTTGAAGGTTGATTTTTTTTTTTGTTTTTTTTGTTTTGTTTTAAAGGACTTACGAGCCCAAATAGCGAAAAAAAGAGAAGTACCTTAATCAGTTTTAAATGCACGGAGGACGCCGTCCGCGCCCTCCGTGCAGTTCCGCTGGGTCCCCGCAGTCTGATCGCCCCCCGTGCCGCTCCCGACCCCACGGACGGGGTCGGGCTCCCCTTCCTCTCCCAAGATGGCCGCCGGAGCCGGCCGCGCAGTCCGCATACGCGTTAGTGCGGCTGCGCAGCTCTAGGGCCTCCCCCCTCGATCCACGCTACTGTGCGTGGATCGGGGGGGAAGGGCCCTAGAGCTGCGCAGCCGCACTAACGCGTATGCGGACTGCGCAGCCGCGGCCGGCTCCGGCGGCCATCTTGGGAGAGGTAGGGGAGCCCGACCCCGTCCGTGGGGTCGGGAGCGGCACGGGGGGGCGATCAGACTGCGGGGACCCGGCGGAACTGCTCGGATGGCGCGGACGGCGTCCTCCGTGCATTTAAAACTGATTAAGGTACTTATCTTTTTTTCGCTATTTGGGCTCGTAAGTCCTTTAAAAACACTTATTTCTTTTATTGTTCGGATGAAATATGCTAATTTTTGGAGATAGGAATTTTGGGTTTTCATGAGCTGTATGCCAAAATCATCAATAATAAAACAATCAGTCTTGAACTACTTCAGTTGTGTGTAATGAATCTAAAATATATGAACGTCTAATGTTTATCAGTACATTACAGAAAATAATGAACTTTATCACAATATGCACATTTTTTGAGAAGGACCTGTACAATGGCAGTAGTCACACTTCAAAGTGATTTTATGCATGGAAATTCACAGGAAAAAAAATTATCCTCCCAACTGAGGTGAACAGACCTCGTGAGATGGAGTCAGTAATGTTTCATGGGATGCAGCCTACTTCCTCAGGTCAGGAAAAAAAGGTGCCTATGAAAAATATAGGCAATTGGCAATAAAGCATCTCATGCCTAAGCCTACTCTATGGCTAAAACTACAAAGATGACTGTAAAGCGTGATCTCCCACCAGATCCTCTGGTCACAAGGTCATGGTGAACTGAAGGTAACGACTAGACACTTGCAAACCTTAAAGAGAATCTGTACTCTAATATTCTTGCAATAAAAAGCATACCATTCTATTCATTATTTTCTCCTGTGCCCCTCTGTGCTGTTTCTGCCACTCTCTGCTGCAATCCTGGCTTGTAATTAACAGTTTTAGGCAGTGTTTACAAACTAACCAGCTTCTAATAGGCTCAGCTAAGCATAGTGTATGAGTCATTCAGAGTATGCAGGGGGCCTGCAGAGGGTGTGTATCGCTTCTACCAATCACAAGCAGCCCTGCACATTCCACACAATCAAGCTTTAGCCCGACAAACAGGACAGAGGAAAGATACATTGATTTATTACAGAGACAGTGCAGTTAGGAAAGACTGCAGTAAGCCAGAGCAGATTAGAACAGGCATAGGAACTTATAGGATAGAAGAACTAAGGCTGAAAAATTTGTTACAGAGTCTCTTTAAAGCACCAGTGAACTAGTGGGCTAGATCAGTGTTTCTCAATAGGCATGGGCTTACGAGTCCAGAAGGACTCAAATTCGGTATTCAAATGAAGTCTAATGACTTCACCTGTGACCACAGGCAATGGGGGGTTAACTTACCAAGAAGTCTTCAGTCCCGTCTGTTTCATTACGCGTCATAGGCGTAATGAAAGCCACTTTCCAGGACTCGCTAACGCGCTTTCTCCTCCTGGCTTGAAAAAGGAAGCGCAGTAGTGAGTCTTGGAACACCGCTTTCATTATGCCAATGACACGTAATGAAATGCAGATGGGACGAAGACCTCTCGGTAAGTTAACCCCCCCCCCTGTTGCCTGTGGTCACAGGTGAAATTATTAGACTTCATTTGAATACCGAATTCGGGTCCTTCTGGACTCGTAAGCCCATGCCTGTTAACTCTGTCCTGAAGTACCCCCAAAAGTGCATGTTTTGCAGAAAACCAAAAACATTCACAGGTAAGGTAATTAGTGTCTCAGCAGAACTCAGTAACTACATATGTGGTTTTCTGCAAAACATGTACTGTTGGGGGTATTTGAGGACCGCGTTGAGAAACACTGGGATAGAATAACTTTTATGAACTGTGCTGCCTGTACAGTATATATTTTTAAGCATTAATAATGGATTCCTAGATTTATGGCTCCCTATGCCATGTGTGCTAATGGTCCCCCATGACATTATTCAAGCTATATAGTCAGTTTGGTTTACAATTAAAATATACATATGTTTATCAAGTTTAACCAGAAAAAAAAATAAAGATCACTGTCCTGAACCTACACATATCTAAGTTTATCCAGAGAAAGGCAAAACCTCTTTACAGGCTTGGACGAATTTGCCTTTAAAGGGGGAAAAAATATTTCTGGACAGTTAGATAAATCCCTGGATCAACTCTACCAGAAATTGCCTAGTGACTATAGCCATGGATGTCCTTTAATGCACTGTTCCCCAACCCTGTCCTCAAGGCCCACCAACAGTGCATGTTTTGTGGAAAGCCGCACAGGTAGTTAATCAGCTCTGCTGAGACTCTAATTACCTCACCTGTGTATTTATGTGGTTTCCTGCAAAACATGTACTGTTGGTGGTCCTTGAGGACAGGGTTTGGGAACTCTGCAAAGGAAAGCATCCAAGCCATCTTTAAATGTTGATCTAGAATTTGCCTTAAAGAGAACCCAAGGTGAGTTCTAACAATGCTAACAGCACACACAGGCTGGGTCTGCATATACTGCCCAGCCTCTGTTGCTATCCCAATCCCCCCTAAGTTCCCCCTTCGCTCTGCTATGCCCCATAAATAATCAGCTGAGCTGTGGACACCCAGCGTGTCGCAGCCCCGGCTGTTTACCTCTGTGTCAGTTTTTGCTGCTCCCCGCCTCCTCCATAGCTCTGGTCCCTGCCTGCATCCCTTCCCTCCCTGCTGATTGGAGCCGGGGCTGCGACACGCTCGGTGTCCACAGCTAGGCTGATAATTTATGGGGCATAGCAGAGCGAAGGGGAACTTGGGGGGGAATTGGGATAGCAACAGAGGCTGGGCAGTACATGCAGACCCAGCCTCTGTGTGCTGTTAGCATTGTTAGAACTCACCTCGGGTTCTCTTTAACTACCTCCTGTGGTAAGATATTCCAAATTTCAATCCTTAATGTAGTATTATTATTATCATTTATTATTTAGTACCAATATCTTCCTCAGTGCTGCACTTAATGCATATAGTTATGTCACTTAACTGTCCATCAAAGGGGCTCACACTCTAATCCCTACCATAGTCTTATGCTTTTGTTTGTATCATGTAGTGTAGTCTAGAGCCAATTTAGGAGTAAGCCAATTAAGTTATCTGTATGTTTTGGATATAGATTGCAAAAACATTTTTCCTCCATATGCAGATCATGTCCCCTTGTACAAGCCTAGGACCAAAAAGCTCATCTGCCAAGGTCCCCCCCCCCCCCCCAATTGCCCTCTGATTTAGAAGGGGATTACCTTAAATACGGTGAAGATAGATCTTTGTCTTCATGGATGCCCTATTGCGCACCTACCATAAGGCTGCAGGTGCTCAAAGCACCAGGTGTAGCCATAGCTAGCGGTGGTGCTGTGTCACTGTGTTCTTCCATCTGGGACCTTTTTTCAAAGTTTGGGTGACTTTCGGGAAAATAGCAGCAGACAGTGCAGGGGACTGTACTACTTCCTGCACTAGATGTAGCACCCCTCCCCTCCCCCCCTATCCCGTAGGGAATGTGTCTCCTTGCTCTCTACACACAGCCTGCAGTGAGTGAATGTGCAGAGCAGCAGGGTGAGTAGAAAGAATTATTGCTGTGCTGCTGCTGGAACTTTAGCACGGAGAGGTGGCAGGGTGTGTTTAGTGCTTCAGAAGTCACCTGTTATTAATAGCCATGTGCACTGGCTGCTGTAATACCGGAGTGCCCTAGACCAGGGGTGCCCACACTTTTTCAGCTCGCAGCTACTTTTAAAATTAGCTGAGTCCAGGAGATCTACCCCATATAGGTAGCCAGGCATAGGTGCCTTCAGTATAGGTTGGCTAGATACATGTGCTTTTAGTATGGGTAGTTGGGTATAGGTGCCTTCAGTATAGGTCAACTAGGTATATGTGCTTTAGTTTAGGTAGTTGGGTTTAAGTTAGCCAGGTATATGTGCCTTTAGTATAGGTAATTGGGTATAGGTTAGCCAGGTATATGTGCCTTTAGTATAGGTACCTTCAGTATAGGTTAGCTAGGTATATGTGCCTTTAGTATAGGCAGCTACGTATAGGTGCCTGGGTACTAGTTATCACTTGCCTCCCTCCAGCTCCAGCGGTGTTGTCTGTGGCTTGTCCTGGTCTCCACTCTTTCAGCCGTGGCTGCCTGGAGGGCAGATGTGCAGTCCGGCGGCGGAGGAAGTACTACGGCGGGCAGCGTGAGTATAGGCGGAAGTGTTGCTTCCAGCGCCGCCCCCAGCCCTGACACTGTCATGGCAGAGCCGCCCCTGACCTCTCAGCCACGCCTCTCTCCTCCCCTGATTGGCTGCGATCAAAATTTAATGGGACACGGCCATGAGGCTACGATCTAACGGTAGATCACGAGCGACCTATTGAACAGCCCTGCCCTAGACTATTGATTATTTATCCTGATCAGAGTAATTAATCAATAATGCAGGGCAGTCTGCTGTTGAAGAAGCCAGTGATGCAGGTGGTGACAGACGACTTCTGTAGTGAGCAGAGAAGCAAGCTCCAGGCAATTTAGATTAGCTTGATTGCACGTAAACTTATCTTTTTTTTTTTTTTCCCAGTTCCCCCTCCCACCCTGTTGTTTTCCATGACCCTTTCCCTTCTTCAGATTTTAGTGGCTTCTTTTAACAGCATTCTCTACCAAACAGCACTAGTGATGTCTGCAGTACTAGTGAGAGGTCTGCCTGCCATTTCTTCTCTCCTACCAGGCTCTGTCTTGTGCTGCTACCTTTTTATCCCTCCCCCCTCCTCCTATGCATCCCTGTATGTCCCCCTTTTCTAACTGTCCTCAGAGGAGTTCGCAATCGAATCGTGTCAAAGTCTGTCCTACCATATTATTATTATTATTGTGTATTTATATAGCACTGACCTAGCGCTGTATAGAGTACAGAGTTTCAGAACGGTTAGCTCCGTCCACATCCTGATGACTCCTTTTCCCCAAAAATTTACAGTGATACGCTCAGTCCCCCAGCCTATTAACCCTCCCATCAATTGGTTGTTTTGTGTAGGGGTGTCTGTAAATGATCAGCTCCGGGTGTCAAATTCACTATGTATGCCACTGCGACCTATGCTTGACTGAGAGCAAAGGACACATGATGAGATGAAGTTATCTTCTGGTCTCTGTATTCCCCACTTTTCTCTCCAGTGGGCTAGTGGTGACCAGGAGATGTGATATGGCAGAAATAAACACAGTGAGCTGCCGGGGCTGCACTTTAGTAGGATATGGCGATGCGACTGGTTTCTACTAGAATCTACCAGCCCAGAAGCAACCAGAATCAGTACCCCAAGACTAAGCACAGTATTCTGAAGCGGTGTGAGATAATGGAGTGCAGAGAACACAGAGGAGCTGTAGATGGTGGGAAGGCAGGCTGCTACGGGGAGTACATTTGAATTTGATGCCGGTAGACTTGGGCGCAGGATCCAGCTGTTATATGGCTGGTCCTGCTTCTGCATAAGTCCGGGCCGAATTAATTACTATTCCCCCTCCAGGCCGCCATGGATAGTGGGGAAATGAAATAATTTGGCTTCCAGCGATTGCTGGAAGCCGAATTATTGTGATTTTTAAGCAACCTCGGCTCCGTCTTCTGACAGCGCCGACGTTACTCACTGAGCGCCGCTATAGACTGAATCCCTTTATAGTCTATGGCGGCGCTGGCTGCGCCCAAATCTAGCAGCGCCGAAAAGCACTGCTTGGTGCTATGGGAGGCCTCACCTCGCTGTCTTCTGAAAGCAACCCTAGCATTTCCTGATGTGGAAATGTACTGCATTACTTATTAGGCATACATTATCTGTCTTTGTTTTTAAATGATGTACATTTGTTGATGTTTTCACCTCTTTTTTTCTTTTAATAGAATAGACATCACCCTCCAATGATAAACAATACGGTATTACATCCAGCTTGTGCAAAAGGATCGAAAAAGTTGCAGAAATTAAAAGACATGTGCATGATAGTCGAAAAGGAGTTTGGAAGAAAACGTATCAATGTACAGTATTTTTTTTTTTAATTTACCATAAATGAAAACATTTTTTAGATTACCCTTATAATGTATATATTTATGTTGCTATGAATTTATTCTTGTGAGAAGCACAAAGGGAGCAGCACACAGTAACAGGTGAGTTGTAATTCTTACACAACTCATGCAGGGACCCTGGGGAGCAGTTGGAGGAGACCTGGGGAGGGGTGGGGGGCCTGGCATCGCTCAAGTGCCCTGGGGAAATTGCACCCCTTGCCTTAACTGTAGCACCGCCCTGCATACAGAACCGCTGCCTGATTGGCTGTGCACTGGTCTCTGTCTCAGGAATCTTACTTACAAAGTTTGAGCTGTAGTTGCCATTTGCTCAAATGCATCCCTTGGTTCCTCTGCTTTTCCCAAGGGTGCCAATAGAGGACTGATTCCACTGCAGCAGGAGACTAATCTGCCATGTCACGGTTGGCAGTTTCCTGATGCCATCCCTTAGACTCTGTTCCCGCCCGTTTTGGTACGTTTTTTTGCAGCTTAGCACAGCGCAGGAAGTGCATCCTAATGTTAAAACTAGTATCTGCTTCCACTTGTTAAAAAAATGGATCCACTAATAATGCAATTTTGCGAAATCGGTCTGGAAGGAGACGAGCGACACCTCATACTCTGGTTCCTACCACTGGCCAGTATACCTACGCTATTTTAATTAAGGGTACCCATCAATTTGGTCTCCGTATATGAGAACCCTTTTTACATTTTTTTTTTTATGACTTTATGGTTCATTTATCCTTAATAAATCAGTCTATATTTAGTACTGCTGTTTTGTCATTTTGATAAATCGATACACCTATGTTTTTCGTCTCGCAACGCAACGACTCTGCCCTCCAAGTCGTCCCGCAGTCTTTTTCGATCTGACCGTTAGCACATTCCTTTTTGGTTAACGACCAAGGGTTCATTTAAATGTGGCTATGCCACATGTAGATATTGTTGGGTGCACAATCAGAATCGAGAAATAGTGTCACTATTACAGGACAGGTCTTTACAAGTCTTGCAGTTAATATACTGTCTGACTGAAAATGTGGAATATGTGGTGAAATGCGCTAAATGTAATCTGCAGTACGTTGGATGCACTACACGGCCTTTGCGCCAACTTATAGCAGAACATTTCAATGGCCCTGGTAGATGTATTAAAAATGATGCTTTGGTAGTGGGCCTATCCAGCAAGTCCAAACACTTCTTTTTCAAGGTACACAAAGGAGACATGTCCTCTTTTAAATTCCAGGGCGTTGAGAGAGTTGACATTCGAGAGGATGGGGGGGGGGGGGGGGATTTACATAGGACACTAATGAAATGAAAGGCTTTTTGGATTTGGCAATTGGGTACACGTACTCCATTGGATCTCAACACTCGCTTGGACCTTAATCTAGTTTATGATTCCAAATAACTTACTGTATATCCTGTGTAGTTTTCGGTTTGTCTATGTATAGTATGGAGAGTCCTTTGGAGGGTTATGGTGTGCGGGAGGTCTTTACATAGTGTGTATTATTTTCCTGTTACACATTGTAAATATTTCTGCAACTATGCAATTTTTGTAACTTTGTATTGTTATACTTTTGTATGCACACTTTTTAACTCATGCTTTTTATATGATATGGCTGATGTCATTTTTATTGATGTTTGTATTACATGCGTACTATCTCTTTAAGACTGGATATGCTGGCCCTATGGGTGGTGATTTTGTACCTATATAATCAGTGTTCTGTCACCTGTTCATTAGCTATGGCTAAGGAGCCATATGTTTGCTCTGATACGCATGAGCTGTATTGCTGTTTGTTCACATATGCTTCAATAAAAATTGGACTTTTAATCTGAGATCGGTGCAGCGGAATCCTTCTCTCTGCAAAGCTACCTGACATCTGGTGTTCTGCTCCCGACCACAGAAGAGTGCAGGTGTTGTAGCGACCTGTACTTTGTGTTACACAGTTAAAGATTGGAACAGTTCTATGACCACTTGCTATGTACACAACCTTATAACATGGGTTGCTATTGGCTGGTAAGCCTTTTTTTCCTTTTGGTTGCTGGGACTCACTTCTATTGGCTTGATGCCTCAGATGTGAAGCACGTTGGAACTGTATCATATACTTGTGGCCTGGGCTGATTCAATTGCAATATGCACGTAATCTGCCCACTGGGTAACAGTTTGTATCCACCAGTGTAAAGCTACTCTGTTCAGAGCTGTAAATCCAAATTACATTCAGTCTGTTTGTCCTCATATTAGATGTTGGTGAGATTGTACAAAAATTCTACCATCAGATTGCGTAGAGCAGTGTTACCCAAACCGGTCCTCGCAGCCAACAAACACTGCATGTTTTGCAGACGGCTAACATTTGCACAGATGGGGTGATTAGTGTCTCAGCTATGTGGATTCAAAGTATATACCTCAGACACTGATTAGCCCAACTGTGCATACTCTGCAGGTAACCTTACATATGCACAGTTGGTGGGCTGTGAGGACTAGTTTGGGATGCACGCTCAAAGCGGTTTGCAAAGATGCGGACTGGGCAGGGGTGCCAGTCCTGTCACCCCTGCACTCACCTCATTCCACCTGCCTCTCCACTGATGCACGTGCGAATGTACATTTGAAGCACCTTTTGATGGCTATAATGTTGATGGAAGCAATAAACCAATGGTGAGACCGTGTTCAGTCTGCATCTTCTTTGCAAAAAAACATGTGTGTTTCTTCACTCCCCACTACTGTGAGCACGTCTTGTTAGAGCTTGATTTCAAAGGAGAAGACAGGTGAGCTACAAATGTTGTTGCCTTTGGTTGATTTTGATACCCCATGCTGGGTGCCGAGTTGTCCATGTTCTGTGTATGGTGTTACTTTCTAAGTAATGTGGACTCTACAATATATAACTCAGACACTGATTAGCCCACCTGTGCATATGTAAGGTTATTTGCAGAATATGCAGTTGGTGGGCTGTGAGGACTAGTTTGGGAAGGACTGTCTCAGCTGTCTGGATTCTACAGTGTATAACTCTCACATTGATTAGCCCACCTGTGCATATGTAAGGTTGGTGGGCGGTGAGGACTAGTTTGGGAAGCACTGTTTTAGCTGTGTGGAATCTACAGTATATAGACATGTGGCTGTAAGAAAGAACAGAGGAGACCCAAAGCAGCACATTAGGAGGTAAATATGAAACTGCTCCACTGGGCTACTCTGCCCCATAGCTCTCAACCCCCCAAAACAATTTGACCTTCCACTTCGACTGTCATTTAGATTTTGGCCCCTTATATGATTGAGTTTGACACCCCTGATGTAGGTTGTCTCTAACACTTGTCTTTTAGTTTTTTGCATGCGATTTCTGCACACCATTTGTGTTTTTATATGCAGAAAAAACGCGTGCCGTTTTTTCACATCAACTAATGTAATTAACCTCCTGGGCGATAATCCCGAGCTGAGCTTGGGGTATGTCGCGCAGGAGGATTTCTCAGGCCCTGGTGGGCCGATTTGCATATTTTTTTTTTTTTTTTGTTACACGTGTAACTTCTGATCTCCGCCGATCCGCCTCTACCCGCCGTGCCGCGCAGCCCCCCCCCCCCAGACCCCTTGCGCAGCCTGGCCAATCAGTGCCAGGCAGCACTGAGGGGTGGATCGGGACTCCCTCTGACGTCACGACGTCGGTGACGTCATCCCGCCCCGTCGCCATGGCGACCGGGGAAGCCCAGCAGGAAATCCCGTTCTGAACGGGATTTCCTGCTTACTCTGATCGCTGAAGGCGATCGGAGTGGGTGCGGGGATGTCGCTGCGCAGCGGCTATCATGTAGCGAGCCCAGGGCTCACTACATGATTTAAAAAAAGTTCTGCGCCCCCTCCTGGGCGATGTAATTGTATCGCCCAGAGGGTTAATAGAGAAAACGGACACATTTTCAGAATATCCTGCAGATTTTTTTTTTCTGCGTGCGAAGAATGCATTTTAAGTGAACTAGCCCAGTGATTAACATAGGTTTGCAGTTTAACCACTTAAGTTTATCTGGACGGATATATCCGTCCAGATAGATTGTGCTGCTCCTGCTGCCTGAGGCGCGCTGCTGCCATTAGCCCCCGATCAATGAATGGGAATGTACTTCCCATTCATCGATCTAAGTCCCCCGCAGAATAACAGACGGTCTCTTATCAGAGGCCAAGGTCTTTCTGCAAAAAAAAGTTTCCTGTCCCCTTTCTTGTTACTGGAAGCGAGATCGTTCAATTCCCGGACTTTTTGACTGTGGCCAAATAGTAAACTACACCCACATACATTATTTAATTAAAAAAATTACATTATATTACATTTAAAACTAGCAGTTTACCTCCCTCACCAAAAAAATTCCTAAATACATTTTTTAATTAAAAAAAAAAAGTTGGTTACCGAAGGGTCTGAACTTTTTAAATATGCATGTCAAGAGAATATATTATTTTTTTAAAATTATAAGCTTGTAAATGGTGATGAACGCAAATTGAAAAAATGCACCTTTAATTCTAAATAGAATATCGGTGCCATACATTGTGATAGGGACATCATTTAAACGGTGTAAAAACTGGGACAAATTGGCAAATAAAATACATGAGTTTTAATTACGGTAGCATATATTCATTTCAAACTATAATGGCCAAAATCTGAGAAAAAATGAATTTTTTTCCATTTCTTTCTTAACCAGTTCGGCCTATCTGGACGAGCTTCCTCGTCCAGATAGGCACTGGTGCTGCCGCCGGCTCGTGCGCGCGATCGGGCGCGCCCCCGCGCGCGCTCCCGCTGCCCGCCGCTAGCCCCCCGATCAGTGAATGGGAATATAATTCCCATTCACCGATCTAACTTCCCCGCAGAAATACAGACGCTTTCTCTCCAGAGAGCGCGGTATTTCTGCCCCCAGGAAACAACTCCTCAGCATTTTAGTTCCTAGATGCGAGCTGGTTCGCATCTAGGACTTTTTTCACTGTGGCCATCTTGTGGCCAAATAGTAAACTGCACCCACATACATTTTTGATTAAAAAAAAACATTATTTTACATTTAAAATTAGCAGTTTCCCTCCCACACCAAAAATTACCCACATACACTTTTTTTATTTAAAAAAAAAAAAAAAAAAAATTAAAAAAAAAAACAAAAACATAAATAGTTACCCAAGGGTCTGAACTTTTTAAATATGCATGTCAAGAGAATATGTTATTATATTATTTAAAATTATAAGCTTATAAATAGTGATGGACGCAAATTGAAAAAATGCACCTTTATTTCTAAATGAAATATCGGCACCATAAATTGTGATAGGGACATCGTTTAAATGGTATAATAACCGGGACAGATGGGCAAATAAAATACATGCGTTTTAATTACGGTAGCATATATTAATTTCAAACTATAATGGCCAAAAACTGAGAAATAATGAATTTCTTCCGTTTTTTTCTTATTCTTCCTGTTAAAATGCATTTACAGTAAAGTGGCTCTTAGCAAAATGTATCACCCACAGAAAGCCTAATTGGTGGCGGAAAAAACAAGCTATAGATCAATTCATTGTGATAAGTAGCAATAAAGTTATAGGCGAATGAATGGGAGGTGAACGTTGCTCGGATGCATGAGATTTTCGGACCGCGGCGCTGAACCGGTTAATCTTCCTGTTAAAATGGATTTAGAAAAAAAATTCTTAGCAAAATGTACCAACCAAAAAAAGCCTAATTAGTGGCGGAAAAAAACAAGATATAGATCAATGAATTGTGATAAGTAGTTATAAAGTTATTGGCGAATGAATGGGAGGCTGAAGTGGTTAAATTAGTTTTTCTGTGTGGAAAACGCACACGAAAACAGTCAAGTGTGTCCTCTGCCTTATTGTTAAGTCTGACACTCTGTATGAAACAAAAATAAAATGCCTTCTTTCTATGTGTAACATGTACCCCTGCGTAGTCAAGCCCATTTCGTTTCCTGTCTTGGCCAATCCACTTAGTATGTGTCCATTCAGTCTCAATGTGTACTTACTTTTTTGCCACTCCTCCAGGCATCTTTGACAGAAGGATGCTTTTTCTTTCCCCATTCAGGTTGTGACGGTGGGACAGATGGAGAGTGAGCTTCCAAAGGCTGCAGCATTCCCGGAAGATCCAGCTGCCAGGTCTACTAAGAGTTTGATGAGAAGAGTGAGTATTAAAGTGGGACTACAGTCAAAATATTCCCTTTGCTGTAACAAATTACCCACACTCTTATTTCTCAGATCAAACTTAAATAAAAGAAAAAAAAAATGTGCCTGCAAAGTTTGTTACATTTTGTCCTGGGTTTTGTCAGTGTGCTGCAGTGAACTCTCCAGATTGGTGGGACTGCTGCTTTATCTGACCACAGCACATAAAAGGCTCTTATATACCACAGAGTTTCTGTGTGCAAAGTGAATTTATTTGTATCTACTGTATTCTTCCTGACTGCAAAGTTTTTCCTTATTTAAACTTGAAATTTCTTTATAATACTAGATGGCTCATTGCTTAAAGAGACTCCGTAACAAAAATTGCATCCTGTTATCATCCTACAAGTTCCAAAAGCTATTCTAATGTGTTCTGGCTTACTGCAGCACGTTCTACTATCACCATCTCTGTAATAAATCAACTTATCTCTCTCTTGTCAGACTTGTCAGACTGTGTCTGGAAGGCTGCCAAGTTCTTCAGTGTTGTGGTTCTGTGATGTATCTACCCCCTCCAGGCCCCTCTCTGCACACTGCTGTATGTTATTTAGATTAGTGCAGCTTCTCTCTGCTCTATTATCTTTTACAAGCTGGATAAATCCTCCTCTGAGCTGGCTGGGCTTTCACATACTAAGGAATTACATACAGGCAGAGCTGTCTGCACTCTGCAGGAAGAAACAGCCTGACACTTCAGTGGAAGATAGCTGCAGGGGGAAAGAAACACACAAATGATCTCTTGAGATTCAAAAGGAAGGCTGTATACAGCCTGCTTGTGTATGAATGTATTTTCTATGTGTGGACATACTGTACATCAACCTACTTCCTGTTTTGGTGGCCATTTTGTTTGTTTATAAACAAACTTTTTAAAACTGTTTTTAACCACTTTTAATGCGGTGGGGAGCGGCGAAATTGTGACAGAGGGTAATAGGAGATGTCCCCTAACGCACTGGTATGTTTACTTTTGTGCGATTTTAACAATACAGATTCTCTTTAAGTCCTCCCGAACTGTTTTTTTTTTTTTTTTTTTAATTACATAGTTTTAATGCTGTGTTCGTTGTGGTACTTTGACAATATGTCACAGCACCATCCTCCCACTTCAGTGCCCCCAACCCCCGCTTTGCTAGCCGTGGATTATGAAGGAAGTGTCAGTTCCTCCTCCCCTCTGCCCGTCCTTAGTCCCGCCCCCTCCACTCGCCGCTTATAGTTCCTGACAAGTGTTACGGTACGCAGGGGAGCTGCGCTGTGTGTGGGCTTGTTGAGGTCAGAACGATAGTCAATTACACAAGACCACACGCAGTGCAGCTCCCCTGCACGCTGTGTGCTGTAAAAGATAGGACAAGAGGGCAGCATCATCAGAGGAGCGGAAGCTAAAGTGCAGAAGCAGAGCTCAGTAGGGATTGAATGTTCCACTACAACAAAGGATGTTGCACTCAAGATAAGAAATATTTAGAGCATGCAAGAGCATTTTAGTTGAATCTCGTGTAAGGAGTGAGCAAATTTGTCCTATCTTTTAAACTTGTAGCATTCTCTTATAAAGCTCTCAATGTCCTTCCTCATCTCCAGGTACCATCCAACCTAAAACTGTCATTCTACAGATGAAATCCTCCTGTCCTGTAGTTTAATCAGCTTTTCTCTTGTATCAGGACTTCTCATGCCCTTTACCCCTACTTTAGAATGCTTTTCCACACCACCACTGCCATGCTCCGAAACCTTTAAAGCACCCTTAAAACAACTCTTCAGTGAAGCTTCTAATTCGTCATAGTTGCCCTTCAGAGATATTTTCATAGCCAGTATGAAAGTATGTTCTCAAATTTGGGTGCCAGGTAAAGCTGCTAATAGAAAATCTGCAGCATTACCGATATGCTACTAGAGGGCACTTGCTAATGGGGATAGAATATCAGTAAAATTACCGATATCCTACTATCACTTTACCCACCCTTCTTCTCACACTAACCTTCCCTCATAACCAATCCTAACATTACTTTTCCAACACTTAACACTAAGCACCCCCACCTGTGGCTAACTTAAAGAGAACCAGAGACAAAACATATAGATTTATACATACCTGGGGCATCCTCCAGCCCCAACAGCATGGATCGCTCCCATGCCGCCACCTCTATGGCCGGTACCAGGTCCCGTCACTTCTGCCGGATGCGGCCAGTTGAACGCATCTGCAGGGACTCCCTCCCTTTCTTCAGTGCCTGCTTTACGCATGTGCCTGCCCAGTACGGAGGGAGCGCACTGCGCTTGCGTCGACTGGCCCTGACTGGCCAAAGTGACAGTACCCAGTACTGGCGATAGAGGCGGAGGACGGCGTTGTGGGTGCGATCCATGCTAATGAGGCTAGAGGAAGCCCCAGGTATGTATAAGTTTGTGTTTCGTCTCTGGTTTAATGGCAATGTGGGGATCAGCTGCATAATAGCCAGATCACTTTAACCCCCTCGCTATATGCGCCACAATTTTTGCTCATTCCTTCATTCTCTGTCCCGCTGCTATATGCACCAGCTTTCAACGCTTCCTCTATATCCAGCACCTCTGGGGCCCAAATTGTCCGCTGGGCACTACTATAGCTGTAACATTGCGGAAAGCCGAGGTTCCCAATTTTTCTTCTTCATCCTCATCTGCTAGCCCTTTCAACTCTTTACTTATTGTAGGTGGGGGGAGGATTCTTCACCCCACACCATAGCAGCGTACCCACCAATGTCAGGAAGTATGTGGGCTTGAATTGGTCATTAGCAGAGACCACTGCTTGCCAGCTCAGCCATCCTGTGCAATACTAACTGACCTGGATCAAGAGGGGGTACCACACTGTTATAATATATAAAAATAATAAAATGTGAAAACTGACAACAAAATTTAAATCCTGTTCATCCCCATACAAATAGTATTGTGTCCCCAGTGTGGATGTTGCACACTAAATATACATATACTGTATGTACTTCAATACATATACTGTATGTGAATAGTTCTATAGAAAGCAGTGCAAAATTCTGCCTGGGGTTTTCACATTCACATGCATTAAAATGCAACATAGCATGCATGGTGTGAATGAACACTAATCTGTAACTATTTTTTATGCTGGAACAATTGTTTAATGGTTTGTTTTAGTAGTATGTTTTCTTAATTCACCTTTATGTTTTTGATTAGGCTGGAAAAGAATACGGTAAATGGGGGTATCGTGGTGGTAAGTAATGGTACCATGTCTCCGTTATGTAACTCTATAATGGTCGAATGCAAAATTGAATAGGAAGAATGGGGGAGGGGGGAGTAGAAAGAGAGGGCAGATTAATACAATACTGAAGTTGTTGAGGACTAGTTCCCCGTCTGGGCACAGTGAATCACTTATTTGCCTGAGTGTGTTTTCAGGCCAATTTATTGTGGCTTTAACCTCTTTATTCGGTTATTATTGTGGGGATTTTTATTTATTTTAGGGCTTGACAATGGAAGGATAGAAGAATTGGAAGAACATAGAAAGGGAAAGTGTTTAAGAATGAGGTTGTTTTGGTGGAGGGGTTACAATAAAGAGACACTGAAGTGAGAATAAATCTCGCTTCAGAGCTTATATTCAGCAGGGGCTTGTGTGCCCCTGCTAAAACGCCGCTATCCCGTGGCTAAACGGGGGTCCCTTACCCCCCAAATCCCCCCCCCCCCCCCCTGCAAAATCCGCCAACCAAATTGGTCGTAGATTTTGCTGCTGTTGAGGCAGGGCTAACGGCTGCAACCCAGCCTCTCAGCGCAGTCTTTCAGCGGCGCATCGCCGCCTCTCCCCCGCCCCTCTCAGCGAAGGAAGACTGAGAGGGGCGGATGAGAGGCGGAGATACGCGATGATAGACGCGCATGGAGGCAGGGCTGCGGCCATTAGCCCTGCCTCAACAGGAAGAGATCCCCGGGACTCCATGAGAGGATTTGGGAGGTGAGGGACCCCCGTTTAGCCGCGGGATAGCGGCGTTTTAGCAGGGGCACACATGCCCCTGCTGAATATAAGCTCTGAAGCGAGATTTATTCTCGCTTCAGAGTCTCTTTAAGGGGGGTAGCTAGGACATGGAGGATGAGTTTTTAGTGTTGGGGAGAAGTTTTAGTTTGGGGCGTTACATTTAAAGGTTGATTGTGAGGAATAGCTATAGTGCAATAAGGGATTTAGTTAACTTATGGATGTCAGTTGCTGTGATATGGAGTGGTAATAGTATTTTATTTTAGGGAGATGTGCAGCTGGCATAGGGCAGAAATAGATTGTTGGCTTAGAAACTAGAACTTTTCGAAAACAGGCTGCTGTAAATGCGGCCCTGCACACGGCGAGCCATCACACGAGGTCCTTGGTCAGGGGCATCCCCACCGGTCAATTCTTGAGAATTAGACGTAACTGTTCTCGCCTCGAACAATTTAAGCAAGAGCAGTGCATGCATGGTTTCAAAGTAGAGGTTACTCACATAATGTTCTGCTCAGCTACCTCTGGGCCCTAGATGCAGACAGGGATACACTCTTGTGCCCCCATGCTCGTCCCTCTGTGACTGATAGAAGAGGAGACCATGTCTGAATAGTTACCCAGTATAACCAACAGTGGGCAGAAATTAGAGTGGCATTAACTAGGTGCTGGCATGTCTTACAAATTAACCCTAAAATTAGTTTGCCCATATTTATTGATGTCTGTGACTTATACCTTGAGGCACCTTAGGCAATACAGGTTGACACCATAGCTTAAAAAGGGTACTTTACATAATTGAATCCATTAGCCCCAATCATGGTGCAAGTTGCATTACTTCATAGGGGAGACCTCATACACCTGCTGCAATAGAAATCCTTATCCCTTCCTGTGGGGCTGTGTGCAATGCTTTTAAGTGTTCAATAGATATATCTTTGTGAAACAAACAGTAATACATTCACGTGTCCATTAATGTTTGATTGTTTGTATAGACAACCGATATGGACCAGACAGCAATATGGACTTCACCAGTGATGACTTTACTGAGCTTGAAAAACCTAAAGATAAGACTCTTCCTGTTACTTTTAAAGGTAACACCAAATCATTGATTTTTAAAAAATAATAATTTTGTGAAGTCATCAGTTCCTCTTCCTTTTTGTCATTCTTTTGGAAGCTATTTTCATATTAAATGGTTTCTTTAACTGGTTCTGCTGCAGGGACATGATACTTATTTCCTGATTTCTGTCCCCTGCAGCCGACAGGACGCGAGTATCACGTCTCTACACTTTTCCTGTTGTTGTGCATGATCCTGCAGGTCCAGGTGCCTTAGTTCTAAAGTTACATAGTTACATAGTTATTTGGGCTGAAAAAAGACATACGTCCATTGAGTTCAACGAGAGAACAAAGTACAACACCAGCCTGCTCCCTCACAGATCCCTGTTGATCCAGAGGAAGGCGAAAAACCCTTACAAGGCATGGTCCAATTAGCCCCAAAAGGTAGCACTTATTGGTGCAAGGGAACATTCTGAGCCAATCTGTGCCTTTTTTTTTTTTTTTTTTTTTTTTTTTTTTTTCTTAATAATCACTGTTACAGCCAGTAACTGTGATCATTCTCCACTTACGGCAATTGGACATGAGATTCGCGTCTTTTTTTTCCCAACCTCTACGAGTGAGTCCCCCACTGCTGTGCACGATCGCAAGTGTGTACACAGGATCGCTCACGCATGTGCACACATCTCCATGGGTACTTGTGCACATGCTTGTACACGCACGCTTCTGACATCTCACAAATTGGTGCAAGGGAACATGTGTTCCCTCGCCAATCTCTGACTGGTTGTTGTGAATGATTGCTGTTACAGCCAGTAACCATGATCAGTTTCAGGCTGGGACCACTCTTGAATTACTAAAGGCTGCCGCAGTTTTCCAAGGGTAATTTCCCAGAACGTCCCTGGGACAGCACCCCTCCTCTGAGACTTGTCTCCCCTCCCAATTCTGGACAGGAAGCTATTAAACAAACAAATTTGCATAATGGACAGCAGTACATGTATAAATACAAGCCACTTACAATGATCCTCAGTTGTTTTTCCTGTCCCGGACAGGAGTGGATGGAGGGGCCTCGGGCTTCCATGTCAGGTGGCAGGTGCAGCGTGTGGGGCAGGCAAGGACGGGCTGAGCAGGGGACTCAGTGTGCTATGCACCCAGCGTGGTGAAGGCTTCTCCTTGGAGTGCGGAAGTTTTATGGACGGCAGAGCGCTAACCGGAAGTTCCGGCGGAAGCGCGATGACGTCATGTGCAGGCGTCCCACATGACTGGTCACATGATCAGGCCTGATTGCAGGCCCGCGGCGGTGATCATTACGGCAATTGGCTGCTGGGAACAGAGGCAGCTGCTGGCAATTGAGGAGGAGGGTAAGATTTAAAAAAGATCTGTTATTTGTCCTTGACTCAATGCTGTTTGGTGGATCATGGAGGACGCCGCAGGCCTTTCCTCACTGCAATCTGCAGGGACTGGCTCTGAACCCTCTCTGGTGAGATATTGTTTGCGCTGTTTCTGCGGATTATGCTGTTTAAGTTACACTGAGGGGACTGATAGTTTTTTCTTATCTATATTTTTCAGCCTAAACTTCCAAAAGCTGACAAAGATAAGGAAAAGGATAAATCATCTCAGTCCACTCTGAGTAAACACTCATCATCCTCCAAAGAAAGACGATGTGCTATCTGCAATAATCTCATATCATCATCTGCTCCTTCATCTAAGAAATTATGTCAGTATTGTACAGATAAAATTTGTCAAGGATGAATCCCCAGTAGTTTTCAAAGACTTAATGGGATGGATGCGCTCGGAGATGTCTTCAGCCATAAAAGAAATTAAGGATTCTGCTATAGCATCATCCTCATCAGCTGTAGCAGATCCTATGGAGGACATCCCCCCTTTGGAGGGCACTTTCCCTATGGAGGACACTTCGGCTATTCCTGATGTCACTGTCCCTATACCTTCCCTATCTGTTCCTAAGAGAAAGAGGGGAGAGGATTCAGAGGAGTCAGAAAATTCTGGGGAGGAGGGTGAAATATCTTCCTTTGAAGAGATTTCCGCTGAGGATACATCTGATAGACCAGACAAAGGGCAGAAATTTGCTTTTTCCCCGGATCTAATGAAAAATCTACTATCTGATGTGCATACGGCTATGGGTATTACAGTTGAACAGAGAACTTTGACACCCTTGGATCAGATGTACGAAGGTTTGTCAGATCCCCAGTCCAGTTTTATCCCAGTTCATTCTTCTCTAAAAAATATGATTAAGAAGGAGTGGGATGAACCTGAAAAGAGAGCCTTTTGGCCTCGTTCATTAAATCGTAGATACCCGTTTTGTGCGGAGGACCAGAAATTCTGGGGTACATCTCCCAAGCTTGACCCATCTTTTTCCAGGGTGTCAAAGAAAACAGATTTGCAGTTCGAAAATTTTGGAAACCTAAAGGATCCAATTGACAAAAAAGCGGATAATCTCCTCAGAAGAGCATGGGAGTCCTCATCACTAACTTTTAAACCTGCAGTAGCTTCAACAGCAGTGGGTAGGTCCCTGAAATACTGGTTGATGGAAACACAGGACAAGATTGCTTCTGGTGTTCCTAGAGAGGAGATATTAAAGGACTTTACTAAACTATTCAATTCCACCAATTATCTCACTGATGCAGCAGATGATACGGTGAAGTTGACTACCAGGACCACGACTTTAGTAAATTCTGCTAGACGTGGTATATGGGTAAAGACGTGGCAGGGAGATAACTCTTCCCGCTCTAAATTATGTAGTCTACCTTGTGAGGGGGAATTTCTTTTTGGCTCAAAGTTAGAGCAGACTTTGGAAAGAACTGCTGATGCTAAAAAGAATTTTCCTGTTAAAAGGAGGACCTTTCCACCCAAACGCTCCTTTCGTTCCTCTAAACCAGAACAAGACCCCAAGACTTCATCGAGAAAGAGATGGGGTCCAAGTAGGCCTCAGAAAGCCAAATCAAATTTTGCCCATACCTCCCAGCAAAATAAACAATGACGTCAGGATCCCGGTGGGGGGAATACTGGCCCATTTTTACGAGCAGTGGCTCCTTCTTCCTCAAAATCTCTGGTTAC
Source organism: Hyperolius riggenbachi (assembly GCF_040937935.1). NCBI lineage: Eukaryota > Metazoa > Chordata > Amphibia > Anura > Hyperoliidae > Hyperolius > Hyperolius riggenbachi. The sequence continues at coordinate 206,228,830 of NC_090650.1, read as the reverse complement.
AGAAAATTGTGTTGGAAGGGTATGCCATAGAATTTCAGTATCAATCCCCCCCCCCCCCCGCAAAGGTTCTGGGTAAATCAAAGGCCAAAGACAGAAATTCAAACATTGGCATTACAAAACGAAGTGACTATGTGTAGAATATACTCTAGCTTATGTTAACTTATTTCTATATTAATGACCAGACACTTGAGGTCGTTTCAAAGAGGTTAAATACAAGGGATTTATTTACAAATATACATATTTACAAGTTATAGCATACAAACTATGTGACTCACATAATGGCTCTATATACCCTATGCAGTCACACACGTTCATTAGCTGAGCCCCTTTCTATCTCACCGTCCATGTCCGCATTCCAAGAGAGCGAGAACTTCTCAAGCATTGTCTTATATCTGGATACCACAGGCATAGAGACTCCTCCTCTGTTATACATCATCAATAGTTCCTGCCCTTAGCAGCTGGGGGAAGGAACTTGTTGTAGCTAGTCCCATGGACCATTGTTGACCAAACCAGACAAACCAGCTTCCTCTCAGCTTTCTCCTCAATGGCCATTTGCGGGGGCTGGGGTCAGTGTCTGAGGCCATTGTCTTTGCTGCGTTATTTACTCATATGCAGATGTGTGTGGTTGTAAAAAGTCATTTATGAAACACAGGCTTTGCACAAGGCCCCAGCTGATCAACTAGATTCACTGTAAATCTCTCATAGCAACATAAATGTCCAGACATACTTTTCCATTAAGGCACACATGGAAATACAGTTTATACCGATAAAATACAACACTATGTTACTACAAAAAAAGAGTTATCAGAGAAGTCCCATCATGCCAGAGGGGTCGGGATATTATTCGCCGGTCTTTCTTGTAAAAAAGCCTCAGGGGGAGTTCCGCTTCATCCTCAATCTGAAAGGGTTGAACAAGGCTGTAAAATATCGAAGATTCAGGATGGACAATATCACCTCTGTTATAAGTCTGTTACAGAAGGATTGCTTCCTGGCATCATTGGATCTCAAGGACGCCTATCTACACATCCCGATAGAGCTACAGTCTCAGCAGTTCCTAAGGTTTGCCATCAGCATTCAGGAAGAGGTAAGGCACTTCCAGTTTAACGCTTTACCTTTTGGATTAGCCTCGGCTCCTTGGTTGTTCACGAAGGTCATGTCCGGGGTCTTAGCTGTTTTGAGGAAAAGATCTATTAATGTTTTGGCCTACCTGGATGATCTTTTGTTTTGGGGTGAATCAGTAGATTCCTTGAAAATCCAGATTAATTCAGCTCTGGAATTGCTCCAATCTCTAGGATGGCTTATTAACTGGTCTAAATCATCTATTCAACCTAAACAGACTATGGAATATTTAGGTTTTGTTATTTCTACTTGTGATGAGAAAGTGTGTTTGCCTCAGAGAAAGATAACTGCTATTCTTAATACTGTTCTTTCTTTTCAGACCACAGGTGCCATTACGCTAAGAAGGGCTATGTCGGTTCTAGGCCTTCTAACCTCCTCCTTCCCTGCAGTCCAGTGGGGACAACTCCATTCAAGAATACTCCAAAATTGGATCCTAAAAAATTGGAACAGAAAGGTGACGTCCTTAGAAAGAAGGTTGCTAATTCCTTTCAGAGTAAAGGCAGCTCTCAGCTGGTGGCAGAATCCAGTACGTCTGTCCGAAGGTCGACCGTGGTTTTCTCCAGTCGAAAAAATCATGACAACAGACGCCAGCTCCTGGGGATGGGGGGCTCATATAGACTCACTACCAGCACAGGGTCGGTGGTCCACTTTGATGAAAGAAAGATCGTCAAACAGCAGAGAGTTACAGGCAGTATGGATGGGCCTACTTCACTTTCGCAATTACATCAGCCACTGTCATGTTCTAGTACGTTCAGACAACGCCAGTGTAGTGGCATACATCAACAGGCAAGGAGGGACGAAGAGTCACCTTTTTATGGTCTCAGACCTCAAAAATCCTATTGTGGGCAGAGAAAAATTTAAAATCCATCAGAGCAGTGCATCTGAGGGGTGTAAACAATTATCTTGCGGATTACCTAAGCAGATCGGCTCTAAAGCAGGACGAGTGGGCCCTGAACTCGGAGGTTTTTCAGGAGATCTGCATGACATGGGCACATCCAGAAGTGGATCTATTTGCAAGGAGGAGCAACGCAAAATGTCAACTCTTTTGTTCCCTATGGCCCCAGGACAGGCCATGGGCGATAGATGCCTTTTCGATAGATTGGAGTGTCAGACTAATGTATGCTTTTCCCCCTCTATCCCAAATTCCGAAGGTTCTCAGCAAGATTTGTCGAGACAGGGCTCGATTAATTCTGATAGTTCCGTTTTGGCCGAAAAGACCGTGGTTCAGTCTATTACAGAGGTTATCGATCAGTCCTCCGTTGCTTTTGCCTCAACGTCTGGATCTATTGCAGCAAGGGCCAGTTTTTCATCCAAATCTTAAGCAGATGCATCTCTCTGCAGGGAACCTGAGTGGAACATTCTAAAGTCTATGGGGTTTTCAGATGGTCTTTCGGAAACCTTGATTCAAAGTCGAAAGAAAGTGACAAGAGTAATTTATCAAAAGGCCTGGCGAATCTATAATAGCTGGTGTTTGGAGAGATCTATGGATGTTCATTCATCGACATCAGTTTTAGAATTCCTGCAGGCAGGGTTTGAAAAGGGACTGAGCATTAGTACGTTAAAAGTTCAGACAGCGGCAATCAGTGTTTTCCTACAAAGAAGACTAGCCCAGGAGGAGTTCATTCTTCGTTTTTTTCAGGAAATTAAGAGGTTACGTCCAGTGTTGGTTCCGAGAACCCCGTCTTGGGATCTAAACATAGTCTTACAGGCTATGTGTGGTCCTCCCTTTGAGCCAATTGACCAAGTTTTGGAAAAACTGTTATCCTTGAAGATGGCATTTCTTCTTGCGATTACTTCGGCAAGAAGGGTAGGAGAGTTTCAGGCTTTGTCAATTAAGCCTCCCTACTGTATTATTTCAGAAGACAAGGTTACTTTGAGGCCAGATATTGCCTTCCTTCCAAAAGTAGTTTCAACTTTTCACAGAACTCAGGAGATATTTCTTCCTTCATTTTGCGAGAAACAGTCTAATGAGAAAGAAAAACCACTTCATTGTCTGGACGTCAGAAGGTGTCTACTTCAATATTTGGAGAGGTCTAAATCATGGAGGAGGACAGATGCTTTGTTCATCCTGTTTGCTGGAAACAATAGGGGGCTCCGTGCATCAAAGCCAACTATTGCTAGATGGATAAGACAAGCTATTCTAATGGCATATCAATCACAGGGTAAGGTCCTTCCAACATCTGTCAAAGCTCATTCTACAAGAAGTATCGCAACCTCATGGGCAGAGAGGGCTGGAGCTTCCATCGAGCAGATTTGTAGAGCGGCTACCTGGTCCAGCCAGAACACATTTGTAAGACATTACTGACTAAATTTATTATCAAGTGGTGATCTAGCCTTTGGTAGAAAAGTTCTACAGGCAGTAGTCCCACCCTAATGAGAATCTTGTTTATCGTCTCAGAGGAGGGGTGCTGTCCCAGGGACGTTCTGGGAAAGACCACACTTACCTTCGGTAAGGTCTTTTCCAGTAGTCCAGGGGACAGCACCCCTACTTCCCACCCTATGTGGGAAACTATTAAGAAGAAATTTTGCAAGCATCGTATGGTGAGTCCGGGTCATCTTTGTTATTACTGAGGATCATTGTAAGTGGCTTGTATTTATACATGTACTGCTGTCCATTATGCAAATTTGTTTGTTTAATAGCTTCCTGTCCAGAATTGGGAGGGGAGACAAGTCTCAGAGGAGGGGTGCTGTCCCCTGGACTACTGGAAAAGACCTTACCAAAGGTAAGTGTGGTCTTTTTTGCTCATGTAATGCACATTTTAACTTGCACTTCACCCATTACAGACCTTAGTCACTTGCCGGCAGTCTATTTTAAGCACATACATATGCACGTGCAGTCACTCCCAAGCTTGCACTTAGATATTTAGATGATCCAGAGGCTTCACCGTTTCTTCTCCTCCCTACCGTGCTCCCATCTGTGTATGGGTGCATTCTGACACTGCATGCATAGCCCAAGCCTGCGCAGTAGAACAAAGCTATACACAAGCGGCTTTGTACTACTGCACAGGTCCTACTCGCACCTGTGCAGTATGGCCGCACTCCTTCATGAACTGGAGCACGGCCACTAAAACAAGCTCTTGTCGAAAATGTCCAGAGGGTTCCAGGAAAAAGAACGGCTATGCAAACAAAGAATGGAGCTGTAACAATTAGTGCAAAAAAATGGACTGCAAAAAAGTCATAGCCGCACCTTGATAATAGCTGTGCATTCAGTTTTATCAACTGAGGTATATGTGACCTCATTAGAATCAGAATGAGTTGTAGGATAAATGGATTTGCCTTACTGCTTGGATCCATGTCACATAAAAAATAGGTAGGGACAAACTCGATCCATAATTCAAAAAGTCAAAATCAAAATGATGATCAAACTTGAGAAAATGTCAGGATAATTACAAGATTTTGAACCTTACAAACCACCCATATTTGAATAGCCCTGTGTGTTCTCTTTTCATAATGTTGACTTTTGTGGCCTTTTTGTGATGCCCATACTCGCCTGGGGCTCTTCATTGGAAGTATGGCGCTAACGCACTTGGTGCAAAAAAAAAAAAAAAAAAAAAAAGGTCTGTAGAAATTTACATGCACACTTTGGGGTGAATGACCTGCTAAATGGCCAGCAAGCTATCAAATGACACATACAGTATGTGGTAACAGTTAACCGCTGTAAGTAGTAGAATAGATTTCAGAGTTCTGATATTTTTATTTTTTTTCAATGACCATCAAAAGCAATACAAATATTTTCTTATTCTCTGTACCAAAATAAAACCCTTAAAAAACAAAAACCAACAGTGACAGAATTTAAAAGAAAATACAGTCCATTAAATTTCTATTATAGAGTTGTCCTTAGTAAGCCAAATAGAACAATGCTTAACCAAATAGCAGGGCTGTGGAGTCGGTCCAAAAATCCACCGACTCCGACTCCTCAGTTTAGGATTCCACCGACTCAGACTCCACGACTCCGACTCCTCTAATTTGCATATTACAATTTTGTTGATTAAAAGTATGTAACATGAAATTCGTCTCTTAACTGCCAACGCTTAGGAATTTTACAAGACAACTGAAGTGATAAGGATATGTAGACTACTATATTTATTCCCTTTAGACTAAAACTAGTCCTTGGTAAGGATCTATATCTTGTTTTTTTCGCCACCAATTAGGCTTTCTTTGGGAGGTACAGTATGCCAAGAATCATTTTATCCTAAATGCATTTTAACATTAATAAGAAAAAAATTGAAAAATTGCATTATTTCTCAGTTTTTGGCCATTATAGTTTTAAAATAAAACGTTCTACTGTGGATAAAAGCCACACATTGTATTTGCCAGTTTGTCCCAGTTATTTCAACGTTTAAAAAATTTCCCTAGTACAATGTATGGCGCCAATAGTTTATTTGGAAATAAAGGTGCATTTTTCAGTTTTGCGTCCATCACTAATTACAAGCCCACAAATTAAAAACTAATAATAATATACCACCTTGACATAAATTTTAAAAAAGTTCAGTCTCTAAGGTAACTACATATATTTTTTTTTATTGTTTAATGTACATTTTTTTCCCTCCATATCAAAAAAAGTTTGGGTACTATGGGAGGGAAATGGTTAATTATAAAATTCAGTGTGGGGATTTTTATTAAATAAAAATGAATTTTGGTGTAATTTACTATTTGGCCATAAGACGTCCTCAGTCATTATTCCAATTCACGTACGTAAGCACATGAATCGGAAGAAATGTGTGGCAGCGTAACAGGAAGATACAATGAATGCCGGCATCTCTTAGACGCCGGTATTCTTTAAATCGGGGACTTAGATTTATGAATGGGAATTGCGGTCTCATTCATTAACCTCCCCGCTAAGCGGCGGTAACAGCGGTGCACGCGTGGGCGAACAGTAGTGAGCGTCGGCTGCATGCCGCTTCAGACTTGCATTCACGGCCCTGGTGCATTCTGTGAACTTTGCAGGGCCGTGAATGTACTGCTCGGTGTGCATCAAGTAGTTAAATTAATGTTATATTACAGTAGATAACTTTCCAACAAAGATACATTTTGCACTATCCAATTAATAGACCATATCTGCCTGCATAACAACTATACAGATTCTATGTAATCTCAGTGTTTAAAGGAATACTGAATAAAGAATATTGTGAAGAAGAATTGGCAAATCGTACTGCAGGATCCCTGGCTTAAGAGTGAACTTCCGGAGAATCCGGAAGTTATTTTTAAGAAAGCACGATCAATCAAGAATAAGCTCGCGCCAAGTAATATAGGAAACCAGCAACAAGAGAAATGTTCTTCTGGACTTCTATTCCCGCATCTAGTAGGAAACTACAAATGTAATAAAAAACGGTGTGGGTGCTGTTCTTTCATCCAAAACCGTAAATCCACCATCTGTGATAGCAATGGTGAAACAATCAAATTGAAAGATTTCATCAATTGTAGTTCCTCTTTTGTTATTTATGTACTAACCTGTGGGTGTCAAAATAAATACTATGTCGGTAGAACCACCAGACCCCTGCGACAACGGTTAGGCGAACATAAGAGGAAGATCCTGGACGGGTGTACAAAACATACAGTCCCAAGGCATTTTTTGGAAGCACATGATGGCAAAGTGGATAGTTTGAAGATCATGGGGCTGGAAGTCATCACTAAGAATATTAATAAAGGCTTGAGATACAAGAGGCTCTGTGAACGTGAATCCTATTGGATTTTTAAACTAAATTCCCTCACTCCAGCAGGCCTTAATGAGGGATTAGAAGTAGCCACGTACATATAGGATCAACTATATAAATGTACAATTTCTGTCCACGAAAAATTGGGGGAAGATGATAAACACGCCTTCATGTGCTTATGATAAGCTTATGATTGAAGGTTCTATGTATTTATGCATTTATTTTGATCATTTATGTATATGTCTATTTGTTGATTTATCCATCCATCAACTACTTATAGACGTATGCTTATGAGTTTTTATGAAGCCATGTGTATATGTATATGTATTTATTATTTTTTAAGCTTATTGATAGGTTTATATTTGATAGTCCTGAATCATCTAGTAATTTGATCCAGGACTTTAGTTGCTATAATGTACAAAAATGTGGAGATTCATAAGGTCTTATGGCATTAGATTTATTATTAATATTATGTATAGGACTGCCCATAGTTCGAATAAGTTGGGAAGATTCATATGAATTTATATTTATATTTATATTTATATTATTTATAAGTTTTAAATTGAAATTTTATGTGTTATATTAGCTATTCGCCCGATACGGGCAGCGGTGATGGAATTTAGAGATTAATCAATAGCCGCACCGCCCCCACTCGGAAGAGCGAAGCCTTTGTAATTGTTTTTGTCCCCGCCGTCACTAGGCAACATGACGTTGCACGTCCGCACGCCCTTCGTAAGGTGCATGCGCATTCCCGGCTCCCTACCCGGAAGAGTGAGGCCACTGTATTTTGTTTTTGCCTCCTCTGGTTGCCGGGCAACATGACGTAGAACGTCCGCACGCCCTTTGTAAGGCGCATACGTATTCACGGCATAACGGACTTCCGTAATCCTTAACCTAGGTTGCTAAGCAACCACTCGTACTTTTAACGCGTCCACTGCGCCATTGCGTCATCTGACGAAGGCGTTGAACGCCGAAACGCGTAATGACGCAATAGGCGCAGGCAGCTGCTACGATTCCGCCGCGTTCCTCCTCCCGCTGGCGCTACCGGAACTCCGGATTCCAATCACTGCTGGCCACAGTATTGAGGCGACCAGAGCTGGTTTTTCCATCTGCAGGAAGCGGTGATGATACACTCTTTGTGAGATATGCGATGTTTTATTTGATTATATTGTAAGTTCATTTTAACCCTTTTGCGTATGAAGCTAAATTAAAATAGTTAATGCACTAGAGAGCGCTTTTGTTTTCCCAATCCCTTTTAAAGGAATACTGTAGGGGTTCGGGGAAAAATGAGTTGAACTTACCCGGGGCTTGTCCATTTAATGATTTTGTATGTTGACATTTACAACTGCAATTGTGTTATTGCATTCCTTTCTACTAAATTAAGTACAGTAAAGTTTTTCTGTGGTCAAAAAGTTTCTATTTATCTTTATTATCTGATAAAAGCTATGCTAATGAGCCATGACCGAAATCCTTTTCAATTTTATTGTTGCAGAATTAAAGGCCGTTAATGTGGCATACATGAAGAATAGAAAAAATCGGTAAATATAACCATAAACACCATTCATTAGATTACCACAGTTCACTAATGCCGATGTTTATTTAAATAACGTGTTAGAAAATCAGTTAATCATAGTGTTAACATCAGTAGACCTAAATTACACTGGCACTGACTTCAATTAAATGTTTTTTTCGTTTTTTTATGGTTCAAGAAAATAACTGAATTTCTATATTTCACTTTCTAGACCTCCTCCAGCACAGCCAAAAGTTGAGGAAAAAGTGGTTATCGTAAGTTGTCTTATTTTAGAAAACAAAATTTAATTACTGAGAAATATGCTAAAATAGATCACCTAGAAAATAGCACTTGTTTGTTATAACAATGTAATTAAACTTGTATCTGTCAGGTTACCTTTTTTCTTTTCTTTTTTTTTGGACAATAAGACGCACCTAGGTTTATAGGACAAAAATCGGGGAATAATATGAAAAAAAAATCATTATTTCTCAGTTTTTGGACAAAATGGTTTAAAATAAAAGTTCTACTGTGGATAAAACCTACAAATTTGATTTGCCCATTTCTGCTGGTTATTTCATCATTTAAAATATTTCCCTAGTACATTTTGTGGCGCCAATATTTTTTGAAAATCAGTCCATCACTGATTAAAGGAGTTTTCTAGGGGTTTAAAAAAAATGTCACTTACCTGGAGCTTCTACCGGCCCCCTGCAGAAGTCCTTTGCCTGTGCCGGCACTCAAGGATCCTCCAGTCACCCGGCGCGGCTCACTTTCAGTTCCGCCAACTTACAAGCTGTCGGCCACTGTGCTTGCGCGGCCCTGGCTGCATGCATCCTCGCTTCCGCTCACATCGCCGGGAGCATTCTGCGCAGGCTGTTCTTGGCAACATCGTGCTGGCCCAGAAGTCGGCAAAACTGAAAGCTAGCCGCAGCAGGGGACTAGAGGACCCTTGAATACTGGCGCGGGCACAGGTCTTCTGTAGGGGGCCGGTAGGAGCCCCAGGTTAGTGAAACTTTACTTATTTTGTACACCCTTAACCTCTTGAGTACCAGGCTTTTTTTGTTTTTTTTTGTTTGTTTGTTTTTTGTACAATTCAGCACTTCACCGATTTTTAACCTCCTTTTCTTGCTACTAATACAGCTATTTTTGGGGGGTGATATTTGATTGCTGCTGCGTTTTTTTTTTTTTTTTTTTTTTTTTATATATCTATATCAAGAGAGAGGTGTGTGTGTGTGTGTGTGTGTGTGTGTGTGTGTGTGTGTGTGTGTGTGTGTGTGTGTGTGTGTGTGTGTGTGTGTGTGTGTGTGTGTGTGTGTGTGTGTGTGTGTGTGTGTGTGTGTGTGTGTGTGTGTGTGTGTGTGTGTGTGTGTGTGTGTGTGTGTGTGTGTGTGTGTGTGTGTGTGTGTGTGTGTGTGTGTGTGTGTGTGTGTGTGTGTGTAGATATAGATATAGATAATGTAAAATTGGCCCTGACTGTTTTCCATACACTACATGATACATATATACATATACATCAGCCTATGTATGGGAATAGATTGTGAGCCACTGCAGGGGACAGTTAAGTGACGAGGCTTTCCTCTGTACAGCACTGTGCTAGACCGCAGTGCTGTACACGTTTATTGTAGTTTTCTTTTTCCTTATTACAGCCTGCCGGCTCCGATCGCTCACCGCACTTTGACACCAATCAGCATTAGGTGGTCCCCAGGCAGCCACACAGAACCCCTTTAAAAGCCCAGTAATATACCCTCTTGACATACATATTAGAAAAAGTTCAGTCCCTAAGGTAATTATGTAGGTTTTTTTTTTTAATGCAAAAAGTTTTATTTGGGTAACTATGGGAGAGTGTGGGAGGTAAGGGGTTCACTTTAATAATGTGTAGGTTTTTTTTTTTATTATTCGAAAAGAAAAAAAAAGTATATAGGTTTAATTTTACTATTTAGCCATAAGATGTCCCCACACATTATCTTCCTGAGTGTACTGTTAGTACGCTAACAGGAAGTAATGTGTGTGTGTATATGTTACTTTTGTTATTACAATGACCGCAGGCGTCTCATTGATGCCAGTGATGATTGAAACGTGGACTTAGATTAATAAATGGACCCATTTACTGATCTCCCAACTAACGTGCGGCAGCGAGAACACACGTGGGAGCAGGCAGCGGCAATAGACTAATATCTACATCCCTTGGCCTGCAGATGAAGTTTCCCAGGGGTACATATTCTACAGGGGATGCAGTAAGTGGTTAAAACTGTAATGCAATTGTAAACTAAACTGTATGCATATTCTGTAACTTATTTAATATGCATGCAGTGTTGTTAACCATCAGTTTGTCATTATCTTTATTCTGCATCTGCAGCAACTGACTTTTTGTTTTGCAGGAAATTGAACCAAACAAAGAAGAACCCAAGAAAGATGAAAAAGAAAATGATGACAAAAATAAAAACAAAGATGAGAGTGATGACTCAGATGGGTGCAGCATTGTAAGTCACTGGATAAAACCGGTTTCCTTAGTGCTGTCCTTTAGGTTATTTCTGGGCTAGTGATACCTGGCAGTGGTATGCTGAAGATACAGTAGGGATTGGATGGATTTTGTGCTCTGCAGTCAAATTCACCAATGATGTTTTTGTGCGCTCATCCCTGTTTTTAGATACTTTTTGGTGCCTACTTTTGCCTTCTTTTTGGAACCTAAACTACAGTTTCTGTCACACTCACATTTAGAGCACAAAACTACATACATTTATCCTGTTTTGTTCCCACAATTACCATATTTTCTGCTACTAGAAAACACACCTAGGTTTACAGAAGGAAAGGAAAACATTATTCTTAACCAAATCATAACTTCCCTGGTGTTCCTTTGGTCCTCCTCCCACCATATAGCTTCCTGGTGGACTAGTGGCCCCCTTTCCTCCCCCATACAGCTTTTCAGGTGAACTAATGGGCCCCCTCCCTCCCCATATGGATCCCCAGGTGGTCTAGTGGGCTTCCTCCTCACGTTCCCCAATAGAGTAGTGGCAGCGGAGGAGCTTCAGGAACACTTACCTAATCCAGGGCTGAATGAAGCTGCACCAGGTCTTGCATCTGATCTGATCCATCCTCTAGCAGTGACCGCTTGCTCTCTGCATGCATCGATCTTCTCCACATCATGTGTAAGTCATGTACACAGGAGAACCAGAAAGAAAAAGTTGCGACCTGTTATAGGCCTAATTTAATGGGAGACCTGATGCAGTGTCATTCAGCCCTTTATCAGGTGAGAATGTTCTTGAAGGACCTCCACTATTCTGCTGTTGGGGAGGTAGGAAGGGACATAGTCAGGCTTCACTCCTCATTTTCTCTATTTTCGCTTTTTAAGGTGTTCTGATTTTTTCCCACACTTTTTAAGGTGGGGAGAAGTGCATCTTATGCAGTGAAAAATACTGTAATTTGCTAAACTATGCCTGTCTAAAACTTGACTTTTTTGTCATTTGTTCATTGTCAGAAGTTAGTAAATTGCTGGTCTTTTGACTAAGCTGAGCTTTTGATTAGGGAAAGTACACTACACTATATTGGGCATATAGGCTTGAATATTTAATTCTAATTTTCAATTGAACTTACTTGAAAATTAAAAAATTAAAAAAGAACCAAAGTGAAAATGTGGTAGATTTAAACTCTGCAGCAGTAAAATATAAATGCAATCCAATGTATGTGACATGTCTTGAAATCTTCTATTTGGGCTTTGTGAATAGAGCTAATCTGTTAAAAACTAAAGTTTCAAAAAAAAAAACCTACAGAAATTGGGGACCAAATAAATATGTATGCGCTGAAAAACTGTATTATTGAAAAACCATCTCAATAAAACTTGGCTTTTACTCAGTCCTTAAAATACATAACTGGGCTAGATACAAACATTTTCTTTTTAATAAAGTGGTTGTATAGTCAGTGTGTATTGCAAAATTTGACTGTATTAAACTAAGCCACACAACATCAGTCTTCCCTAGATCAGTCTTGTGACAGTTAAGAGGTAAAGAGGCGTCCTGGTATGGATAAAATTTGGTTAAAAAAAACTCAATAAAATATAAATAAGCGAAGTGGCTTACCTCAGTAACAACAATCACATGCGACAAACAAGGTTTATAATACACAGGCACCATGTTTTGCGGGTGCAAGACTGCTTCCTCAGGCCAATACAAGTGCCAAGACAGCTGTAGCTAATAGTATCCAGCACTTCAATGCGTAATAAACCTGGTTTGTCGCATTTGTGACGGTTACTGAGGTAAGCCACCTAACTTATTTATATTTTATTGGTTTTTAACCTAATTTTACCCATACCTCAGCGCCTCTTTACTCCTGTTCTGTGCTTCATAGCCCCCTTTCCTGGAAGATTGGTGGGGTCCCATCTCTTTTGTGCTTGGTGGACGCATCCAGTGACTGCATCCAATCCCGTTGAGACTCCTCGAGTGGAGTTAGGTTCATTGTCTCCACTTGCCTCAAGTGTTTAGCTGCCCCGTTCGGCAACTTACCTTTGTGAGTGGTTTTTTTACTCTTTAATAGCACATTTGAGCTATTAATGTACTACACTATCTGGGCTCCCATTGTGTCTGTGTCATTGGTGTCATTGTTCTCGCTAGGGTGTTTGGACACCCCTCCTCCGTACTTGTTACAGTTAAGGTAGAATCCTGATATAGTAAACCTCTGGATATTGTGAACTTATTCATAAGCAGGTTGAATATGAGCCCAGGCACCCTGTGGGACTCAGTAGATCACAGCTGCCTACAGATGAAAAGCTATCCCAATCCAGCCTTCTCAAATCATAAACAAAACTCTGATGTGCTGATCAACTCCCACGTGCAATTTTATAGATATTCTACCATACTCCGAGTCTTTTCCTTTGTCACCGCTCTTATCCGTACTCCACCAATATAACATATATGGACAAGGAAAAAAGAGCAGGGGGACTCCATTTACATGGTAGCTCCAATACATAAAACTTTAAGGGTACCCCTGACGATGGCAGCCGCTGAAACCGGTCGGGCTGAGAGTGTTGTGAAATACCACAAATCGATGTCTTAGAAACAAAGTATTGGTTTATTTACTGTACAGGAGACATGCACTTAATCATAGCAATGTCTGACTTGTAAAGCTCAGAACAGAAGTTATATACTCCCAATAACACATTACAATCATACCTCCTACTCCAATGATTGGATACTTACAAAATATCTGAGCTAACTATTGGAACACACAATACTGCATAAATTAATACATGAATACATATACCGTATATACTCGACTACAAGTCGAGAAATTTAGGTCTGATCTATTTTTGTAAAGTAGGGGGGTCGACTTATACTCGCATCAGACCTAAATTTCTGACTTGTAGCTGAGTATCAAGTGCCCCCTCTACTCTGCATTTGCTCCATTCTGCCACCCTAGTGCTGCCATCCAGCCAGATTGTGTGTCCATTCTTTACTCAGATGCCTGAGTCACCATAATGCAGCTCCCCCCTGCAAGCTGCAAAATGGACTAACCCCCGCTCTGACAGCACGTGGTGCTTAACAGCCGGCGGGGGTAGGAGCTGCTCAAAGTCCTGTTATGTGTGCCTCTGCTCTAACCCCCGCTGGCTGCTCATAAATCCTCCGTCCGTTCTGGCCACAGATCACTGTCCTCGCTGGTGCCTGCAGCTCCTTTTCACTACACACAGGCTGGGCTGCCCTGCACAGTGACGAAGGAATGAGGAAGTGAAGGAGGGGATCAGAGCGATGGGACACGCTGAATGGAAGCTGAAGCCAACGGGTGTTCCGCGGTGCCTGGGAGTTTTAGCTGCATCCACACTGGGGAATTCACTGACAGCTGACAGTGACCCACCCTGCATCTGAATGGTAAAGTTGACAGAGCTGTTTACACAGCCCTGAGCACTCAACCTGGAAACTGTTTATTTTTTTAATTGTTGCTTTGAAGTGCAGGACTGGCCTTATCTTCCCTGTCAGCTCCTGTACAGTGTGCTGGTGCTTGTTTGAAGCAATTAACTCCTTATGATCTGCAAGCATGTTTCCAACACTACTGCTGCTGTTAATGTTGTGTATTAACACATTAACAGCAACACAGTGTGGGGAACATGCATGGAGATCATGCAGGGTTGCTCCATGTATCTTGCCTTATACATGCCCATTGTTAACCTTATTTATCACTTACTATACTGACAGAAGGTTTGGACTTGACCACAACTTTTCTGGGTAGGCTTTTATTTGAGATATTAATAAATACCAGATTAAGAGGGTCAAATATTGGGGTCAACTTCTATACGAGGTCGACTTGTATTCGAGTATATACGGTAAATGCTTAAAGAGGATCTGTATTGTTAAAATCGCACAAAAGTAAACATACCAGTGCGTTAGGGGACATCTCCCCGCCGCATTAAAATTAGTCAAAAACAGATTTAAAAAGTTTGTTTATAAACAAACAAAATTGCCACCAAAACAGGAAGTAGGTTGATGTACAGTATGTCCACACATAGAAAATACATCCATACACATGCAGGCTGTATACAGCCTTCCTTTTGAATCTCAAGAGATAATTTGTGTGTTTACCTTTTGTCCCCCTGCAGCTCTCATCCACTGAATACTAGTGACAGGCTGATCTTTTCTTCCTGCAAGACAGCTCTGCCCTGTCTGTAATTCCTCAGTATGAGTCAGCCAGCTTCTTTCACAGCCTAACAGAGGAGGATTTTTATCCAGCTCTTTTCTCTCACTGATAAGAGAGCAGAGACGCTGCTGGTTTATGTAAATGAAACACACACGGGAGTGTGCATAGAGGGGCCTGGAGGTAGGCGTGCATAACAGATCAGCACAGGAGAGTTGGCAGCCTTCCAGACACAGGGCGACAAGTCGGACAGGGGAAAGATTTATTACAGAGAGGGTGATAGTAGAAAGTGCTGCAGTAAGCCAGAGCACATTAGAATAGGTTTAGGAACTTGTAGGATGGTAGAAAAAAAGGATGACGTTTTTGTTAGTCTCTTTAAATAGATGAGGTCAGTTAGTCGTTAATTATTATTAGAGATATTTGCTTCAATAGTAGCTTGTTTAATTTAAAGTTAGTTTGACTGATGAGATTCACACGGCGCCATCTCTTATCTGCAAGACAGCACAAATCATCCCTAGTAGCACATTCCAAACCCATGAAACCATGTGAAAGAAGAGAACTAGTCTTATACAAGTAACTGTATAAAGCAAAGGGAGTGTGGCAAAATGGCTTACAGGTGGCCATTTTATTTATCAATTTTACTTCAAGAGCGGACACTACTGCGGGAAGGAGTGGGAAGCACTACTTTCCAGTGGGTCCTAAAGGATTAAGGACAAATGTGAGTTACTCTGTATATATTTATTGGATTGATTAAAAGTTTTATTTATTGGATCTATTACTTAAAGTAGTCTTTTTTTTTCTTTTCCATATATGTTCTATTGGTGGAGTATGGATAAGAGTGGTGACAAGGAAAAAAAAAAGTATGGTAAAAGATCTATAAAATTGCATGTGGGAGTTGGATCAGCGCGTTAGTTTTGTTTATGATACAATGTACTCAGTCACCAGGTGCCAGCAAATGCGTCTATATAGATATCTAATGTATGACATTCTAAACTAGTAAACTACTTGGCCATGTCCCTTGAAGTTTGCTATGAATGGATTCTACTGTATCATGTGCCTGGCTTAAATGGGAAATCGGCTGCCAGCACACAAAGCATAACTACAAGTCCCATGCACATTGCACCCACCCCAAAACCCTGTATGTTTCACCCCAAAAGAGGCTTAGTCAGGGGTACAAATAACATTAATCCTTTCGGGAGTGGACGGCTCTGGTCCTTATGGGTTCCTTTCTCTATTGCGCCCTGTGAATACTGTGATTGGCTTACAGTAATCATAGGGGGCTCCTGACTGAGATGCGGAAGCTTTGCTGTCAGTGAGACAGCAGAGCAAGCGGGTGCAGCGACGGAACAGCAGGACAAATGGCTAGGGTGGCTTAAGTGCGCAGCGGTGAATAGTTGAAATCCTCGTCCTGTCAGAGCTGCACAGCCACCAGCAGGACGTAGATTCCAACCATGACGTTCCAGAAGTGATTACAGTGTAAGATGCACTGTGATAGTGAAATGACAAACTATAGCCTAAGTATGTATCTCCACCTTGTCTATCCTGCCTATTAGAGTGCGGGACTGTAGCCACAGACAGCTCCTGAGTCCTAATGATCCATCATTCAGCGTATATGTAAATGAGGCAGAAACCAGTAATCCATTATTAAGAAACTAGTAGACCCAAGCCTGTTTAAAAACGAGCTCTAGGGTATGTTTCTCGCCGCCCGCCACATTACTGTGCATGCGCGCGCACCCGCTGTGCACGTGCGCTCACGCCCGCCCGGCTCCCTGGCCCCGTCCTCTTGTCTCTGTGAGGCTGGGTCCGTACTGCGCACATGTGCAGTAGCACAAAGCATGGACCAGCTACACAGAGACAGCACACGTAGGGACACAGGTTTTATTATAGAGGATACTGTATTTGTAATGGTTGAAAACACAGCACGGATGGCCTAATAGAAACTATGAGCTATACATTTCATAAGGACCGTTTACCAGGATGCATGAATGGCACTTCTCGTGTATTTATGCCCAGAATGCTTCTGAACCCGAATTGTAGTGTTAAACACATATATCCAGGCACATCGCCTCTAGTTAGGATATTTAATAAGTTATTAAGGAAAGGGAGGTGCTGAAGGGGGTGTGGCCAGAAAAATAGCAAAAAACACAATTAACGCTTCGCACACTCGCATGCAAATGTTCAAACAAATGCATTCACAGATTCACTCATCCAGGCACCACTGTTATCCCTGCAGCTAAGTTAAAAGCCGGGGTCTTAGTTCACAGAAGAATGCATTCTTTTGCTTAGTCACATACACTGCGCAGAAGTACCCAGGTAAACGTAGGTGTCCTAACTCTGGCCCTGTAACATGCATAGTGCAGACGTGCAAACATTCATTGCATTAAACTTATCTAGGGATTAGGAGCACACATCCCGACGTCCTCTCCTGGGACAGATAGCACATCATACCAATCGCACAAGGGAGCTAACGTAATATATCCATGCGCACCATGCACATACACCAGCATAAGCTGTGTGCATGCTGACAAACACATACAGGGAAAGGATGGAGTGCAGTGAATTAAAACCCTGGCCACAGGGGTCAGTAACAAGAAAAAACATATATATCCAGGCACTTCGCCTCTAGTTAGGACACTAAATAAGTTATCAAGGAAAGGGAGGTGCTGAAGGTGGTGTAGTCAGAAAAATAGCAAAAAAATCTTAACCCTTTGCACACTCGCAAAGTGTAGGTGACTAAGCAATATGCATTCTTCTGTGAACTAAGACCCCGGCTTTTAACTTAGCTGTAGTGATAACAGTGGTGCCTGGATGAGTGAATCTGTAAATGCATTAGTTTTAACATTTGCATGCGAGTGTGCAAAGGGTTAATTGTTTTTTGCTAATTGTAGTGTTGTCTCACACACACTAAAGGATCAAACCCGTTGTATCTTAAGGGAGTGCTACAGCTGGAAAAGAGGGATGACGCCCCCTCTATGCAGTGTTTAAAAGAGTAAATCCAAAGTAATTCTTTATTGGTTTTATATAAAAGCATATGGCCATATGCTTATACATGGAACCAATAAACAATTACTTAGGCTGTTCCAGCTCTACGCTTTTGGTCCTGAACCCAACTGCTGCGCGGGAACGCAAAATTACAGGCGACAGAGCATTCATCGCTCATCGTCAAACGGGGTAGATGGATCACAACAAAGGGTCCCCATCCAAACCGATAGACAGGAAAGCATAAGTACCCTAGAATCGCGGAGCGATTCAGTGCTTTAAAAAGCTAAAGTTGCACAATTTTTAAATGCTGTATGTCCTAAATCCAAACTTGTTTGTTTTGTAAGATAAATTGTCAGTAAAAATATTATACGCTGTCACGTTGCAATATTCATTTAGATAACATTGACTTTCTTTATTTATTTTAGGATTTTAGTGGTGATGTTGACGAGTTTTTCACCAACCAGGATTTATTTGATTTTTTGGTAAGTCTATTATCATTGTACATTTAAGGTGTGGCTGTTTATAATGATAAATGCTTATTTATTTATATATAATATACATTTTTTTTTTATTTTTTTTTGTGTGTGACATGGATGTTTTAGAATAGGATAGGTCTGCATCTCACCCTTTTATATCTTGTACATTTTTTTTTATGCGGAAAGACAACATATTATACTGGAGCTGAATTTCTCCAGTCAAGGCCAGGGTGACTGACTTTGATTCAGGTGAAGCTAACAAGTATTCTAAAAGACACCCACATGTTCCTACATGTATGGCAACCCTGGATCCAACTAGAATTACATGGACTTGATCCTAACACATATGCCACATTTTAGCACAATACTAGGTGGTGAGCGTACCATTTGGAGCTCTCCGCCTCCCCTTTATTTCCCTTCTCCATTTTCTCTCTCTCTATTTTTTCTTTGTTTTTTTTGTCCTTTCTTTTTTGGGGACCCTGGTATGATGGGCTTAAAGAGTAACTGTCAGGCTGCAAAAGCGAATTTAAACCTCTATTCTCCTGTGTTAAACAGTTTAGAAGGAAGGCAAAAAGGCAATACTGAAGTTAAAAATCTCTTACTTTGATGTTTGCTGAACAGCAAGCCTCTATATTCCCAAGCTCCTAAGGAGGCCGGCAGGCAGCATATTAAATTCTGCAAAGCATTCTGGGGCTGCTTCTTCTCCCCACTGCACTCCCTTGGTCCTCCCCTTCATTTCCCTATCCCGCCCTAAGGCTGCTTTCACAGTGAGAAGTTACAGGCTCATGTTACAGCAGCTTGTATCTTGCAGTCCAGCTCACAACACCTAGCCACATGGCTAATTAATATTCACTGCACAGTAGTGTTGTCCGGATCATGAACCATTAGGATCTTTGATCCTGATCTTTTTTGTGAGTCGAATCATTAGGAAGCAAGGTAAGGGAGGATATTACATCACAATTGGCTTCATACAAGACAGACAAACATGAAACCTGCCATGAGCTGTCAGGAGCATCAATCTCTGCAAATACTATATAAAAATTCTGTGACATCCAAACGTGGACAGTGAAATGCATATGTAATGTAAGTACAGCCAATATTTAGCTACTGATATGTGTTTTTTTTTTCTCTGAGACCCTATACCTAACAGCTCCTCTTTAAGAGTTGGTGGCCATATACTGCCTCTCTTACTTATAGATAACTTTTCCATCCAAAAAATTAGATAATTAAGCCACTGAGGGCTTCTTTCCCCTCTGCTCAGTAAAGATTGTTTCAGTTTTTATGTTTAGACAGTTTGGGTTAACACTTTCCAACATGAGAAGCTATTACGCTGCTTGAAGTTGGCTTGTTGTGTAATGATTGTAATTTTTGTTCGGTCCTTCTTGTAAATCTTTTTCGGCACCAGTGATCGATGATCACACCTCCTCTAATTTATTTGCATAAATTAGGGCTGGTTCACACAGACGTCTGCCCCGCATTTACCGCTGGCGTTCGGGACTTGGCGTTAAATGCTCCCATTCAAGTGAATGGGAGCGTTTGTACCGGGCTTTTACCGGCATTTGCGCAAACGTGGCGTTCAGATCCCGATTTTTCCCTGGCGTTCGAGGCGACCCTGGACGCTACATGTAGCGTTCTGGGTCGGTTAACCGCTGCGGCTAATGTCCCCCTGTGGGCGAGAAAAATGCTGAATGCAACTGAACGCCAGGGAAAGCCACTGAAAGCTCGAACACGACGCCACAGAACGCAACACCTCCGAAAGCCGGGCAGCTTTCGAAGCCAACCAGCCCCTAGTGTGAACCAGCCCTTAGTGATACAAGGTGTACATTCAGAAATCACCTTGGTTCCAACAAATCAGAAAATAGGAATATGATTACAAATCTTGAACTAGCAGCAAAGTAACAGAAGCCAGCGCAGCAATCATTAGTAAGCACAAATCAGCTAAGCTACAGAAGCATCAATAAATGTAAGCGAGCTAAACTAGGCTATCTAATACATGTTCTATACAGAAAACTCTCCAGCTTAAAAAGTGTTAATTAATTACATCCCACTGTTGGTGGGTTGTGGGTGGATGATAGGGGTCAATCACATTATGAGCTTTCTATTGGCTTCTATGATTGACAGCCCCTCCACTGCGAATGACAGGAACCCAAGACTATGCTTGGAGTTTTGGTGACCTGTTCCCTGCTATTTCATGGAAACTGTTGTCTTTTTCATGCTGTGGAAGTCCTGGAATGTGTTCTGGTGCCTACGCACAACAGAGTTTCAAATTATTTTATAGGTTGTGAAAAACTGAAAATGGTCATTGGTTAAATTTTCTGCATTACGAGGTCATATTCACTGACATCAAAAGCCATCTCAATCAAAAACCTCTTAACAGCGGCTGGGAGCGCTCTGTACTTGCGCAGTAGTACTGTCCTGGCACATAACGCTCCCAGGGACGGGAGCACGCCTGGTCGGTCCGTGCACCTCGGTTAGGCTTTTGGGATGAATTTCGGGGGACCAGCGCAAACCCAGGGAGACCTGTGCCATGGAAGAAAGTGGTTAGTCAGAAACTCCTCATCCTTTTCAGAGGTAATTTTTCACACCTTCAGGGACCCTAAAGGGGCTGAACAGCTCTTCTCATGATACCAGCCCACCTCCCTCCTGACATTGCAGCCTTGTTGGGATGTGGTGGCTGTTATAATCAATTACAAGGATAGAGAAACCAATAAAAAAAATGTAATCGGAAACCAGCAAAATTTAGCAATAACTTTCTTCCTTTTAATATTGAAAGTGCAAAAAGTGTACAAGATTCTTCAATCCATAGATTCATCCATAGACATATTTAATTCAATACAAGTGGAGCATACACTTTTAAGACAGGCTGGTGCCTATTAACCAACCATACACTACTCCATCCATCTGGATAATGAAGAGTTGCACGGCACTTATCAGTAAACAAGACTGTTTGAAAATTAGTCTTTTAGTTCTAGGCTCACTGCAGCTGCTTCTGCTTGCGAACTTGGGTGAGGGGTGGTTGGGTAGAAGGTTTATGCGCTGAAATCCTTTAGAGCAGGGCTTTTCAACCTCGTACCACCAGTGGTACTTTACTGTTGGCTGGGTGGTACACTCCTGGTTTGCCTGCCACTTAATTACCAACCTGCCTCTTGTCCTGGTCCCATCCTGCCTCCACAAAGTTCAGCTCCCCCTTGCTCGCTCCTCGCTGTGCTGCCCTGTGGCATACTTCAGACCTCAGATCAGCGGTGAGGAGACAGCCAGGCAAATGGTACACAGTGACTGCAGGTATACTTCAAATACAGAAAGTGACATCACTCCACCAATGCCTCCTGCTATTTCCCTCCTATATGTTCCCCCTTTTCTTAAAGTGTACCAGTAAGAAAAAAGTGCCCCGGGGGAACTTACCTCGGGAGGAGGAAGCCTCTGGATTCTAAAGAAGCTCCTTGTCGGCGTGAATGCATGCGCAGTAGCGGCTCTCCGCTCATACACTGGCAGAAACAGCCGAGCCGATCTACTGTGCAGGCACACTGGTGGTACTTTAAATTTGAATGCGATAAAAGTGGTACAATTAGTGAAAAGGTTGAAAAGCCCTGGACTAGAGCACAGTTCCCCAACCCTGTCCTCAAGGCCCACCAACAGTACATGTTTTTCAGGAAACCACAAACATACAGGTGAGGTAATTTGTGTCTCAGCAGAGCTGATTAGCTACCTCTGTGGATTTCCACAAAACATGTACTGTTGGTGGGCCTTGAGGACAGGGTTTGGGAACACTGCGAGAATTCAGCATTTAGATGTTCTCGGGACTCTGGAGGCACCAGCAGCTTCAAATATGTGTTTACTACTTTGTAATGGCAATTTAGCAGCTGTTCTCTTAATCTGATGTATTTGTTTGGCAAAACCCTTCATTTTTCTTTTATCTGCAAAAACCCGTGTGTGTTCTGAGTCAGCCACACATGCTTAAAGGAATACTATCGATTGAAACGACTTTTTTTTTTTTTTTTAAATACTCTATATTAGTGTACACATTACCACTAGTGCTAGGGGCAGTTTATTTATTCATCCAGGTCTCTCTCTCTCGCTATCTCTGCTTAAAAATTCATTTCTCACACAGCTCATAGTAGTTTGGGTCACCCTGAGCTGCTTGGTTACTCTGTCACACAGCTCACAAATATATTTCACTGTGTCACTCACAGCATGCAGCAGACATTAGGAGAAATAGGCTGATCTGAGGTGGTAACAGGTAACTAAATGAGCTGTAATAATGCTGGAATATAACTTGCTATAACACTAGTCTGTGTTTACACTCAGACTGGCTGCCTGCTTGAGGTGATTCACTCCAGGCTGCATCCACTTTACAAGCTGCTGAGAGGGGCAGACCACTGTCTACAATTAGCATTATTAGTATCTTTATCAGTCAAGAGAAGCAAAGATGATAAACACACATTGCTAGAATCTTTAACCCCTTACCTTCATATCAATAAGATTCTTTCAGCAAGGTGATAATTAAACTATAAACTGAGGAGTTGATAGCAACTCCCCTGTGCAGAGACATGGTCTAGCCCTCTGGGAGCTAAGTATTCAATACATTTTGTATCCAACACTGACGCCAAAACGGACGGAGGATTTTACAGCTGAGAGGAACAGCTGTGTGAGGAATCAAATTGCTCCTAGTACTTGTCCTAATGTGTGCTACAACATACAGCATTTAAAAATAAATGCATACATCGATAGTATTTAAGTTTTCAAACCTTGTCCAAGGCATTCAACCATTTCACAGTTCTCGGCAGCAGAGAGAACATTTTTCTTATTTTGCTTGAAAATGGTGGTCTGCTTAAAGGGCATCCGAGGCGAAAATAAACTGATGGGGAAAAAATTGTATCTAACCTCAGTCTCCTAAAAATGACTTTTCTACATATCTGACAGTTTTATATTTTATTTAAATCTAGTTTTTAAGTTTTTAATGTTTCATTGTCTCTGCTCAGTGACCCCTTCATTGAAGTATGCCAGAGCTCAAATCTATAAATTATTGACCCTTTTTATTTCTCTCCTGCTCTCAGAAGACATTTACTGACAGGAAAGTGTTTTGTGGCTGTAATGACTTATCATTGAGTGTTATGCTATAGTCTGACCCAGTCCAACCGGGTCAGAAACTGTCACCTGCATACCTGATTAACTTTTTCAGGCAGAGAAAGACAAAAAGGAACACAGCATAGTTATTTGTGTGCTTGGCACTATACATACACATGTCTATCTCCTCATGTCACGTCACCTCGGTTGTCCTTTAATAATATGGAACGCCCGTTGTTTTATCTGGCTCACTTGGCAAACTAGTTATTAACCCATTCAGGTTCCGTGGTTTTCACGTGAGAAATGTTCACCTCCCATTCATTAGCCTATAACTTTATCACTACTTATCACAATGAATTGATCTATATCTTGTTTTTTCCGCCACCAATTATGCTTTCTTTGGGGGGTACATTTTGCTAAGAGCCACTTTACTGTAAACTCATTTTAACAGGAAGAATAAGAAAAAAATGGAAAAATTCATTATTTCTCAGTTTTCAGCCATTATAGTTTTAAAATAATACATGCCTCCATAATTAAAACTCACGTATTGTATTTGCCCATATGTCCCGGTTATTACACCGTTAAAATTATGTCCCTATCACAATGTATGGCGACAATATTTTATTTGGAAATAAAGGTGCATTTTTTCCATTTTGCATCTATCACTATTAACAAGTTTAAAATAAAAAAAATATAGAAATATTTCATCTTTACATTGATATTTAAAAAGTTTAGACCCTTAAGTAAATATTTACTTGTTTTTTTTTTATTGTAATGTTTTTTGTTTTTTTATAGTAAACATTTTATTTGGGTAGTTTTGGGAGGGTGGGAGGTAAACAATAGATTTATAATGTAAATGTGTGTTCATTTTAATTTATTTTTATTTTCAGTTGTAGTATTACTTTTTGGCCACAAGATGGCGGCCATGAGTTTGTTTACATGACATCACTCTAAGCGTAACACACGCTTAGAGTGACGCATCGGGGAGGGAACGGCGAGAAAAGGCGCAGCTTCCGAGAGAAGCTGATGCTTTTTCAGCGGGGAAGAGGAATCAGTGATCGGGCACCATAGCCCAATACATTGATTCCCTGGCTACCGAATCCGCGGCCGGGAGTGCGCGTGCACGCGCGCGATCGGCCGTGGTAGCGCGTATGGTTCCTGGACGTAGTTTCTACGTCCAGGAACCAAAATAGGCTAAAGGTGTCCGAGATTGATTTCAGTGATCAAAGGAGCCCTGAGACACAATACCATCCATGAGTTTAATTGAAAAGCAAAATATTTAATCTTTGATACTTAACCACTTCAGGACCACAGTCTTTTCGCCCCTTAAGGACCAGAGCCTTTTTCTCCATTCAGACCACTGCAGCTTTCACGGTTTATTGCTCGCTCATACAACCTACCACCTAAATGAATTTTACCTCCTTTTCTTGTCACTAATAAAGCTTTCTTTTGGTGCTATTTGATTGCTCCTGCGATTTTTACTTTTTATTATATTCATCAAAAAAGACATGAATTTTGGCAAAAAAATGATTTTTTTTAACTTTCTGT
Source organism: Hyperolius riggenbachi (assembly GCF_040937935.1). Taxonomy (NCBI): domain Eukaryota; kingdom Metazoa; phylum Chordata; class Amphibia; order Anura; family Hyperoliidae; genus Hyperolius; species Hyperolius riggenbachi. The sequence goes on along the minus strand of NC_090650.1, from coordinate 206,203,865 downwards.
GCTGACATTTTTCAAATAAAGTAAAATTTCTGTATACATGCAGCGCGAAAAATGTGGACAAACATGTTTTGGATAAAAAAAAAACCCATTCAGTGTATATTTATTGGTTTGGGTAAAAGTTATAGCGTTTACAAACTATGGTGCAAAAAGTGAATTTTCCCATTTTCAAGCATCTATGACTTTTCTGACCCCCTGTCATGTTTCATGAGGGGCTAGAATTCCAGGATAGTATAAATACCCCCCAAATGACCCCATTTTGGAAAGAAGACATCCCAAAGTATTCACTGAGAGGCATAGTGAGTTCATAGAAGATATTATTTTTTGTCACAAGTAAGCGGAAAATGACATTTTGTGACAAAAAAAAAAAAAAAGTTTCCATTTCTTCTAACTTGCGACAAAAAAAAATGAAATCTGCCACGGACTCACCATGCCCCTCTCTGAATACCTTGAAGTGTCTACTTTTCAAAATGGGGTCATTTGTGGGGTGTGTTAACTGTCCTGACATTTTGGGGGTGCTAAATTGTAAGCACCCCTGTAAAGCCTAAAGGTGCTCATTGGACTTTGGACCCCTTAGCGCAGTTAGGCTGCAAAAAAGTGCCACACATGTGGTATTGCCGTACTCGGGAGAAGTAGTATAATGTGTTTTGGGGTGTATTTTTACACATACCCATGCTGGGTGGGAGAAATATCTCTGTAAATGACAATCTTTTGATTTTTTTACACACGATTGTCCATTTACAGAGTTATTTCTCCCACCCAGCATGGGTATGTGTAAAAATACACCCCAAAACACATTGTACTACTTCTCCCGAGTACGGCGATACCACATGTGTGGCACTTTTTTGCACCCTAACTGCGCTAAAGGGCCCAAAGTCCAATGAGTACCTTTAGGATTTCACAGGTCATTTTGCGGAATTTGATTTCCAGACTACTCCTCATGGTTTAGGGCCCCTAAAATGCCAGGGCAGTATAGGAACCCCACAAATGACCCCATTTTAGAAAGAAGACACCCCAAGGTATTCCGTTAGGAGTATGGTGAGTTCATAGAAGATTTTATTTTTTGTCACAAGTTAGCGGAACATGACACTTTGTGGAAAAAAACAATTAAAATCAATTTCCGCTAACTTGTGACAAATAAATAAAATCTTCTATGAACTCACCATACTCCTAACGGAATACCTTGGGGTGTCTTCTTTCTAAAATTGGGTCGTTTGTGGGGTTCCTATACTGCCCTGGCATTTTAGGGGCCCTAAACCGTGAGGAGTAGTCTGGAAATCAAATTCCGCAAAATGACCTGTGAAATCCTAAAGGTACTCATTGGACTTTGGGCCCTTTAGCGCAGTTAGGGTGCAAAAAAGTGCCACACATGTGGTATCGCCGTACTCGGGAGAAGTAGTACAATGTGTTTTGGGGTGTATTTTTACACATACCCATGCTGGGTGGGAGAAATAACTCTGTAAATGGACAATTGTGTGTAAAAAAATCAAAAGATTGTCATTTACAGAGGTATTTCTCCCACCCAGCATAGGTATGTGTAAAAATACACCCCAAAACACATTATGCTACTTCTCCCGAGTACGGCGATACCACATGTGTGGCACTTTTTTGCACCCTAACTGCGCTAAGGGGCCCAGAGTCCAATGAGTACCTTTAGGCTTTACAGGGGTGCTCAAAATTTAGCACCCCGCCCACTTGCCAGGACAGTTAACAAACCCCACAAATGACCCCATTTTGGAAAGAATACACGCTAAGGTATTCCATGAGGGCCATGGTGAGTTCATAGAAAATTTTATTTTTTGTCACAAGTTAGCGGAAAATGACATTTTGTGAAAAAAAACAAAAACACAAAAAACCACAATTTCTGCTAACTTGTGACAAAAAATAAAACATTCTATGAACTCACCATGCACCTCACGGAATACTTTGGGGTGTCCTCTTTCCAAAATGGCATCATTCGTGGGGTCTGTCCTGGCATTTTACGGTCTCTGCAATCATTACATGTATGGCCAGTATTAGGAGTTTCTGCTATACTCCTTATATTGGGCATAAGGGTAATGCACTGTGGGCTGAAAGGAAAAATGAACGTCAAACGATCAATCAATGTGGATGCCAAAAACTTTTGAAAAAAAAAAAAAGGAGGAAGGCGTCTGCCAGGACATAGGAGCTGCCGCCCCAAAAATCCAAACCCACCAGCTCGTATGCCCTGGCAAACCTGATTTATCCATTCACACTGATCGATGTGGATGAACAAATCATTGCCAGAGTTCTTTTTTGATACAAAGTGTTTGCCAAAGCATATGAATCCCCAACACCACTCCTCGGCCCATATGCCTCGGCAAACGTATCTTTTTGACTGCGGAGGAGAAATCTCGTCCTGCAGCGCTACATGCACCGACTTGTGTGTAAGCTGACAGACGCGCAATGTTCTGTCAGGATGCACCATCAGTGCTGCAGCTGATTGGTCGGTCTGGATAGAAAAAAAGACAAAACAATACAAAAAGGAGGGGAAGGCGTCTGCCAGGACATAGGAGCTGCCGCCCCAAAAATCCAAACCCACCAGCTCGTATGCCCTGGCAAACCTGATTTATCCATTCACACCGATCGATGTGGATGAACAAATCATTGCCAGAGTTCTTTTTTTGATACAAAGGTGTTTGCCAAAGCATATGAATCCCCAACACCACTCCTCGGCCCATATGCCTCGGCAAACGTATCTTTTTGACTGCGGAGGAGAAATCTCGTCCTGCAGCGCTGCATGCACCGACTTGTGTGTAAGCTGACAGACGCGCAACGTTCTGTCAGGATGCACCATCAGTACTGCAGCTGGTTAGTCGTTCGCTCGGTCCACCTGGAAGGTTATTGGATGGAAAAAGAGAAAAAAAACCCCAAAAAACAAGCAAGCAGCAAAGCAATTACTTCATTAACATTAATAACCTTTGAACTTTTTTAATAAAAAACTTAACATTGCAAACCAAACATTAACTTCTTTGCCTACCTGTTTTTTGTTTTTTTTTAACTTGCCTCCCGAGGACAAACCTCTCCTCCCCCATGGAACAATGTGCGAAGTGCAAATCGCACAGAGTTGTGGCGAAATACATTACGCAATTTGTCCCAAGTGAAAGGAGAGGTTTCTGGCAGCCCTGTGTATTAGGGTCTCTGGAAACCCGATGTTTGGTTTCACACTGCATATTGACATATCCGGTGGGTCGAGCCCGCCGCACCGTATCGTCCAAAACAGACCTTCAGGCAATACCACAAGAGTAGCATTTGGCCTAGTAATGAACTGCGTCGCCATAGACTAACATGACTTCCGCGCCGATCGATATTGCCACAGAAGCCACGCAGTAACGTAGGCATGCACTAGCGTTAAGTCAAGCACTTCCGGCGTAGGGGGGGACCGCAAAGTGTGACTTTTGCTAGGCATTTTGCCCTAACGCATCGCAGCAGTGTGAAATAGCACTGAGAGACCCTTGTGTGCCTACCGCTGTGTGTGGAGTTCCCTACTCTCTAACAGTGTACCTGCTCGTGGTACCTCTCAAAACACTCCCCTAGGCATAGGCCAGGCTGGTCAGGACAGGTGGGACAATAAACAGTGGTGTCACGCCTTATTCCAGCCCTGCTGCAGACACGACAGCGTTTTCTTCGGATTCGTTGACCTGGGGTAGTCGGAATTGGATAGGCGTAATGCCTTCCATGCAGCCGGCTAGTTGCATCTTGGGGTTGGGCCACGGCACCTCCTGGATACAGGAGTTCCATCACGATCTGTTTATTAAATTGAATAAACGAGCCAGTTCTCCCAGCCTTACTGTAGAGAACAAAGCTGTTGTAAATTGCCAATTGAATGAGGTAAAAAGACACTTTTTTTATACCAGCGTCTTGTTTTTCGGGCAACTAAATAGGGCGCTAACCTCTGGTCATTGAAGTCCACCCCTCCCATGTTAGTATTATACTCGTGGACGACAAGGGGTTTTTCAATGACCTCAGTTCGCCGTTGAATTTCAACTGTCGTGTCTGCGTGAATGGTGGACAGGAAGTAAACCTCCCTCTTGTCCTTCCATTTCACCGCGAGCAGGTCGTCAGCACACAAGGCGGCCCTCTGCCCCCGTTGAAGTCTGGTGGTAATGAGCCGTTGGGGGAAGCCCCGGCGACTAGGCCGCACGGTGCCACAGCATCGGATTTTTTCTATTTTTAAGTGCTGAAAGAGGGCCACAGTTGTGTAATAATTGTCCACAAAAAGATGGTACCCCTTCTGCAACAAGGGTGACACCAAGTCCCACACAACCTTTCCACTGCTCCCCAGGTAGTCAGGGCATCCGACCGGCTCCAATTTTGAGTCTTTTCCCTCATAGACCCTAAAATAAGATGTATAGCCTGTGGCCCTTTCACAGAGCTTATACAGTTTCACCCCATACCGGGCGCGCTTGTTTGGGATGTACTGTTTGATGCGAAGGCGCCCGGTAAAGCGTATGAGGGACTCGTCTACGCAGATGTCCTGGTCAGGGGTATAAGCATCTGCAAATCTGGATGACAGGTGGTCTATGAGGGGTCGAATTTTGTGGAGCCGGTCAAAAGCAGGGTGGTCACTTCGATGACAGGTTTCGTTGTCATTGAAGTGCAGGAAGTGCAGGATGTTCTCAAATCGTGTCCTGGACATGGCAGCAGAGTACAGGGGAACATGATGTGCTGGGTCCGTAGACCAATAAGACCGCAACACATTCTGCTTTACTAGTCCCGTGTGAAGGAGAAGGCCCAAAAAAATTTTCATTTCGGAAACTTGGACTGGTTTCCACCGAAAAGGCTGGGCAAGGAACTTTTCCGGATTGGCGGTTATATATTGTGTGGCCTTACGGTTGGTCTCTGCCACAATTAAGTCCAAGAGATCCTGGGTGAAGAACAGATAGAAAAAGTCTAGGGCCGATCCTAGATTATCTGTCTCCACCTGGACTCCAGACTGGGCGGTGAAAGGGGAAGTACGGGTGCGGCGGAATCAGGGGATTGCCAATTTGGGTTTGCCAGCACCTCTGGTAAATTAGGGGTAGTACGGGCCCGTCTTCTTGGTGGCTGCGACTGGGATCTTACTGCACGTGCCACCGAACCAGTTTCAACTTCCATGCTGGTGCTCGCCACTTCACCAGGGTTTACGGAAGTACTGGTGCTAGGTCCAGGAGATGTTGTGCTGCTGGTGCCTGCCCCACCATGAAATCTCAGACCAGCACGAACACCACTCTGCTGCCCTTGAGGCTGATCCTGCGCCACCTGCGGTCCAACAACATGGGGTGTGGTACGCCTGGCTTTAGCCGGGACCTCAACCTCGTCATCACTATCGGTCAGTGAGCCACTGCTCAATTCAGGTTCAAACTCTGACCCGGAAGATTCGTCGAATGAGGCGTCCCAATCGTCCTCATCCGACTGGGCCATGTACCTGAGAACCTCATCATCGGAATACCCCTTTCTTGCCATGGTGGGCTGCTAAATTTAGGGAGTATTTGAGAGGTAGAAAGCTGTGGTCACTGAGTTTTGATAAAAAAAAAAAAATCAAAACTGAGGTTTACAGTGCCACAGCTATTGTACAGTGTTTTTTGCAGTGATCAGAAAAAAATTCTGTCACTGCGGTGGGGCGGGCTGAACGCAAGTGCAGGCGAGCGATTAGGCCTGATCGGGCAAACACTGCGTTTTTTTGTGTGGATCCTAGTGACCCTAATAGATCTGACTGCGATCAGTAATGATCACTTACAGATACTATATAGTACCAATGTTGATTAGCGACAGTGATGACGCTAATTAGTGACTGTGGTGCAGTGGGCTGAGCACTAACTGACACTTACAAAGGGGCCTAGCTAACTGGCCTAACTGCTAACACTAGTGATACTAAAAAAGTGACAGTTTTCACTGATTACGGTTTTTAGATCACTAGGATAGTGACAGGGGGGTGGTGGTGAGTGGGGAATCAGAGGCAATCAGAAACAATCACAGGACAATCAGAAACAATCGCAGGCCAATCACAGGGCACTCAATTCACCGGACAATCAAAGCCAATCACAGGCCAATCAAACCAATCACGGCACAATCAAAGCCAATCGCGGGACAAAGCCGATCACGGGACAATCAAAGCTAAATCACGGGCCAATCAAAGCCAATCACAGGCCAATCAAAGCCAATCACAGGCCAATCACAGGCCAATCAAAGCCAATCACAGGCCAATCAAAGCCAATCACGGGACAATCAAATACAATTACAGCACAATCAAATTGAATGTCAGCACAATGAAATTGAATGTCAGCACAATCAATTACAATGCACTGGGAAGGTGATTGGGGGGGGGGGGGAGGGCGGGGGGGGGGGGGTTGAGGGCGATCAGAGGGTGTGGGGGGTTGACTAGGTGTCCGCACGGGGCAGACTGGGTCCTGATCTGGGGGTGACGATAGATCAGTGAGGGATTACAGGGGAGAATAGATGTAAACAATGCACTGGGGAGGTTATCAGCAGGGGGGGGCTGAGGGCAATCTGAGGGTCTGGGTGATCAGGTGCCCCCAAGGGACAGTTTAGGGTCTGCTCTGATGGGTGGTGGTGATAAGCAGGTGATAGACAGGTGATCAGTGGGTAAGGCAGCTGTATACAAACGTATACAGTATACAGGGGGGTGGTCTGGGGGGGATCTGAGGGTAGGGAGGGTGATCAGGGTACCCTAGGGGGCAGTTAGGGACCTACCCTAGGGGATAGCGTCCCTAGATAGTGACAGGGAGTGATTGATGGGTTTTTAGGTGGGTGGTGGGGTGCTAGCAGTGGTGTGCTGGGGTGGTCAGGGGGGGTTCTGAGGGCTGGGGTGGGCGATCGGGGGGTCTGGGTGGGCTAAAGTGTGTGTTGCTGTGCTTACTGTCAGGGCTGCCGTCCTCTCTGATGGTCGCACGACGAGTGACCATCAGCGGAGGAGGCAGCTAGTATAATACACTTTGTTACAATAACAAAGTGTATTATACACTGATTGGCCAGATCGCGCAAGTTTGAAACCCGCCGGCGCTGCTGATTGGCCGGCGGGTTTCCGAGTAGGGTGGGGGCGGAGCCTATTGCCGGCGGCGATCGCGTCATTGATGACGCGATCGCCGCACAGCCACCTCTGATGCCGCCCCCGCCGGCTGGGGACGGTCGTTAAGTGGTTTAAAGTGGATTCGAGATGAACTTTTACAGATTGCATAATTGTGTTCCTTTCCTATTGTTTATAGGGCATTCCTCAAGCCAAATCCTTTTTTGTTTTAATGCTCTAATTCCCTGTAAAATGAACAAGCTTTGTCCACAGGTTTTCAGAGAGCCTTGGCAGTAGCAAGGGCTCCATGGGAGCTTATGCTGGGAATACACGATTCGTTTTTGCCTTCGTTTAAACCTTCGTTTCGATTGTGCCTTTTGTCCTTCTCGATCCCGAAATAATCGATCATACGGTTAATATCACCACCTACGGTTTCGTTTTTTTTTCCGATTCTGATGGTTTCGTTTTTCCAATGATCGAAGGCTGCAAAGAAATGAAACGAAAATCCCTTTTTACAGGGACGGACTAACATAAACGAATATATAATCGATCTGAACAGCCATCAAGCCTACCAATGGCTCGATTAGATGGATAAAGAGAGATAATATCAAACATGTTCGATCACTAGTCGTTCGTTTTTGGGGTCTATTAATCGAAACTATAATGAGATTATGACTGTTTTCACATACGTTTTCAACACTCGATTCGTTTACCGAACGAATCGAAGGCTAAAACGAAGGCAAAAACGAAACGTGTATTCCCAGCATTAGTCTGGGCAGGAGGAGGGGGAGGTATTACTAGCCAGAGATTTCAGAGGCAGAGGGGAGGAGGGGGGATTTGTTTTTTTTTTTTCAGAGGCTGAGTGCTGTGTGTAATGTTTACAAACATGGCTGCTGCCATTGTATCACAGGAAGAAATAATCCTATTCTATTGAAGCTGTTTTAAGATAGATTTGCTGTGTGAATTATCTAAACTGTAGATAAGATGTACAGACAAGTTACTTGTTATAGTTAGTTTTTCATCTCGGATCCGCTTTAAAGGACCACAAGTGCAAAATGAATTCAAATTAAAAAGAATTATTAATCCTTTGATATCCATTCTACTAGCTTTTTTAGTTTAAAATGAATTGCACTTTTGTTTACACATACCTGACAGCCTGCATAGGATGGGCTGTTACCGACGGCTAATGGCAGGGTTTATTGTGGGCTGGGGGGTTGCAACATATCATCTCTTAGAAGCAAAAGACCATTCCCCTCCAAGTGACCGACCTTGGAGTATCCCAACAGAATTTCAGCTAGGTAACAAAACTATCAACTGATTATAGCTACGCAGAGACTCCGTAGCTCAAGGACCTCTCCCCCTGTGCCTGTGAAAAACGGGGGAGGTGTCCTTGAGCTACAGAGTTTCTGCGTAGCTATAATCATTTGATAGTTTTATTACCTACCGAAATTCAGTTGGGATACTCCAAGGTCAGTCACCTGGAAGGGAATGGTCTTTTGCTTCTAGGTGATGTGATATCCCCAATCTCCATTGATGGGCGCAATCGATTACAAACTATTAAAAAAAAATAGTCGTCCGGTTGGATTTTGGTCAAACCAAAATTTGGATTTTCTTGTTGGTTGTGATAGGGAGCAAAGATTGGTTCGTTGATGGTGTAGTGAACGATTTTTCTTCCAATCAGAATTATTTGATCAATCGAACAATTTTTTTTTTACTAGAAATTTGATAGTTAGTGGCCACCTTCAGAGAAGTAGAACAGAAACAAAACAGTCAATGGTAACAAAACAAAAAAATAAATAAATTCCAGGGTGTTTCCAGGGTAGTGTGTATCTTCTAACCAACTATGTATAGATATTTCAGCCTGAGTGGGGATACCTTGGGTTATCATAAGTTCTCCATTATGGCGCAAAGGTAATTTTCTTTGTATCTATCAGTGGCCTGGAAATCTATCCAGCAGGCCCATTTCAGGTAATATTTCTCAAACTTGTCAAGTTAAATATAGTGAAGCTCATTGTACTTCAGGAGCTTCAACAAAAAAGGAGTACCGGTATACTGTTCTCACTGTGGAGGATACAAGAAAGGAGGACGATGTCCTCACCGTGAAGGAGTAGTGTGAAAACTAACATTTTCACACTACTCCTTCACAGTGAGGACAGTATTAGATTTCCAGTGTCTAGGTATCAGTCCTTTGGATGCATTAAGTAAAGTATTTGCTTAAAAAGTATTGATTTTGTTTATTATTATTTCCAGGAGAAGTTCAAAGTTTTTGGAATTGAGGATGTCCAGTTTATCTTGAAAGTTAGGGAAAAAATGCAAACTGCTTTAACAGTCCACAGATACTGGCCAGGGAGACCAAGGATGAAAAAGGTAATGCACGGTTAATTTAACTGTTAGTATATTGTTTAACCCATTTGAACCCTATTTCTCAATTGTACACCTCAGCAGTGGAGGCATTCCATTGGAAGCAGAACAATTTGGCACCGGCAAATGTAAATTACAGCTATAGCAGCGCTCTGAAACTAATTTGGATGCCAGCGAAAGACTGAGCCTGAATTGCCTAAAAACAATGTACGGTACTTGAATTACATCTTTCCCCACTATCCATGGCGGCCTGGATGGGGAATAGTAATTAACACCACTGCCGTTCAGGACCACAGTAAGCAGTTTATTGATAGATTTTAGAACCCCCTAAGGAGCTGAGAGTCCTTGTATCAGCCCAATAAAAGTCCATGTACCTAGGCGCTAAAATTTCAAATTATTACTACTGGATTGGTTCCTTCTCCATGAGGGAATGCAGTACTCAAAATGTTAGGTTTGCTTGCTGGACAGGATAGCAGACCTCCACCAACACCCTTTGTGTTCCACTCACCGCTGTCCTAGCCCAACCAATGGTCTATATGCACCTTGGGACTGTTCCCGGGTCGTCCCCCACCTCTCCAGCAATCGGGCTCCACAGATCACCCCAGACCTCTTCATATACAATAGCTTCCTTGTTCAAACCTCATTGGAAAAAAACTACCATAGCGTAATACTGCTAAAAAGTATTTATTAATAAAATGCAATTGCACTCACATGTATCCTCATAAAAACATCGCATGGAGTAATTTCTTAAACAGGCTCTCCCCCATTCAGGTGGCCAGGCTGGCATGCTCGTCTGCACGTGTTCCCCCGCTCCTCCGCTGCGCACACGGAATTCAGAGACGCCGCACGTGTCCTCCTGTCGCCGCTCACCCTAGACCTACACCAATCCGCTTCCGCATCAGACTCCGCCCTATCGATTTCGTCACTCAGTGACTCATCAGGGGCATAGAGTCGGATGCGTATGGCGGACTTTTTTATGCTATAGTGCGGTTCCTGCGCACGCTCCTTTCAACCTCCCCTGAGCCTGCAAATCTGCCTCCATCTAAAGTTTAAACAGGGAATTGCATATTCATCCATAAAACCCCATGGACTAATATCAACATTCCTATTACATTAAAATATAAAATATGATAACACTTTCATGTGCACATGTATAAACCGAACTGTTTAGGCTAATTGCATATTAGCACACCTCTACGATATAATACATCCATTACGGGTATATGTAACATAATTTCTAAAAAAAAAACATCTCTCATGCCCAATCTTCTGTGTCCCATGCAGTCCAACTCATTGTACCTATATTTTAATTCAATTAGATCCCATCCCTATGTTGTTTACCCCCCCCCCCCCCCCACACACACACACACACACACACACACGCACACACACACACGCACACACGCACACACACACACACACACACACACACCTACAGTCAATGTAAACATACCCCTCCCCACCTATACATAGTAAACTAGAGTCAGACTACATGCCACACATTTACAATTCTCCTAATCACTATACATCCCAATTACTCATCAATCCCCTACCTCATCCTCCCCAATCCTATGTTGAGGCCCTTCTTTCCCACTTATTTGGGTCAAGGCTACAAATATGACTAAAGGGGTTTAGACCCCCCCCCCCCTCCCAAAAAAAAGTAATCACTGATCCTTAGGGGGTTCTAAAATCTATCAGTTTTAGGCTGTGTGTTTTGTATTGGTGTTTTAATGATCTATGTTATAGGATTGTGCATAAACATACACACCGTGAGCGCTACCTCTTGATATACATATAATCTGACTATAGGAGGAGGCGAACAGGTGTTTTCTCTGCTGCATTTATGTTTAGCTGTAAGCAGTTTATTGGCTTGATCATGCGCCTAAATTTGTTGGCGCCATTTTTACATGTATCCATTCCATTTTTCAAGCGAATGACAATTCAATGCATTGCCCTGAAAAATACATGCTGTCAGATTTTTCCACAGCTGATCGCTATGGATGTATGTAACTCCATCATAGGAAAGCCAGGAGCCCTTTCTATTTCTTTTTTCATGTCTACAACAGTAAAATGCAGGGAGTATTAACCTCCTTAGCGGTATGGACGCGCTCAGCTCGTCCATTACCGCCGGAGGGTGCCGCTCAGGCCCTGCTGGGCCGATTTTCTTCAAATAAAAAGCAGCACATGCAGCCGGCACTTTGCCAGCCGCGTGTGCTACCTGATCGCCGCCGCTCTGCGGCGATCCGCCGCGAGCAGCGGCAAAAGAGGGTCCCGCCAGCCGCCCGAGCCCTGCGCAGCCGGACCAATCAGTTCCAACCAGCGCTAAGGACTGGATCGGAGGCGGCTGATGTCAGGACGTTGGCTGATGCTCATCGCGGCCCTTCTTGTTACTTCTGATCGCCGGAGGCGATCAGAAGTACGCGGCAGGAGCGCCCTCTAGTGGGCTTTCATGCAGCCAACTTTCAGTTGGCTGCATGAAATAGATTTAAAAAAAAAAAAAAAAAAAACCTCCCGCAGCCGCCCTGGCGATCTTAATAGAACGCCAGGGTGGTTAAGTGAACTGGCTCTTAAAAATGCCTGACTTTATTTTGGATCTGCTTTCCTGCTATGTCCTCTGGATTGGATCATGTGTGCCCATTACCTGCTGCATATTTTGATTTCAGCTACTTGACATTTATAATTGTTTGTATTTTTCTATTTAATCTTGCTCAATAAACCTTTCGTTGAAAAAAATTCCTGACTTTCTGTAGGATCAGTTCAGTGCAATCAAAATGATCAGGCATTCTTTTGCTATGTCTACTGCATACTGCAGAAGAGCACTGCATTGCTTGGAGTATCCCCACCTCCCTTAGATTGTAAGCATTTGGCAGGGCTTGTCTAGTGTATTCTACATGATCGTGTGCCCCCATCATAGTCCTCTTTTTTTTTTTTTTCCTTTCACCTCCTCGTACTTGAACCAGCCCCAAATTGCATGATCATGTATTTTGTACCATTTGCCTTGTATAACTTTGTCCTATGTTGGATAATGTTCTTGCGTTACGTCTGCCATCCTTTGCATCATTGCATGTATTTATTGTCCTTCGCTGTGTAATATGTTGGCTCTTTATAAAAACATTAAATAATATAGTATAGAGTGGGGTTCAATATACACAACTAAAACATTCTGGAAGATTTATATGCGTGTTGTAGACAGACAGGGTTTCAGGATTTCACAAATTTTGTGATATTCCTCACTTATCACTTTAGTGCAGGGATATATCACATACATGCTTTAACACTAAGCATTTACCGTGTTGCTGGATAAAGAACCTTTTTTCTTGTTGTTGATGGGGAATAGAGAGAGAGAGAGCACAGGGACAACCAGTGGCGTCACTAGGGGGGATGCGGGTTTGCGATCCGCACCCCACTTGACACTGAGAGGGGTGACAGACTTTCCAATGCCTACCTGTCTATAATGCCTCCTTGCCGTAATGGTTCAATCAGTGCCGCAATTTACAAGAGCACATTGCTGTGCTTACAGGCAGGGGATCTCCGGCCACGGCAGAAGTAACCTTCCCTCTTCCCGCCCTCCAATCCGTAAAACCCTTTACCACGCTGGTGCCTCTCTCCAACCAATGAAACAGAGGCAGCCAGCTGAGAGCCCGTTGACACAATCCCATCCAGACCAGCATCAGCTGCAGGAGAGAGCAGTGTGTTTCTCCTCCCCAGATTCCAGTGTACGTTCTGCAGCCAGGTTCACATAAGGGGTCCTGTCTTTTTGTTTTGTTTTTTTGTTTGTTTGTGATCTTATCTTGCACTTTTTGGCCCCTGTCTGCCTCCTCCCCTCCCCTTTTTATTTACACTTTTGCTTAGCACAGGCACATTCTCTTTCTCTATGGGACAGCTTATTTTTATTTCAACAGCGATTAATTCTATTAAGGTATACTGTAATGTATATTAGTTCATAGTACAGGAGTTATTTCATGTATTGTTTGTCAGATTATTGCAAGCTGCAATACATTAACCTCCCTGGCAGTTCATTTCTGTCTGGATTTATAGGTCTAAAAGCGGTACATTTTTAGCAAGAATTTTAGGCCTCCAATTCTTAAGTCTTAACTCCCCAAAATATGTCAGAATAAAGGTCTTTTAGACATCCCGTGTATTATAAATTGCTAGAACACAAAATTGTTGCAATTATTAAATTTATGAATAAACTTAAAACAAATGGTGAAACTGTAGAAATAAGGCTCCTGACTATACAGTATGTACATATACACCTAATACACCTCCTGCGTGTGGTATATTTTGAAACAGGGAATGGCACATGGCGACATCACATTCGGGGCAGTAGAAGCGTGATTCCTTTTGGACTTTTTTCTTTCGGTCTTAGGTGGCAGGAAGAGGGTAATCAAAATCCAGGCAGAGGTCGGTGCAGGACTTTTTTCTTTCTGTCTTAGGTGGCAGTGGTAGGCGGAGCTGTACGCTCTGTACAGCTCCGCCTACCACTGCCATCATTCCATCACTATACAGTGATTGGTAATGCTGTGTGTGCCCGGCCGCTCGCTCGAGTGGATCCGCCCCCCGCTCATTAACACTAATGCATATTCACTGCTTCTGCCGTCATTCCATCGCTATACAGTGATTGGTAATGCTGTGTGTGCCCGGCCGCTCGCTCAAGTGGATCCGCCCCCCGCTCATTAACACTAATGCATATTCACTGCTTCTGGCCAATCACGCACAAGCATACAGACAGCGGGGAAAAAAACCAAGTGTACACAACTAGCTGTCCACTCTGTACAGCTCCGCCTACCGCTTCCGTCATTACATCTCTGTCTATCGATTGGTAAAGCTAGCTGTGTGTGCCCAGCCACTCGCGTGGATCCGCCCCGTTCGCTCATTAACACTAATGCATATTCACTGCTTCTGGCCAATCACGCACAGCGGGGCCAGACACAAGCGTAGAGACAGCAGTATGAAAACTGCAGATACTAGTGACGATCACTAGATCGTCTTAACATGAACTGCCCCTCACCTGACCCCGCCCTCTTCTCATACATGCATATATATGAATATACATTCATCACCCTGATTTATACAATTATTAAAATCACACATTATGTCAAATTAAATGGTGGAGCTGGGCACTGGGTACAGTGGGTAGCGCAAGCTGTTATTACAGTCAAGCTTCAGCCAATCGGCCAATCAGCCAGTCATCAAGCCTGAAACTAAGCATAATTTTTTTTTTTTTTTTTAGGATTAATCACAGCTCCGCCTCCTGTAACACAGACAGTGTGGATGAGGGCACAGCTTGATGTGGTGATCTGCAAAGCTGGTGTTGTGCGCTTGCCTGCTGCTGCTGGGCATTGTGAAAAGGAGCTGTGAGTAATCCCAAAATTGTGGTTCAAGGGCCAGGCTTTATAACTGGCTGTAGCTTGACTGACAGGCCTGCAGACTCTTGAGAGCTAAGGAAGGACTCTAAGTTGCTCACAAACTGATTCTTGTGGCTGGTGTAGTAGAAGGAGAGAGTGAGCAGAGTCGCTGCTGGGAGTGGTTGTCATTTGGGCCATGGCTTCTGCTTCAGAACCAGAACCGGAGTTACAAGATTTACTCGGCAAGAAAAAAAGCACGTTGGTCATTTGGAAGTATCTTGGGTTTGAGAGAGCAGATGTGCAACAGAAGCAGGAACTGTGCAGAACTTGTCGCCCCAAAGTTGCAACTTCAAGCGGAAACGCAACCAACTTATATCGGCACTTGAAAAATCATCACAAGCTTTTGCACGAGGAATGCATGGTAAAGTCCAGTGAAAAGTCGAGTGAAAGTGATGCTCAGGCCTACAGTAGTAAACAATCTACAATTACCGAATCTTTTGCTAGTGGGACGCCGAATGATTCCAGCAGTAAAAGACATCAGGAGATAACAAGAGCCATAACGCATTACATTGCCAGGGAAATGGTGCCTATTAACGCGGTCACTAAAGGTGGATTTACAAACCTCCTCCGCACACTGGACAAAAGATGTGATACCCTCCCGCAACTACTTCAGCCAGGTTGCCCTCCCACAGCTGTACGCAGAGTGTAGAGGAAAAGTGGTAACAGAGCTGAAAAACGTGCAGTATTACGCCACAACTACTGACATGTGGTCAAGCAGAACGACCGAACCATATCTGAGTTTGACTGTGCATTTTGTGAATGACGACTTTGAAATGAAAAGTCGCTGTCTGCAGACAGCATACTTTCCCACTGATCACACCGGAGAGAATATTGCACAGGGTTTGAGAGAATGTCTGTCAAGTTGGGGGCTGAAAGAAGAGGACCAAACGTGCATCACAACCGACAATGCAGCAAACCTCATCAAAGCGGTGGAACTTAAAGAGAATCTGTATTGTTAAAATCGCACAAAAGTAAACATACCAGTGCGTTAGGGGACATCTCCTATTACCCTCTGTCACAATTTCGCCGACCCCGCCGCATTAAAAGTGGTTAAAAACAGTTTTTAAAAGTTTGTTTATAAACAAACAAAATTGCCACCAAAACAGGAAGTAGGTTGATGTACAGTATGTCCACACATAGAAAATACATTCATACACAAGCAGGCTGTATACACCCTTCCTTTTGAATCTCAAGAGATCATTTGTGTGTTTCTTTCCCCCTGCAGCTATCTTCCACTGAAGTGTCAGGTTGTTTCTTCCTGCAGAGTGCAGACAGCTCTGCCTGTATGTAATTCCTTAGTATGTGAAAGCCCAGCCAGCTCAGAGGAGGATTTATCCAGCTTGTAAAAGATGAGAGAAGAGAGAAGCTGCCCTAATCGAAATAATACACAGGCAGTGTGCAGAGAGGGGCCTGGAGGGGGGAGATGCATCACAGAACCACAACACTGAAGAACTTGGCAGCCTTCCAGACACAGGCCGACAAGTCTGACAAGAGAGAGATAAGTTGATTTATTACAGAGATGGTGTTAGTAGAACGTGCTGCAGTAAGCCAGAACACATTAGAATAGCTTTTGGAACTTGTAGGATGATAACAAACAGGATGCAATTTTTGTTACGGAGTCTCTTTAATGACTGGACCAGACTTCAATGTTTTGGACACAGGCTGCATCTTGCAATTGAAAATGCAGTTAAAGATGATGCAAGAGTCAAGCGGGCAACTGGACTTTGCAAACAAATAGTTGGCGTCTTTTCTCATAGCTGGAAAAAGAAGAAAAAGGCACCGCAAGAATTAAATTTACCAGAGCACTCACTAATAACAGAATGTGCAACAAGATGGGGTTCAAGGCAAAAAATGATAGAGAGGGTGCTTGAACAGAACAAGGCATTGTCGCAGGTTCTATCTGAAGACCAGAAGACGCGTCACCTGGTCCCCACTTGGCAAGACACAGATGTCCTTGAATCAATCAACAATGCCATTGGACCTCTGCAGGAATTTACAGATGCTCTTTCTGGTGAAGCATATGTGTGTCATACCTAAATCCAGTTCTCCATCTCCTGAGAACATCCACCCTATGTGAAAATGATGACACCACTCTTACTAAGGAAATAAAGTCCAGAGCTCTTGATAGATAAGATAAATACAGTGGCTCAGCCACACAGGAGCTACTGGACATAACTTCATTCCTTGATCCGAGATTCAAGACTACATAAGTGCTGAAAATGTCCCAGACGTCAAAGAAAGGGTGAAGATTCAAATGGAGCAGGTGGCACGAAAGGAGAAGAGGGCTCGTCTTGGCACCACAGACTGTTTAGTGCTAGTGGCAATTTTGTCACATGTCAGCGCTCAAGTCTAAAACCATCCAAGGTTGACATGCTGGTTTTCTTGACAAAAAATCTTGAGCGATGATGATGTAGTGTCAGCGGAAAAGTCGTGTTATATTTGAGATTTTTGTTGTTCTTATCTGTATTTCACTCCGACTTAATTTCAGGCTGGCCGGGGCCTCTCAGCCTTTGTTTATATAAGGTATATTTGTTATTTTTCAGGAAAAAGTTTCTATATGACTGTGTGCATTACTGTTGGGCAAGAAGACCCTTTATTATTATTATTTTATTTATTTTTTTAGCAATTTTTGCACTTTCTATTTCTTACATATTTAAACTAAACCTGAGCCGAAGCTTGGGTTCAAAATCCGATACTTACCCTGAAGAGAGGGAAGCCTCAGGATCCTATTGAGTCTTCCTTCACTTATCTGAGGAGCAGTAGGGGTGCGCAGCTTCCCTTTCTTTAGGGTAAGTAAGGAAGGAGTATCAGATTTTTGTATCCGAGCTTCAGCTCGGGTACACTTTAACGTGGTTTACATTTTTTGAATTTAAAGTGAAAACAAGGATTTTGCACTACTGCCTGCATTCAAATGAGGATGGCTCTGTTTAATTCTTAAAGGAATACTTAAGTAAAAAAAAAAAAATGACATTTACTCACCTGGGGCATCCCTCAGCACCCCGAAGCTGGATGGTGCCCTCGCAGCCCCGCTCCGATCGTCCTGTCCCCGCCGGCGGCTACTTCCGGTTCGGCGACAGCCGCCGACAGGCTGGGAACGCGGCTGATTTTCCGCGTTCCCAGCCGCTGCTATCACCCTCTATGCTGCTATAGCGTTCCCAGCCGCTGCTATCACCCTCAATGCTGCTATAGCGTATATATATACGCTATAGCAGCATAGAGGGTGATAGCAGCAGCTGGGAACGCGGAAAATCAGCCGCGTTCCCAGCCTGTCGGCGGCTGTCGCCGAACTGGAAGTAGCCGCCGGCGGGGACAGGACGATCGGAGCGGGGCTGCGAGGGCACCATCCAGCTTCGGGGTGCTGAGGGATGCCCCAGGTGAGTAAATGTCATTTTTTTTTTTTGACTTAAGTATTCCTTTAATTTGTAATTGTTAAAAGCTTTAATAGGAAGAAGCAGTCTCCAGCCGGCACTGGCATCCATGTATTTATAGCTCTAAGTTTGTCTTATTCAGATCTGTTGCATAGAGATACTCAATGTTTTGGAGCGATTGCACTGCTCACTACTGACCGGTTTGTTAATAACTTGATAAAGGAGCAGTGACAGTCACTCTGAAACATTGTGTATCTATGTGACCGATCTAAATAAAGCAAAACTTAGAGCAATGAATACATGGCAGTGTTCTCCCCAGGATTTTTTTTCAGCCGGGTGGCATGAAAAAGTAGCCGGGTGGCGTGCGACGGGGAAGTGCAGGACAAGTGCAACTCTGCTTACAGCAGAGGGGGAGGATGAGGAGACGAGCCGATGTACCTGCTAGGTACACACGATGCAATTTACAGATTTACTGTCGGATGGACTATTTCCAACATGTTTAATATGATTTTCAATCGATTTTCGTTTACTTCTATGGGAAATCGAGCTGAAATTTGATCAGAAATCAGATTGGACATGTTGGAAATAGTCCATCTGACAGTAAATCTGTCAGAAAATTGCATCGTGTGTACCTAGCATTAGGGAGAAAGTATTTCAGATTCTGGTGCTCAGGTTCCTTTAAAGCAGACCAGCACTCAGAACTTCCTCTCTTCTCTAAAAGATAAGCAACAACATAATACATTTTAATGAAAGACATTTCATTGTTACAGCGGATACAAATTAATCTGCACTGTTTCTACTTCCTGCTTTCAAGGAAGCAGACATTGTTAACCTCCTGTGCTTTCAAATTAGTTTATCTGCCATAGCAGTCAGGTGACACAGGGGAGAAATAAAACTACAAATTGTGATTAGACAAGAGGGGTAATTAGACAGGCCAGACTCAATAAATACATGCAGGGTACATTTCACTGTTTTCCTTCTATGCAAGAGTTCAGGTCCACTTTGTTCATGCAGAGTGATTGTTGAAGGGGGAGGGGGAGCATTACTGACAGGATGCAAGCTGGGGGGGGGGGGGGGGTAGACACAGACACGGCAGGAGAGAAGATTGCTTTTTTTTTTCTTACTTTAAGTTTGGGACTCGGGAGCAGAAAAGAGCTGAGTGCAGAGGAGGCTGCCTCGGAAACACCCTGTCACTCTACATGCCCTGTAATTCTATCCTCCCCCGAAGTTAATGCAAACCAAAGAAAGCAAACATCGTCTGAGCTCTGAAGTTATATCACCTCTCCTAGCTGCATTAGACCAGCAGCTCCTTATCTAAATGGTTGTTATCTGCTGTCTGCTGGGATGGTGAATGAAGGAGTCGCTTCTGACTGACTGTCTCTGATTGCAGAACAAACGCACATGGTCTCTCTCCTCTGGTAACTTCTGCAGGCTGCTGAGAAAGATGTGTGGGCGTGCTTGCTTGGCTGCCTCTCTTTCCATTGGCCAGAGAGCTGCCAGCATAAAATCAAGCCTGTTTCATTGGAGGGCGGGAGGCAGAGACGGAGCAGAAGTTTCCAGCTAGATGACATGCATGGTGCCGCCCCTTACAACCCGCCCAGCCAATCCCTGCTCCCCCAGACCAGACAGCGTGAGGTGACAGGCAGAGGAGCGCTCCTCAGCTCCTGCAGTGTACAGCATCAGCTCTCCCTATTGTGCGAGAGCTGGACGCTGATTGCTAGTAGGCAATGGAGCGCTCCTGCCTGGGTTTTTTTGCAGCTGGGTGGGTGATTGACAGCTGGGCGGGGTCTGAAAACAGCCGGGCGGCCCGCCCACTTAATTGGCCCTGGGGAGAACTCTGCATGGATGGTGCATTGGTTGCCATTGTCCAGGTGTCTGCTGCTTCTTCCTATTATGTTTGGATTGGTTATCCATTAGCCAGCCAGGCACATCGCCATTGATTTGACTAACTGACTGCACCGCATCTCTCCAAGAACTGCTGTTAAAAACTTTCACGAATTGTCGAGCAAGACATGCATGTTGCTGTTTAATAAAAATACATTTACGATGCAATTCTTGCCTTTAGTTTTCATCTTTGTTTGCAGTAGATTAGCGATTTGTTTTGATAAATTCAATTTCGCAATGCATTAAAGGGAAGGGTCAAGCAAAATTAAAAAAAAGGGTTTCACTTACCTGGGGCTTCTACCAGCCCCATGCAGCCATCCTGTGCCCTCGTAGTCACTCACTGCTGCTCCAGTCCCCCACTGGCAGCATGCCGACCTCGGAGGTCGGCGGGCCACATTGTGTACATTTTTACGCATTCCAGTTAGTGCAGGAACATTAACACTTACATTTTTACGCGTTAGTGATTTAATGCGTAAATTTTTCGCATTGATCCACTAACGCGTAAAAATGTATGTGTTAATGTTCCTGCACTAACTGGAATGCGTAAAAATGTACACAATGCGGCCCGCCGACCTCCGAGGTCGGCATGCTGCCAGTGGGGGACTGGAGCAGCAGTGAGTGATTACGAGGGCACAGGATGGGCTGCGTGGGGCTGGTAGAAGCCCCAGGTAAGTGAAACTCATTTTTTTTTATTTAGCTTGGACCTTCCCTTTTAACATTTACAAACATGACAGAAAATGACATACTACACTCAGGTTGATAATATGATTTCATTTTCTGTCAGTGCATGTTTGTAAATGTTACTCTACATTGTGAATTTAGTGCTTAAGCTTGTTTTGAAAAAAATCGTGAAAAAATTGAAATCACAATTTTTGAAAGAAAAATCGCAATTTCAATTTTTACCTAAAATCGTGCAGCCCTAGGCTGCAGGCAGAGAGTAGTAAAAATGGAAGCAGAGGTTGGTGCAGGCGGCAAGCAGAGTGTGTCAAGGAAAAACAGATTCTAACAGTTATTGGGAACAAAGGCATTTCCAGTGGGTTATAAACCTTCCCTATAGGAGGTTGGAAACTAAAAATAAAACATGTGTCCCCACACAGATTGATGACTGATGAGATGCTTTGCCACTCTGACCAATCTACTGCTTGGCCTGACAGTCAGTTTGGACATCTGGCCTTCTGCTATTGCAACCCAGCTAGGCTTACAGACTATAGCTGAGCGTTTTTTTTCGGGGGTTGTTTAACTGCAGCATGATGCCAAGACATTTTTAAACGGTTCATAACCAGAGGTGGCCTCTCGGGAAGTGTTTTAGTATTCAAGTTCAGGTGCTTAAAGCAACCTTAGATGATCACCTATTTAGAGGCAAGGCTCTGGATCACACACACACAGAGCCTTCCCAGTCCTCCCTCGGTCTTGTCAGTCGACTGCTGTCCCACTTTCAAAATTTTCAGGACTCCTTGGCAAGCTTCAGAAGAACTTACACCCCTGAGTGTTTCCGAAGAGGTGCATTCGTACTGTGCATGCGCGATCACAGTACGGATCTGCTCATCTTTGGAAGTACTTGGGGACACTATTACTTCTGAAGCCTGCATGAGGAGTCCTGAGGAGCTATTCAAAATGCAGGTCAAATAACTTCAACGGGAGGACAGTGAAAGCTCTATGGGCCTGATTCACAAAACGGTGCAAAGTGTTTGCACGCCTGTGAAAACCCCTGTATCACGCCTGAACTCAGTTTAGGCGTGATAAAATGAAACTCGCGCAAGGTTTTGCGCGCGCAATCGCCCGGCGCACAGTGCAGTTCGCGCGATGTGCCCATTAAAGCCTATGGGCCCTGCGCGCGGAATTGCGCGATTGCGCGCGCAAAACTTTGCGCGCGGGACTTTGCGCGCGATAAAGAGCAAAAGCGGTGCTAACTCAGCTTTGCACGGCTTATCACGCCTAAAGTCTTTTAGGCGTGATAACTGAGTTATCACCGCTTTGTGAATCGAGCCCAATGAGATCCAGAGCCTTCCTACTAAATGAGTATGTAACTTTTATTTATTTATTTTTATTTTTTTTTTATTGCCTGCTTCACTTTATTCTGCTCACGTCTCTTTTTTTTCCACAAATGTTTAGATTTCCTTTAAGTTTACTGTTGGTGCTTCTTCCAGTAACTGTAATATTACTGACAAGTTTGTGAATAGTTTGACTTGTCATTGGATTACAAACCTTGCTGACTGTTACTGGAAGTAATTTTTTTTTTGTCTATTTTTTATGCAGCCGGAGTCTGTCACAAAGGCAAATGAACATGCTGCTAAGCAAAAACAACTTCAAGATAAAGGTAAGGAAGATGCTAACATTTTTGTTTTAAGGTACCAGTAACTGCTGCAAAAATACACTACAGTACCATTAGCTCAGCTGCCTCAGCATGTCTTTGCTGTTTGGAACTCCTGTGCGTGTGATTGACCGTAGGCTGCTGTTAATGAAGTGAATACTGCTTTGAAATGGTGGCAGCAATAGGAGCACAAACGCCATTCACTTTCTGAACAACTGCAAATGATTGGAGATGTCTTATTTCTCCTGTTTCAATCAGGCACAGACATTCTCCTTGCTCTGTGATTGATACAACAGTTTACGTTGGATCGTCCTCTTTAATCACTGCAAAGATGGAGAAGGTAGAGTAGGCAATACCTCTGTTTGACAAGCCCATCTTTTTGAGTTGGACATCAGGGCTGATAAAACATGTCTCCCTGTTTAGGGACAGTGCTGAAGCTGGTACTAGCAGTTTTTATTGCGATAGTTGTCTTTTTCAGTCGAAGTTGTATAGTTCTTACCATCAGTGGTGTAGCTAAGGAGCTGTGGGCCCTGATGCAAGTTTTACAATGCGGCCCCCCCAAGCACTCTATACATAACAATTGATACAGCGCACCAAAACCTGCCAATGGCAACTACAGTGTCAGAGGTGCAAGAAGGGGATAGGGGGAAGTTTTTTTTAATGATTTTCACTATTCAAAGTATCTATAGAAGTGATTATTATGAGCATAGGACTAATAGAGAGCTAATAATGTAGTTGAAGAAGGGCCCTTTGGGGCCCCTCTGGCCCAAGGGCCCCGATGCGGTCACAACCTCTGCAACCCCTATTGCTACGCCCCTGCTTACCATGAATAATGTTAGAATATGCTCTTTGCCAAATATTCGATTTTGAGGAAAGACCTAAATCCTAAATGTTTGCGTGTGTTCTGCTAACAGGGAATTACAGGAGGGCCTGTCATCAAGAAAATGTTCTGTTCTGCTATAGTTAATGCTAAACACCAGGAAGAAAGATGCTTTTTTTTGTGGTGGTGGTGGGGGGGGGGGGGTGTTACATTTAAGTTTTGATTACTGTCAGTGTCCTCATCTGTGAAGATATCACACATACCCTGCAAGAGCAGACTCCATTTACCCACAAAGGACAGAAGCATATACAAATAAGACCTAATTTTGTAGCAAAAGGTAGAAAGACATCCATGGCTATAATTACTAGGTAATGCCCAGTAATGTTCATCAAGGTATTTTATCTGATTGCCATCTAGAGTTGCTTTTGGGGCTAATTGGACCATGCCTTGTAAGGGTTCTTCACCTTCCTCTGGATCAACAGGGATATGTGAGGGAGCAGGCTGGTGTTTGTACTTTTTCTGGTTGAACTCGATGGACGTATTTTTTCAACACAGATAACTATGTAACTATGTAGAGTTCCCCCCCCCCCACCCCAAATGCATGCAGCTACCAATGTTTACTTGCCTCAGACTCCCCAAGTATTATTATAGGTCTGTAATGTACTGATGGGCCAATAGTAAAGCTGGCCATACACTATGCCATATTTTAATCAGTATTTCACCAAGATATTGAGCAAACAGTGTTAGCAGGAGTGCTAAATGAGCAGCATCTGCATTACTTTATACTGTGTGAGGAGCTGCAGTGGTGCAGTCATTATTACAGTAAACAAGATTTCTACTGAACTCTTGCAGAACATCTACTTGTGCATTCTGGTCGATCAAGTAAGGCCTCTTTCACAGTGCGATGTGAAAGTCGCACGTTAGAAAAATGTTCCTACGCAGACTAACGCACACCAATGCAAAGTCTGTGCGACATTCACATTGCACACGTTGCTTTGTGCGTAACGTGTAGCAATATTTAGGAAGTGCTGCATGCTGTGCGTTATAGGTGGTTTTAGCTGCGTTAGACTGTTTGCACATGCTCAGTAATGTTGTTTTATCGTTTTTTGTGTGCAGGAGAGGAGGGGAGAGTCTGCTATTTTGCCTAGCCACATGGCTAAGTAATATTCACTGCACTGCAATGCCGGTTCTCTTCCTGCTAGCAATGATTCATATGAATCATTCTCTGCCTGCTAGCAATGATTCATATGAATCATTCTCTGCCTGCTAGCAATGAGTCATATGAATCATTCTCTGCCTGCTAGCAATGAGTCATATGAATCATTCTCTGCCTGCTAGCAATGAGTCATATGAATCATTCTCTGCCTGCTAGCAATGAGTCATATGAATCATTGCCAGTTCTATGGAACGAAAACGTCGCACCAAGAGCCGCATAACGCGGCTCTATGTAGCGTCCACCTTTAGCACCACCATGCGTTGCGTTAGGGGAGCGTTATGCGACCTTAACGTCCCCTGCAACGCAACGTCCCACTGTGTAAGAGCCCTTAATGATCAATATCCAGAAGATATTCATTCTTAACCTTATCTAAAGTGCATGTACAAGTGATCCAAAATACAGTTTGTTTGTACATGCTTGCCAAAATCGATGTGATATGAGATACACTGGATTTCATCTAATTTGGATATATTGCTTGGGTGGGTCTTTATACTGAATAGAAGATGTAAAGCCTGGTACACACCATAATTTCTCTTCAGATAGATGGGTCGAGTAGATAATTTCCAGCAGATCCGATCTGATTTCCGATCATTTTTCTGATCGATTTTGTATAGAAATGATCAGAAAATTGGTCAGAAAAATGATTGGAAATCAGATTGGACCTGTTAGAAATTATCTACTCTATCCATCTATCTGAAGAGAAATTGTATGGTTTGTACCAGGCATTAGACTGGATAGAGCTTGCACAGTCAGATGGTATTGTGTATAGTCAGGATAAGGCTCTAGAGTTGTGGCATGCTGGGCATAGAGAGAAATAGGGTACAACCGTGTTTCCCCCGAAAATAAGACCTCTACCCGCAAATAAGCCTTAGTTTACATTTCAAGCATGATTGAAATATAAGCCCTCACCTGAAAAATAAGCCCTAGCTACCATCTTTTTTTCAGGGTTTCCTCCCTTGTCCCCCTAGATACCTGCACTCGTGTGTCCCCATCCGTGCCTTCTGTCCCAGCCTGTCCTCCTTTGTTCCCCCATGCCCACACTCATGTCCCCCATCCCTGCCCTCTGTCCCTACCTGTCCTCCTTTGTTCCCCCCCTCCCATGCTCACACTCATGTCACCCATCCCTGCCCTCTGTCCCAGCCTGACCTCCTTTGTCCTCCCATCCCTGCCCTCTATTCCAGCTTGTCTTTTGTCCCCTGGATGTCGGCACATACTACCAACATGAAGAACGCTGCCTGCACTGTTCCCTCTCATGCAGGCTGAATAGGAAGCCGGCTGCTCCGTACGCTCATTGAAGCAGACAGTCCTCCAGGTGGAACCACAGCTCGTCAATGGGGCCAATCCATCTATAAAAAACATATCTTCAATCTCACACTGGCATGTTCCCAGTTAGCCTTAGCAATAGTATGGGGAGAGGAAAGTCTCTGCTTGAGAGCAGGAATGAGTCTGCAGGGATTAAAGATGAGCAGCAGCAAACAAGTTAGCAAGTAAGTTTTCTAGTCCCAGCAGCCATAACAGATTTTGGAAAGCAACCCTGCCTGCTACCAGCAACCCCAAAAAAATAATATATATATATGTTATTGTATGTACCCTAACCAAACCTGTGTTTCAGGTAAGCCGCAGATACTCAATCTGATGCAGGCCACTAGCCTGAGGGGTGGAGACCTTTAGTTTCTCATAGGATGTTTAGCCCATTTTGCATAATGTCTAGAATGTACAATTTCAAGTGTTGTGTACATATTAATAAATTGCTAATGATTTGTTTTACAGTAAAAAAAGTTAAAGTTCAAAAGCAGCAAAATCCAGCTTTACCCCCAGAAGTATCAAGCTACAGTCCATACCCAACTTATTATTTCGATGAGAAATACGCAGGTACCTGAGATAACACACACGGAAAAACACTACCATTGTCTTTACCTTTAAAGCGGAACTGTAAATACTTTTTAAATACTCTGTTTCACTTGCCTGGGGTTTCTGTAAGCCCCCAGCAGCCGTCGTGTCCCGCGCCAGTCCTCAACGAGCCTCCGTTCTCCCGCCGACGCTCAGTTCTGTTCCTCGACTTGTAAGTCGAGGCCAGCGCAGCCCTACAAAGTGCATCTTTTCTTCGCGTTCCCCTCTGCAATAGCGGGGAACACGAAGAAAGGATACGTGTGGCCAGAGCCGCGCAGGCTCAGTGACCTGGCGGCGAAACCGGAAGTAACTGGCGGCGGGCGAACGGAGGCTCGTGGAGAACCGGTGCGGGACAGGATGGCTGCTGGGGGCTTGAAGAAGCCCAAGGTAAGTGAAACAGTGTATTTAAAAAGTATTTACAGTTCCGCTTTAAGAGTGGGAAGCTATGGATCCACTGTGAGGTTGTGGTTACTGTATGTGTTCCAGTTAACTGGAATTCCCACTTAGCAAAACTGCCTAGATTAAGCTTCGCTGAGAGGGCGGGGTTATATACTAATATACACAATATATAGATATAGGATTTTAATATTTTTAATCTAAATGCAAGGCGCAAACTAAATGCACAAAATCTTTTAATCATAATATTTTACTTTTATGTTTATGCATCTCACGATTAAAGTTTACGTATATATGTATAAAGTAGGGATATACCCATTTATGTGAAAGCACTTACTTTTTGCCCTTTCTATTTTATATGTTCCCTGATTTCTATGTTGCTCTTTGCTATACTGTTGTTTCAGAACATGCAGATTGCAGAGTTGGGTCAGATGCATATGTGAACGACATAAACTTGAATTGCGTGTTTTTAACTGCATAAAAAAGATTATACTTTATGATTTGGGATTTTATAGATGCACTTAGTTTTTAGAGCATTAAATCAGCAGCTGATGCAATCCACAAAACATGAGATTGCATTGCACATGCATGTTGTTTTATATGGATGTTATTTCCTGTCAGCGGGGGGTCGCGGGTACTGCAGATAGTGTGCAGGGGGCCATATATTGTAACCATTATCATATACTAGCTGATGGTCCGGTGTTTCCCAGGTATGTACAGTAGGGCTGCACGATTTTGGGTAAAAATTGAAATTGCGATTTTTCTGTCAAATTGTGATTTAAATTTTTTTTCACGATTTTTTTCCAAAACAAGCTTTAGCTTGTCCTAGTGTACAGTGTCGTGCGCAGCGGGTTTTGGGGGGGGGGGTGGACTAGGGTGCAGCGGCATAGCTAGCATAGTAGCCCCAATATAGGGAGTTTAGTTGCCCCAGTGTGGCTAGTATAGTGCTCCAGTATAGCTAGCATAGTGCCCCAGTATAGCTAGTATAGTGTCTCAGTATAGATAGTATAGTGCCCAGTATGGGTAGGTAGTGCCACAGTATAGCTTGTAAAGTGCCCAGTACAGGTAGGTAGTGCCCCAGTATAGCTAGTATAGTGCCCAGTATGGGTAGGTAATGCCCCAGTATAGCTAGTATAGTGCCCAGTATGGGTAGGTAGTGCCCCAGTATAGTTAGTATAGTGCCCCAGTATAGTGCCCAGTATGGGTAGGTAGTGCCCCAGTATAGCTAGTATAGTGCCCAGTATGGGTAGGTAGTGCCCCAGTATAGTTAGTATAGTGCCCCAGTATAGCTAGTATAGTGCCCAGTATGGGTAGGTAGTGCCCCAGTATAGCTAGTATAGTGCCCAGTATGGGTAGGTAGTGCCCCAGTATAGCTAGTATAGTGCCCAGTATGGGTAGGTAGTGCCCCAGTATAGTTAGTATAGTGCCCCAGTATAGCTAGTATAGTGCCCACTATGGGTAGGTAGTGCCCCAGTATAGTTAGTATAGTGCCCCAGTATAGCTAGTATAGTGCCCACTATGGGTAGATAGTGCCCCAGTATAGCTAGTATAGTGCCCAGTATGAATGGGTAGTGCCCCAGTACAGCTAGTAAAGTGTGCAGTATAGGTAGGTAGGTAGGCAGGTAAGTACGCCGTTGCGGCCATGCCCGCGCCTGGCCATGATCTGCTTACCTCAGCCGCTGCGCTGTGCCACAGAAGCCGTGCATATTTATGAGGTTAATGAGCCGGGCAGCGGGGGGAGGAGAGTTCAGTCCAGAGCGGCACACAGCTTCTCCAATCGCTGGATACCGATGGTATGACGGCAGCGGTAGGCGGAGCTGTACTAGAGCGTACAGCTCCGCCTACTGCCTCCGTCATTCTATTGCTATCCAGCGATTGGAGAAGCTGTGTGCCGCTCTGTACTGAACTCTCCTCCCCCCGCTGCCCGGCTCATTAACCTCATAAATATGCACTGCTTCTGTGGCACAGCGCAGCGGCTGAGGTAGGCGGATCATGGCCATGCGGGCAAGCACTAAAGACCGAAAACCGCCGGATCCAGACGATCCCAAAACCGTCTTCACAGGAACCGCAGTTTCGGTTTAAAACCGAGAAATCGTGCAGCCCTAATGTACAGTGTATTTGGCTGGTGTTGGCTCTGCCCACTTTTCTAACCCTAACACTCAATTACTCAATGACCTAGTTTGTGAGCTTTGCGGTCTTTGTCATCAATAATGTGCATTGAAATGAAACAAATTCTGATGCTGTGGCTCCACCCCCTTTTCTGAATTTGAACCTCAGTCACCCAATGACTAACTGTCCATGGTTTGGGGCTTGTGCCATTAACAGTGCAAGAATGGCAGCAATGAAATATTCCCCTTGAAAATCAATAGATGAATTTAGAATGGCTTTTGTAAGCTCCACCCACTTTTCTTAACATTACTCTGTCACCCCACCTACCATTAACAGTGTAAGAATAGCTGCTGTTTAAGTTTTTCAGTGAAATTTGTGTTTGTCTCTGCCCACTTTTTGGTTATGGGAATAAAAAGTATCCTATATGTTCCAGGTTATGTGCTATTTGTGTGCCAAATTTCATTCTAATTCGTTCAGCTGTTTTTGCGTGATTGAGTAACAAACATCCGAACTTTCCCATTTATAATATTAGTAGGATGGCTCCTGCATGCTATCTGCAATACCCCACGACCTCTAACCTCCCCAGTAGCAAAAAGCATCCATGTGAAATGCAATAATCACCCCTAACACCCCCCTTTTGCAGCGGTTTCCCCTTGCCTCCTGTAACAGTTTAGATGCATACACCTCTCCCCCTTTTTTTAAGCAGGTCTTTCCTGACCTGTACTATATGTCAACAGTGTACTGCATTTTATATGTGAAAAGCCTTTTCACTGAATTTCAGCTCCAAATGACCTTTGTAGATGCAGTTATTATAGATGCTGTAGAATGGGGGGGGGGGGGGGTTGGAGGAAGCCCCAGGTAAGTCCAAATTCGGTTTATAATTACCGCGCAGGGTCCCTTTACAGAAAATATAGAGGAGACTTTAAAAAGTTTGATTTCTATGAAGCGGAAAAGCTCTGGGGACCGTTGAGCCTTCCCGGTCCTATCTCCGTCCACCACTGTCCCCCAGAAAATTCCTCTGTGCATGGCTGTGATGTCATGTGACACACCAGCTAGCTGTACAAGGACACAGCAAATCAGCAAGGAGCTGCAGGACTGTGGAAGACCGGCGCCCAGAGCTGCGCTGTACTCTGTAAGCTTTGAACGTCCCCATTTTCCCCCACCAGGCATGCCAGTTAGATGTAACTGGGACATTACTGTATATAGTTGTATATAATAAATACTAATGACCATTTACTTGACTCTGAACTGTTTTTTATGATATTTATACTGTGTTTTTTGTTTATAACCCTGTGATTTTTTTTTTTTTTTATAAAGAATTAACCACTGAAAGCAACCAGGAGCAACATATTTCTGCAACCTATTTGCAAGACAGTAATGTAGTAACTGAGCCATCATCCTTGGAACCAGGTATTTTTTACTTGCCCTGTGCAGGCTATTTACACACCATGTGCAGATAGCAGGTAACCTAAACAAAAACCTTGCCACTAAATGGGCAACTGACTAACTTTGTTAACGAGAATCTTTTTTACTGGTAGCAAACCTATTGCTGGTCCCAGTTCAAAATAAACAGCAGAAAAACACACGATAGTCATTTGCAGTATAAAGCTCATAACTTTTTGGGGGCATGGTTTCATAGTGGATAGCTCTCACCTTGCTGCACTACAGTCCCCATTTCAAATACAGGCCAGGACACAATCTGCATAGAGTTAGTACGTTCTCCCCTTGTTTGAATGGGTTTTCTCTGGGTACTTCAATTTCCCCCACATCTCAAGAACATACAGATAGGTGATTTAGCTCCCCCCAAATTGGCCTTAGAATGTAATAGTAACATAAAACAACTGCCTATATTCATTAGATTGTGAACTCTTCTGAGGGGCATATAGTGACATGGCTATATACGCTGTGCAAAAGCGACGATGTATCTATTATCCTGCTTTCCTCAAAAATGAACAGGCCTGTTTCTTTGCAGAGGGGTGTGGTTGGTTACTGTGACATTCTATTTGTCCAGGATTTTAAGACCCCACTTGTGTTTCCTAGGTATTTAGCTTCTTTTAGTCATGTGGCACATTTCTTAGGGTTGGCAGTAAAACCAGCTTTTTGGAGGTCCTAAAACCTGTGCCTGTTGTAAATGTAGACGTACAAATGGGACTCCCAATCTAAACTGTATTATATCATCTAAATAAGCAACTGCAGATTTTTGGTAAGGTCTCAAACTCTTATCCATAGCTCTGAAAAATAGTGGGAGTGTTCTGCAAACCAAAAAAGCATTTCCTCGTATTGGAAGGAGCCCACTGGAATGATAAAAGCAGTCCTTTCTTTGGCTTATTTGCTCAATTGAATTTTCCTGTGCTAAAAAGGGTACAGTGGTAATTTGGGTGCCAGTTGAAACAGCTAGTAGAAAATTGGTAAATTTACGGATATTATACTATTTGGCACTGGCTAATACTACTATAACTTTAACCCTGTTCTCACACTAACCCACCTTTTACCTACTCTTAACAATAATCTATCTGGCTGCTGTCATGTGCATCACAATCTCTGCTGCTAAAGTGTCTGCTGATATCTGCTCTGCTGCAGTTTCTTGCCACTGAACTTAATTTGTAGCTCCTGCCTCCAGCATAGAGCCTTACTGGTCCTCAATCCGTCCCATCGTTCCAGTGCTGTCCCCCCTTGAAGATCTGTGACCAAATACCTCTTCGACTTGTATGTG
The DNA here is from genome assembly GCF_040937935.1 of Hyperolius riggenbachi. NCBI lineage: Eukaryota > Metazoa > Chordata > Amphibia > Anura > Hyperoliidae > Hyperolius > Hyperolius riggenbachi. Next base: position 206,172,368 of record NC_090650.1, on the reverse strand, counting down.
CGCAGTACAGTTTTTCTTATCTTCGGAAGTACTCTGTGGTGTAAGTAAAAGGCTGCCAAAGAAGGGCCAAAGAGGTATTCGCTTCACTGGGACACAGTGCTGGAACAAGCGGATTGACCAAGGAGTGGGGAGCCTCTATGCTTTTCACAGCCATCTACATAGGTATTGTAAGTTGGAATTGGAATTTTTCTTTTTTTGGGGGAGTTAAGTTTCCTACCATCGTTACAGAATTACCATCTTGCTTTGTCAAGAACAGTGTGCCTGGATCAGTCACAATTCGACTCCATAATCTCCTCTAATTCAAGTTTTTTTTTTTTTTTTTTTTGTGCTTTAGTTTTCCTTATGGCTTCAGGAATTCTGTGAGGTTTAATCCTAATACCAAACACCCCCACCCCACCCTTCCTGGTGCCGTCACAATGTCATACCGAGTGACAATCTGGCTTGGCTGCTCACTTAAGGGCTGGTTCAGATGGACGTTTGGAGGCGTTGCGTTCGTTGGCGTCGCGTTTAGCAGCGTTCGTGTGCGTTTGGATGCGGTCGCGTTTTTTCTTCCCCTAGGGGGACATTAGCCGTCGCGGTTAACCTCCCCTGAAAGCTACATGTAGCTTCCAGGGGCTCCTTGAACGCCAGGGAAAATCGGGACCCAAACGCCGCGTTTGTGTAAACGCGCTTGAAAGCTTAGTACAAACGCTCCCATTCACTTGAATGGGAGCGTTTAACACCAAGCCCTGAACGCTGGCTGTAAACGCTCTGCAAACGTCCGTCTGAACCAGCCCTTACTCTGTCTAATCAAAAATGATTTGACTTGACTGGTTTCTGAGAGCTGGCACTAACTGGCTCTAGCACTAAACACACATTGGGCTTTAACAGTGCAGGGTGTTAACAAGATTAGTATTTAGTGGTTTGCCCTGAGTACTGCTCCAGGTGACCTTCATAAGGGCCATTATGTAGTTACTGAATGCTTTCATTAGTACTAATAGCCTCATAAGCTAAATTGATTGTATTCTAGTGAAGATTAAGGATGATCAAATATATGCAAATTGTTCCAAGTTAATGCAAATCTATGCATTAGTAATGTAAATGTATGCAGTTTGAAAATGGACAAATCATTTTAAACCCAGGTTTAATTTGATTGGTCCTTTTTCAAGCTGCATATATTTGCATAATTTCAGAACAATTAGCATCTTATTGATCATCCCTAGTTAAGATTAGTAAAGGTTTTATTGTTTTACGTTTTCTTCCCAGTGTGTGCAAGTTTACCTGGCTCTTACTTAGTTGTAACAGCATTTACAGTATATTGCACATCATTTGTTCTTCAAGCTTTCTAATTTATGTGCTGCAGAACCTACCACTGAAAAGAACCAAGATGAAAGCCTATCTGAAAACCATTTGCAAAAGAATAAACCATCATGCACAGAACAAGGTACAGTACTTCCTATATTTAGCAGTATATAGAACTGATATATTGAACAGCACTTTAGCACATTTAACACAATTTGCACCTGGTGATTTGTATGAATTGCATTGTGTGTAGGGTATACTGTATATATGGAACCTGTTTTGATCAGTCTTAACCCTCCTAGCGGTATAAAAAAATCTGCCAGGAGGGAGCGCATCAGTTTTTAAAAAAAAAAAATGTTCCCTATATCATGTAGCGAGCCCAGGGCTCGCTACATGATAGCCGCTGCTCAGCGGCATCCCCCCGCCTTCGGCGATCTCCGATCAGGCAATCCCGTTCAAAGAACGGGATTTCCTGGAGGGCTTCCCCCGTCGCCATGGCGACGGGGCGGGATGACGTCACTGACGTCGGGACGTCATTGGGAGTCCCGGGCCACCCCTCGGCGCTGCCTGGCACTGATTGGCCAGGCAGCGCACGGGGTCTGGGGGGGTGCAGCGCGACGGATAGCGGCGATCGTGCGCGGGGCGGCGGCGATCAGTGTGCTGGCGCAGCTAGCAAAGTGCTAGCTGCGTCCAGCAAAAAAAAAATTAAACAAATTGGCCCAGCAGGGCCTGAGCGGCACCCTCCGGCGGCTTACCCAGAACTACGTTCGGGGTTACCGCCAAGGAGGTTAATGGATTGTGCTCTGACCTTTTGGGTTTGTGTATTAGAGTTGGTAGCCACATTTTGCTAAAAGACAAAGACAAACATTTATATAGCGCTTTTCTCCTGGCGGACTCAAAGCGACCAGAGCTGCAGCCACTAGGACGCGCTCTATAGGCAGTAGCAGTGTTAGGGAGACTTGCCTATGGTCTCCTACTGAATAGGTGCTGGCTTACTGAACAGGCAGAGCCGAGATTCGAACCCTGGTCTCCTGTGTCAGAGGCAGAGCCCTTAACCATTACACTATCCAGCCACTATTTCCTAGTTTCTTTTTAAAATGTAGAATATTTGAAACATTAGCAAGGCAGAGGAACTGTGGTGAAAATAACGTAATGAATAAAATTGCTAATTTTTTACTATATTTAATTATAAATTATTTAGTCAGTGTTTGCCCATCGTAAATTCTTTCCTCTCCCTGATTTACATTCCGAAATGTATTACTGGTGGTGACATTTTTAGTTCTACCAGGTGATCTGTACGGAATGCTGGTGACAGAGTTCTATCCACAGAGGGGATATTGCTTGCTTGGCAATTGGAAAAAGCCATTATTTCCCATAATGCATAAGGTTCACAGACAGAAATTTGTCATGACATCACACAGTGGGAGGGGTTTCGCCACAATATCAGAGAAGAGTGTGTACACACATGCAATGATTGGCCAATCTTACCACCTCCATGTAATATGTTGAAACTGATTTTGAATACTATGAACCGTGTTCTCTCATTACTGGAAGTGGTACATTTTGGCCAGTCAAAATTAAAGAGAACCCGGGGTGTTTTTTATTAAAGATAACAGGACACAGAAGCATATGCTCCGCACAATGACATGCCTCTGTGTACTTACTGTGCGCTGCTAGTCCCCCCGGGCTCTGCTGTGTCGCCCGGCCCTGAAAAATAGTGTCAGGCTAGCGAAAATCTGCTTGAGCTAGCCTGCTAATTACCTTGCACTTGTCAATCGCTGTCTGACCTCCCTCCCCCCTATTATCTCCAACGCCTCCAGAAAGTACTACCTGGGTCACAGCTTGGCTTCCTATCGGAGGATACTGAAAGAAGCAGGGAGCAATGCGATGGAGGAGGCGGGGGAGACAATGCGAGGGGGGGGAGGGTGGAAGGGGGACCGGAGGAGACGGCGATTGACAAGTGCAAGGTAAATAGCAGGCTAGCGACAAGCAGATTGTTGCTAGCCTGCCGCTATTTTCAGGGGGGGAGGCAGCAGAGCCTGGGGGGGGGGACTAGCGGCGCACAGTAAGGACACAGAGGCATGTCATTGTGCGGAGCATATGCTTCTGTGTCCTATTATCTTTAGTAAAAAAAAACATCCCGGGTTCTCTTTCATTTTGACTCGCCAAAATGTACCACTTCCAGTAATGAGAGAACACTGTTCATAGTATTCAAAATCAGTTATATGCTTCTGTGTTCTATTATCTTTTTTTGTAAAAAAAAAAAAAAAACGCCTCGGTTCTCTTTAAAGCTTACCTCTTGAGGTTTGCGAAAGGCCACAATTAGATACTTACCTTGGAAGGGGAATCCTCTGGATCCTATTGAGGCTTCCCCCATTCCAGCGCTGGGCCCCCCGAAAAGTGGTTTCCCTGCATATGCACACTAGCACCGTCTCACTCAAGAAATAGCTGAGGCCGATCGGTTCCGTGCTACTATGCAGTAGTGCAGACCCAATCCAGCATGCTGCAGCAAAAGCGCACAATTCAAAAAAAGTGTGCTCCCTGTCTGCGGTTTGCTACTGAGAGAGGTTCATGACGGCTCATTGCCCTTATTTTGTTTCTTTTGTCCTCTGTTACATAATCTTGGACCCTCCATAATCTTAATTTTTTCTTAAGGTGGCCACACACGATACAATAAAATGATCCGATTTTACAGTAATTCGATAAAAACGATCGTATCTCCCGAAAAAAATGGAAAGCTTTTTTTTTTAATTCGACTGAAAAATCCGATCGGATTTCCCGTTTTCTTCGATTTTAATCGATCCGGACTGCCAGATATTTTTCTTCAATCTTCCTAAAGATTGTATGGTGTGTGTTGGATTGTCAATTTATTAATATACACACCCTAGCAATTTTGTTAGTTTCCAATCATTTTTATCATAATTGGGGGAAAAATTGAACATAGGTGTGTGGTACATTGGTCATATTTTTGAAATGTTACAATCAGTCAGAAAAATTGATTGCAATTATTAAATTGAACAGATATTTAAAAAATTGTATGGTGTGTGGCCACCTTTAGTCTGATGTGTTATCTTACAGAATACAAACCTACAAATAAAAAGCTTTCCTTTAAAATATCTGCACCTCCTGTTGAAGTAAACCCGCTGGTGGCAAGTGGACTGCTGTCAAACATGCAACAAGGTAAAATAACGTTATTGTGATGGCTTTACATGATTCTTGAACATATTGCTTTTGGTTTTGGTTATGTAGACAAACAAATACACACATTATACGTTTAGCTATTAAAGAGCATTAACCACTGGAGAACCGTGGGCTTTACCCCCCTTAAGGACCAGGCACTTTTTTCCATTCAGACCACTGCAGCTTTCACGGTTTATTGCTCGCTCATACAACCTACCACCTAAATGAATTTTGGCTCCTTTTCTTGTCACTAATAAAGCTTTCTTTTGGTGCTATTTGATTGCTGCTGCGATTTTTACTTTTTATTATGTTCATCAAAAAATACATGAATTTTGTCAAAAAAATTATTTTTTTAACTTTCTGTGCTGACATTTTTCAAACAAAGTAAAATTTCTGTATACATGCAGCACGAAAAATTTGGACAAACATGTTTTTGATAAAAAAAACCCCATTCAGCCTATATTTATTGGTTTGGGTAAAAGTTATAGCGTTTACAAACTATGGTGCAAAAAGTGAATTTTCCCATTTTCCAGCATCTCTGACTTTTCTGACCACCTGACATGTTTCATGAGGGGCTAGAATTCCAGGATAGTATAAATACCCCCCAAATGACCCCATTTTGGAAAGAAGACATCCCAAAGTATTCACTGAGAGGCATAGTGAGTTCATAGAAGATATTATTTTTTTGTCACAAGTAAGCGGAAAATGACACTTTGTGACAAAAAAAAAAGTTTCAATTTCTTCTAACTTGCGACAGAAAAAAAATTAAATCTGCCACGGACTCACCATGCCCCTCTCTGAATACCTTGAAGTGTCTACTTTCCAAAATGGGGTCATTTGTGGGGTGTGTTTACTGTCCTGACATTTTGGGGGGTGCTAAATTGTAAGCACCCCTGTAAAGCCTAAAGGTGCTCATTGGACTTTGGGCCCCTTAGTGCAGTTAGGCTGCAAAAAAGTGCCACACATGTGGTATTGCCGTACTCAGGAGAAGTAGTATAATGTGTTTTGGGGTGTATTTTTACACATACCCATGCAGGGTGGGAGAAATATCCCTGTAAATGACAATTGTTTGATTTTTTTTTTTTACACACAATTGTCCATTTACAGAGATATTTCTCCCACTCAGCATGGGTATGTCTAAAAATACACCCCAAAACACATTATACAATTTCTCTTGAGTACGGCGATAGCACGTGTGGCACTTTTTTGCACCCTAACTGCGCTAAGGGGCCCAAAGTCCAATGAGTACCTTTAGGATTTTACAGGTCATTTTTGTTTCAAGACTACTCCTCACGATTTAGGGCCCCTAAAATGCCAGGGCAGTATAGAAACCCCACTAATGACCCCATTTTAGAAAGAAGACACCCCAAGGTATTCCGTTAGAAGTATGGGCGAGTTCATAGAAGATTTAATTTTTTTGTCGCAAGTTAGCAGAAATTGATTTTAATTGTTTTTTTTCACAAAGTGTCATTTTTCCGCTAATTTGTGACAAAAAATAAAATCTTCTATGAGCTCACCATACTCCTAACAGAATACCTTTGGGTGTCTTCTTTCTATAATAGGGTCATTTTGTGGGGTTCCTATACTGCCCTGGCATTTTAGGGGCCCTAAACCGTGAGGAGTAGTCTTGAAACCAAATGTTGCAAAATGACCTGTGAAATCCTAAAGGTACTCATTGGACTTTGGGCCCCTTAGTGCACTTGGGGTGTAAAAAAGTGCCACACATGTGGTACCGCCGTACTCAAGAGAAGTAGTATAATGTGTTTTGGGGTGTATTTTTACACATACCCATGCTGGGTGGGAGAAATATCTCTATAAATGACAATGGTTTGATTTTTTTTTTTTTTTACACACAATTGTCCATTTACAGAGAGATTTCTCCCACCCAGCATGGGTATGTGTAAAAATACACCCCAAAACACATTATACTACTTTTCCTGAGTACGGCGGTACCAAGTGTGACACTTTTTTGCAGCCTAGGTGCGCTAAGGGGCCCAACGTCCTATTCACAGGTCATTTTGAGGCATTTGTTTTCTAGACTACTCACGGTTTAGGGCCCCTAAAATGCCAGGGCAGTATAGGAACCCCACAAGTGACCCCATTTTAGAAAGAAGACACCCCAAGGTATTCCGTTAGGTGTATGGCAAGTTCATAGAAGATTTTTATTTTTTTATTTAACTTTTGACAAAAAATAAAATCTTCTATGAACTTGTCATACACCTAACAGAATACCTTGGGGTGTCTTTTTTTTCTAAAATGGAGTCACTTGTGGGGTTCCTATACCGCCCTGGCATTTTACGGGCCCAAAACCGTGAGTAGTCTGGAAACCAAATGTCTCAAAATGACTGTTCAGGGGTATAAGCATCTGCAAATTTTGATGACAGGTGGTCTATGAGGGGGCGAATTCTGTGGAACCGGTCATATGCAGGGTGGCCTTTTAGATGACAGGTTGTATTGGGCCTGATCTGATGGATAGGAGTGCTAGGGGGGTGACAGGAGGTGATTGATGGGTGTCTCAGGGGGTGGTTAGAGGGGAAAATAGATGCAATCAATGCACTGGGGAGGTGATCGGAAGGGGGTCTGAGGGGGATCTGAGGGTTTGGCCAAGTGATCAGGAGCCCACACGGGGCAAATTAGGGCCTGATCTGATGGGTAGGTGTGCTAGGGGGTGACAGGAGGTGATTGATGGGTGTCTCAAGGTGTGATTAGAGGGGGGAATAGATGCAAGCAATGCACTGGCGAGGTGATCAGGGCTGGGGTCTGAGGGCGTTCTGAGGGTGTGGGCGGGTGATTTAGTGCCCTAGGGGCAGATAGGGGTCTAATCTGATAGGTAGCAGTGACAGGGTGTGATTGATGGGTAATTAGTGGGTGTTTAGGGTAGAGAACAGATGTAAACACTGCACTTGGGAGGTGATCTGCGGGCGATCTATTGGTGTGGGTGGGTGATCAGATTGCCCGCAAGGGGCAGGTTAGGGGCTGATCGATGGGTGGCAGTGACAGGGGGTGATTGACGGGTGATCAGGGGGATAGATGCATACAGTACACAGGGGGGGGGGGGGTGATCAGGAGGGAGCAGGGGGCAGTTTAGGGAATAAAAAAAAATAGCGTTGACAGATAGTGACAGGGAGTGATTGATGGGTGGTCTGGGGGGTGGGCAGGGGGGGAGGTCTGAGGGGTGCTGTGGGCGATCAGGGGGCAGGGGGGGGGGAAATCAGTGTGCTTGGGTGCAGACTAGGGTGGCTGCAGCCTGCCCTGGTGGTCCCTCGGACACTGGGACCACCAGGGCAGGAGGCAGCCTGTATTATACACTTTGTATGCGGCGATCCGGGTGCTAGTAACCCGCCGGCGCTTCCGAGCGCCCGGCGGGTTACAGCGCGAGGGGGGCGGAGCCAGTCCCCGGCAGAGGATCGCGTCACGAATGACGCAATCACTCCGCCCATGCCCGTACAAGGACCACCGCCTCTGTGCATACGGCGGTCCTTCAGGGATCCACTTTCCGGCCGCTCCTCTGCAGTGGGCGGTCGGTAAGTGGTTAATACCTCACCTCTGGCTCTGCCACTGTGATTCATATGTCTGTACAGGCCCACTGCTAAAAGTTTACTTAATTTTGGGTCTTCCCTCTTTTTATTACGGATTTGTATGCAGGGTGCAGACTTAAGGGGTGGCTTAGACTACTGTACTAGCTGGCATGTCTCTGATCAGACCCTGACCTTCTGCCTGTCAGCCAAGGTAACCCAGAAAACAACCTCTTTGACTCAGAGCATCATGGCTGGCATTGAAGCAGTAGTTACAGCGCAATGATGAAGGCTTATCCAGAAGGATCCCAGCCTCTGTGGCAAGAGGGTATCATTTTCAGGAACACATGAATAATCCTACTCTATTGGTGAATAAATATACTGCTTTGCTCCTGTGCAGTTTTGCACTCTTGCCAGCACCACTCCCGGCAAAAGTGTTTTCGTTTTTGCTGTCCTGCACCAGTCTGCCATTTGCTGCTGTTCTACTCTTGCTGCTCCACCCCCATATTACTACATCTCCTTTAGGACCCATTCACACTAAAACGTTTTGCCGGCGATTTCGGGAAAAACCCAAGCGCTAGCGCATTTTAAAGCACTAGTGCAATAATACCCTATGGGCCCGGTCTCAATTGGGCGATTTGCGTTAATCGCCAAATGCAAACGCGTAGCCTGCACCATTTTCAGGTGATTTCCCGGCAATCCTGTTTCAGTGTTATAGAAGCGCTAAAAGTGACGCTAAACGTGATTGCTAAAAAAAAGGCAATTGTGAATGCCGATTTTTTTATTTTTTTTTTTTATTTTTTTCCCCTTAAACGCAAAAAAATCGCCTGAGCAAAACACTAGCAAAAGCACTAGCGTTTTGCGTTTAGCAAGTATGAATGGGCCCTAAGAAACGTTTTTTGTGTACTCTGCAAACCCGAGGTGGCTTCTAAGAATCCTGTTGGCACACAGAGGCTGGGTCTGCATATAATATATATGAGAGGTCTCTAAGCAGCGCGGACTTCCCGAGATGGGGTGAGATATGGCTGCTAATTACACAGCGGGGCGCAATGGATTATGCTGATGCAGCGAATTACACTGCGTGCCCGGGGACAATCAGGTTATCCATGGCAGCGGCTAACTACACAGCGGGGGTCTCTAAGCAGTGCGGACTTCCCGAGATCGGGTCAGATATGGCTGCTAATTACACAGCAGGGCGCAATGGATTATGCTGATGCAGTGAATTACACTGCGGGCCCGGGGACAATCAGGTATACATGGCAGCGGCTAACTACACAACGGGGGCCAATCAGATTATACTGATGTAGCTAATTACACTGCGGGGGGCGGTGACACATGGCTGCCGATAACTACATAACACTCGGGTAATGCCCCCGGGGGGGATAGCTGAGGACACAACAGGACAAGCATAGAACACTGGCCAAGCTGGGGACACAGGGACAAACAGATTACGCAAAAGGGACAAGCATAGCACATAGGGGGACAAGCTGAGGACACAGAGGGACAAGCAGAGGAAACAGGTAAACAAGCTGAGGACACAACAGGACAAACATAGCACACAGGGGGACAAACAGAGGACACAGAGGAACAAGCATAGCACATAGGGGGACAAACATAGGATACATGGGCACAAACAGAGTAGGATACAGGGGGACAGATAGGGACACAGGAAGACACAAGGGGCATAGGAGGACACAGGGAGACACACAAAGTACAGGAGGGCTATAATAATTGCTGTGAGAACATCCACAAGATGCCCCTGGACCATAGACACACCAGGTTTGCTATATTTTTTTTCACCTGGTCTTTGCCCTCTAAACCTGGGTGCGTCTTATGGTCCGGAGCGTCTTATAGTCCGAAAAATACGGTATATGCAGACACAGCTTCTGTGTGCTAATAGGATTCTTACAAGCCACCTCGGGTTCTCTTTAAATCCCCTTCCCTCCAATTTATTAAGAGATACAAATATCACCCTTCTTCTGATCTAATTTTCTTGTAGTGCTTGCTGGTCATCCAGGCCTGACAACCCTTCAAGCAGCCGTCTATGGGCATTGTTCTGTGGGAGAAAGACACTATTCTTTACACAGCTAAGCTTATTGCTTGAGGCAGGAAGGGTTATAGGGGCTGAGCTTTATCTTTAATGTCCAATCTCCTTTGGGATTGACTTTACTTGACTGGTAATGCAGTGTTGTCATTTTTTGTATAAAAAAAAATGTATCATTTACAATTCTTTAATCCTAGTAGAAGGAAACAAATGTATTGCAAGTTTTTTTTGTATTTTTGTTATAAATGTATTTAATATTATTGCATCTTCACTTTTGTATTCCCTCAGAGTTTACTGCTAAAAGTAATTCAAGCAAGATGCAGTATCTGAGTCAGTTAAATGACAACAATAAGGCACAAGATACAAAATCGTCTTCAAAGTCAACTCCTGACAGCCCTAAAGGTATTTTGGTTTGTTTTAACATGTGCAAATCAGTTATTCAAATTTACTTCAGGTTTAGAATACTAGTCAATATGCCCTTCAGGCATATTTTTCATTCTAAATCTAGGTGGGCTTTCAGTTACAGAGCTTGTTTCCATCTGTCTCTGAACTCCTTGTTTAGCTGATGCCAGATGAATCACTTGTAAAATACATGCTAGGAGCCCAGACACTGACTGTGTTTTAGGGTGCAGTCTCCGCAGACATACTCGGACTCTACTGTATTTCCAGTCTAAACAGTAAACATACTGGAGTTTAGGTATCAGGAGCAGCCGCACTGATAGAGCCTAAAATCTGACTCTGCATCAGCAGCCTTTGTAAACACCTAGGACTTCCACTTTCTCAAGAAGAACAGGCCTTTCATACCTCACTGCTGAGGCCCTAAAAATACCGTAAAATGTCTGCCTCATTCAGACCCCCCACCCCCCTTTTTCCTTCCATGGGCCTGGCAGCTTCTCTGGTTATGTATAGCTGGTGTGTTCAGTGCATTCTTTCCATGGGCATAGTAGCAATGGGGCAAGCCTCCATCATTCCCTATCAGTGTGTATTCCACAAAGTCTTTGGGTGTGTCTTGGATTGTAAAGAGAGAGAGAGAGAAAAAAAAAAGCAAGCTGCTGTAGCCCAGGTGTGTGAGGCCCAGACATGGTTGCTGGTACACATTTTTGGCAGGTATTAATGTATTGTTGCAGCAGGATCCACTGACATTGCCTTGGATGGATTGTGCTTCAGGCAGCAGTTTAACCAGCCCAGGGCCCTTCTTCCCTTTATTCTCTCGTATATAGTGTTCTCGGTGCGGCTGTATAATGTTCCCAAAATTATGTCTGTTTCCTTAATGAATGCGTGATATAAATGTTCTTTGTCTGTGCCTTAAATTCCTTTCATCTACCGGTAGTTCATTGGAAGACCCCAATCCCACCTCTTTTATTTTGAAGGCCATTTCTAATACCATTTTTTTCAAATACACAAAAGGTAAATGGGATATCAACCAAGTAACCTTCAGTCTTAAGGTGGCCATACACTGGTCGATGTGCCATTAGATCGACCAGCTGACAGATCCCTATCTGATCGAATCTGATCAGAGAGGGATCGTATGGCTGCCTTTACTGCAAACAGATTGTGAATCGATTTCAGCCTGAAACCGATTCACCATCTGCTGAGCTGCTCCTGCCGCCTGTCCCCCCCCCCCCTGTCCCCCCCCCCCCCCCCCCGTATACATTACCTGAGGCTGGCTCCCGGGCATCTTCTCCGCATTGCACGGCTCTGTTCCGGCTCCATTACGGCGCTTCCTGTGTTACTCCGTGACCAGGAAGTTCAAATAGAGCGCCCTCTATTTGAACTTCCTGGTCACGGCAGTGACCCAGGAAGCGCCGGGATGGATGGAGCCGGAACAGAGCCGTGCAGCACGGAGAGGTCGCCCGGGAGCCAGCCTCAGGTAATGTATACTGGATCGGCCGCCGCTAGCGACGCGCACTTTACCCGCGGGCGATCGAGGGTAATTTCCTGCACGGCGCGATCGACGGACCGATCCGATTTCGGGAGGAAATCGGATCGGCGGCTGCATTTACCGCGAACGATTGGCAGCAGATTCGATCCCAGGATCGAATCTGCTGTCGAAACGGCCGGGAATCGAGCCAGTGTATGGCCTGCTTTACCCACTGTAATAAATTGTAGAAAGCAAAAAGTGCAGGGGCCAGAAGGTTGCAAAAGTGGAAAATCATAATTTATTCATTATTTGACTGAAAATTTGAGTATTTAAAGCATGATTACAAACCCATCCACCCTATTAAAAAAAACAAAATAGACTGAGTCCCTTATACATGGACAGGTGCCAATAATTAGATTGGAGTGCACTCCATTTAATTCACTTTAGTTTCTACCTTCAGGGCCCTCTTTGTTATAGTCCAATTGTATTATAGGGACGCCGCTTGTGGTGTCTCTCTATAACTCCATAGGAGTAAGCCTCTAAACGCTCCTCATTACACGCACGAAGGTGCGCATGCCCGGACTAGTAATGAGCCTATGCACGCCACACCGGCATTAACCGGAACTCTCGTATCCTTATCGTATATAGCCTTCCAGACCAGACTCTTACTTCCTGGTGCCCTGGAGCAAGCCCATCTCAGGCAGCGTCGGTACTCACGGGTTTCATCAGACGTGACGTCAGTGGTTTGCTACCTCCTTTTATCGCAGGACTTCAGTCTCCTTTGTATAATTAAGACTTCCTGGATCTGTTAACATGCATGACGGTCATTTTTAATACCATTTTTTTTTTTTTCAAATAGCCTACTTCAAAAATCCAGTTGTGACCCAGCTACAGTAAGGCAGGTCAACTGGACCAAAGAGATCAAATGCTGCTCCTCCCCTCCAGACCCACATAAGGAAGTTAGTTGCGGGGTGTTGAGGTGGGTGGGGAGCCAGGTCACCTGCTAGACTGGGTGGAAGGAACAGCATTAATGCAGTATCCTTCCAGTGAACCACAGTATAGACTCCACTCCTAAGATAATGCCCTATATTTGGGTGCTCAATCCATGGATCTTGTGTGATCCAACGGTACAAGAATGTAGGAGGTCGCCACTCTAGTGGGTAATTTACAAAAACATTTATTTCAAGCTGCACATTTATAATTCACAATGCAAGGTTTCGAGGCAACTACGTGTCTCTTTATCAAGGAACCAAATGTAAATTGATGAAAAAGGTGGAGGACTTTCCCCTAGTTTCTCTGTGCGCCAGTGGCAGCGGCACCTCTTATGATTTATCCCGTAAACCATAGAGAAAGGATTATAGGAGTACACAAAATTCCAATTGTACTCTTTTGAACCGATTTTAGCCAGAAATGTATGCTTTTAAACCCTGGTGAATCCCAACAGATGATTAGAAATGTCTTGTAAGTTTTCTTTTGATAGTGTTGTTTTATCATTGTGCATTTTCAGATTTTGATTTTTTTTCCCCCCCTCAGAGCTTGTTGCTAAAAGCAATCCAAGGAAGATGCAGTATTTGAGTGAGTTTAAGGAAAATAAGAAGGTACACGATACAAAACCACCTTTAACGTCTGCTTCAAGCACCCCTCAAGGTACCTTCTTTTGGTTTTTCAACCATCTGCAAATCGGTTAGCCAGCTTTATTTCAGAGTTATACTGCTTGTCGCCCTAGTTCCGGCTCAAAAGGTTTTTAAGTGGGCATATAATTATCTAACTAATATAATACAACACTTAAACCAGAATTCTGCTAATACTGTATAACCAGATTACAAACCTCTCTGATCCACATACAATACAGTAAGATAGATAGATAGATAGATAGATAGATAGATAGATAGATAGATAGATAGATAGATAGATAGATAGATAGATAGATAGATAGATAGATAATATCTCTCTCTCTTCTCTCTCTCTCTCTCTCTCTCTCTCACACTCTCTCTCTCTCTCTCTCTCTCTCTCTCTCTCTCTCTCTCTCTCTCTCTCTCTCTCTCTCTCTCTCTCTCTATATATATATATATATATATATATATATATATATATATATATATATCTATATATATATATATATATATATATATATATATATATATCAGAATCTCTTTATTTCGCCAAGTACAGCAGAAGCTGTAATCGGAATTATTTGTGGTACACATGGCATAGGCCTAAATTAGTATAATACAAGACAGACGCACAACATGTACACTTTAAATGCATTGCTATTACAAACACAGGTAAATAATGATAATAGTAAAGGTGCAGGTAGTGGCCACGAGTCAATTTCGATGAGCCCAGCTAGAGTGCGCTGGTATGCGGGCCAGATAGGGGGAGGTTGGAGTTCAGAAGTCGAACAGCTTGGGGGAAGAAGGTGTTCTTCCGCCTGGTGGTTTTGGATGGTATAGCCCTATAGCGACGGCCCAGCGGGAGGAGCTTGAAGTAGCGGCTGCCAGGGTGAGCGGGGTCACGGGAGATCATGGTGGCCCTCTTCCTCATCCTATTTGAGTGGAGGAGGTCGAGAGGTGGAAGAGGAGATCCGATGATCTTCTCCGCGTCCGTTATGACTCTCTGCAGTTTGTGTTTGTCGCTGACCGTTGCACCAGCATACCAGACAATGACTGAGGAGCAGAGGATGGATTCTATGGTGGAAGTATAGAAACTAGTCAGCAGCTCCCTGGGCATGCCAAATCTCTTCAGTTGGCGCAGGGAGAACAGCCTCTGCTGAGATTTCTTCTGGATTTTGGTGGTGTTCTGTTCCCACTTCAGATTGTTTGTCAGAGTCGTGCCGAGGAACCGCACAGATGTCACTCTAGAAACTTCGGTTCCCCCAATGAGGACAGGTGGGAGGGGGGGAGGGTTTCTCCTGAAATCAGCGACAAGCTCGACAGTCTTTGCTGCGTTGAGGACTAGGTTGTTGTCCTTGCACCAGTTGCATATTCTCTCTACTTCGCTGCGGTACTCCAATTCCCCGTTTCTACCGATAAGGCCAATGATAGTGGTGTCATCTGCGAATTTGATGACTTTCACAGAGTCAGTGGATGAGATGCAGTTATTGGTATAGAGGGAGAACAGTAGAGGTGACAGAACACAGCCTTGTGGAGCCCCTGTATTGGTGGTACGAACACTGGAGAGGTGGTTGCCGAGCTTCACCTGCTGCGTTCTGTTTGTCAGGAAGTCTTTGATCCATGCCCAAAGAGTAGGGTCAACTCCGAGCTGCGTCAGATTGGTGATCAGGATGTTCGGGCAGATCGTGTTGAACGCTGAGCTAAAGTCTAGGAACAGGATCCTAGCATAGGAGGCAGGGCTGTCTAGATGCTCGGTGATGTATGCCATGCTGGCATTGATGGCGTCCTCTACAGATCTGTTTGCCCTATATGCAAATTGGAGCGGGTCTAAAAGGGCGTCCGTGGACTTCTTCAGGTGGGCCAGGACTAACCGCTCAAGGAGCTTCATGATGTTAGAGGTTAGGGCCACTGGTCGGAAGTTATTGTGCTCGGAGCTGCCTGTTTTTTTTTGGGACTGGTACAATTTTAGATCTCTTAAAGCAGGAGGGGACTGTACCATCCGATAAGGACTGCTTAAATAAGGAGGTCAGCACAGGAGCTAGCTGGTCAGCACAGGATCGCAGGCAGATAGACGACACTCCGTCAGGGCCAGAGGATTTTCTTGGGTTTAGCTTACGGAGGTGCCGGAGTACCTCCGATTCCAGAACAGAGATAGGAGCCAGGGGGACGAGTTCCCCAGAGGGGGGGGGGGGGTCACCAAAGTCGATGCTGTTTGGCCCACGGGCTGGTTGGGATGCTGCTCGAATCTGCAGTAGAACTCGTTGAGCTCTTCCGCCAGTCGAGGGCTCGGGGGCGCCGTATGGGGTGCTGGTTTGAAGTTCGTGGCTGCTCTCAGGCCCTTCCATACGTCCCGTGTATTAGAGGACTGTAGGTAGAGTCTCAGCTTTTCGGCGTAGGCCCTCTTTGCAGTTCGCAGTTCTCTTTTCAAGGCGAGCCTGGCCTCTCTGAATTCCTCTGGGGAGCCAGACCTGTGCGCTTCCTCTTTGCATTTCCGGAGTCGGCGAAGCTTGTTATTGAACCAAGGCTTGTTGTTGGGGTAGACTCTGAAGGACTTGGATGGGATACATGCTTCTTCGCAGAAGCTAATGTAGGAGGTGACATTCTCGGCCCATTCATCAAGGGTCGATGCCTCCAGAGTCGTCCAGTCGGTGGTTTCAAAGCACGCTTGGAGCTCCAGTTTGGCCTCTGCTGTCCATTTTTTAGTGGTTCTGACGGTGGGATTTGAGGTCTCCTGGAGCCTCCTGTAGGTGGGGATCAGGTGTATTGTGTTGTGGTCGGAGTTCCCCAGGGGGGCGCCTTGGGTGGCTTTGTAGGCATTCTTGTGGACCGTGTAGCAGTGGTCCAGGGTGTTACTGTTTCTGGTAGGGCAGGTGATGTGCTGCTTGTAGCGGGGCAGCTCGTGTCGAAGGTTCGCCTTATTGAAATCGCCCAGGATGATGAACAGGGCCTCTGGGAGGGCCGTTTCCCACCGCGAGATACAGTCACTGAGTGCATGCAGGGCAGTCTTGGTGCATGCATCGGGAGGAATGTAGACCCCAACGAAGACAAGGGAAGAGAACTCCCACGGGGAGTACCGAGGCCTGCAGTTTATGGCAAGGAGCTCAACATCTGGGGTGCAGGCCTTGTGGAGAGTGGTGTTGTTGGAGCACCAGGAGGTGTTTATGTAAAAGCAGATACCGCCCCCCCCCTCGTTTTCCCAGAGAGGGCAGCATCGCGGTCTGCTCTTAGGAGGTTGTAGCCTGGGACATGTAGAGAGTTGTCGGGGATGCTGTCGCACAGCCAGGTCTCGGTGAAACAGAGAACAGGGGTGTTCTTGCTGATCAGGGGTTTGCTGCCAAGTAGGAGAAGCAGCTCGTCCAGCTTGTTGGGGAGTGAGCAGACGTTTGTGAGTAGGATGGCAGGGACAGGGGAGCGAAGGCCTTTCCTTTTGAGTCGGACCTGGGCCCCCGCCCTCCTTCCTCTGTGGCGGCGTTTGTTCAGTGCACGCTTGGTGGTGAGATAATTGATGTGTGCCGTAACAGCATTCCACAGGGGAGAGCCCGGTGTAGGGTTGGGGGTGTCTGGGGGTTCCCATTTAAGAAGGGCCTCTTTAGAGAGATTGGCAGTCCGTTCTGTGCCTATGGCACAGCTATCCCGGTAGGTAGCACAGGTGTGCGCCCCAGGTGGATGGAGTGGAGCGGACATCACAGGGTGTGGGGCACCGGTAGATGGTATGGGGGGGGGGGCGTCGGCGGCGGCCCGGCACAGCGAGTGGCGAGATTAGAGGGCAACGGGCAGGCCGCACAGCGCAGACTGTGGCGCGGATATGGAGCGGGTGGAGTGGAGTTGGCGACTCCACACAGACTGTCCCAGGTAGATGGTATGGGGCAGGCAGCCTGTCTCAGCAGGGGGCCCAAATAGATGGGCTAGGGCAGGCGGCACGGCCCAGAGTGCGGCACGGTAGAAGGTAAGGAGCGCACAGCGCGGCAGAAAAAACAACACACCACAATTGATGGCCCAGGCTTGCGGTACAGAGCAGGCAGCACAGTACAGTTCATGACCCAAGCTAGATGGTATGGAGCAGGCCGCCTGGCATGGATAGATGGTATGGGGCAGGCAGCGCAGCACAGACTGTGACACAGATAGATGGTATGGAGCAGGAGCACAGCACAGACTATGGCACAGATAGATGGTGAGGGACAGGCAGCACAGCACAGTCAATGGCCCATATGGATGGAATGGAAAACAGGCAGCACAGCACAGTACAGTCAACGGCACATATGGATGGAATGGAAAACAGTACAGTCAATGGCACATATGGATGAATTGGAAAAAACTGGCAGCACAGCACAGACTAGGAGGTGAGGAGACAACTGTGGAACTCACCAGGGATGGCACAGGGCATGTAGGGACGCCATGGTAGGCAGAGAGCTCTTTCCCATCGGAGGACTAGGGGTGGCACAGGGTATGCTGGGGCCCTGGTGGGGCCTGCAGCGTGGAGTCCTCTTCCCCAGGTGAGATGGAATTAACAGGTTGCCGGAATGCAGGCAGTCAGGCCGGACAGAGCGGGGGGTGCAGTCAGGCCGGGCAGAGATGAGTCCTCCTAGCCTCCTCCCCTGCGAGGTGCTGTCCCGGAGGCAAGTTGGTGTTGTGCAGGCCGGGCCACGTGGGTGCAAGGCCTGACCACGTGGGTGCAGCGGAGGAGATGTACCGTGGCAGAATGGGATGGGATCCAGCCAGGAGCAAAGGGCGATCCAGGGGAGCATCAGAGGCAGTCGGGGCAGCGGCAGGACGCCAGAGGCTGGGGCTGCTGCAGCGGATCCGTGGAGTTGTAGTCTGTGGACGGGAGCCGTGTGGAGTGCAGGCAGGCCAGCTGGAGCGGTGACAGAGCGGCGGCGGTAGTGCGGAGAGCTGCTGGGTGCAGGCCACCTTAGCTGCTGGATGGGTGCTGGAGGCAGTCGGGGCAGCGGCAGGACACCAGAGGCTGGGGCTGCTGCAGCGGATCCGTGGAGTTGTAGTCTGTGGACGGGAGCCGTGTGGAGTGCAGGCAGGCCAGCTGGAGCGGTGACAGAGCGGCGGCGGTAGTGCGGAGAGCTGCTGGATGCAGGCCACCTTAGCTGCTGGATGGGTGCTGGCCACCTTCCTCGGCATAGAGTGGAGTAAGTATTCTTGAACCTATCGTAAACCTATCCCTAACATTTAACACACTAGAAAAGCTAAAAAGAAACAACTAAAAACACTAAAAAACATTAAAAACTGCCTAAATGGAGGAGCCATGTGACCGAGGCGACCCGCGTGGGCGCCATCTTGGTCAATCTATATATATGTTACGGCCAGAACCCGAAGTTTGGCCACTTCTAGTTCTGGCCGGCCACTTCGGGTTCTGGCCGGCCAATTCGCGAAGTGCCCGCTGCGCTGCGGCCAATGTTAGAAACGGATCGTTTACTCTGATATGAATGTATCTTCTGGCCGCAGCGCAGCGGCCAAACGTATTAATTTGTTGCAATTTTTAAGCCGGCGGCAATGTAACGATTCAAGCCGCCGGCTTTTTCATCTGCCTCATCTCTCTCCCTCTCTCTTCTTATGGGCAGCCGGGCGGGGACACGCGTGTCCCTCCGGAGTCGTTCTTCGCGGCAGGGAAGCCTGCCGTTCTTGCAGAGCGGGTGCTGGCAGAAGCAATGTCTGCAGCCTCCCCGCTCTGCTGCCCCTGCTGCGACGAACGACTCCCGGGGGGACTCGCGTGTCCCCCCCCCCCCCCCCGCCGGCTGGCCATAAGAAGAGAGAGGGAGAGAGATGAGGCAGATGAAAAAGCCGGCGGCTTGAATCGTTACATTGCCGCCGGCTTAAAAATTGCAACAAATTAATACGTTTGGCCGCTGCGCTGCGGCCAGAAGATACATTCATATCAGAGTAAACGATCCGTTTCTAACATTGGCCGCAGCGCAGCGGGCACTTCGCGAATTGGCCGGCCAGAACCCGAAGTGGCCGGCCAGAACTAGAAGTGGCCAAACTTCGGGTTCTGGCCGTAACATATATATATATAGAGAGAGAGAGAGAGAGAGAGATAATATGATGCAATGTATCCCACTTGTTGTTATCCACACATGCATAAACCATTGCAATATGCAATAATCAACTTAAAGCTCTGAGCAACTATAATAGTCCTCTCACTGAGAGCAATGTAGCACCTTAGTGCAAAGTCTTCCAGGCATGCGCTTCTATTAAGGTTTGAGTAACTTCCATGCAATATTCAAAATAGATCATCAGCGGCGCTTCCTCGTATCTTCGCCTCCACCAAGCAGGCAATCACCCTTATGAAGTGCGACTCGCCTACTACAAATGCTACGATCACAGTAGCTTACAGGCCTTTGGGGCATTACATAGGCTCCCCTCGCCTCCTGCGATATTCCCCTAGTTATGGTGGTTGATCACTTTCCAGGCATATATCAGACTTGGAGCTTCAATCACTGTAACTTGTCCATATCACCTCGAAGAATTGAAGCAAAAAGCCTCTCATTGTGCAGATCTAGTACAAACCTTAAAATTTTATTTTAAAAATACACTCACGTGGTAACGAGAGGCATGAGTCTTGTGCACTATTGCTTCGGGAGGGTGCAAGATTCGCTGCTCTGTCCTCAACTTCTCAACCACTATTGCCTGCCCGAATTTGTCACCTGTCATTACTAGTCATTCATTATGGATATCACAATTTGTCATCCACGGCACTGGCGAACTGAGGGGGCTATTCCGGGTGTCTGGAACCTCCCCCCTGCACTGAACCGTGTATTCAGCCAGGGAAGCCCGCATAATATAAACAGCCTCATTCTCCCTCCCTTCTTACTTCTGGTGCTTCCCTCCAGCTAATAGAATGAGAGAGGCAGCCCAGCTTCCCTCACAAGAAGATGCAGCCTGCAGTGAGAGAATGTTGATTATGGAGTCCTGGACTCTCCACAGCACAGAAGTGTCAGACATGATGAAATTAGAGTGCAGGCAAGCTGGTAAATATGCACAGCATGATGCAGAGCTTGCCTGGACTCAGGGTCCGTGGGCAAACATCTGTCTGGTCTCTTCCCATTGTTATAATGACTGCATGTGTGGGTAAGGTGTTTAACAAGCTGAAAAGTTTTTGACAGTCCCTAGACTCCAGGAGGGCTTCTTTCTGACTTGTGTGAGAGACTGACAGGGACAGGAGTCCGATTACAGGCAAGTAGCCTGTCTGATGTGGGACTGCAATACAGATAAGTTCTCTGCTCCATCTCCGGCTATTCTCAATTTCTCCACTCCTCTCTCTGGGCTAGTGCACGCCAAAATGACAATAGCAATCGCTAGCAATTTGTGAGTGTGATTTTGTGAAGTGATTTTCAGAGCGATTTTTGAATGAATTGCTCAAAAACATGCTACATGCAGTATACCTGCGATTTTGAAAAAATCACAACGCTGCTGTGGGAACACCCACATAGGGTAACATTAGTCAAGCGCTTTTCAAATCACTGTTGATTTGAAAAACGCTCAGAAGCACTCTTGGTGTGCACCAGCCTCCTTCATTCACCTTTTGTTTCCCTCTTCTCCTAGAGCTGGCTGTGTGTTCTTGTCATACATGAAAGATAAATAAAAGTGCAATCCTGGTGAGGCAAAATATTATTATTTAGTATTTATATAGCGCCGCCATCTTCCGCAGATGCATATATCCCTGCATCATATGGGTATCGCTTGCGCTAT
This sequence comes from Hyperolius riggenbachi, assembly GCF_040937935.1. NCBI lineage: Eukaryota > Metazoa > Chordata > Amphibia > Anura > Hyperoliidae > Hyperolius > Hyperolius riggenbachi. The sequence continues at coordinate 206,151,176 of NC_090650.1, read as the reverse complement.
GTATAACTATGTAGCATATTCCACTGAATTGTCCTAACTAAGTCTATCTCCTGTTCCTCTCTTGGGGAGTTGTTCCAGCGCTGTACCCCGTTCACATTTGCTGCTTCCAGAAGCCCTCAGAAACACTCGTGTCCTTGAGTACTTCCAAAGATGGGCAGCTCTGTAATACGCCAGCGCACTTTTGTGCATGGGCAGTATGGAGCTACCTGTATTCTGAAGCACTCGGGGACATACGTGCTTCTGGACCTTTCAGGAACCCCCCCCCCCCCCCCTTTAAAAATCCTGCGTTTGCCCCTGCACGGCATGACAATACTTGTCATTTACTACGTATCACCTACTGCCTGCCATTAGAGTCTTATCACTACCTGCTGCTAGAATCTACCTCATCACTACTTGCCTGTCCCTTGAATCTATCAGTGATTACTTGATTGTCACTAGAATCTAATGCTGGGCATACATGGCTCGTTTTTTATTATAAATTGAGCCGCTGATGGCGCGATTGAGAATATCCGACGTGTCCGATCACCGCGCCGGATCGATTCCGCGCTCGATCCCCGTGGGCGGACAATGGAAGAAACAAAGCGTAGATAAGGAAGTGCACGTGAGGACGAGCGAGAATTGATCCGGCCACCCACGGGGACGCGCCAGGGCTCGATTCCGGCGCATAAACGAGCCATGTATGCCCAGCATAACACAATCATCACCTGCCTGCCAAGAGTCTACCGATCGCCTATTGTAGTTACGCCCACATTTGCTTCAGAACGCATGCCATACTGCATAGCTACCCCCTCTTGGTCCCCAGAGGTGCACTGGATATACTAGGGTCTTGGCAACACCTGTATCAAAGTCTCAGAGGTGAATTGATGGCCACATAGCATTGGATGGCAATAAGCGGCACAATGCTAGCAGTTTGTTCAGCTCTTGATTAGATTTCTACTGAAATTTAATAAAAATTGAACAGACATGGTAGATTTTTCAAGACTAGTCCCATTGCCACTAAGTACATTTTAGTATTAAAATGAAACCAATGGATGTCAATGGAGTAATTTCCATTGAACGCAAATTTTCACATGTAATGATTGTTAGAGACATACTAAAATTTGCATATGGGGAAAAACTAATGCGAAATATAATATCCTAATGGAAATAGAGGCTACATTTCCAGTAGGGTGTTGTCTGTTTCCATTAAGAATGTGGCTACTGCGCTGATGCAAATTTGCATCTGAATTTAATAGCCATGTCAATGCAAGGCTATGGCTGTTCGCTTGCGATGTTTGAAAAAAATTCAGCAGGCACTACTACCCCCTCTTGGTCCCCAGAGGTGCACTGGATATACTAGGGTCTTGGCAACACCTGTATCAAAGTCTCAGAGGTGAATTGATGGCCACATAGCATTGGATGGCAATAAGCGGCACAATGCTAGCAGTTTGTTCAGCTCTTGATTAGATTTCTACTGAAATTTAATAAAAATTGAACAGACATGGTAGATTTTTCAAGACTAGTCCCATTGCCACTAAGTACATTTTAGTATTAAAATGAAACCAATGGATGTCAATGGAGTAATTTCCATTGAACGCAAATTTTCACATGTAATGATTGTTAGAGACATACTAAAATTTGCATATGGGGAAAAACTAATGCGAAATATAATATCCTAATGGAAATAGAGGCTACATTTCCAGTAGGGTGTTGTCTGTTTCCATTAAGAATGTGGCTACTGCGCTGATGCAAATTTGCATCTGAATTTAATAGCCATGTCAATGCAAGGCTATGGCTGTTCGCTTGCGATGTTTGAAAAAAATTCAGCAGGCACTATTTTTTTTTTCTTTTACCGCAGGTGAATTGATAGCAGCCTATTGATTTGATCCAAGTTTGCCTGAGGGGGTGTTGGGATGCTGTGAATTGGCTACAGTGGAAACTAGGTCTAATCAATTTTTGATTGTGGAATGGTCGATGATTGATTGCTAGACTGGGCTCTTACTGACCCAAGTATAGTATGGGTGAGGGAACTTGCTACACTTGGAGGAAGGCCCAAGAGTAGGGCTTTCTTTTTAGTGTCCAAACCCCTATGGGCAGGGCTTTACTTAACTGATAATGCTGTGTCCTCAATGAACTGGAGAGAGAGAGAACTATACAATGGGTGTTCTGAGCTTCTAATTTGTTTTTTTATAAGAAATATATACTTTTAGATTACATTGCCTCAATCCTTGTACAACAAATATCTTGCAGATGTTATTTTTACAAAGTATTATTACATATAATCAATTTGATATATATTTGTTTTATACCCTCAGAGTTTGTTGCTAAAAGCAGTCCTGGCAAGATGAGGTATAGCAGTAAAGTGCAGGATGCAAAACCAGCATCACAGTCGGTTTCAGATTTCCCTCAAGGTATTTTCTTTTTGTTTTCGGACCATCTGCAAATAAATTATTCAGGTTTACTTCAAGTTTCGAATGTTGGCACTGACAAAAATTGATTTAATCGATGTGTGTGTGGCCAGCTATTAGGCAGAATTTTGGTGGGAACCAGTTAATCTGTCAGAATGTTTTAAGGATGTAGAGTGAAGCAGACACTAGAGCAGCACAGTGGTGGGTACACTAAAAGAGAAGCAGGGAAAGGGTGGCGGTAATGGTGCAGCAGTATGATTGTAGCACAATAGCAAGGACACTTATGCTGAGAATACACGGCTTGATTCTGAGCCATTTAGTTGGCTCGATAGATAATTTCCGACATGTCTGATCTCCCGCCCGATTGTTTGTGCGCTCGGTTCTGCATGGAGGACAATGGCAAAAGATAAGAAAAATGAGCGGAAGATAAAAGAATCGCCTGCAGATTCGAGCACGGAAATAGATCGAGCACAGAATTGAGCGGCAAAATCGAGCCGTGTATGCCCAGCATTAGAGTAGAGCATTGCATCGTGGTATGGCTGAAGCATGGGAGCAGCACTATGAGGGGAGCACAGTAGCGGTGGGTGCTAATAGGGCAGTAGTGTAACCAGAGTACTGCATAACAGTGAGTTGCACTGCATTGATAGTAATGTATTATGCTATTCTGGATCTTAAGATAGTATTATGGGCAAAATGCTGTATTTGTTGGTAAATACACTGAATAAATATATTTTTAACACCGTGCTTCTTTAGGAACATACTAGGTCAATGAAATGCTATTTTTTTCCCAAGTTGATGCTAATTTTGTTGCAGTTTATAAGCAGATTAAAATGGGATAATTCAAAATTGGCTGGAAATGCATTTGACTGGTCCAGTTTCAGTCTTCAATGAAATTTGTATCAAGTTGGAAAACAATGTTGTTTGTTGATTTTTTTTTTATTTTTTTTTTTTGCAAGAAGCGAAACTGTACCCACTTATATCAGAGTTGTAGGCCATGACAGGGAGGGTTAATTTACCTGTGACATCTGCTCCACACTTCTTCTCATCGTAAGTTCCAGCAATGAAGCAGGAAGTGTCTGGGCATGCAGTGCAGCATGGAGTAGACCAGTCACAGGTAAATTAACCCTTCCTCCACAGCCCCCATCTTGCAAAACTGCTTACTCATCCCTAATAATCAGTAATTTTTCTAAATATGGTGCACGTAGCATACTTTTTCTGTAGCCATTGCATACCTCCCAACTTTTCGAGATGAGAAAAAGGGACACTTAAGCCATGCCCCTACCACACCCCTGGCCACGCCCTCACCACGCCTATAGCCACACATACCATAAAGATTTCATAAGAAAAATGTTTTTATAATTCAAACCACACTCCTCCTTTCTATACTGGTTCATTTTCCTTCATAGTAACATTTTAAAATTAGTAATATATCAATTTAAAGGTTGGGAATAAAGTTTAGAGTCAATCAAACACATTTTTTTTGTGTGTATATATGTGTGTGTATATATATTAACATAGAAAGAGGGACAAAGTCCTGAAAGAGGGACAGGGCTCCCAAAAAGGGACTGTCCCTCTGAAAAAGGGACAGTTGGGAGCTATGCCATTGTCACCTTTACCAATGCAGTGAGTAAAAAAACAAGCAGATATTGAAGCATACCTGAGGTCAGCATGTCCTCTCTGCTCTAAAAGATACACATCATCATCATAATCTTTCTTTGTTACAGCTGATACATATACTAAAACAAATCTGCACAGTTTCTACTTCATCACTGAATCATGGAAGCAGACATATTGTTAAAGGCCTGTGCTTTTCAAATGAGCTTATCTGCCATCTCTGCCGTGGAATTAATACATACAGGGTGCAATTTTCTGTTTTCCTTCTGTCCTGTGCAAGAGTTCAGATCCACTAAGGACCTGAACCACTAGCTGTCCTTTTCTAAGCCTTTTCTGAGCGCTTGTGATTTGAAAAGCTCTTGCTAATGTAAATCTGTGTGTGTGATCCCACTTGGGGGATGTGATTCTTATTAAAGCCTCCATAGCATTACATCAGCAAGAGCTTTACAAATCACTGGAGCTTAGAAAGCGCTGCTCGTGGGTTCCAGGCCTAGGAGTCTAGTCCACTTAAAAAAAAAAAAAAATCCATTCCACCCCAATAGCAAGGAGGGAAGGTTGGCTGTGTCCCAGAAGCCAAATGCTGTTACTCCCATGCCCACCCACCTAATAAAGTGGCCTACTTTGAGAGAGAGCATTGAGGTGGTCTGTCAGACATGTCAGCTGCTTGTCGGGGTGGAAGAAGCAGCGTTTGGCTTTCCTGGCACAGAGTACCTTCCTCCCTGCAGGTGGGTTGGATGTGTATGTTTACAATTGGCAACTGGCAAAACTGTACTTGACTGCAATAAATATGGTGATACTGGAGATCTAGACGTAAGCTCTTGGGGATGCATTTATTAAAGAAATCTATATTCTGCCTTTGGTACATCACACCAGTGTGCCCCATTGCCAGCTCACATCCTGTGATGTAGTAAATTGTATGTTGTACAATTGCAGAGGTGCACACTTTATTTAGGCTTGAAAGGGTGGTTTAGTGAAAGTAAGCCTTAAAGGGACACTTAAGTCAAACAAAAAAAGTTAGTTTTACTCACCTGGGGCTTCCAATAGCCCCCTGCAGCTGTCCGGTGCCCTCGCCGTCTTCCTCCGATCCTCCTGGCCCCGCCGGCAGCCACTTCCTATTTCGGTGACAGGAGCTGACAGGCTGGGGATGCGAGTGATTCTTCGCGTTCCTGGCCACAATAGCGCCATCTATGCTACTATAGCATATATCATATACCATATAGCAGCATAGAGGGTGCTAATGTGTCTGGGAACGTGAAGAATCACTCGCGTCCCCAGCCTGTCAGCTCCTGTCACCGAAACAGGAAGTGGCTGTCGGCGGGGACAAGAGGATTGGAGGGAGACGACGAGGGCACCGGACAGCTGCAGGGGGCTATTGGAAGCCTTAAGCCGCATCTACACGCGTAGATGCGGCCGCGATGCTCCTTATCAATTGAGCCGCTGATGTGGCTCGATTGATAAGATCCGGCAGGACGGATCTTCGCACCGCCGATTCCCTGCTCGATCCCCGCGAGGGGACAATGGCAGGGAATCGTGCGGGAGATAAGCGGCGGGGACGAGCGGGGAATCGAATGCGGGGCACGCACGGCGAGTGGGGACGCGGCGGGCACGCGGAAGAGGCGATCCGGCGGCTAATCGAGCCGCCGGATCGCTTCAATGTCCCATGGTGTAGATGGGGCTTTAGGTGAGTAAAACTCATTTTTTTTGTTTGACTTAAGTGTCCCTTTAAGCATTTTAGTTTCCAACCTCCTATGGGCAGGGCTTTACTTGACTATTGTCCTCCAGTGAACCAAATAGAGAGAGTTTTATAGGGAATACACAAATTTCTTTTTACGGTTCTCAACATTTTTTTGTAAGAAATGTATGATTTTAAATCCTTGTATTCTTCATAAGAAGAAAAGAAATGTCTTGCAAATTGTATTTTTTTTTTATGATGTAATATCATTACATTTTTTTTATCCTCAGAATTTTCTGCTAAAAGGAATCCAATCAAGATTCATCATCCAAGTCAGTTGAATGATGACCATAAGGTGCTGAATATAAAACCGTCGTCTGAGTCTGCCTCTAACAGCCCTCAAGGTATCTCTTATTATTATTATTATTTTGTGGTCATCTTCAAATGTGGTGTTCAGCTTTACTTAAATATAATAACAAATAGATTGAAAATAATCCGACCTAGTTCTAACCTCTTTGGGGCTCCTTTAACAGTTTCCCATCTTGAAAATTAGTGGATGATTGGTGTCAGGACACCCTCTGGGGAAAAGACACTGGAAACAAAAACACGGGAGCCCAATAGTGTAATAGGTTTAGTCAAAATTGTCAATGTAGAAGATAAGGATCTACTCACAAGAGTGGGTTGCAGAGGGGCAACCGACCACAGGAAGCAGGTGGAGACAATTAACCTGACTCCACTCGGAGAGGTCACTAAGGACCTGGATGCGGTCGCTCTCCTTGGAAAAAAGAAGGGAGGCAGATGTCCACCGTGGTGTAAACCACATATGTTCTGCCTCCATCCCTCACACAGGTACCGTATGGGAGTTAGGTATGCACTAAATGGTTTAAATAGGCGCCCTGGTGGTATATAAAAGCGTTTAAAAGCAGTTTTAAAACCAATAAAGGTTTGAGGTTGCTTACCTCAAGGACGACGAATCTTTGTAGGGACAAAAGATTTTATTGGTAGCACAGGCAACGCGTTTCACGGGTCTGAGCCCTCTTCCTCAGGCCAATAGCAGTGCCAGGCCAATTGAAATAGCAAGCTAAGGGAGGCTCCCCATGAAACACGTTGCCTGTGCGATCAATAAAATCTTTTGTCCCTACAAAGATTTGTCGTCCTTGAGGTAAGCAACCTCAAACCTTTATCGGTTTTAAAACTGCTTTTACACGCTTTTATATACCACCAGGGCGCCTCTTTAAACCATTTAGTCCATCTTAAGTATGATCAATTTACCATGATGCTTTGCCTTCTGTCCTTGAACCAGGGCCCATTCTAGACTTTTTGCCGCCTGAGGCAAACTTGTGAGGATGCAGGACCCCCCCCCCCCCCGATCTTCTGCTGTCCCACCTGTCATGTCCGGGTGGCTGTGATGTCCAAGTGGGCCCGTGGTAAGGCGAACAGCGGCAGGCCTCTTCACTTCCTGTTTCTGTCTCGCCTGTGGAAGCCGCGTCATGGGCGGGATGGCCCCTGAACCATCTCTCTGTCCACATACACACATTTCCCCAGTCCCTACATCCTCAGCTTCTGTATCTCACTACTGTCGAGAAACTGTCAAAAGCCTTTACAAAATGCAAATATACTAAGTCTATTGCTTTCCCATGATCTAATTTTGCATACACCACTTCAAAAATAAAGGCTAAGCATGTTGATCAGACCAGACTTGGCTTTAGTAAACCTATGCTGATGAACTAAAATTAGACTAGTCTGTGCTTTAAAACGGTTTGAAGGTATCCTAATGAGTATATACAAAAGTTTAAAGGACAATTGAAGAGAGAGGGATATGGAGGCTGCCATATTTGTTTCCTGTTAAGCAATACCAGTTGCCTGGCTATCCTGTTGATCCTCTGCCTCTAATACTTTTAGCCATAGACTCTCTGAACAAGCATGCTGCAGATCAGGTGCTTCTGACATTGTCAGATCTGACAAGATTAGCTGGGTGCTTGTTTCTGGTGTGATTCAGACACTCCTGCAGACAAATATTTATATTTATTATTTCCTCTCACTTTAGTTGTCCTTTAACTGATAACCTTACATGTCTATAATTTCCCAATTGTCTTTATTTATTTTTTTATAAAATCAGCTGTGTACCAGTCATATGGAACTGACCCAATTGAAAGAGTCACAGATTAAGTGGCCTATCAAAAAACAAATTTAACTCATGGCATGCGGGCAAAGATTTATTTTTAGTGTCCTATGGGCATTCTTTACTTGACTGCTAATAAAGCGTCCCCCATTGATCTGTAGAGGGGAGGCTTGTATGGCGAATACACAAAAATCCCCTTTTTACCATCCTGAACTTTATCATTTCGTATTATTCAGAGGCGTAGCTAGGGCCTTCAGCGCCCGGGGCAAAGACAGTTTTTGCACCCACCCCTATGGTAAAACATGCGTCGCCGTGCAAAAAAATGGGCATGGTCATGCAGCAGAAAGTGACCATCATGGGTGGAGCCAAATGCACTGGAAGTTAGCAGTGGTGTAATGAGACCTGCCAAGCAAATCGTTGGATTAAGATCCCTTTCCTTTAAACCATAAAATATCCCCACAAAGCACTGCAGAAGAGGCCACCACTATATAAATACATAATAATATGGTAGGACATTGGACTATGACTATGGTAGGTTTAGATTGTGAGCTCCCCTAAGGACAGTCAGTGGCATGACTATGTACTCTGTAAAGTGCTGCAGAAGAGGTCTCTGCTATATAAATACATAATATGATGACTATGACTATTGAAGGAGTAGATTGTATCCCCCCCCCCCCCCCCCTCCGGCGCCGGCCGGTGTAATAGTTTTTTACCGGCTGGGTGGCAACGGCTTGGTGGCATCCCTACCTGTCGCCTAGTTGAGCTTAGCTGGTTCCACTGTACTTTGTCCGTCTCCGCCCCTCTCCAAAGTCGCACTTTTTGCCTCAGTGCTTCGGCTCCTCCTCAACATCTCTGACTGGCTGCCGCTGCCACTGGCTCTGCCTGCGTTCCACTCATGGCTATTATGCACGCTGCGCAGCGGCGGCGGTTTGTGATGTCACACACACAGAGCAAGGCAGCGCTAGCGATGCTGTGGCAGAGAGATGTGATTAAAAAAAAGACATGCAGCTGGGTGCCCTTAGAGAGTCAGCGCCCGGTGGCACATGTCCTACCCCGCCCACCCCAAGCTACGCCCCTGGTATTATTGCAATCCTACTAGAGGTAAAATGTCTTGAAAATGTTATTTTTATTAGTTAATGAATATCATTACATTTTTTTTATTCCTCTCAGAGTTTGCCGATCAAAACAGCCCAAGCAAGAAGCAGCATCTGAGTCAGTTGAATAAGGAGCTGGATACAAAACCATCTTCAAAGCCTGCTTCTGTCGGCTCTCAAGGTATTTTGGTTTGGTTTGTTACCATCTGCAAACCAGTTATTAAATTTACTTCAGGTTTAGGATACCTTTTATAAATACACTTATAAACTAAAGCCCCAATTTAGGCTTTAACTGTTTACATGATCTTTGGGGTCTCACAAGCATCATACACATTCTAGAGAGTTCTCTGCTGAGGTCGTGGTTATGGTGGCCCGAATGCTTCACCGAGAGATCTAGAGTGTCAGATCGTCTTGGCTGAGCTCATTGTTCCCCCTAAACACCCCACCTGCTTGAAGCCACTTTATCCCATGCTGTTGTCCCACCACTGCCCTCCATCGCAACAGAACAAGTCACTAATCTTTAGGCTTGAGGCAGTTCAGGGTTAAGTGCTGTAGTGATACGTCTCTTGCATGAAAAAGAGGTTCAAGGAAATTTGAGCGTCCAATTTCGGCTAGTAGAATACCAGTAAAATTTACAGATATTCTACATTTTAAAAGTGTAAAGTATCCTAGTATAATATTGGTAAATAATACCGATATTTTACTACAACTAAACCGAACACTGCTCTCACACAGAACCCTCCCTTAAGCGCATTGAGTCCTATGGGATAAAAGCACTATAGAAATGTTATTGTTAATGATGTTTAACCTTAACCATCCTCCCCCTCCAAATGCCTAAGCCCGGTAATCTCGAGTTAGGCTCGGGCCAGAAATCTGCAGCTCAGAGCGGTAACCCCAAGTTGGTGAGTACTGTGCAGGGCTGCCACAGATCCATCTAGTAGTATGATTTTTAGGGTCTAAAAGCTTGTGAAAAAATTGCACCACTTTCAGAACCTAAAATCTGGAAATAATCATATGGATTTGGATGTGTTCATCTCACATAATTTACTGTTGATTGCCATGTTTAGAACACATGCTCAGTAGATCAAGATTTCCTGAACACTACATGTAGCTTCCGGCGTCAGCACCATTTGTGGTTATAGTCTAGCGCTCAAACGTATCAACGGCAAATCATGTCGATTGCTTTTCTGTGCAGTAATAGAAGAGCGTTTGCCACAGCCAAACAAGCCACCGGCAGCTGGCCATGTAAACCAGCCCTTAGTGTACTTGACTTTCCCTCAATGAACAGAAAACAATTCTAGGACAAGACAAATAACATTTATATTGCGCTTTTCTCCTAGCAGACTCAAAGCACCAGAGCTGGGGCACGCTCTGTAGGCAGTAGCAGTGTTAGGGAGTGTATCCCAAATACGCCTTACTGAATAGGTGCTGGCTTACTGAACAGGAAGAGACGAGATTCAAACCCTGGTCTCCAGTGTCAGAGGCAGAACCATTAACCAATACACTGTCTAACCACACAAGCATCCTTTTTTTTTTTTTTTTTTTTAAATGTTTTGTTTTAAATTATTGTATTAATGTTAATAGTGAAAATGCCTTAGTTATTTTATTTTTTATAAAGTGTTATTTAATATCCTCATGTGCGTGCTTTATTTGCTTTATTCTATCAGAGATTCCTGCTAAAAGCAGTTCAAGAAAAATGCAGTATCTGAGTCAGTTAAATGACGACATCAATAAGGTGCAGGATACAAAACCATCTTCAAACCCTGCTTCTGACAGCCCTCAAGGTATTTTTTTTTTTGTGGTTTTAGAAACCATCTGCAAATACCAAAAATGGGGAGAAAAAGTGAGTGCGTCTTATGGTCCAAATGCAACTATGCCTGGCTACCTACACTGCAGGCAACTATGCCTGGCTACCTACACTGCAGGCAACTATGCCTGGCTACCTACACTGCAGGCAACTATGCCTGGCTACCTACACTGCAGGCAACTATGCCTGGCTTCCTTGTTGCCTCAGGCAGCAAAAAGTTGAGAACCAGCCCTGCAACTCCTGCTCCACAAGATGCCCCTGTATCAGACGCACCAGGGTTAGTATATTTTTTTTTTCCCCTGGATTTTGTCCTCCAAACCCAGGTGCGTCTTATGGTCAGGTGCATCTTATAGTCCAAAAAATACGGTAAGTTTATCGGTTTTACTACTAGCTTAGAATCTTTGTCACTAGGGATGGTCCATGCAATGCACATAATTGTGTGTTGATGCAGAATCGTGTAATTTATATCAGGGCTGTGGAGTCGATCCAAAAATTCACCGACTCCGACTCCTCAGTTTAGGATTCCTCCGACTCCTCGACTCTGACTCCTCTAATTTGCATATTACAATTTTGTTGATTAAAAGTATGTAACATGAAATTCGTCTCTTAACTGCCAACGCTTAGGAATTTTACAAGACAACTGAAGTGAGAAGGATATGTAGACTGCCATATTTATTCCCTTTAGGCTAAAACTAGTCCTTGGTAAGAGTACTTGTAAAAGGTACAAACCGGAACAAAGAACATCTATCAGGCCCTAGGCAATGTAAGTGTGGGTACATGTAGGAATGATGTGCAGGTACTCTGCAGGGGAATGAGGAGATTGTAAACAGACAACACCTCTGTGTTCAATGTGCACAGCATTCTCAGTGGATTCCCTGCAGCTCTGTGGGGAGTGCATATGTAGAGTATAGTACTACTGTGTAACAAAGTAAACCTGAGACAGATGAAATTAAAGTTTTATACATACCTTGGGCTTCCTCCCGCCGCCTTCAGGATAATCAGTCCCTCGTTGTCCTCCTCCACCACCTGGATCTTCTGCTATAAGTCCAGGTACTTGAGCCAGTCGGGCGTAGTGCGCATGCACACACTCCGCCGCCAGGAGCGTACTACACCTGTGCAACACTATTGCGCAGGTGCAGAATGTTCCTGGCTGTGGGAGCGGCATGCGGCCGGACAGCGATGACTGGCTGAATTACCAGGACTCATAGCAGAAGATCCAGGTGGTGGAGGTGGACAGTGAGGGACTGATTAGCCTGAAGGGGGCTGGAAGAAGCCCCAGGTATGTATAAAACTTTACTTTTCATCCATCTCAGGAACCCTTTAATTTGTAGTCACCAAACCAAATTTTAACATATCAAATTATTTGATTTCATCAGCAAAGGGAGTGCATACATTTGCATAAATCAGCATCAATGCAGAATTATTTCCATCTCATTGACCATCTCTATTAGTGACACAGCTACACATCAGGCTTTATTCTTACAGCATAGATGTTATTTAGTATATATAAGAGATTCCTGTGTACACATCATATATACTGTACAGTCACAATCAGATGTGTATATCTGACCTTAAAAATACGGGAACTGCTTTATTGAAGCAGCACAAGTAACTAATTTTGATTGGTTTATTTCATTTTTGTGGACTAAGCACAGCTATTACTGTATATATACTGTATATATACATTATTTTTAATGACTATTATCTGAGAAATAGAACATTTTATCATATTTTCTATTTTAATTACAGTTACAAATTCATTAGGAGTCGGAGTCGGTGCATTTTTTCCCGACTCCGACTCCAGGCACCCAAAATTGCCCGACTCCACAGCCCTGAATTATATATGCAAATGTATGCTGCTTGAAAATTAAATCCTGCAAAAGCGGATTTTGAATGCTCCATTTTCAAGCTGCATACAAAATTTGCATAATTCTGCATCAACCCAGAATTAATGACCATCCCTACTTGTCATGTACAAACGTACAGCCCTAGTTCATGCTTAAATATTTTTCAAGATTTCAGATCTGTGTGGGCTCTTAGTGAAGTTGTCACCATACACATGTAGTTTTTCCCTGTTGATTCCTGGTAGATTTGATCGCTGTGGTCAAAATCTGGCAAAAATATTTTTCAACATGCAAAAATCACTCGAAATTACGATCTGACCAGAGAGAAGATGTCAATCAAACAGGGGTGGGTCAGTAACTGCGGTAGATTGACAGCCCACAGCGTTTCACTGCATTTAGCATGAAATTGATCGGGAATCGGCCTGCAGTGTATGGGCAGCCAACATTTTCCTCCCATAATGCTAGGTACACACTATGCGATTTTCTGTCAGATCGATTATTTCCAACATGTCCGATCTGATTTCCGATCGATTTCTGATAGGAGTGAATGGAAAACAGTCAGAAATCGATCAGAAAATTATCGGAAATCAGATCGGACATATTAGAAATAATCAACCTGACAGTAAATGTGACAGAAAATCTCATAGTGTGTACCTAGCATTATGCCTAATACACACGGTACGATTTTCCATGAGATAGATGGATCCGATTGATAAAATCTGTCATGTCCGATATCGCTCCTGATCGTTTCTGCACTCGATTTCTCATAGCAGTGAATGGAAAAGGAAAAGGAATGAAGATAAGAGAATCAAGTGCAGTAAAAATGATCGGGTCACAAAATCGCATGGAAAATCTTACCCTGTGTATCTAGCATAAGAGAACCTGTTCTTATCTGTCTCTAATCTTTAATTGGCTTATGCTAAATAAATGACTTGTAAAATACCTGATAAGGAGCCCAGATATTGGCCACTTCCTGCACTGCTGACTCCTTCACCTTCCACTGAGCTCATCACCTGTGGTGGTGAATATGAAATATTCATATGTAGTATTTTATTTATCTCACGAAGAATGTTTTCAATATGTTTATTAAATCTGAAAGACCTATATTTCCTTTGTGTCTAAACAGAACCTGCTGCAGAAAGAGATGGCACAAGCCTGCCAGTGCAAGAGTTGGATAGTCAGACATCTGTCAGTGAACCAGAGCCTTGCAGCAATCTAGGTAATATCACCTTACCCATCTGGTAACACAATTGGGAGGAATTCTTGTTCTGTTCTTGTGTGCTGATAAAGTAGGTTTTTTTGTGGTTTTTTTTTGGCAGAGCCTGTAAACAACTCAGATAAAGAAGATCTTAATTCTCCTCAAAAGGACAACAAAGAGTCTGCTCCTGAACCAGGTCCTTTGGTTTCTCCAGGTGCATATGCAGTCTCTTGCTTGTGCTTGTGCAAAAACACATACTTCCTTTTCTGTATTTATGGCAAAGCCCTTTTTATTACATATAGTATTTGTGCATGTAGTAGAGAAGTTCAAACATCTCATTTGGTTACCTGCACCTGGCGGCGTGGGGGGCGGCTTGGGGGTCAAACTTACCTAATACTGGCGACACACCCGCTACCTATACTGGGCTGGGCATGATTTGGGGGTGGGAGTACACTGTTGAATATCTGTTGCTGGAGAAGCTTGTCCCGGTAACTGACTCTTAATTCCTGGAGGGTGGGGGACATGATACTGAGGAGCACACCTGGCTTCTTATACTTGGGGATGGAGACCTATTACTGGTGGCACATCTGGCTACCTATACTGGGAGGGGGGGGGGAGGGGGGATGCTAATACTAGGGGCAAATCTGGCTATTTATACTGGGGGACACCTAATACTGGGGGCACGTCTGGCTATCTATATGGGGGGTTGTCTAACACTGGAAGCACATCGGGGTACCTGTACTGGGACACAACAAATACTGGGGATACATCTGGCCAATCTGCGCATGCTCCATCTCTCCTCCAGGTGGTTTTATTCTGGCAGCTCTTTCCTGAATACTTAGTGTGGTTGGTGATGTGTATTGCTAACGATTTTAAATCTACTTATTCATGCATTAAAACAAGTGAGTAATGCAGCTGCACATGCATGGGGCCCTGGGGAGCAGTGAGATTATGACCGTGGGGGGGGGGGGGGGGGAGGGTAGGTAGGGTAGCCCCCTACTCAAGTTTTCCCTCGGGGCCCCTTAAACCACCCTGAGTTTGTGGTGTGGGAGAAGACCTCAGATACATTACACTGTGGAGAATAGTTTTCACCAGTAAGGCCTAGAACCCACTAGGAGCGCTTTTCTAAGCGCTTTGTGATTTTTAAAAGTGCTTGCTAATGTAATGCTGTGATCCCACTTGAGCGATGTGATTTTATAAAAATCCCCCATAGTATTGCATTAGCAAGAGCTTTTTCAAATCACTAGTGCTTACAAAAGGCTTCTTGTGGGTTTGAACCCTCAGACATGCAGGACAACTCAAAACTAAGTATATCAAATATCGCCATGTAAATGTTCCTTTAACCAGTCTATTCAAGCGGACTACAAAACAGTATGGTTTCATTTTAATGCAGAAAACCTGCAGTAGTGCCTGAATTACACCAGAAACAAGCATGCAGCTAATCATGTCAAATCTAACAATGTTAGAAACCTCTGATCTGCTGCATGCTTATTCAGGGGCTATGGCTAAAAGTATTGGAGGCAGAGGATGAGCAGGGCAGACGGGCAAATGGTGTTGCTTAAAAGGAAGTAAATATGGCAGCCTTCATCTCTCTCTCGCGTCAGTTGTTCTTTAAAGGCAACCTAAACCGAGAAGGATGTGAATTTTTCCTTTTAAAATAATACCAGTTGCCCGACTCTCCTGCTGATCCTGTATCTTTAATACTTTTAGCCACAGCCCCTGAACAAGCATGCAGATTAGGTGCTCGAACTGAAGTCAGACTGGATTAGCTGCATGCTTGTTTCAGGTGTGTGATTCAGCCACTACTAATGCCAAAGGGATCAGCAGGACTGACGGGCAACTGGCATTTTTTAAAAGGAAACCTCCATATCCCGCTCAGTTTAGGTTCCCTTTAAGGCTCTGTTTGTACACACAGTTAAACAGGTGGCTAACTCCAGTCCTTGGGGGCCATATCCATGCCAGTGGATGGATAGAGAACTGTGTGCTACTTGATGAAACCACAGCTTTTCTGATTCATTCCCATCAGTTAATTTGAGCCATGTCAAAAATGTGTGAGGACCTTGACCTTCGAGGACTAGCGTTTGACAAACCACGATTAGAGCATTGCAAAAAATGCATTATAGATGCACATGCACATGTGCAACTGCAGCAAAAGAAAAGAGCCTTTACTACCGGAGCAGTGCTTTTCAGCGCTGCTAGATTTGGGCGCAGCCGGCGCCTCCATAGACTTCAATAGGAATCATTCCTATTGAAGCGCTCAGTGAGTAACGTCGGCTCCGTCAGAAGACGGAGCAGAGGTTGCTTAAAAACATAATAATTCGGCCTCCAGCAATCGCTGGAAGCCAAATTATTTCATTCCTCCACTATCCATGGCGGCCTGGAGGGGGAATAGTAATTAAATCGGCCCAGACTTGTGCAGAAGCAGGATCAGCTATATACCGCTGTATCCTGCGCCCAAGTCTACCGGCGCCGATTTCAAATGTACTCTTTACTACTGTACTTACATGAATTACACATGAAAGTATTTATTGTATTTTTTTTTTTTGCATTTTAAAGATATTCAAGACCCCAGTTTTTCCACACCACAACAAAGCGACAGTACTTCCACCACTAAACCCAGACGAAATAAAAGTAGGTGGAACCAACAAGAGACTGCAGATCAGAAGACACCTGCTGCTGTTGAAGAATTCTTGAAGAGATTTGAAAAATTTAAAGCCTTGAAACCACAACAAGCCTCTAACAAACCAGCTGGTTCCAGCTCAAGTAAACCGCTAGATTCAAATGAGTGCTCAAAAAATCCTCCTGGCTCTGCCCCCCCTAAAGGAGTAAATCCTCCTGGCTCTGCCCCCCCTAAAGGAGTAAATCTTCCTGGCTCTGCCCCCCCTAGTGGGGTAAATCCTCCTGGCTCTGCCCCCTCTAGTGGGGTGAATCCACCTGGTTTTGCCTACCCTAAAGAACTAAATCCTCCTGCCTCTGCCCCCCCTAGAGGGGTAAATTATCCTGCTTCTGCTCCCCCAAGAGGGCAAAATCCTCCTGGTTCTGCCCCTCCTAGAGGGATAAATCCTCCTGCTTCTGCTCCCCCAAGAGGGCAAAATCCTCCTGGTTCTGCCCCTCCTAGAGGGATAAATCCTCCTGCTTCTGCTTCCCATAGAGGGCTAAGCCCTCCTGGTTCTGCCCCCCCTGGAGCTGTAAAGCCATACGAACGCTTTAATCAACCTTCTGAATACACCCCTTCGAGAGCTGTAAATCAAGAACAGATAAGGGGTTCAGCTCCTTTTGTTTCTCCTAATGGCCAGAATGTATATGAGAATTTAAGAAATGTAAATTCTCCTGACCCTCCCAAAGCACCAAATTCACATGAACTGTTGGGACATGCTCCAGGACCTGCCCCTCCTAGAGCTCCAAATTCACATGAACAGTTTAGAAATGCTCTGGGACCTGCTCCTCCCAGAGCCCCATATCCACATGAACTGTTAGGAAATGCGCCAGGACCCTCCCCTCCCAGAGCCCCAAATTCACATAAGCAGTTTAGAAATGCTCCAGGACCTGCCCCTCCCAGAGCTCCAAATTCACATGAACAGTTTAGAAATGCTCCAGGACCTGCTGCTCCTCCCAGAGCTCCAGGACCTTCCCCTCCCAGAGCTCCAAATTCACATGAACAGTTTAGAAATGCTCTGGGATCTGCTCCTCCCAGAGCTCCAAATCCACATGAACAGTTTAGAAATGCTCCGGGACCTGCGCTTCCCAGAGCTCCAAATCCACATGAACAGTTTGGCAATGCGCCAGGACCTTCCCCTCCCAGAGCTCCAAATCCACATGAACAGTTTGGCAATGTGCCAGGACCTGCCTGTTTTAGACCACCTAATTCTTATGGTTGGCCAGGAAGTTCTGCTGCCCTGACTCCCCCTAGAGCACAGTTTCCACAGGAGTCAAATGCACCAAGGACTATACCTCCATTCCTCACCCATGCACAGAATGACATCACATCTAAATTTTTTGACAGCATTAAGAACATGGAGGTTTCGGAGGTAGTTGAAACATTAACTAAAATCACAGCTACCAACCCATCTTTTAAAGGTAAGTCTCTTTTAATTTATGGTAGGTCTATGAAAAAGGCTGATTTGATTGTTTTTTTTTTAGGTCTTGACATACTGTAGATTTTTTGTAGTTTAGTGAAGCAATCCATTCACACATATCTGGGCTCCTGAATAATGAGGCCCATTCATTCTTTATTTCACATTTAACAACATTAGTGCTAATATGTAGAAAGAAATGTAATCTTGTAGCGAGGATTGTATCTGCTTTTTGTTCCTGAATATTATTACCCTGCTCCCATATACTTATGCAGGCCACATGATGATAAAAGTGCATATTATTAGACTACAGCCTTGTAACTCTTCTCAGTAGATCTTCCATCTCTTTTGTTCATCCTGTAAGGGCCGGTTCACACTTGAGCAGATGCAGAACAAAAAATGTTAAGGGCATCTGTGAGGTGGATGGGTAATGTACAATCTGCATCCACATGCAAAAAAATACACATGACCGTTCCGCACCCGGTTCATGCCGCATTCACACATCCGCCTGTACGCATCACCGCTCACCTGTCCCACTGCTGCTTGATCCATTCAACAGCCCGGAGGCCAGCAGAAGCATGCAACTCTCCGTAGGCTGCAGCAGGTCAATTGCCCCTAGAAAAAGGGAGAATTTTCATTGGTTCAGTATAAACCAATGAGAATTCTGCCTGTTGCTGAGGTTTCCCATTGGTCTTTTGCAGCCCAATAGAGATCACCGGGCTGTTTTGAAGAACTGAGCGGCAGCGGCGAGGGTCTTTGGGACACGTATGATGTCGCTGCGGCGATACGGTGACTAGCCTAGTGAAAACGGACAGTGTCAGTTCTCATAGGCTTTCATTGGACACATTTTCCCTTCCGGTCTGTGAAAAGTTGGGACTCTGCGTTCCGTCTCGAGTTCCGTGGGATACGATCTCTGCAAAATCCAGGTTTTGTAACAAGTGGAAGTAGATCCTATTTTTAACATAGGATCCGCTTCCTGCATTTAAGCTGAGCTTTAAAAACATATCGGAGCGATAAGTGTGAACCGGCCCTAATACTTCCTGTATTTACATGCAAAAAAGGAACATGGTTCTGCATTTTCTCCTCACAAGATTAAAGCTATAAAGTAGGCATTTATATGTATAGATGCCGAGAAATGTATAGAATCACAAGTATGTACCAAGTATTGGTAGAAGGAAGACTGGAAACACCTCTACAAAGGCTGAGGGCTGTCAGTACGGGCTGTTGCGTATTGCTTCTAAACTTCATATATTGTCATGGGTATGGTTCTTTAGGCTTGTAGAGAACCCAGCCAAAGGAACGCAAACAGTAACTACATCTGTATCTCTGCATTCTTCCAACAAATGGGGCTGTCCTTTTGACTCTGCAGCTCACTAGTTCCTACATAAATGTGTAGTTCATCCGCATTAATGGATGTGGCAGCATTCAAGATGTGAGCTTACGTTACGCTTTGTTGCAGCTAAAATGTGTACATATTACATAGCAGAAATAAAGGGCACCCAAGGTGCTGTGGAAAGAAGGGTGCCTGATGTAGAGTGCTACAATGTTAACCACATCCGGACGGCGTTAATTGAAATCTGCGCCCTGCTTTGATCCCCTAATACCTGCCATGGAGTAGTTTTTACTTCCCCCCCTGCTTGGCCTTGTCGTTCCCGCTGCTCTTGATGCTGTCTCCCCAACGCAGCTCATTCGCCCTGCCGTCTCTATGACCGCAGAGCCCTGTGAGCCAGTCAGGAGCCGGTTTTATTGGCTCCTGACCCTGTCCATCGATGTAAACAACTTCAACAGGAAGAAGGAAAGAGGGGCACCACTTCCTTTTAAAATCCCTTTATTTCCAGTTGGGCATGAAGCACAGAGCACAGTGGGGGGTACAGGTACAGAGCATTGGGGGTATTAAGTGCCTGACAGCTGTTTCGCTGGTTAAACCAGCTTCTTCAGTGGCAGAATGTACAGGCACTTGATACCCCACACTGCTCTGTACCTGCTTCATGCCCAACTGGATATAAAGGGATTTTAAAAGGAAGTGTGCCCCGCTTTTCTTCTTTCTGTTGCATTTTACAGGTTTATTGGATGTGCACACTCCTGTTCCCGTCTCCGGGTTGTTCTGCCCTGCTGCATTTGGTGCCAGGTACTGTTCCTCTTTTCATACTACGATGTAAGCAACTCCAATTTGCTTACATTGAACACACGGTCAGGAGCCAATGAAAGCGGCTCCTGACCGGCTCACAGAGCTCTGCCGTAAAAAGAAGAGGGTGAAGTGGATGGTCTCAGGTTCCGGGTGGACGGCGGTTGCGGCGGGTATGTGTGGCGACTCGTCTGTATCCAGCAGCTTCTGGTACCAGCAGTCGCTGGTACTTATAGGATACCTGAAGTAACGTGATATCAACATGGGAATGTTTAGTGCCTAGCACACAAATAACTATGCTGTGTTCCTTTTTTTCTTTGCCTGAAAGAGTTAAATATCAGGTATGTAAGTGACTACAGTGTGACCCTCACTGATAAGAAATTCCAACTATAAAACACTTTCCTAGCAGAAAATAGCTTCTGAGAGCAGGAAAGAGATAAAATGGGTCAATAGTTCATAGATTTTAGCTCTGGCATACTTCAATGAATGTGTCATTGAGCAAAAACAATAAAACAGTTAAAAGTTCAAAAATAGATTTAAACATAATATAAAACTGTGAAATATCAAAAAAAAGTCATTTTTAGGAGAAGGAAGATAGCTGCAATTGTTTATTTCATTAGTTTATTTTCGCCTTTGGTGTCCTTTAAGTGGTTAAGATAAACTTAACAATATAATATGACGGGCACAAAGAGAAAAACATTCATGGGAAGATTTAATTTCTCAAATACAAAAGGTGAAGGATTATTATGTTAATTTAATATCCAGATATTGTAGGTATTTGTCTTTTTAGTTGACATGTAAAACTATTGGCTAGATGTTGTACTTGGGGTCTAGGTGTGATGCCAAATAAAGTCTCAAGAGCATCAATATTAAAGAAAACCTGTAAGGAACAAATCCTCCCCTGGGGGGGGTACTCGCCTCGGGTGGGGGAAGCCTCCGGATCCTATTGAGGCTTCCCCCGTCGTCCTCGGTCCCCCGGCTCCAGCGCAGGCGCAGTATCTGCTCTCCGCTCGGAGATAGGCAGAAATAGCCGATCGCTGTCGGGCTGCTCTACTGCGCAGGCGCAAGTCGCCTGCGCAGTAGAGCGGACCCGACGGAGATCCGCTATTTTCTCCTATCTCCATGAGAAATACCGCAACATCGCCCCCGCTGGAGCCAGGAAAGGTAAATAAGCGCTTGTCGAGGGAGGATTCCGGGACATTTCGGGAGAGCCAGCGCTGGACTGCCTGCAGCTACAGGAGAGGGGGAAGCCTCATTGGGACCCTGAGACTTCCCCCTCCCGAGGTGAGTACCCCCAGGGGAACTTTTTTTTGTTACAGGTTCTCTTTAAAGTGAATGTGAAGCAAAAAAGTCTGAAACAATTGTATGTGTAGTACGGATAATAAATAGAACATTAGTAAAAACAGGAAAAAAAGGGACCTTAACCACTTCACCTTGAAGGGTTTTTCCCCTTAAAAAACTGAGCAATTTTCGCCTGTCAGCACTCCTTCGCCTATAACTTTATTACTACTTATCACAACGAAACAGTCTATATCTTGTTTTTTTCCCCACCAATTGGGTTTTCTTTTGGGGGTAGTTTTTGCTAAGAATTTTTTTATTCTAACTGCATTTTAATGGGAATAATGAGAAAAATGGAAAAAATTTCTCAGTTTTCGTCCATTATAGTTTTAAAATAATTCATGCTACCATTCTTAAAACCCACACATTTTATTGGCCCATTTGTCCCGGTTATTGCAACGTTTAAAATTTTTCCCTAGTACAATGTATGGCGCCAATATTTTATTTGGAAATAAAGGTGCATTTTTTCAGTTTTGCGTCCATCCCTAATTACAAGCCCATAATTTGTAAAGTAACAGTAATATACCCTCTTTACATACATAATAAAAAAAGTTCAGTCCCTGAGGTAACCATGTATTTCTTTTATTTGTAAATGTATGTTTTTTTGGGGGTAACTAATGGGGAGTGTGGGAGGTCAGGGGTTAATTTTATATGTAAAAAGGTAAAAATATTTCCTTTAAAAAATATGTAATTTTAATTTTTGGCCACAAGATGTCCTCCTTGCTCACTTTCTGATGTGAAGTATTACTACGCATAGTGGAAGTGATGAGTGGACGGTCTTTGTGAATGGTGGAGCCGTCTCATAGACTGCTGCAGTCATTCACATGGGGACTATTCATTGATCTAGCAGCTACCGATCGGCGGCGGTAACGTTCGGGGGCTGAGCGGAAACGCACGGCGGGGTGGGACATAGTAGCTACGCTTTTGCAGGGATGTAATTACTCGTCCCGGGGGAGGGGAAGTGGTTTAACCAAAAAATGGACACGTACCACAATATGCAAAAATACAAAAGTGTACATTTAATAGGTCCCGTTTCCACTATATAGGGCTGAACCCACAGTTTCCCGCGGGGAAACTGCTATAGGGGATAATGCTGCCCACCATCTGCATTGCTTACCATAGCGATTTGGCAGACATTGCAGCATTTTTCCGTGCGGGCGGCAGCGAATCCCAGTGCCGTGCATGGCACTGCTTCTGGGATTCGGCTGTGTACTCGCTGAACAAGAAAGTGCCGCCACATATCTTGCAGGACGCACGGCGACTAGTGGAAACAGGTCCTTAATGTTGTAAGAACCACAAATCTATAAAAAGTTTATTATTATATCTAACTGTCGAGGTTGACACTAATTATGAGGTAGGCTCAAAAAGGGCTCTAAAGTTATATCATAACACATAGTGTATTGCTGAACTGCTGATGAACGTAGCACAAATCAACAGCTAATTCCACGTGGATAACAATAATCAGCCCGGATAGGAATTATTGCTAGGGTACAATGTAAAAACAAGAAGCACAGAAAAAATACACCTTTACTTCCAAATGATATATTATCCCATACATTGCACTAGGGACATATTTTAAATGTTGGCGATTACCAGGACAAATGGGCAAATGTGAGTTTTGTGTACAATAGCATTGTTGTTTTTTTTTTGTTTTTTTGTTTGTTTTTTAAACCATAGTGGATGGAAATGGGGAAATAGTGTGTTTTTCCATTTTTACCTTGCTTTTCCCTTTACAATGCATAGAAAATAAAATAATTACTGAAAACAAATCCCATCCCCAAAAGCCTATTTGTTGGTGAAAAACAAGATATAGATCATTTAGATGAGTAGTGATAAAGTTATTGGCGAAGGAATGGGAGGAGCGCTGAAATGAGAAAATTGCTCGGACGCGTAAGGTGAAAAAACACTGAAGGCTGAAGTGGTTAACAATTTAAAAAGACAGACCCCTTGAACTTTTCTGCAGTAAAACCTTTTCTTAAGCTATCTTGTTCTTCAGAGAAGGGGATGGGACAACTAGTTCAGAAAACTTCTTTTGCATAGATAACGCAAGCTTTTTTTTGTGTTTTTTTTGTTTTTGTTTTTTTTACTCTTCCTGTACTGGAAAAGAGGTTTGAGGTGGCCAAGGGGGTAACCACGAATATCAGTGTGCTGTCTTACATGCTCAGCTAGGGGCTCGATGGCAAGGGCAGGCTAGAGAGGACAGCCCTGCTGTCTGTCAATTTTATAGGGCTCGATTTAGCTCCAGAAATAGCTGGGCTGGAGTATAGATGGTGCAGGAGATGAAGTGAATTACCTGTGAGCCCCCTTTGCTGTAATGCTGGATACACACGGTGAGTTTCTGCACTCGATTTCCCGCTCGATTCCCGTCGATTCATTTATTTCCAACATGTCCGATTTGCATTTCGATGGATCGTTAGGTTGATTTGGCATACTTTACATGCAAATCGACCTAACAATCCATCGAAATGCAAATCGGACATGTTGGAAATAAACAAATCGAGTGGAAAATCGAGGTGCGGGAACCAGCATAAGTGTGTATCCAGCATAAAACAAGAAATGTGTATAGGGATGTCAGGCTGTCAATGATTTTTAATGTGCTAATTTAATATACGTGCAAAACTTACTTTATCTAGGCAAGTGCTTACATTTCAAGATTTTAGCTAAACTTTAATTTTTTTCTTTTTTTTTTTTCTTTTAGAGATTTATTTATAAAACGTTGCCTTTTTTGTGTCTAACTTAGTAACTCTGTAGCAAACGGGATAAAGAGGCTGCCATATTTATTTTGTCAAACAGTGGCAATATTCTGGCTGTTCAGCTGATCTTTCTGACTTCAGTAGTGAATGAGTCGCCCACATGTTGCAACCATGCAGTAATTACTGTGGTCAAACTTTAGTCTGATCTGCATACTTGTCCTGGGTTACATACTGAACGTATAGGGGACCTTTCACACTATGCATGTTGCATTGCAACTCCTGAAAAATAGGATGGCAACAGTGTCGCATTGCCCTTATATAGTGTGATGGGACACATACAATACATAGACACATGCTTCCCTGTAACTGTAAATTGCTGGCCATCTAAGCCTCTTAGGTCAACCTCGCTCCCCTGAGTCTTCTGCAGAGTAATAGCACAGCGTCCTCCCTGCTTGCCTGCCTGGCCAGCTTCCCTCTGTGTGCTTCTGTGATCACTTGGTATACATACTCCATGACCCGGTGGCATGTATCCACCTGCCTAATACTGCCATTGAGTACAGGCACCGTGAAATGACTGAAGCACACAGGAAGTAGCACCAGGTTCACACACTCTTGTTGTGAAACTTAACTGCATTCAGAGTTGTTAGGTGAATTGAATTGCACATCAGTATTTAAGGCAGCCTTCACACTTATTTCCTGCAACTCTCAGTGGTGTTTTTTTACTTCCAGTGGTTCTGTAATTTTTCAGCTCTAAAATTTGTTTGCATTTTTAGGAAGGGGATGGGTGTTTTTTTTTCTGTGCATATAATTTCCATGATGATGTATCTAATCCATTTCAAAATCTAATGTGATTTGTTTGCATCTGAAATGCGATTTTTCTGCATTCTAATTACTTAATACATATCGTGTGTGTGTGTGTGTGTGTGTGTGTGTGTGTGTGTGTGTGTGTGTGTGTGTGTGTGTGTGTGTGTGTGTGTGTGTGTGTGCGCGCGCGCGCACCCTGTAGAAAAATCACATCTGTTGCATCACACAAAGGCACATGGCAAATGTGCATCATATACGAATTCACAAAATGCAAATCGCACACAAATTCTGTTGTGTGAAAGGGGTGTTATGCACTTCCTGGGAGGTGCAATTGAACCCTGAAGTATTTGGGAAAAATGGTATCAATAAATGTTAATTATGTAATAATTATTTATTCCTTTATTTCTTTTTAGGGATTCATGTCCCAAGCCTTGTGCAGTACTTAATAGATACAGGGAAACTAAAACCACCCAGCAATGCCCAGAACAGATGAAGTGGAGATGATTTGCGTTTGTCTGCTGCAAATAACATTTTTACAGTTTTTTTCTATTGCTGAAACCATCTGGTTTATTTCTGTAACTGTAAATATGTAAATATTGACATCTATACACTTGAATATTGTACATTTGGAAAATCAATGTTTAGACTTCAGAGGACTGCATCATAAGAGCTCACAAAAAGCACCTGCCTGGAAACAACATAGGACAAAAGTTGTAACTCATCTGCCAGAGGAATACTGGGCACAATCTGGAAAAACCTATGGGACCCTTCCATAGACTGGAAGACTGTGATTAAAGGAACTCTATCAAACTTTCACTATTTCTGTACGCATTATAAATCATTTTACCAACAACAGTAAGAATGATCAAAGCCTATATTTTTGCTGTGCAGCTTCTTCTGTCTTTATTTAACTTACTGTCTGTGTCCCCTAAGAAAACTGACGGGGAATTGGGGCAGTTCATTATTCAAGAGGGGGATCCTCTTGCTGCATACAGCCATGCTTTATTCTATTGTGATGCTCCTCACACAGCAGAGCGACTTATGCAGCACACGATCGGCTCATAAAGTTACTGAGGAGCCCTCTCTCGCTGCTAGACTGAAGTAGACTTCCCTGTTCTGAGCTGTGTAATCAGTTGTATCTACACAAAGGTAAACATGAGCTGGCGGAAGGCGCGTCATTGCTCTGAAGAGAGCCGTAGAGAAAGATTTATTATAATAAATATAATAAATATTATAATAAATCTACAATTTCACTTTGGTGTGTAACATCCTGAAAGTGTACCTGAAATGTGACATGAGATGAACATGGGTACATGTAATACCAAGCCTATTTATTGCTTGCCTCCACTTACTATTTTTTTTGCAATACAAAAAAATAAATTTAAAGTACAATTTCACATTAATGGGTAATAGACTACTTGTCTATGCTTTATCCATTTTTTTTTTGTCTGTGCTTTGCTGGGAGGGATCTTTGAAAGGATAGGAACTTTATCTATAATTTATTAAAGAGAATCTGTATTGTTAAAATCACACAAAAGTAAACATACCAGTGCGTTAGGGGACATCTCCTATTACCCTCTGTCACAATTTCGCCGCTCCCCGCCGCATTAAAAGTGGTTAAAAACAGTTTTAAAAAGTTTGTTTATAAACAAACAAAATGGCCACCAAAACAGGAAGTAGGTTGATGTACAGTATGTCCACACATAGAAAATACATCCATACACAAGCAGGCTGTATACAGTCTTCCTTTTGAATCTCAAGAGATCATTTGTGTGTTTCTTTCCCCCTGCATCTCTCATGCACTGAAGTTTCAGGCTGCTCTTTTCTTCCTGCAAACAGCTTTGCCCTTGTCTGTAATTCCTCACTATGTAAAAGCCCAGCCAGCTCAGTTGACGATTTATCCAGCTTGTAAAAGATAAGAGAGCAGAGAGAAGCTGCTCTAATCTAAATAACACACAGGCAGTGTGCATAGATTGGCCTGGAAGGGGGAGTTCATAGCAGAACCACAACACTGAAGAACTTGGCAGCCTTCCAGACACAGGCTGACAAGTCTGACAAGAGAGAGATAAGTTGATTTATTACAGAGACTGTGATAGTACAAAGTGCTGCAGTAAGCCAGAACACATTAGGGCTCTTTCACATTAGGGCAGATTTTCTGCGTTTCAACGCAACGGGTAAAGTTTGCGTTACCCAAGGTGAAATGAAAGTCCATAGACTTTCATTTTAGCTTTCACATATAACGCAGCCTTTTTGTGCGTTGCATTACACTGCACCCAGGCGCAGTTTTTCGGGAGACGCTAGCTTTATGCGTTACAATGTTAGTCAATGTAAAACGCACACTATGCGCGTTTTTAATCCGTTAACGCAGGCAATCAGTCCCAGAATGCTACAGAGGAACAATGTAGAAAGTTGAAAACTAAAAGAAAAAAAAATTACCTGCGTTTTCCTATGTGCTGTAACGCATTGAAAACGGATTAAAAATGCACACTCACTGCAGTGCAACGCATATCAAAACGCATACAACAAAACGTATGCTTTGAGCGTTCTCCAACGCAAGCTCTGATGTGAAAGAGCCCTTAGAATAGCTTTTGGAACTTGTAGGATGATAAAAAACAGGATGCAATTTTTGTTACGGAGTCTCTTTAAGGAAGGGAGACACCGAGAGCCCGATATGGTGCAGTATGTACTGGGTGAAGTAGATGAGACATGATTGTACTCACAAGTCTGGGTTACCATCCAAGTAACCACTACATAGGCAGGTGGGGAGAATTAGACCTGTCCCCACTCAGGATTAAGAAGTCGCTCTCTGTAGTTCAGAAGAATAGGGGCCAAATCCCCTCCATCAGGGGTGGACTCAAATTGTACGCAGTAGTACAGAGGCGCCAGTAGTGTAAAATGTTGTTAAAAGGTTAAAAATGAGGGAGGTTAGTGGTGGACTTACCTCCCCAATGCCAACACAAGGTAAAGTTGCTTTTTTTTCCAACAACAAAAATTGTATTCACATACTCCAAATTAGTGCAATGCGTTTTGTGGGCACATCCCACTTCATCAGGCTATAAAACAGGAGTATCACAACTTGTACCATGGGCAACGGAGTTTAGCGCCTCTGTATCTATACTTTGTTTGGTCAAAAAATTCTTCATTACTGAAATATTTACACTGAATTCATTCCGACAAGTAATACTTAGATGGTGTATTGAAAACTGTGCCTAATACCTTACACAGTACAGTGCCCAGATATAACACTTGTTGAATGAGTCTTGTGCAGCCAAAAACCCTCTTAAAATTTCAGTTATGTGAGCTGCAAGAGATGACTGGTGAAGGAGCTCCTAGCCAGGTACTGAATTGGCTAATACCATTTAATTCGCTTTTTTTGAAAGACAGCCTATAGCATAAAATACCAGTATGGCATCATCCTTTGAGTTCATCACATAAACATTGCCTCAATATTTATTGAATTGGTGTTTTAATTAAAATCACATTAAAATGCTTATGCTGTCTCACAAAACAAAATCTTTTTTTGTATTCAATTTTATCCAGCTTGAAGATGGGCCAGTTGAATCTCAGTGAAATTCAAATAAGCCCATAGTTTTTCAGGCTTCCTACATTTGCATACAAAATATGCATAATCCTGCATCAACTCAGAATTATTGACCATTGCTACTCATTTGAAACGATGACCTTAAAATTATGTGAAATTGTTTGTTGTATAAGAGGATATTTATTTCATGTGCTGTATATCCTTGAATACTAATAACGTGTGCATCACTTTTTTTTGATGAAATTCATTATTTTTTTTACTCAAAATTCTACACATAATACCCCATAAAGATGATGTGAAAAAAAAGTTTACTTGAGGTTTTGTCAAATTTATTAACGAGAACCTGAGGTGGATTTTCTAGAATAATTGGAGCTGCTCCAAAGGACAGCCAAGTGACAAGGCTGTCCCCACTACAGCGCTGTAGTAGATTGCAGCACTGTACAAGTGAAAAAACTGTACGTTTGTTTTTGTAGTCTGCCGCTGTCAGAATCTTGACTTGACGGAGCTCTGGTCCGTTACTCGAGTGTGGATGCGTGCGATCCTTTCCCCCCCCCCCCCTTTTCCCCCGAGCTTGACTCCTTTCGGTGCTAGGCGGTCCTGGGGGAGCCACTCGGTGGCCACCAATTGGCGTTAGGTGGTGGTGGCAGAGTGGTTTAAGTAAATCTGGGGTGAAAAAAAAATATCCTATTGAGCCTTCCCTGTCCCCTCATTTCAGCACCATCACCCAAATTCCAGGTATTCGACCAATAGGTGGAATAAGCCTTCATGGCCCCTTGAAAGGCTTCAGCAGGACTTTTATCCACTAGTGCTCCTGAAGATGGGCAGCTCCCTACTGCGCATTTGGGAGCTCGCACATGTGCAATCTCCTGGATGACACAGGCTCATGGAGGTGGTGGAATTTCACCATGGGACAGCACTGAAATGAGGGGACCAAGAGTGGACAGGGAAGGCTGAATAGGATCCAGAGCCTTACCGCTCCATAAGCAAGGATCAGACTTTTTTTTTTTGTACTACAGGTTTGCTTTAACATTGATATTTAGGTTGAGGGTGACGTAGTCCAATGATTCAACCCAATGATCCTATACCTTGTGAAAGTTGTTGAGATGGCCTATTGCCACTACATGTTAATTTGTACATGAGTAGATTTTAGATATTCTACCCTTCCACTTATCCAGAGGTGAAACTTGTGTGGATTTAACACACTTTTTTTGGCACCACTGACACATACAAAGATAAATAAACACTCCTTCAAGCCCATGAGCATTTTAGTGCATGCTTTTCACCCTTCTCTTTTATAACTAGGATTATACAGGTGGCAGACATTAGCAATTCCTCCTTTGCCTGACACCTGCTACTCACCAGTTTGCTGGTTTCTGTCCCGGCAAAATGAAAGGAAGGGAGGGGTTCCTCCATTAAATGTAAAATATTTTATATTTGTCGTCATGCAGCTGAAAAAGGCTGCTATTTATTATTATAATTTATAAAATAGATTTTATTTCTGAAATCTTGTATTTTTAGTTTGGGTCCATTTTAAAGGACAACTATAGTGAGAGGGATATGGAGGCTGTCATATTTATTTCCTTTTAAACAATATCAGTTGCCTGGGTGTCCTACTAATACTCTGCCTCTAATACTGACAGACCCTGAACGAGCATGCAGCACATCAGGTGTTTCTGACACTATTGCAGCCAAATAGACCAGCAGGGCTGCCAGGCAACTTGTATTGTTTAAGATTCCCCTCAAAAAAACTTCCCTGGACCCAGACGCTATGACCAGCTACAGACCTGTCTCTAACCTTCCCTTTCTGGGGAAGGTAATTGAAAAAAACAGAATCTTAGAAAACAACATTTATGACCCATTCCAGTCTGGCTTCAGGAAACATCACAGCACTGAAACTGCCTTTATCCAAGTCTGCAACCATCTGCTCATAGCAAGAGACAGAGGAGAGTGCTCCACTCTGATACTGCTAGACCTTTCTGCAGCCTTTGATACAGTTCACCATGACATCTTGATAGGCAGGCTACAGGAATACTGTGGCATTGATGGGATAGTTTTCCAGTGTTTCTAATCCTTCCTGAGTGACAGAACCCAAAAAGTGTCTATGGGGCCCTTCCTGTCCACCTCTGTATCACTTAAGTATGGGGTCTCAAGGCTCTATCCTTTCCCCCTGCTTTTCACAATCTACTTGTTTCCGCTTCAAGCCTGGTGTGACCAGCCCGTCCGCCCATGAGGCAGAGTGAGGCAGGTTCTGCAGGTGAGGGCGAGATCAAGAAGTGTGCCACCCAGCTTACCGCAGGCTGTTGAGGGCCTGCCATGAGGTGAATTGGAGGGGGGGGGGGGGTAGCAGCCAGGAAAGGGGGTGGCGGGCACAGCGGTAAGGGGTTTTTTTGGAAACACTCACCTGGATTCCCCCCATGCACACTCCCCCTCCAGATAGCAGGTCAGGCAGCACATTCTCTGATGCAGCGGGCGGGGAAATCCCACCTCTTCCATGCATCTCAGGCTTTGGAGCACAGACTTCACCCCCCCCCCCCCCCTCCCTTCTGCTGTCCCCCCCCCCCCCCCCTTCCTGGCTGCTACACTGCTCCAGTTCACCTCACGGTGGGTCCCTCAATGGCCGGGAGGGGCGCATCCTCACAAGTTTGCCTCAGGCGGTAAAAAAGTCTAGAACTGGGTGTGACGGACCCAACTCCAACTATTAATGCCTGCTT
Source organism: Hyperolius riggenbachi (assembly GCF_040937935.1). NCBI lineage: Eukaryota > Metazoa > Chordata > Amphibia > Anura > Hyperoliidae > Hyperolius > Hyperolius riggenbachi. Next base: position 206,120,153 of record NC_090650.1, on the reverse strand, counting down.
AGCTGATCTACACAAATGGATGAGTGAAAACTGGCTAAAACTTAAATGCAGACAAAACTGAAGTCCTTCTGATCAGAGGGCAGTGCATGACAACAAAATAACTTAAAGAGACACTGAAGCGAAAAAAAAATTATGATTTGTATGTGTAGCACAGCTAAGAAATAAAACATTAAGATCAGATTCATCAGTGTAATTGTTTCCAGTACAGGAAGAGTTAAGAAACTCCAGTTGTTATCTCTATGCAAAAAAGCCATTAATCTCTACGACTTTCAAAGTCGTGGAGAGGGCTGTCTTCTGACTTTTATTATCTCAACTGTAAGTGAACAGTTTTCTTTTTCTCTGCCAGAGGAGAGGTCATTAGTTCACAGACTGCTCTGAAAGAATCATTTTGAATGCAGTGTTGTGTAATCTGCACATATTAGAGAATGATGCAATGTTAAAAAACACACTATATACCTGAAAATAAAAATATGAGAATATTTTCTTTGCTGCTAATCTTCTAGTAATTATTCATAGTACACAACTAATTCATTATATCATATTTTTTTTTCGCTTCAGTGTCTCTTTAACTTGCAGTCTTCACCACTTGGAATAGGAGGCACAGATCTACAAAGCTTTGAGCTTGTGCATAGCTTGGGAGTTCTATTTGATGGGGATTTAAACATCAGAACTCAATGCTCTCCACACTGGCCTTCCAAAAATTGACTTGTGCTGCCTACAACTGATACAGAATGCTGCTGCCAGGCTGTTAACCAACCAACCCTGTCACTGCCACATAACACCAGTCCTGCACTCCCTTCACTGGCTACCTATAAATGAAGGATCCTGCTTAAGATCGGCTTGCTGACATTTAAAACACTACATAATCTGGGCCCTGGATACATGAAAGAAATGTTGCAGCTACGTAGCAATTCCTGCAATCTCAGATCCACAGGTTCTAATCTAGTCATACCCAGAGTCCACCTGAAAACTTTTGATCCCAAAGCCTTTTGTCATGCCGCTACTACATGGGAATGCACGACCCAGAACACTTAAACTTAACTTTTTGTAGATTCACCCTCTCACCACCATTCACCAGGTCAGTAGTCTTAACCTGTAGGCCGGTGCATGTCCCCAGCAGGTACACCGCTCCTGCTAAACCACACTGTAGATCATAGAAGGCTTTTTTAACCACTGTATTCACAGCAAACCAAGCATGACAAGGTACACAACATTTTTTGGGCGTAGCCCTTCCTCACCTGAGGAAGGGCGACGCCCGAAACATTTCGTGTATAGGGATGCTCACCGTTTTCCGCAAAATTGTTTTCCGCGATTCTGGGCGGAAATGGGTGATTCCGTTGGGTCGGAACGGAATTGCTTTTTCAATCCGGTGGAATTCCGCCGGTATCCGTTAATAGTTCTAAGCTGAATATTCACTTCAATGGCATCAAGTCAAGTCGGACTAAAATGATCCAGCCGAAAAAAAATCTCTCCCTCTCCATGGATTTTGTCTTCCAGGGATTTGTAGGGTCTCAAAAGCAAGCTCACATGCATTGGCAAGGCATCAAACCCAGGTCAACTGCTTGGAAGGCAGCTATGCTCACCACTATACCACCAACACTACATGCTGAAGCCAGCCTAGTATGTACCATTGTGATATACCCAAGAGAAAAATGAGCTTGCTTATTTGCCTAATTTGCTAGATGAAAGCAGTAGGACACATGGTGATACTGCTTACAGGCTTCAATTTAAGACTTCAGAAAGATCATGTGCCCCCCTGGATGATGCTGGTGTAACACACACAGCAAAGGACAGCAATTTGAAGTCTGGAAGATTCCAGGACAAGGGTGGGAAGGATGAAAAGCTAGGTGGCCATGCAACCATTCCTGCTAACCTAAAGCTTACTTGTGGCTTACAACACATTGGTGGTTTCAGCGTCTAATAGTCTCCTGAGCGGCTATTGCCGCTCGGAGACTGAGGGGGCGGAGCTCCACCCCCCGAGCAGGAGATGCGCGCGAGAGAGATATGATTCTACTGGGGTTCTCTTCGGACAACTGTTGTACACAAAAGTCAAGGCCGTCCCTGGGTGGGCTTGAACCACCAACCTTTCGGTTAACAGCCGAACACGCTAACTGATTGTACGTTTCCAAGGAAGTCCCGCTACACCAGGAGGTAGGGTAAAGTAGAAAATCTTTATTATAATTCCATCTTAATCCATCATCATCATCAGTGTACAGATAAAAAAGCTCACGCGTATCGGAGCATTGTGTGGCTCCTTAATCATAGCTTGCTAAGACAGGTGTTCTTACAGATTATATAGGCTACAGGACCACACCCCTAGAGGTGTGTATCTTAGCCTTAAAGGTGCATACATCATGAACTAAAAGTGATATATACCATAACAGTATGTATATAAAAACAAAATGCATTTAAAATCACACAAGAATACTGCATCAGAGTATAGCAACCTGTCATACAAAAATATATAACAATGACGTATAGTATCTAGACGAAATGTATAGCTATTTGTAGTGAGGGAAGCAGGAGAGGAAAGCAGGGACGGAAGGAGGAAAAGGAATGTGTAGGAAAGAGCGAGCCCAGGTAAGATATGCATATGTATACAACACATAGATATAGTTCCTATTTATCATAAAATGTATGGAGGTCTAGTCTGGAGTTCAATCCCAAGGGGGAACGTGTCCCCAATTTCCAGATCCAAAAGGCCTCCCGTTTTAATAATTTGTTATATAAATCTCCTCCCCTTAACGAAGGTGTTATTCTTTCTATGCCTTGAAATCTAAACCCTGACATATTACCTAGATGGACATAAAGAAAGTGTTTGGAAACACTAGACGCATGCGTGATGAAGGCATTATTCTTAAGACATCTACCGGCACCGTTGTAGTGCTCCGAGATTCTTTGTCGGAGGGGGCGTGTGGTACATCCTACATATTGTATCTCACATTCCTTGCAAGTAACCAAATATATAACGTTATAGGTCTGACAGTTAATATATTGTCTCATATCAAAATTGTTATGTCTGGAAAGTGAGATAACTTCACGTGTCTGATCATGAACTCTACAGTACCTGCAGGTGCTGTAGCCACACCTGTAGGAGCCTATGTGTGTGAGCCATGTAGGTTTAGGCCTGTTTGTACTCTGAAACAAGCTAGGAGACAAGGTGGTTCCCAAAGTGGGAGCACGCCTCGAAGAAAACCCACAAACCTCCTTCAGAACAGTTTAGAGTTTGGGATCCGAATGGAGAACAGGCAAATATTTTTTAATTATATTTACAATTTGGATGTATTCCAGACTATACGAGGTGACAAAACGTACACCTTTATTATATTGCCCTTTTCTACAACCGGATCTAGGAGTGAGTAAATCTGTCCTTGTCTTGTGTAAGACCTGATCCCTTGCTCTCAGGATTTGATCCCCACAGTACCCTCGATCACGAAGTCTCAATTGTACCGAATCTAACTCCTGTTATAGTTTGGCTGGATCAGAGCAATTCCTTGCTGCTCTGATCATTTCCCCATATGGAATTGATTTCAGCGTGTGTCTGGGATGACAACTCGTGGCCAAAAGTAACGAGTTGCCAGCACATTCTTTTCTGAATGTCCTAGTCTGTATCCTTCGCGACGTGACACAGCCACTCAAATGAAGGTCCAAATAGTTAATTTCTGTGGCATTGTGGGACATCGTGAAGGACAAATTTAGATCATTATCATTACAGTAAGACAGGAACTCGGGCAAATCCTCTTCAGGGCCCTTCCACACTAGCAGCAGATCATCTATATACCTAGCATACCAAAATAAAGAATCAGAAAAGGGGGTTGCACTCCCCAAAGATGCGGAGCTCCTCCCACCATCCCATGTACAGGTTGGCCAGGGATGGGGAAAACTTGGCCCCCATAGAAGCTCCGCACCTCTGGAGATAGTACACCCCATCAAACATAAAATAATTTCAGGTAAGGAGATGATCCACCGCTAGGAGGAGAAAGTCACAGACAGTGGATGTAAATGACCCATATTTTCTGATATAGAAATCCAGAGCTTTAAGAGCCAAATTATGGGGAATAGAGGAATACAAAGAGGCCACATCCATTGTGACCCAGACAAAGGACGTTTCCCACTGCAAGGACTCCAAACTTGATAGAAGGTGCGTCGTATCGCGCAAAAAGCCCGGTAAACGACGTACCAAAGGTTGGAGGCACCCATCCACCCACTGTCCAAGACGCTCTCCCAAGGAACCGATACCGGCCACTATGGGACGGTCCCTGGGGGGTACATCAGATTTGTGGACCTTAGGTAGGTGATGCAAAATGGGCGTGACGGGCCCCTCCACCAAAAGATAATCCTTTTCACTAAAAATTCCCAATGAGACCCGCAAGTTGAGAAGCTGTTGAAGCTCAATTTTAAAGCGACTGGTCGGGTCGCTGGATAGGGCCTCATAGGTAATAGTGTCCTCTAATTGGCGTAATGCTTCTCCATAGGCAGCCGCATCCTGGCCCACCACAGCCCCTCCTTTGTCTGCACTGCGAATAACTATCGCCTTATTATTCTGGAGGGACTGTAGTGCCTCCTGTTCCTGCCGTGTTAGATCAGAAGCAGCTCGATTGACTCTTTTGATTTGCACAAGTTCCTTTTCCACCAAATCCTGGAAAGTATCCACAATTGGTTCTTATAAATTAATGTGGTTACAGGCGCTACTCCAAACTTATGTATAGTTTCACAGACAATGAAGCAAGAAGACCATGGGTCGCCACACAGTGGGATGGGATCAACCTCCCTAAATGAATGGAATAAAGTCTGTGCAGGCACTCAACATAGATAGTAGTTCACAGTCCCAGAATAGTCTGTATTCAAATAGGCAAAGACGATCTCATACGTTCAAAATAAATATCCACCAGGTACTCTCACCAGATCAGTTGGCTGACTCAATCACAAATCAGCAAAACCAGCATAACAATGTACTCCAACGGTCTTCCACTGCTCTTAGCTTCTGTAGATTAAACACAATGTGCGGACATAGCGTGATACTGCTAGATCACAGGTTGTTATAACAGTTCGCCCCGTGTTAGGTGATAAGGTGATCAGCCGTGTGTTCTCACCACCAATGCTATAATGGTTAACTGCTCACCAGATTCCAATGCTGACCCCCTGTAACGATCAGCTATGCACGCTTGTGTTTAAAACTTTTGTTGTTCAAACGAGATGGCAATTCTTAACCTCCTGGGGGATACAATTATATCGCCCAGGAGGTGGCGCAGCACTATTTTTAAAAAAAATTTATTTTTTAAATCATGTAGCGAGCCCAGGGCTCGCTACATGATAGCCGCTGTGCAGCGGCATCCCCCCACCCCCTCCGATCGCCTCCGGCATACAAAGCAAACAGGAAATCCCGTTCAGAACGGGATTTCCTGTTTGGCTTCCCCCGTCGCCATGGCGACGATCGGGATGACGTCATCGACGTCAACGACGTCGTGACGTCAGAGGGAGTCTCGATCCACCCCTCAGCGCTGCCTGGCACTGATTGGCCAGGCTGCGCAGGGGGTCTTGGGGGGGGGGGAGCGGCACGGCACGGCGAGTAGCGGCGAATCAGCGCGGAGCGGCGGCGATCGGTATATACACGCAGCTAGCAAAGTGCTAGCTGCGTGCAACAAAAAAAAAATTATGCAAATCGGCCCACCAGGGCCTGAGAAAACCTCTGTGGCGGCTTACCCCGAGCTCAGCTCGGGATTATCCCCCAGAGGGTTAAACATTGAAACAAAGGCTCCCATAGCATAATACTGTATTTAATAAAACATTAAAAACATACTGATGCACTTACAAAAGAAGACATCTAACAGCGCATAAAGTACAATCCTCGGCAGTGTTCGGTGAGTTGCTCCGTATCCTCAATCGCGTCTCCCAGTGCGACTTCCGCCAGAGGCCCCGCCTTACTAGTTTCGTCAATCTGACTCATCAGAGGCTAGCCTCCGGCGTTACTGGGAGACGCTTTAGCTCGTATCCTATGCAAATTGAATCACGTAATGCGCTCCAGCAGCCATATGTATTAAATCATGTGATGCGCTCCAACGGCCATCTTGGGACATAGCTTTGAGCCAGCTGGGCTTACGAACGAGAAAATGAACTATGTGAAATATAATGCGCTCCAGCGGCCATATTGGGGGAAATATATAAAACGATGATTGTTTTTTTTTTTTTTTGGGGTAGCTGGAAAGCGGACCAGTAATGACACCATTTGCCTAGCATACAAATAAACATAAGATTTCCCGACTGCGGGGTACTCATAAAAGCATCCGAATAAATTAATCACAAAACCAAACGTGTGCATAATAGGAAATTCTATACATAAAAATAAACTCATAAACTGACGCCTATAGGACTAATTGTGTACCAAGATCATCCTGCATCTAAATGACATAATAAACCCACATTGGTGATAGTTAACTTTATAACGCAATGTAACAAACCCCATACTCTAGATGACAAACATCTTACAGGGTTTAATCCTGACGGGTGCTAATAAAGTGAATTCCTTGCTAGTGCACTATTATTTAATTAATAAGTGCATACCAAGGTGTATAAAGTGTGTGGTTCAGTATGCAGCCAATCAGCCGCGTGTAGATGAATGTGAACAAGTGTAGAGACCGAAGCGCCCCCTATAGGGCAGTAAGGCTACACCCCAGCACAAACATCCCAACTGGCGCAACAAGGATGTGTTTAACACATCAGTGAACATCTGTGTGTTAAATGTGTAGTCATTGTTGATACGAAACCCCCCAAGATGTGTGCCTGGTGCCACGTTCTTCCCTAATATCTATCTAGTGAATCTAGTGAAATACTATATAACCTTAAGCTCAACGCCTAAATAGTTGCATAAAAATTGCTCAAAAAATTCTAAAAAATTCTAAAAAAATTCTAAAAGAGGGGAGGTGTTAAATCGTCTGCTATAAAGCAGTTTAAATCTAGGTCCACATTCAATCCACCCGGAATCATGGTCTTAAATGTGTAAATCCACTTTGTCTCCATACGAGAAATTTCTCTTATCTTGTGGCATCCGCGCCATCTTGTAGTCAACTTCTGTAATGCGCAGAAATGCATAACTTTAGGGTCACGAGCATGTTTTTCAGCAAAATGACGTGAAAGGCTATGATTTTTAAAACCTTTTTCTATATTCTTTACATGCTCGTTGATCCTACTCTTGAGTGCCCTTTTTGTTCGGCCTATGTATTGAAGGCCGCACGGGCACCAATTAATATACACAACATGTGTACTACTACATGTAATGAATTCTTTTATTTTGTGACACTCTCCTGTTATTGTAGACGTGTTGGATTGTTGTCTGTGGGCCTGTGCTGTCAGGCACGGATTGCATTGTCTGCAGGGGAAGAAGCCTGTCTGTCCCCACATGTCCTTGCCCCCCGAATGGGGCTCATCTATGCATGGTTTGACGAGTCTCCTCTCTAGGTTGCTGGCTCTCCTATATACAAATTTTGGTACAACAGGTAGCTTCCTTTTAAGAATAGGGTCATTCTGGAGTATACCCCAATATCTCTTGATAATATTCTCAACTTCTCTATGTTGCACATTGAAGTCCATGCAAATTGCATATTCTGCTTCCTGGTTCATCTCATTGCTGGACCTGTTGGTCAGCAGTTTCTTCCTATCCATATGTTTAACTCTCTCAAGCTCTTGTCTTAGAGGTGCTTCCTGATACCCTTTTTCCATAAATCGTCCTACTAACATTTCAGCCTGCGTGACATAATCTGCGTCATCGCTACAATTTCTCCGTATACAGGTAAGTTGGCTTCGGGGGATTCCTTTAAGCCAAGTTTTATGATGGCAACTTTTGATGGGTATGTAGGAATTTCTGTCAGTGGCCTTGAAATAGGTTTTAGTTGCCAGTCCCATATCTTTCCTAAAAATCACCACATCCAAAAACTCTATCTCATTTTTATCCCACTTGGCAGTCAGTTGGATTCCCCTCTGGTTTTCATTTAGCCATGAAACATAGGCTTTCAATTCTAACTCTGATCCTTTCCAGAACCAGATCGGGTCGTCTATGTATCTTCGTCACATAGTGACCCTACTGCTTCTTGGATCAGCTAAAATACTCAATTCCCAATCGTCCATAAAAATATTTGCCACGCTGGGGGCAAATTTTGCCCCCATAGCGCAGCCAGATATCTGCAGATAGAAGTTGCCCCCATACCAAAAATAATTGCGAGTGAGAGAGAACGAGAGCAACTCAACAATAAAATCAATTTGCTGTATCTTCAAGTCAGTGTAGACTGATAGTGCTTGTTTCACTGTCCTAATAGCTTCTGTGTGTGGGATAATTGTATACAAAGCTGTCACGTCAGCCGTGACCAATAGGTCTGCAGTATGCACTTCCGCATATTCCAATGTTTGTAGTAAATGCTTAGTGTCCTTTAATAGCAATGTCAGTTTCTTAACCACTGGTTAATAGGTCTGCAGTATGCACTTCCGCATATTCCAATGTTTGTAGTAAATGCTTAGTGTCCTTTAATAGTAATGTCAGTTTCTTAACCACTGGTTGCAAGAAACTGTCTATATATTCTCCAGTCCGCTGGTTGATTGACCCGATCCCACTGACAATGGGTCTACCAGGGGGCTTAGATGTATCTTTGTGAATTTTTGGGTTGTGATAAATCACCGGTATTCTTGGTGCATCAACCACTAAATATTTGAATTCTATGTCATTCAAAATGCCCATATCCATACCTTTCTTAAGAGTTTGTCTCAACGTTTTCATGTATTCGCCAGTGGGATCTCCTCTCAACTTTTTATAAGTTTGAGTGTCACTCAATATTCTTTCCATTTCTGTTCTGTATTGGTTCTTGTGCATAATAACTACTCCCCCTCCCTTGTCTGCTGGTCTAACCAACACCTCTTTACTCTGACTCAGCGTTTTTATTTGTTGAAATTCTCTTCCATTATTCTTTACCTGGATCTTGTCCAAGTCCTTCAAGACCATGTTTTTAAAAACTTTTATTGTACCATCATTGGAGTTGTCAGGTGGATTGAATGTGGACCTATTCCTGAGAGATGTGTGCACAAACTGCTCTCTGTCTGCCAACGTATTAGCCCTAGAGTTCGGCCCCTCTTTAGTTAAAAAATACTTTTTAATATTTAGTTTTCTTACATATTTATTTACATCAATATACGCTGCAAATTTATTTAAAGCTTGCTGTGGGGCATATTTTAAACCTTTGTCAAGAATTTGCAACTCCATTTCCGAGAGTGGGACTCCACTAATATTGAAGATCCCCTCCCCCTTTTTCACCTTCTCCTTTTTATGAAGTCGCCCTGCTCTTGTACCTCGTCTATTCCTCTTTTTCTGACCATCGTTTGGTTGTGTTCGAGATTGTCCCAGTTGACTCTGGGTGACTCCCCCCCTAAAAAATGATGATGTATCCTTTCATTAGTCTGTCTTTCCAGTGGTTCAAACCGGTTAAAGGTCGGCAAAGGTTCATGCTCATCTCTATTCGAATATTGGGAATAGTGATTACCCCTATGTGACGAGTCATAATGACCATCAGGAATTCTGCTTCTCTGAGTTTCTGCATAGCTTCGGTAAGTATTATCTCTCACCTGTCCATATCTGGCCTGTTGCCACCCTTCCTCCTGTAATCTGCTGGTGTGTGATTGTTGTTGATTTCTCCCATTTTGATAGTACATAGGATAAGGTCTGGCTACTCTCTCTCTAACTGGTGTTCCAGTTCTATTAGCAATACTTACCTGGGCTTGGATTTCCTGTATACCTTCACCAGGTTTAGAATTGGGGCGTGCATTTGGTTGAACCGGATTTTTGTTTTTGTTTTCTACATTAATTTGTCGTTTGGTTTGTTCAATTTGCCATATATGTTTGTTCAATTTGCCTATTTAGGTGTTGAGCTTAAGGTTATATAGTATTTCACTAGATTCACTAGGTAGATATTAGGGAAGAACGTGGCACCAGGCACACATCTTGGGGGATTTCGTATCAACAATGACTACACATTTAACACACAGAGGTTCACTGATGTGTTAAACACATCCTTGTTGCGCCAGTTACCCCTGTGGGATGTTTGTGCTGGGGTGTAGCCTTACTGCCCTATAGGGGGCGCTTCGGTCTCTACACTTGTTCACATTCATCTACACGCGGCTGATTGGCTGCATACTGAACCACACGCTTTTTACACCTTGGTATGCACTTATTAATTAAATAATAGTGCACTAGCAAGGAATTCACTTTATTAGCACCCGTCAGGATTAAACCCTGTAAGATGTTTGTCATCTAGAGTATGGGGTTTGTTACATTGCGTTATAAAGTTAACTATCACCAATGTGGGTTTATTATGTCATTTAGATGCAGGATGATCTTGGTACACAATTAGTCCTATAGGCGTCAGTTTATGAGTTTATTTTTATGTATAGAATTTCCTATTATGCACACATGTTTGGTTTTGTGATTAATTTATTCGGATGCTTTTATGAGTACCCCGCAGTCGGGAAATCTTATGTTTATTTGTATGCTAGGCAAATGGTATCATTACTGGTCCGCTTTCCAGCTACCCCCAAAAAAAAATATAATATATATATTTCCCCCAATATGGCCGCTGGAGCGCATTATATTTCACATAGTTCATTTTCTCGTTCGTAAGCCCAGCTGGCTCAAAGCTATGTCCCAAGATGGCCGTTGGAGCGCATCACATGATTTAATTTACCTCCGCAGTGCTAAATTTCTCCGTCCCTCTGCGCACTGCTTCACCCCCAGGGACGGAGAAAGGCGTATGTTTCTGTTTACATGCCGGGAGTGGGCGGGGCAACACGCTCGCACACTCTAGCCAGCCCGCACAGCAGTTGACTAATTGGACATTAGGAACAAGTGTTCCTAAATCCAATTAGAGTCCCCGATTGATGTATGAAGGCTGCTTCAAAGAGAAGCAGTCTTCATAACAAACCGCTGGGACATTGTTATTGTGTCCGTGTGCGCGCGATCACGCGATTGCGCGTGCACACACCCACCCGCACAGCCCCTGCAGTCCAATGATTGGTTATTGGGGACCCCAGTCCCCAATAACCAATCATACCACATGACAAATAAATGAATGGAGACTGCCTCTGCTTGAGGCAGTCTTCATTCATAACAACAGTTGTAAACAAAGGTGCAGCGCGCGCACGTGCACACCAGCTCCACAGTCCAATGATTGGTTTTGGGGACCCCAGTCCCTAATAACCAATCATATTGCCTAATAAATAAATGAATGAAGACTGCCTGGGAGGAGTGAAAAATGCTCTGGTTTTTAAGGGGAAAACCCCTCAGTTGTGAAGTGGTTAATACATATGGCCGCTGGAGCGCATCACGTGATTCAATTTGCATAGAATACGAACTAAAGCGTCTCCCAGTAACGCCGGAGGCTAGCCTCTGATGAGTCAGATTGACGAAACTAGTAACGCGGGGCCTCTGGCGGAAGTCGCACTGGGAGACGCGATTGAGGATACGGAGCAACTCACCGAACACTGCCGAGGATTGTACTTTATGCGCTGTTAGATGTCTTCTTTTGTAAGTGCATCAGTATGTTTTTAATGTTTTATTAAATACAGTATTATGCTATGGGAGCCTTTGTTTCAATGTTTAAGGAATGCCATCTCGTCTGAACAACAAAAGTTTTAAACACAAGCGTGCATAGCTGATCGTTACAGGGGGTCAGCATTGGAATCTGGTGAGCAGTTAACCATTATAGCATTGGTGGTGAGAACACACGGCTGATCACCTTATCACCTAACACGGGGCGAACTGTTATAACAACCTGTGATCTAGCAGTATCACGCTATGTCCGCACATTGTGTTTAATCTACAGAAGCTAAGAGCAGTGGAAGACCGTTGGAGTACATTGTTATGCTGGTTTTGCTGATTTGTGATTGAGTCAGCCAACTGATCTGGTGAGAGTACCTGGTGGATATTTATTTTGAACGTATGAGATCGTCTTTGCCTATTTGAATACAGACTATTCTGGGACTGTGAACTACTATCTATGTTGAGCGCCTGCACAGACTTTATTCTATCCACAATTGGTGTTCGGGTTTGGATGGGATAGAAGCGGGGATTAGAAGTAGCCACGGGGCCCGGGGCCGCCCCGGTGGAACAAAGTGGGAGCCCCGCGGCCACTCCGCCCCCACTCTCCACATCATCCATTTCTAGAAAATGTTTCTTTTTTTTTTAAACATATTTTTATTTTTCTCCCAACAGGTGAACATACAGAAAGTCACATTGCTTGGTACAAACAGAGCAATTACAAGACATGCGTTGCTTTAAGCTTACTCATAGCAAACATTTGTTTGATTCCAAGCTGGATTCAAATGACAAGCTCATACTTTCCCGTATATCCCCCCCCCCCCTACATCCTGTTCCCCCTTTTCCCTCCCCCCTCCCCTTCTGTCATCTCAGAGAGTTATTCGTCCATAAAAGAACGATCTTCTATGTTATGTCTAGTCTACCCAAGGATCCCTGCAGATGTTCTGTGAGAAACCATTTTGTATATTTGAAATGTTCCATTAAGGTTTTGATCTCAGAGTCCGTAAGAGTTGCGAGAATAAAGCTTTTCCACTTTTTAAAGAAACCCGCTGTTTTCTTGTCTTTATGTATAATGGAATCCAACTTGTCCTGGTTAAAGAGATGTTGAAGTTCTTCCTGCACATCCCACACAGTGGGGACATTTGGGTAAATCCATCTATTAAAAATGATTTTGCGCGCTGCCACCACAATCAGATGTGCCATTTTGCTCACAACTGGTGTAGTCGCTGCAGCAGGGTCAGACCCAGTGATTTCAACGTAATTGAACAAGAGCATAAGCGGGCATGGATTAAGTTGTATATTGCACACACACTTAATATATAACAGTACACTATCCCAGAATACTACTATTGATGGACAAGACCACAAACAATGGAACAGATCGGCATCTTGCAGAGAACACTTGGGGCATCTTGGTGAATAATGCGCAGGAGGTGACCGGTATTTTATGTTAAAAGCATATTTTGCCTGATGTATTAATTTGAGCTGTGATTCCCTCCAATTTTCCCCTGGAACCAATTTATGCACTACTCTGTACCCCTCAAGAATTTTCCCTTCTATGTTTTCAATTGGGAGATCTTTTTTCCATTTAGAAAAATTGTGCTGGGCTTTAGTCTCCATATTTAATCCCTGCAATTTAGCGTGTGTTTCAGAGAGTGATTGATGTGGCCGATGGGGGGAGAGAAATCTATCAAAAGAATCTAGAGTGGCTATGGATTGTATACCTCTGGTTTTACTATGCACATACGACTGTAATTGGCCATAATATAAGAAATGATTCCTTGATATTCCAAATTTTGCTCTGATCTCTAAGAATGATAAAAGTCTCCCCCTGCGCAAGTCACACAGCTGCCCAAGATTTTCTACCCCCTTATCCAGCCAGGACAAAAATCCCCCATGAGCAAGACTTGCTTGAAAGCCCGGTAGACCCCACAGTGGTATGTATTTCGAGATTTGTTGTGGTGTTATATGTAATTTCCTGAGGGCTCTCCAGGCCATCACCGTATCTTTGATAACTCTGCTATTTTTAAGTTTGGGGGGCATGTATTTTTGAGGGGTGTGTAGTAAGCCAGTCAGCGACCAGGGATCAGAAAAGGATGCCTCAAGGGAATAGTTTGAATAATAGCTAGTTTTATTTATCCAGTCCCTCACATGTCTGGTCAGGCAGGCCAGATTATAGCGACGGATGTCTGGTATCGCAAGGCCCCCCCACATTCTTGGAAGTGACAGCTTGGAGAGAGTTATTCTCGATTTTTTGCCCCTCCACAGAAACCTAGTGAAGGCTCTATTCAGATTTTGGATATCCTTGTGTCTCAGCATTAATGGTATAGTTTGTAAGGGATACAGCAACCTACCAAAGGAGACTGACTTGATTAATGCCGCCCTCCCCGAAAGATTGATTGGTAAATTTTCCCAGCTAGCTAGTTGACGTATTAAGTCTTTAATTAATGTGTCATAATTTAGAGAATATAGCATATTTGGGTCTTTGTGAATTTTTATACCTAGGTATGTAACCACTGAGCTGACTTTGACTGGGAGGTGTGTCAGGGTATATCTGGGAGCATAAGGAGATAGATAAAGCAGTTCAGATTTAGTTACGTTTACTTTGAACCCGCTCAGGGAGCCTACCTCGCTCATAATTTCAAATATTTTGTCGAGTTGAGTTTCTGGGTCGTTTAAAAATAGTAGAATGTCATCAGCGAACATGGCTTGAGAAATCATCTCCTCGCCAATTTTTATCCCCCCTATCTCTCTATCTAATATCTGAGTTAGAGGTTCCAGTGCCAGGTTAAATAGTAGGGGAGACAGAGGACACCCTTGTCTAGTGCCCTTTTGTAATATAAATTCTTCTGATAGAAAGCCCGGGGTATAGACTCTAGCTTTAGGATTGATATGCATGGCCCCAATTAATTTTCTGATTCCCCCTTGGATATTCATTTTGTCTAATATTTTCTCCAACCAGCTCCAGCCAACATTATCAAAGGCCTTTTCGGCATCAATTAACAGTAAAGCGTACGTTTTGCCCGATTTGGGATAAGCTCTGACATGGTCTTGGGCTATCAATACTTTGCGAATGTTGGCTATAGCAGATCGGTGTCGAACAAATCCCACCTGATTAGGGCTCACAAGCTTAGGAAGCAAATCTGCTAATCTGTTAGCCATTATTTTTGAAAGGATCTTAAGGTCCTGATTTATTAGGGATATAGGGCGATACGATCCTGGCTCTAAAGGGTCCTTGCCATGTTTTGGAATCAATTTAATGTAAGCCATGTTCGCTGATGTAGGATATTGTCCTTCCTTGAGGATCTTATTAAACAAAGAAACAAGGTATGGGGCTAGTTCCTGTTTCAAGATCTTATAAAATTCGGGGGTGAACCGGTCTGGTCCCGGGGCCTTTCTATTTGACAGGGCTTTAATTGTGGCGCTCACCTCTTCTGGGGTTATCGGTGCGTTTAGGGCCGACAGATCCTCTTCCGTTAGGGTTGGGAGAGTGATACCATCAAGCCAGTGTGGGGTTGAGGAGTTTAGAATTTGAGCATCCGGCTGCTCATATAAGTTTTTGTAGAATTTACCGAAGAGTGTATTTATGGATTTGGGATCATTAAGAATCTGACCCGACGGAGATCTGAGACCAGTGATCACAGTGCACAGTTGTGGGGGTTTCGACATTCTCGACAGGAGGCTCCCCATTTTATTTCCATATTTATAAAAATATAGATCTCTATACGATTTTAGGTATCTCTCTCTAATTTTGTAATCTGCCTCTGACTTTTGTTTTGCTGTCATCCATGTTAAACGTGATTCAGGGGTGGGGTTGCTAAGAAATATTTTGCGGGCTGAGCGAAGCTCTTCAATAGATAGCATATAGGCTTCATGTGACTTCCTCCTCTTCCCTGCTATATAACTTATAATTCTGCCCCTGAGTGTCGGTTTAGCTGCTTCCCAAAATAAAAATATGTCCCTTATGTGCGAGGAGTTGTCATCTTTATACTCCCACCACCATTGTAAAAGCAGTTGAGCAAAACCTTCGTCTTCATATAAGTGAGAAGGAAACCGCCATATGATGTCTGTGCCTTTAGGAATTATGGTAGAAAATGTCATTTGTATGGGAGCGTGATCTGATATCACCAGGTCCAGAATCTCCGTTTGAATTACTTGAGGCATCAATGAGGGAGTAACCAAGAAGTAGTCCAGACGAGACCACACATCGTGGGGTATGGAATAAAAGGTATATTCCTCATTATCTGGGTGTAAGGCCCTCCAGCTATCACATAACATTGAGGATGATAAGTATTCAGTTAGTATTTGGGATTTGGTAGTAGTGGATTTACTGGCAAGTGTTCTCTTGGACCTATCTTCTAATGTATTCATAATGGCATTGAAGTCTCCTCCTTGTACTATCTTGGTATCCCCCAGCATCAATATCTCATTCCTGATCGTATCATAGAACAGTTTATCTTCCTCATTGGGAGCGAATACATTAAACAATACAAGTTCCTCTCCCGCCAAGCGTAACCTGATCCATAACCACCGTCCCTCTTCGTCGGATTTATGATCCACAATCTGCCCCTGTAAGGATTTATGGAGTAATATTAACACCCCAGCTTTGCGCCCTTGAGCCGGGGAGCCAAAAACTTGTCCCACCCAGGATTTGGACATATATTTGAATTGATCTTGTGATAAATGACACTCCTGGAGCATGGCTATATCCGATTTAATCTTTTTTAAATGGCGAAGTACAATTGAGCGCTTTCCCGGTGACCTTAGCCCTTTAACATTCCAAGATGTTATCTTGAGTACCATGGGTATAACGTGTCCTGGATCAGGTCAGCTGGCTTATTACATTTCACATTTACCATATACCATATAAACTTGTTTACTCTCTCGAGATGACAGAACCCTCCCATAACCCCCCCCTTTACCCCCCTTAGCCCCTTCCCCAAATGGCTTGAAATTTGACAGTGGAGCTGGACTGCTCCTAGAAAACTCCATGAAAGTTGACAATCGAGTCAGTTGGGGAGAAAAACATAGGGCTAAAACAAAACAAATATAAACAAAAGCATAGCTACTTGACTCCACTTCTTCCCTTAACGTTCTCCTCAGAGTGGCTCCAAAACGATGCTCCGACCAGCGTCACATCCTTAGCTGTGCATGGTTGGTGAAAAGCTCCTTCTCCCATCGAAAGAATATATGGAAAAGAACTGTGGAAGCCGTAAACTCAGAACTATGAAACAAAAACAAGATATATCAGGCTTCAGCTGTTAACACAGGGAGATGAGCTAGCTTCAGTATGGCAGCGCCCCCTGCCAGCCAACAACAAACAATGCAGAACAGAGAGCTTGATTATTTCAGTCTGGGTCAGAATTATTTTTCCTTAAAAAGGTGAGAGCATCGGCTACTGAGTGAAATATATGTGTTTCATCTGCGTCATCTGTAATTCTCCTTACAGCAGGATACTGTAGCGCAAATTTCCATTTCTTCTCGATGCATAATGCACATGCTGGGTTAAAAGCCTGGCGTTTCTTAGATACCTCAGCTGAGTAGTCATTGAAGATTCGGATCAGTGTATTTTGATGTTCCAGCGGGTGATCTAGATCCCTGTATGCCCGCAGCAATTCGTTTTTCTCTGCAAAGTCCAGATATCTGGCCAGTACCAGCCGTGGGGGGCGTTTATCAGAAGGGGGGCGCGGGGGTCCCACTCTGTGGGCCCATTCTACTTTGCAGCCTCTCTTGAAACCCAGCATCTTGGGAAGTGTGGATGCACAGAAATCCCGGAGCGCCTGGGCCATCATGGCTTCCGGGAGTCCCACCACCCTTAAGTTATTGCGCCGCGATCTGTTCTCCAAATCTTGCAGTTTCTCCTGCATCAGTTTATGCTCAGCTCTCAGCTTTTTATCCTCTTTCTCTTCCTTGGCCCTATCATCTTCTATCTTTTGAATACGTTCCTCCGCGTGGTCTAAACGCTGGCCATGGGCTTGCACCTTAAAGTTTATCTCCTTAAGCGAGTGATCTATAGCTGCTTGTATTACTGACTGCAGCTCAGGAGCAAGTTTCTCCACTACCGCTGCAGCTAGAATCTGGTAGTCTATGCCCCCTCTCCCTCCCTCACCTTGTTGTAAAGCGTGGGTGTCCTGGGAGAAGTCTCTTGCTGGCGAGGAGGGAGGGCCGGGCTCGTGCGCTGGAGACTGTGGCTGCGTTGGTTGTGTGGAGGAAGGTGCGGCGGCCATATTGGATACTGCCTCCTCTGCGCCGGGTGTTTGTTTCGTTGTGGACCTCGTAAGGTACCGGTCCATGAGGTGGGCGGATGGCGTCCAGAGGGTCTATCTGGCTCCAAAAATTAGAGCCCACACTTTGCTGTTTGGTCCAGTATACCAACAGCTACACCCTGTTGGGCAAATTAGTCTCTAGGGACTAGGATCATCGATCCAAGAATGAATAATTATAAATAAAGAGAAAAGAGTAGTCCCCTTAATATTAGTAAATAGTAATGCTCAAACCACCGTACTCATAGAATATAAGTATATCTTTATTGCTAGATTCAAACAACATAGTAATAAAAACAATTAAAAACAACAAGGATCCCCTGGCCTCTTGCCATCCTTATTCCCTTGTAATGTAATACAATAAATGAAAGATCCGCTCAATAAACATGATTACAGGTCCACTTAATAAACGTGGGGCCCGGGCTCCTTGGTGTGCTGATCTCAGGGGCCTGTTTAAATAAACAGCCACTGTAGGTATTTAAATTCTTAATTAAAAAAACTCAATAGCTATAACAGCATAACCAAAAAAACAGGAAACCACAAGCATATCGAGTATAAACATTCACTGCTGGAATACAAATATGTGCAAAAATGCAAATACATAAAGTGCTGTGCAGTATGATAATTATCAGGTCATATGATAGACAAACTGTGATCCGCAATGGTAGTTGACAAAACTTAAACAAACAATACAAGGTCCTCAAGGGACTAAACCTGGTGATGTGTTGCAAGAAGGGAGGAAAGATAGGTGCAAAGAAAACCAAGGTGAGTGTTGGAAAAATAGTGAGAAAGGACAAACGAGGGTCCCAAACAACCCAAACGGGGATGACCACGTGTGTAAGATCAAAGCCAGCAGTATTAAGATGAAGTAGAAATAGTACTATGTAAGAAGGCGATAATTCGTACAAATGAGCAAAGCTTACCCTTGTAGGTGGAGGAGGATGGGGCCGTGGGGATCCGGATCCTACCGGTTACGCCAAAAGCTACCTCAGGGATGAAACTATCTAACAGCTGATCGCTTAAATACTAGACTTCCGTAATAGACGCGGCCGCGTCATTGGCGTGATCAGGCGCGCCGTCGCCATGGCAACGGCGCCGCCGTATCCGCCCCTAAAGCTACGGTGGCTCCTATCAAGCAAGATTCATTGGAACGCATAGGATACTTAACATAAACTCTATAGTGACATCTAGTGGATAAAAAAGGTTGATGCAGGGACAAAAGAGGAACAAGGGAAAGTGGAAAAATGATGACAAGAGATCGTCGAGGACATCTAGTGGTAAATAAGAATGACAATCTTAAACAAAGAACCAATACCCATATACTTGTAATTGTAGCCACAAGCTTATATCAAGGATCAGTTATAAATATAATAATAGAAAAAAGGGGGGGGAAAACATATCCAATAATAACATTTCGTATACATTAATCCCAAACAATTGTATCCAAAAATAAGTTTAGCTTGTTTTTCACAAAAAATATAAATATATATATGGAATATCAGAAAATATATATAAGACGAATCCAAAGAGTCGCATTCCTCCTGTATTCTCTAACCCATCAGCTTCTTGAGAATTAGTCCATGTGATCATGTGTAGACTCTTCATGTTTAAAGCGGAATATAACCCTGCATTTCAACTTTGCTCTAAAACATTATTTACAGCATATTATATGCAAAAAGCATTTTTTTTTTACTAGACCAGCATTGGAAGGGTTAAACACAGAGGTTTTAAGTTCCGTGCAGACATTCAGATAGTTACATTCTATTTTGTTAGTGTGTAACTGTTTATCAATAGATACATCTCTTTGGCTGTCCTCCAAGCTCCTTCTCAGTGAGAGAGATGAGTCATAATAAACACATATTTGTAAACAAAAAGTATCAAACTCAAGTTCGGATTCGTCTGCAGAAATCTCTAGGGACTTTAAAGCCCTGTGTAACCCTTCCAATGCTGGTCTAGTAAAAAAAAAAATGCTGGTTGCATATAATATACTGTAAATAATGTTTTAGAGCAAAGTTGAAATGCAGGGTTATATTCCGCTTTAATACAAGACATTCAAAATGGAGTATGGAACCTAGAAAGTTCAATCGGGGGGAAGTAAGAAAAACAAAATATTAAAACTCATCCCCCAAAGAGGAATATAGATGCTAGGGTATAAGACTACCTCTCCCAAGCACACAAGGAAAGTCAGACCATCTCACCTCATGGTCTTAGAACAGATCATAGGGAAACATGTAGTCATAATAATAGAATGACTGGAGTCCAGATGATATAAAAAGTCAGACCCCCTCACCTTAGGGTCTTAAGAAATACCATAGATAATATCATAAAAACATGGGAGTCAGATCTCCTCACCTTGAGATCCTAGAATAAGAAACATCATAAATAAACCCATGAATCTCTAAGTTTATAAAGCATACAATATAAACACCCACAAAGGTGATACAGGTTGAAAGCATATGGTGTTTATCTGATGAGGACACCATATGCTTTCAACCTGTATCACCTTTGTGATAAGGTGAGGGGGTCTGACTTTTTATATCATCTGGACTCCAGTCATTCTATTATTATGACTACATGTTTCCCTATGATCTGTTCTAAGACCATGAGGTGAGATGGTCTGACTTTCCTTGTGTGCTTGGGAGAGGTAGTCTTATACCCTAGCATCTATATTCCTCTTTGGGGGATGAGTTTTAATATTTTGTTTTTCTTACTTCCCCCCGATTGAACTTTCTAGGTTCCATACTCCATTTTGAATGTCTTGTATTAAACATGAAGAGTCTACACATGATCACATGGACTAATTCTCAAGAAGCTGATGGGTTAGAGAATACAGGAGGAATGCGACTCTTTGGATTCGTCTTATATATATTTTCTGATATTCCATATATATATTTATATTTTTTGTGAAAAACAAGCTAAACTTATTTTTGGATACAATTGTTTGGGATTAATGTATACGAAATGTTATTATTGGATATGTTTTCCCCCCCCTTTTTTCTATTATTATATTTATAACTGATCCTTGATATAAGCTTGTGGCTACAATTACAAGTATATGGGTATTGGTTCTTTGTTTAAGATTGTCATTCTTATTTACCACTAGATGTCCTCGACGATCTCTTGTCATCATTTTTCCACTTTCCCTTGTTCCTCTTTTGTCCCTGCATCAACCTTTTTTATCCACTAGATGTCACTATAGAGTTTATGTTAAGTATCCTATGCGTTCCAATGAATCTTGCTTGATAGGAGCCACCGTAGCTTTAGGGGCGGATACGGCGGCGCCGTTGCCATGGCGACGGCGCGCCTGATCACGCCAATGACGCGGCCGCGTCTATTACGGAAGTCTAGTATTTAAGCGATCAGCTGTTAGATAGTTTCATCCCTGAGGTAGCTTTTGGCGTAACCGGTAGGATCCGGATCCCCACGGCCCCATCCTCCTCCACCTACAAGGGTAAGCTTTGCTCATTTGTACGAATTATCGCCTTCTTACATGGTACTATTTCTACTTCATCTTAATACTGCTGGCTTTGATCTTACACACGTGGTCATCCCCGTTTGGGTTGTTTGGGACCCTCGTTTGTCCTTTCTCACTATTTTTCCAACACTCACCTTGGTTTTCTTTGCACCTATCTTTCCTCCCTTCTTGCAACACATCACCAGGTTTAGTCCCTTGAGGACCTTGTATTGTTTGTTTAAGTTTTGTCAACTACCATTGCGGATCACAGTTTGTCTATCATATGACCTGATAATTATCATACTGCACAGCACTTTATGTATTTGCATTTTTGCACATATTTGTATTCCAGCAGTGAATGTTTATACTCGATATGCTTGTGGTTTCCTGGTTTTTTGGTCATGCTGTTATAGCTATTGAGTTTTTTTAATTAAGAATTTAAATACCTACAGTGGCTGTTTATTTAAACAGGCCCCTGAGATCAGCACACCAAGGAGCCCGGGCCCCACGTTTATTAAGTGGACCTGTAATCATGTTTATTGAGCGGATCTTTCATTTATTGTATTACATTACAAGGGAATAAGGATGGCAAGAGGCCAGGGGATCCTTGTTGTTTTTAATTGTTTTTATTACTATGTTGTTTGAATCTAGCAATAAAGATATACTTATATTCTATGAGTACGGTGGTTTGAGCATTACTATTTACTAATATTAAGGGGACTACTCTTTTCTCTTTATTTATAATTGGTCTATCTGGCTCCAGCGGCTAGTGTCAGCAGGCGGGGGCGCCTTTGATGTGCTGCGGATCGCTGGAGGGAGTCTCGGCTAGCGGAGCTCTGACCTCAGCCTCCTTCCATCCAGACGCCGGATCCGGAAGTTGGCCAGAAAATGTTTCTTTACCATCAAGTTCCTGACAAATTTGTTAACGTCTAGCATAGTACCAAAAATGTCAAATGATGTGAGGGTGCAGAGGATAAACCTCTAGAGAGCAAGGAAATCTGGGCCTGAGTAAGAACTGTGTTAGACAGGTTAATGACATTGGAAACAGAGTGAGTTATCTTTCGTCTCTTACGGCCTGCCCTCCTGGTCTTCCTCCTCCCCTCCCCCTGTACCTTCGATTGTTCCTCTTTGGTCGCTGGTAATAGGTTGGCTGTCCTGGAGGGGTTTCCTGTACAGTCTGTCCTCGCTGGTCCCTCCCCCTTCCCCCCCGTTTGGGGGTGCCAGAGAAGACCGACTGAACCCTCTCTTCCCTATTATCTGAGGAATCAGAGGCCGAACCTGCACTGTCCGCAGCACTAAAACTGACTCTCTTATTCTGTTTTGGTTTACGAAGGATAGATCTTGGTGACCTGTGAACTGTCTCCCATCTATCCCATTCATATACAACATTGTTTTTGTAGTCACCTGAATCTCGGAGAAATTTGACCCGCTTAGTGTTCATAATTAAATTTTCCAGTTTGGAGATATTCTCTTTCATTTTATTGTTTAGCTCATCAAAATGTTTAAAGAAGAGAGCTTATTAAGTTCCCTTCTAGTGTCTATTATTTGAACCTTGATGTCCTCTAACTTTTTCTCCTCATATGATATGATCAGCTTCATAAGGCGAATGGAACAATCGGTTAATACCTGGTTCCATTCGATTACGAACTGATTAGAGTAAATGGTGGTGGGGACTTTTTTGATGCGTAAACCCCTAGGAATTATACCCTCAGCCACATAATTATTCAAAGTAGTAATATCCCACCATAAACTAATTTCTTTGTTTAATAGATATTCCAAGCCTGAAAAAGAAGATTGTAAGTTCATAGCAGGATCAATATTATATGTCCCTGGTTGTTTGGAAAAAACAGACATATATTTATCTATCTTGTCTGGATACATCAAGAGTTCTCCTAAAATATCCAGTGCAAAGTCAGATTCTGGTTAAATTGTTCCCGGATTAGTGGACTCAACATCATGTGTGGGAGAAATAGGATTTATCGGTCAAGTCATCTTGTTTAGAGGATTCAGAATTATCTTTTAAGGCCATTGTATCAGTTATAATAGTTGAACCAGCAGCCTGCGGATTCTTTTGTGGAGAGAGATTCATGGTGCTGTTCATACTTTTATTATGTTCCTCATTAGCTGCAATAAACCCTCTAATAAGCTCCTGTACATTGGAAGACTTGGGGATAGCCCCCTTCTTTAGCCAGTCCTCTAAGTTCATTTTAGCAGGTTTGATAGGGTAATAATAGTTACTCACATTGTTGTATACTTGATCCGGCCCATCACGCTAACTGATTGCACCACAGAGACTGTGCACACAGTTGTTGCTAAACAATTTTATGTGGATGCATGTGTCTTGTGGAGGGAGGAAAAAAAAGTCTGCTCCAAGAAGTTTAATGCCGCTTTAAACAAAACCTGTATATATCAAATTTCTACATATATTTCTATGATCCTTTCATGATGACAAAGGCCAGAAAGAAGTAGGCAAAGGAGTGCCCATGTTTCCGTACGGCTAAGCGGTCTCACTCACTTTTTCCAACAAAGAAGTGTCTGCTGTATGGCAGCAGAGTGGTACAGCGGTAGTGTGCTGAGCCCATAACCCAGAGGTTGATGGATCGAAACCATCCTCTGCTAGGTGTACTTTGGTTTTTACACCTTGCTTTGCCACATGGGCCAATCGGTGGCCATAGCCCCATAAGAGAAAGTGTCATTAGGGCCTTGCTGTAACATAGATAGTAGTGTAACTATTTCAACTAATGTACCCTTCTTAAACTTGAAGGTTATATACAAACATAAGCAGAGTGGTGCAGCGGAAGTTTGCTGGGCCCATAACCCAGAGATTGATAGATCGAAACCATCCTCTGCTAGGCATGATTTCATTTTTGCACCTCGCTTTATCGCATGGGCAAAAAAAGCAGCAAACAGAGAAGCTTCCCCATATTGGAGCATTGGATTTGGTAAAGTCTTAAGCCAATGTGTTGTAAGCCACAAGTAAGCATTAGGTTAGCAGGAATGGCTGCATGGCCACCTAGCTTTTCATCCTTCCCACCCTTGTCCTGGAATCTTCCAGACTTCAAATTGCTGTCCTTTGCTGTGTGTGTTACACCATCATCATCCAGGGGGGCACATGATCTTTCTGAAGTCTTGAATTGAAGCCTGTAAGCAGTATCACCATGTGTCCCACTGCTTTCAACTAGCAAATTAGACAAATAAGCAAGTTCATTTTTCTCTTGGGTATATCGCAATGGTACATGCTAGGCTGGCTTCAGCATGTAGCGTTAGTGCTATAGTGGTGAGCATAGCTGCCTTCCAAGCAGTTGACCTGGGTTTGATTCCTGGCCAATGCATGTGAGCTTGCTTTTGAGACCCTACAAATCCCTGTAAGACGAGATCCATGTATGTAGCAGTTACAGAATTTTGTGCTGGCGGAATTCCACAATTCCGGCGGAACGGAAATTGCACTTTCCGATCATCCCTACTCGTGTACCTTGTCATGCTTGGTTTGCTGTGAATACAGTGGTTGAAAAAGCCTTCTGAGTGCGGTCTCTGATGTCTATGATCTACTTAAATTTAACTTGTTGCCGACCGGCTAACGCCAGTGGGCGTGGCCACGGCGGCAGCAGCCCCAGGACCGCCTAACAGCAATTGGCGTCAAGTCCTGGGGCTCTGTTTTGCAGGAGATTACATGCAGGTTGCGCGCGCATCTCCTGCTCGAGGGGCGGAGTTCCGCCCCCTCTTCAGTCTCTGAGCGGCAATAGCCGCTCGGGAGACTATTAGAAGGTGAAACTGCTGTCTTCATACATAGTACAGCGCTGCGATCAGCAGCAGTGGTGTACTGGGGACAGCCGTGTGACACAGCTGTCCCCCTGGGGGACAAGAGAGAGATCGGCTCTCATAAGCTGAAGCCTATGACAGCCGATCATGTGAATGGCTGGCTGCAGGGAGGGAGGGGAATATGAGGGGAAAAAAAGGTACATTTTGTTTACAAAACTGACAAATATTTATTTAAAAAAAACACCTGGGGGGTGATCAGACCCCACTAACAGAGAGCTCTGATGGTGGGGGGAAAAGCCTTAAAGCTGCAGTGGCCATTTTAGTTAAAATTGGCCTGGTCTTTAGGGGGGTTTACCACTGTGGTCCTCAAGTGGTTAAATATACTTTTTTTTAAATAAGATACTGACACCAAGATGGAAGAAAATTGGCTGTTTTTTTGGGGGCTTTGTAAATACGGTAGTTGTATTTCTTTATTATCACATAAATTGAAACATAAGCATTTCTTTTTTGAAATAATCTTGAAATCAGAAAAACAAAATAATACTGCGGAGCAGTTAAACACACACACTTAAAGGGAAGGTCCAAGCAAAAAAAAAAAAAAAAAATGAGTTTCACTTGCCTGGGGCTTCTACCAGCCCCATGTAGCCATCCTGTGCCCTCATAGTCACTCACTGCTGCTCCAGTCCCCCGCTGGCAGCTTTCTGACCTCGGAGGTCAGGGCCGCATTGCATACATTTTTACGCATTCCCGCTAGTGCAGGAACATTAACATATACATTTTTACGCGTTAGTGGTGCAACGCATACATTTTTGTTCCTGCACTAGCTGGAATGCGTAAAAATGTATGCAATGCGGCCCTGACCTCCGAGGTCAGAAAGCTGCCAGCGGGGGACTGGGGCAGCAGTGAGTGACTACGAGGGCACAGGATGGCTACATGGGGCTGGTAGAAGCCCCAGGAAAGTGAAACTCATTTTTTTTTTTTTGCTTGGACCTTCCCTTTAACCCTCCTGGCGGTTTGCAAAAAAATCGCCAGGGGGCAGCAAATCTTTTTTTTTAAATTTTTTTTTTTTTTTTTCATGTAGCGAGACAAAGTCTCGCTACATGATAGCCGCTGCTCAGCGGCATCCCCCCAGCCCCTCCGATCGCCGCCGGCGATCGGAGATCCGGAGATCCCGTTCAAAGAACGGGATCTCCCGGAGGGCTTCCCCCGTCGCCATGGCGACGGGGCGGGATGACGTCACCGACGTCATCGACGTCGTGACGTCAAAGGGGATTCCGATCCACCCCATAGAGCTGCCTGGCACTGATTGGCCAGGCAGCGCACGGGGTCTGGGGGGGGGGGCGGCTGCGGCGCGACGGATAGCGGCGAATCGGCGGGTAGCGGCGGCGATCGGGCACTGCACGCAGCTAGCAAAGTGCTAGCTGCGTGCAGCAAAAAAAAAATTATGCAAATCGGCCCAGCGGGGCCTGAGCAGTGCCTTCCGGCGGCTTACCCCGAGCTCAGCTCGGGCTTACCGCCAGGAAGGTTAATAAGATATATACAGTGGTTTGCAAAAGTATCCGGCCCCCTTAAAGTTTTCCACATTTTGTCATATTACTGCCACAAACATGAATCAATTTTATTGGAATTCCACGTGAAAGACCAATACAAAGTGGTGTACACGTGAGAAGTGGAACGAATCATACAGGATTCCAAACATCTTTTACAAAAAAATAACTGCAAAGTGGGGTGTACGTGATTTTTCAGCCCCCTGAGTCAATACTTTGTAGAACCACCTTTTGCTGCAATTATAGCTGCCAGTGTTTTAGGGTATATCTCTACCAGCTTTGCACAGTTAGAGACTGAAATCCTTGCCCATTCTTCGTTGCAAAACAGCTCCAGCTCAGTCAGATTTGATGGACAGCATTTGTGAACAGCAGTTTTCAGATCTTGCCACAGATTCTCGATTGGATTTAGATCTGGACTTTGAATGGGCCATTCTAACACATGGATATGTTTTGTTTTAAACCATTCCATTGTTGCTCTGACTCTGTTTAGAGTCGTTGTCCTGCTGGAAGGTGAACCTCCGCCCCAGTCTCAAATCTTTTGCAGACTCCAAGAGGTTTTCTTCCAAGATTGCCCTGTATTTGGCTCCATCTTCCCATCAACTCTGACCAGCTTCCCTGTCCCTGCTGAAGAGAAGCACCCCCAGAGAATGATGCTGCCACCACATTTGACAGTGGGGATGGTGTGTTCAGAGTGATGTGCAGTGTTAGTTTTCTGCCACACATAGCGTTTTGCATTTTGGCCAAAAAGTTCAATTTTGGTCTCATCTGACCAGAGCACCTTCTTCCACATGTTTGCTGTGTCCCCCACATGGCTTGTGGCAAACTGCAAACGGGACTTCTTATGCTTTCTGTTAACAATGCCTTTCTTCTTGCCACTCTTCCATAAAGGCCAACTTTGTGCAGTGCACGACTAATAGTTGTCCTATGGACAGATTCCCCCACCTGAGCTGTAGATCTCTGCAGCTCGTCCAGAGTCACCATGGGCCTCTTGACTGTATTTCTGATCAGCGCTCTCCTTGTTCGGCCTGTGAGTTTAGCTGGACGGCCTTGTCTTGGAAGGTTTACAGTTGTGCCATACTCCTTCCATTTCTGAATGATCGCTTGAACAGTGCTCTATGGGATGTTCAAGGCTTTGGAAATCTTTTTGTAGCCTAAGCCTGCTTTAAATTTCTCAATAACTTTATCCCTGACTTGTCTGGTGTGTTCTTTGGACTTCATGGTGTTGTTGCTCCCAATATTCTCTTAGACAACCAGCGAGGCTGTCACAGAGCAGCTGTATTTGTACTGACATTAGATTACACACAGGTTCACCCTATTTAGTCATTAACACTCATCAGGCAATGTCTATGGGCAACTGACTGCACTTAGACCAAAGGGGGCTAAATAATTACGCACACCCCACTTTGTAGTTATTTTTTTTGTAAAAAATGTTTGAAATCATGCAGGATTTTCGTTCCACTTTTCACGTGTACACCACTTTGTATTGGTCTGTCATGTGGAATGCCAATAAAATTGATTCATGTTTGCGGCAGTAATGACAAATGTGGAAAACTTCAAGGGGGCCGAATACTTTTGCAAACGTGTGTGTGTGTGTGTGTGTGTGTGTGTATATATATCCACTCAATCAGGGTGACATTACCCATTTACATTCGCCTTGTATGCAGGTGACACATCCCCAATAAAACTTCAAGGTTCGCAAAAGGGAGGGAGGGCGGGGGCTGAATGCTGGTAATTCTTCAAGCAGTGAGCCCGCAACAGTTCCAGCCTTAGTATAAGTAGCATGCCCGGCGCTATCATCGGGCATTTATAAAAGCCCGCCGATCCTCCTCCAATCATGATGCACCTTCAGGGAGAGCTGTTTACATTCCCTTAAGCAACACCTGCAACAAGAAGAAGAAGAAAAAAAGCCAGAACCCAAACCACCAGGTGAGATTAATTAGAGAACTGTCGGGTCAGCCTGCCCATGGGCTCCACATTTAACCACTTGAGGACCTAGGGCTTTACACCCCTTAAGGACCGGCCACTTTTTTTCCATTCAGACCACTGCAGCTTTCACGGTTTATTGCTCGCTCATACAACCTACCACCTAAATGAATTTTGGCTCCTTTTCTTGTCACTAATAAAGCTTTCTTTTGGTGCTATTTGATTGCTCCTGCGATTTTTACTTTTTATTATATTCATCAAAAAAGACATGAATTTTGGCAAAAAAATGATTTTTTTAACTTTCTGTGCTGACATTTTTCAAATAAAGTAAAATTTCTGTATACATGCAGCGCGAAAAATGTGGAAAAACATGTTTTTGATAAAAAAAAAAACCCATTCAGCGTATATTTATTGGTTTGGGTAAAAGTTATAGCGTTTACAAACTATGGTGCAAAAAGTGAATTTTCCCATTTTCAAGCATCTCTGACTTTTCAGACCCCCTGTCATGTTTCATGAGGGGCTAGAATTCCAGGATAGTATAAATACCCCCCAAATGACCCCATTTTGGAAAGAAGACTTCCCAAAGTATTCACTGAGAGGCATAGTGAGTTCATAGAAGATATTATTTTTGTCACAAGTAAGCGGAAAATGACACTTTGTGACAAAAAAAAAAAAAAAGTTTCCATTTCTTCTAACTTGCGACAGAAAAAAATGAAATCTGCCACGGACTCACCATGCCCATCTCTGAATACCTTGAAGTGTCTACTTTCCAAAATGGGGTCATTTGTGGGGTGTGTTTACTGTCCTCGCATTTTGGGGGGGGGGGTGCTAAATTGTAAGAACCCCTGTAAAGCCTAAAGGTGCTCATTGGACTTTGGACCCCTTAGCGCAGTTAGGCTGCAAAAAAGTGCCACACATGTGGTATTGCTGTACTCAGTAGAAGTAGTATAATGTGTTTTGGGGTGTATTTTTACACATACCGGTGCTGGGTGGGAGAAATATCTCTGTAAATGACAATTTTTTAATTTTTTTTACACACAATTGTCCATTTACAGAGAGATTTCTCCCACTCAGCATGGGTATATGTAAAAATACACCCCAAAACACATTATACTACTTCTCCTGAGTACGGCGATACCACATGTGTGGCACTTTTTTGCACCCTAACTGCGCTAAGGGGCCCAAAGTCCAATGAGTACCTTTAGGATTTCACAGGTCATTTTGAGAAATTTCGTTTCAAGACTACTCCTCATGGTTTAGGGCCCCTAAAATGCCAGGGCAGTATAGGAACCCCACAAATGACCCCATTTTAGAAAGAAGACACCCCAAGGTATTCCGTTAGGAGTATGGTGAGTTCATAGAAGATTTTATTTTTTGTCACAAGTTAGCGGAAAATGACACTTTGTGAAAAAAACCAATAAAAATCAATTTCCGCTAACTTGTGACAAAAAATAAAATCTTCTATGAACTCGCCATACTACTAACGGAATACCTTGGGGTGTCTTCTTTCTAAAATGGAGTCATTTGTGGGGTTCCTATACTGTCCTGGCATTTTAGGGGCCCTAAACCGCGAGGAGTAGTCTTGAAACAAAATTTCTCAAAATGACCTGTGAAATCCTAAAGGTACTTATTGGACTTTGGGCCCTTTAGCGCAGTTAGGGTGCAAAAAAGTGCCACACATGTGGTATCGCCGTACTCGGGAGAAGTAGTACAATGTGTTTTGGGGTGTATTTTTACACATACCCATGCTGGGTGGGAGAAATAACTCTGTAAATGGACAATTGTGTGTAAAAAAATCAAAAGATTGTCATTTACAGAGGTATTTCTCCCACCTACCATGGGTATGTGTAAAAATACACCCCAAAACACATTATACTACTTCTCCCGAGTACGGCGATACCACATGTGTGGCACTTTTTTGCACCCTAACTGCGCTAAGGGGCCCAAAGTCCAATGAGTACCTTTAGGATTTCACAGGTCATTTTGAGAAATTTCGTTTCAAGACTACTCCTCACGGTTTAGGGCCCCTAAAATTCCAGGGCAGTATAGGAACCCCACAAATGACCCCATTTTAGAAAGAAGACACCCCAAGGTATTCCGTTAGTAGTATGGTGAGTTCATAGAAGATTTTATTTTTTGTCACAAGTTAGCGGAAAATGACACTTTGTGAAAAAAACCAATAAAAATCAATTTCCGCTAACTTGTGACAAAAAATAAAATCTTCTATGAACTCGACATACTACTAACGGAATACCTTGGGGTGTCTTCTTTCTAAAATGGAGTCATTTGTGGGGTTCCTATACTGCCCTGGCATTTTAGGGGCCCTAAACCGTGAGGAGTAGTCTTGAAACGAAATTTCTCAAAATGACCTGTGAAATCCTAAAGGTACTCATTGGACTTTGGGCCCCTTAGCGCAGTTAGGGTGCAAAAAAGTGCCACACATGTGGTATTGCCGTACTCGGGAGAAGTAGTATAATGTGTTTTGGGGTGTATTTTTACACATACCCATGCTGGGTGGGAGAAATAACTCTGTAAATGGACAATTGTGTGTAAAAAAATCAAAAGATTGTCATTTACAGAGGTATTTCTCCCACCCAGCATGGGTATGTGTAAAAATTCACCCAAAACACATTGTACTACTTCTCCCGATTACGGCAATACCACATGTGTGGCACTTTTTTGCACCCTAACTGCGCTAAGGGACCCAGAGTCCAATGAGTACCTTTAGGCTTTACAGGGGTGTCAAAATTTAGCACCCCGCCCACTTGCCAGGACAGTTAACAATCCCCACAAATGACCCCATTTTGGAAAGAAAACACTACAAGGTATTCCATGAGGGGAATGATGAGGTCATTGAAAATTTTATTTTTTGTCACAAGTTAACGGAAAATGACACTTTGTTAAAAAAAAAAAAAAAATTCTGCTAACTTGTGACAAAAACTAAAATCTTTTATGAACTCACCGTGCACCTCACATAATACTTTAGGGTGTCCTCTTTCCAAAATGGGGTCATTTGTGGAGTCTGTCCTGGCATTTTAGGGTCTCTGCAATCATTACATGTATGGCCAGTATTAGGAGTTTCTGCTATACTCCTTATATTGGGTATACAAGTAATGCACTCTGGGCTGAAAGGAAAAATGAACGGTAAACATACCTTGCTCCACATCAATGGCAGATCTTACTCCACATCAATGGCAGTGATAACCTCAGGAGAGAGACACCCCGTGCCACCCTGCACTCAGGGTGAGCCACCAACTTATGTGACTGGGCCTCAGAACTTTAGTATACAGCATTATGCCTGTAGGATATAGCAATATGCCTGCCAATAGAGATGACTCTGTGTGGCATTAGAGCATCATCATAGGCCCAAATCACATATAAACCGGGGGTGTCCACACTCAAGGGAAATTCAAACATGCCGTCTTATATCGCCAACCCAGGACAGATCAGCAATATCAAGCATGGAAACCGATCCTTCTTGCCACTTTTATGCTTACCCGTTTTTTTGGTTTTCAAGCTCACCTCTCCTCCACCTGTGACAATGTGCGAAAGACCACTGAGTGTGTGCCTACTCCTATGTCTGGAGTTCCCTAGGTTCTAATAGTGTACCTGCTCGTGGTACCTCTCAAAGCACTCCCCTACGCATAGGCCAGGCTGGTCAGGACAGCGGGGACAATAAAAACTGGTGTCATACCTTCTTTCAGTCCTGCTGCAGACACGACAACGTTTTCTTCGGATGCGTTGACCTGGAGCACACGGAATCTGATAGGCGTAATGCCTACCATGCAGTCGGCTAGTTGCATCTGGGGGGGGGGGGGCCTGGCACCTCCTGGATACAGGATGTCCAGAATGATCTGTTCCTGAAATTGAAGGAAAGATCCAGTTCTCCCAGCCTTACTGTAGAGAACAAAGCTGTTATAAACTGCCAATTGAATCAGATAAAAAGACACTTTCTTATACCAGCGTCTTGTTTTCCGGATAATTAAATAGGGCGCTAACCTCTGGTCATTGAAGTCCACCCCTCCCATGTTGACATTATATTCGTGGACGACAAGGGGCTTTTCAATGACCTTAGTTGCCCGTTGAATTTGGACTGTCGTGTCTGTGTGAATGGTGGACAGAAAGTAAACGTCCCTCTTGTCCCTCCATTTCACCGCGAGCAGGTCTTCAGTACGCAAGGCGGCCCTCTGCCCCCGTTCAAGTCTGGTGGTAACGAGCCGTTGGGGGAAGCCCTGGCGACTAGGCCGCGCAGTGCCACAGCATCGGATTCCTTCTAACTTTAAGTGCTGAAAGAGGGCCACACTTGTGTAATAATTGTCCACAAAAAGATGGTACCCCTTCTGGAACAAGGGTGACACCAAGTCCCACACAACCTTTCCACTGCTCCCCAGGTAGTCAGGGCATCCGACCGGCTCCAATTTTGAATCTTTTTCCTCATAGACCCTAAAACGACATGTATAGCCTGTGGCCCTTTCACAGAGCTTATACAGTTTCACCCCATACTGGGCGCGCTTGCTTGGGATGTACTGTTTGATGCCAAGGCGCCCGGTAAAGCGTAAGAGGGACTCGTCTACGCAGATGTGCTGTTCAGGGATATAAGCATCTGCAAATGTTGATGACAGGTGGTCTATGAGGGGCAGAATTTTGTGGAGCCGGTCATAAGCAGGGTGGCCCCTTTCATGACAGGTTTCGTCGTCGTTGAAGTGCAGGAAGCGCAGGATGGACTCAAATCGTGTCCTGGACATGGCAGCAGGGTACAAGGGAACATGATGTACTGGGTTCGTAGACCAATACGACCGCAATACATTCTGTTTCATTAGTCCCAAGTGAAGGAGAAGGGCCAAAAAGATTTTAATGGCGGAAACTTGGACTGGTTTCCACCCGAAAGGCTGGGCATACATGCTCTCCGGGTGCTCGGTGATGAATTGTGTGGCTTTACGGTTGGTCTCAACCACAATTAAGTCCAAGAGAACCTGGGTGATGAACAGCTGCAAAAAGTCTAGGGCCGTTCCTAGATGAGCTGTCGCCACCTGGACTCCAGACTGGGCGGTGAAAGGGGGCACTACGGGTGCGGCGGAATCAGGGGATTGCCAATCTGGTTGTGCTAGCACCTCTGGGAGTCTATGGGTACTACGGGCCCGTCTTTTTCTTGGTGGCTGCGACGGGGGTACTACTGCACTTGCCTCCGTACCAGTTTCAACTTCCATGCTGACGATCACCCCTTCGCCAGGGTCTACAGAAGTACTGGTACCAAGTCCAGGAGATGCTGCGCTGCTGGTGCCTGCCTCACCAAGAAAAGTATCATCAACGCTAGCACCACCCTACTGCCCTTGAGGCGGATCCTGCGCCACCTGCGGTCTAACGACATGGGGTCTGGTACGCCTGGCTCTAGCTGGGACCAAAGCCTCGTCATCACTTTCGGTCAGGGAACCACTGCTTTCTACAGGTTCAAATTCGGACCCGGAAGATTCGGCGGATGATTTTTCCCAAAAGAACTCATCCGACTGGTCCATGTACCTGTATACCTCGTCATCAGAAAGCCCCCTTCTTGCCATTGTGGATTGCTAAATTTATGGGGTTTTCCTCCGAGACTACCCAGAAAAAAAGAGCACCTACCTAGCAAAAAGGGAGTATTTGAGAGGTATTGGGGTTGGTGGGAAGTGGGGTCTCAGAGGCAATCAAACAATCACGGGACAATCAAATACAATTACAGCACAATCGACTCCAATCACAGCACAAGCAAATCTGATGCACTCGGAAGGTGGTGGTTGGAGGTGGTGGGGGGGAGGGTGGGGTTGGGTGTGGTGGGGGGGGGAGGGTGGGGTTGGGTGTGGTGGGGGGGAGGGTGGGGTTGGGTGTGGCGGGAAGTGGGGTCTCAGAGGCAATCAAACAATCACGGGACAATCGAAGCCGATCACGGGACAATCAAATACAATCACAGCACAATCGAATACAAGCGCAGCACAATCAAATCTGATGCACTCGGAAGGTGATGGGGGAGGTGGTGGGGTGGGGGTTGGTGGGGTCTCAGAGGCAATCAAACAATCACGGGACAATCAAAGCCGATCATGGGACAATCAAATACAATCGCAGCACAATCGAATACAAGCGCAGCACAATCAAATCTGATGCACTCGGAAGGTGATGGGGGGTGGTGGTGGGGTGGGGGTTGGTGGGGTCTCAGAGGCAATCAAACAATCACGGGACAATCGAAGCAGATCATGGGACAATCAAATACAATCGCAGCACAATCGAATACAAGCGCAGCACAATCAAATCTGATGCACTCGGAAGGTGATGGGGGTGGTGGTGGGGTGGGGGTTGGTGGGAAGTGGGGTCTCAGAGGCAATCAAACAATCACGGGACAATCGAAGCAGATCACGGGACAATCAAATACAATCGCAGCACAATCGAATACAAGCGCAGCACAATAGATACAATCACAGCACAGTCAAATACAATGCACTTGGACGGTGATTAGGGGGGGGTCTGAGGGCGATTTGAGGGGGTGGGGGGTTGATCAGGAGCCCGCACGGGGCAGACTGAGTCCTGATCTGATGAGAGGCAGACACAGGGGGTTTACTGATCGCAGATCAGTTAGTGATTGCTGGGGAGGACAGATGTAAACAAAGAGCAGGGGATGTAATCAGGAGGGGGGTATGAGGGCAATCGAGGGCCTGGGCAGGTGATCGGTTACCCCCGCGGGGCAGTTAGGGTCTGCTCTGATGGGTGGGGGTGCTGAGGGGTGATGGACAGGTGATAGACAGGTGATCAGAGGGGGATCAGAGGGGGATCAGGGGGTAAGGTAGCTGTATACAGTTGTATACAGTATACAGGGGGGTAGTCTGGGATGGGGTCTGGGGGTGATCTAAAGGTAGGGGGGGGGGGATCAGGGGTGACTAGGAGGCAGTTAGGGACCTAAACTAAGGGGCAGCGTCGCTAGTTAGTGGCAGGTGG
This sequence comes from Hyperolius riggenbachi, assembly GCF_040937935.1. NCBI lineage: Eukaryota > Metazoa > Chordata > Amphibia > Anura > Hyperoliidae > Hyperolius > Hyperolius riggenbachi. The sequence continues at coordinate 206,084,681 of NC_090650.1, read as the reverse complement.
GGGGGTGGGGGTTCTACAGGGGTGCAAGGGTGCTGGGCAGGGGTCTGCTGGGGTGATCAGGGGGGGTATGAAGGCTGGGGTGGGAGATCAGGGGGGCTGTTAGGCAAAAAATGCTGTGTTGTATACTCACAAAGTGGTTCCTCCTCGCTGGTGGTCTCTGCAACAATGAGACCACGAGGCGAGGAGGAAGCACGTATAAGGCACTTTGTTTACCTAACAAAGTGCCTTATACTTTCTGATTGGCTCCAATCGCGGATTCCTCCGCTCGACAAAGTGGCCGGCGAGCAGAGGCAAAATGCCGGGCTTCCGACTCTCGGCGGAGGATCGCGTCACGGATGACGCGATCGCTCCGCCCATGCCCATGTCAATACGGCGGTCCTTGCGGCGTCCACTTCCCGGCCGCCATTTGTCAATACGGCGGTCGGGAAGTGCTTAAAATTAACTGTGTTGCTGCCATGGGAATGCACGACCCAGAACCCTTAAACTTAAATATACTTTCTTAAATAAGATACTGACACCAAGATGGAAGAAAATTGGCCACGGCCGGTTTATTTGGGCTTTGTAAATAGTTGTACTTCTTTATTATCACATAAATTGAAGCATAAGCATTTCTTTATTGAAAGAATCATGACATCAGAATACCAAAATAATACTGCGGAGCAGTTAAACACACACAAAATAATATATATATATATATAAATATATAATATATATATATATATATATATATATATATATATATATATATATATATATATATATATATATATAAAAAAAATATATAGAAAAATGTACACTCAATCACGGCGTCATCACCCACCGACCAGGCGACTTTACAAGCCTGGTCCCCCCCCACCAGCCCGACCCTTTCAATGGGCGAATGTATATTAGAGTTTCGAATATCAAGACCAATGCCTGATAAGTGGATGAGATCCCTCCTAAATAATCCAAACTCTGCCCCTTCTAGCTCTCTGTGACGGATGGACAAACCTCCCACTGTCGGAAGAGTCTTAGCCATAGCTCTATTGACTCTCTTTCTGATAGCATTCAACATTTTTAAATCAGGGTGAGACCATGCCGGTCTCTGGATCATTTCGAAATAGATGATCTTCGTGTTGGGAAGCTGACAGCCTAACTCATAAATATCTGACCTCATACGATGAAGGAGATAATATTGATTTTCCCTAAGTCATTGCCTCCTAAGTGAATAACTAGCACGTCCGGCACAGGGCAACTATGCAGTTTATTGTACACCACTGAACATAAATCCAGCCACTTCATGCCTCTTATACCTTGCCACAATACGTGACACTCATAGAAATCAAAAAACAGGTTCTCTGAGTATTACCTGCGGATAGCTCTCCTCTGGGCCCAGTAAACGTATGAGTGCCCAAGCATCCAAACTATCAATTTGCGATCTGAAAGATAATACAAAGTTAAATGAGGCCTGACATAAAGCTGGAATCTAGAGGTTCCCCGTCCAAACCCAATTTTGTATTTCTTAAAAGCCGCACCAAACTGAAAAACTGATAAAGGCATTCCATTTGTATGACAAAGGAAAGATTCTGAATGAGGGCGAACCGCCATAAATTCAGAAATAAACAGTACTGGACAAAGTGGGGAAAGCGGTAAAGGGAACAAAAAAAGTCAAATGCCCTTTCCCGCTTGATCCGTCTTGGATTGGCTAACAAAAACTTTTAACCCCTCCTTCCCGCACTGAACATGGGGGGGCTTTTAAACTTGATTGCGAAGAGCTAGAGGAGGATACTAGCTCCGATATTCGCATAGCGCAAAAGAAGGCCAGACCAAAAGCATATTTAAATAACGACCTCATACTCTGAGATGCAAATAAACTGCAAAATTCGGAAAATATCAGATAAAAGAGCAAAAGAAAGTTGAAACTGGGCTCCTTGTGTCCTTTTGCAACCTGCCCTTCTAAAAACCAGTGTGTTATAATTTAAGTAGGCCTCAGTTATTTGGACTGAGTTAGTCAAAAAGGCTTGATGAGCAGACCTGCCCTTTAAGGGGATTTTCTCTGAAGAGAGAAAATCTGCAGTTCTGTCAGCAGAACTAGAACATACCAAGAAGCTGTTCTGATCAAGGCCGCAGGTCTCCCTGACCTGGGCCTGGAACAATAAACATCAGTCATGTTTTGTAAATATTCACATTCCTGCATGTATGTCAAATGTCTCATCGATTATTAATCGAGTAGGCGGGTATGATGACACCATGAGTGGGTCCACCAATAGACTGATATAGGGGGTGGCGAAGATGATGTCATATTTAACTCTTTCCTAGCCGGTATTAAAGCTGGAGCAAGCAATGGAGAACTCACTTCTGCTTCTTCCTTCTGCACTAGCTCGCAAGGCCGACTGGGACCTAAGCATGTTCGTCCTTTCTGTAATCTGATATAATGTATGTTGTACATATGTAGTTTAGTGTAACGTAGTTAGGAAGAAGGTACCTGATTGACTTCAAGAGGGAGTCTAATCATGAGCTTATAACGCAACATGAAGATTGGCATGGCTAGGATATGATGAATGTATCTATCTGTATTCCTGTGACTTGAATAAATGACGGAAACATTGAAAGAAGCCTGAGCAAGTCTATCTCCTGTTTGCTGTGTGGAGAGTCAAGTGATCTCACAGTCTGTGAGACGATGGTGTCGAAGCAAGGTGATAAGAACAGTTTATAACAGTGGTGCCTGAAATCCTTCCCTGCCTAACTATACAGGCAGACGGGGCCGGGGCCGACGGAAAATGGTTTCAAGATATTCCACAGCAAAACAAGCGGAATAGACGGACGCAGACGGTAAAGCTTATCAAGCTGATACTGATAAGTGGTGTGGGATGTGTGCGGGAGTCAAGCACACGGCAGCGATTCGAAAAATCAGCGGCGAAACTCTTGGACGTTACACTGTAACTGCATGTGCACACAGTTACAAGCCTAAAAACCTGGGTCAGAAGGAACTCTCCGAGGCTACGGCTGCTCGCAACTGCCGCTGGAGATTGATCCGCTGTGGGGGAGGGTGGATGCCCCCCACTGACGTTCCGGTGTCCACAGAGGTTTCGTGGGAAAAAGTTGCGGAATGCTGGTGAATTGCGAAGAATCTGCTGCTCAGGCAAGTTTGTTTACGTTGTTGTATGGCCTTATCTGTGTTGTATTTGGGTATTATAACAAGGAGAGGTTAATGTGTTAATGTGTACGTTCTGTGTTAATTGCAGCATAGTGGCTGCGGGCTTCTCATCTCTCCCATGCATGGTGGGAGGGGGGAGTCTGGTTTATGTGCTTGTTTTTTTTTTTTTTTTTTTTCTTCAGTTTCAAGCTTCCTGTGTTGTATATTTACGGAGTGGTTATCTCTGCATTTGTCTCAAGCATGTTTGTGCTGGAAAGCAGTTTTTTTCCTCTCTTCTCTTCTCTCCATGTCTCTACAGAGGCTGGGAAGAATGTCCAGATAGAGCAGGGGGGGGGGGGGGTCCCCCGCGGCAGAGGGAAACCAGCAGGGTTAGTGGTGGACAGGGGAGAGAGGTAGCAGAGTAGACAGGAGAGAAGTAAGTTTTTCTTCGGTGAGCTGGCGTTTTTTCCCGAGCCCGATCAGGGTGTTTTTTTTTCCCTCTCTGTCCATAATGGAAAGCGTAGAGAGATAAGTAGGCTTATCTCGTCCCAGTCAGAGCTGCTTCAAAGGCTTTAAATGTCGGTATCTGTTATGTTGTTTAGCCAGCTCGTCTGTTGTTCGTCTCAGTAATAGCGCTGTAATAGTTCTGAGTTATGGCTGAGATAAGCTGCAGATGAGTTGTGGAGAGAGGGGATAGAGGGAGAGAGATTCCTACGTCTCTGGGGATCCGTATGTCTGATTGCAGTTCGGATTACAGCTGAGACGTGAAGGAATGCTGAGGCTGATTTTTGTGCACTGTGGATGGAGGCTGTGTGTGACTAGGCATAAAAAAAAACATGTATGTTATATTTGATTTTGTTCTCTCCTAGGTCTATAGGAACGAGAGGCTGCTATGGGAGCAGCCATCTCAGCTGGCAATCCAGGACTCAAAATGGCGGCAGTGGAGAGAGCCCGCCCCCGTGAGTCATGGCCCCCACACGTCATGGCAGGGGGGAGGAGGGGCTGGGGGATCCACGTCACGTCAGGCTGTGCTCGCGGCTCCGGGCAGAGCAGCTGGAAGGGAGGGGGGGAGAGATACAGAGACATGCTACTGTGTGTCTCGGGTTTCAACGTATTTCCCCAGAGTTTTTCCCAGAGTCCATGGACAGGAATGCCAGAATAGGAAGTGTTTCCCAGCTCGGTGCAGGGACACACGGAGCAGTACAGATCGGAAATGGGTCTGTACTGTGTTGCTTATGGGATTATTCCTGTAAGTGAGGCACCTTAATGGGTGGTGCAGCATGAGTTCCCAATAGAAGGAAAGGGGGACAGCGCATCAAAGGGGGTGCCGGAGTTGGAAAAAAGGGAGTTGACCAATTCGGGTTTCCGTCGCCGCTTCTGCAGAGCGGTAACGTTTTTTTTCCGGTTTTGTCGTGAATAAGGCCAGAGCTGGACTGAGAGGTCTATGCTGGGCTGGAGCTGTTTTGTGTGCGTTTTTTTTCGTCCACTGATTGGTCAAATATGTTTTTTCCAGCTCCTATCAATTGTAGCACAAAGAACAAGGACTGACAACAGTTCATGGGGCAATTATACAGATGATAGAATTGCCGTTTACAGAGTGACAGTGTATCAGTACGCTGTTTGCCATGTGACTACCTTCCATGTGGGCATTCAGGGATCTGCATACAGGCATGTGACGCTGGTATGCTTAGCCCTGCACCCTGTGTAGTTTAAGTGCAAAGTGCTCCTTCCTACAGGGAGGCAGCCAGTTTTTTTGGTAGTTTAGGTGGTGGCACGGCAAACATTGGTCAGAGGGTACAACACACAGAACTTCTAGCAGAGCTGGTATCGCGATGAAGTTCTAGATAAGTAAATGCGATAATGAGTAAGAGCATTGCAGGCTCACCTGCAAAGCAGCATCAGGTGTGGCATCCGTAATCTGTGCATGCGACGGCCGCGCATGGACAGATAAGGGGGGATGTGGAGTGAGCTGCAATGGGGGAGAGCTTCCAAAGGTGAATGAGCTTCCATAGGTGAAGTCCGCGGGAGCATATTTTAAACAGGTAAGTACTGAGGATAGTACTGAGGTAGGGGGGTGAAGTTTAACTCCAATCTACCAATAAGAGTTAACTCCAATCTACCAATAAGAGTAAACTCCAATCTACCAATAAGAGTAAACAGAGTTCAGGAGAACCATAAAGCAACGAGATCAATTACGATATATATTGATCAATTTAAAGGGTAAAGAGTACAAGCCGCAGGGCGAATCCCAAATCATTAATAAGAATTGATTTGTTTGTATTTCGATTTCAGGTGTTTGGCAATATGGAATTGAGACAGCTGCAGTGCTGGCAGCAAAGATGGAGATGTCAGTCGGATAAGCGAAAGGTTCCAGATGCCAATCTAAGCTTGGAGGAACACGAGATTCCTGAAATCGGAAAGAGACTAAAACACGAGATTCCTGAAATTGGAAAGAGACTAAACCACGAGATTCCTGAAATCGGAAAGAGACTAACAAAACTGTCGGAGCAAAGCATAATGCAAAGTGCTAATGTTTTTCTTTCCCAGGGTGGTGCTTTTATAATGAAGTGTACCATGCTGATGGTGATCCTAGGTTGCCATTCCGTCCTAGGAGAACGAAGAGAGGACATTCTCATGTATAATAAGGGGTTAATGAGAATGCAAGGCCCAAGCATGTTAATGTTGGGTGACAAAGGTATTGATCCTTTCACACCTCCCTCCGCTTGGCACAGATGGACCATGCAGGGACGGAGGAAAAGAGCACTTGTGCCAGGAGAAAGCAAATTTCATGGCACAAGGTGGGTGAAAGGTCTGAAGGGTCAGGTGTGCGGGCAGTGGGAATTTAATGGCAGTGTAAATCTGCTATTGAATGCCACACTCCCAGAATCAATGCACCGATCCAAAGGTTTGTTAAAAGGTACATTGCAGTATAATGGGTACATGCAAAAGGTGGAGGGTGTGATTCAGGGGTACCTTGTCTTGGTTATGCAGAGTGAGATGGTTCCAGATTGGAGAGGAACGAGCAGGAGGCGTCAATTCTCTTACCAGAGAGACGCAGGGGACAACATCACACTCTGGAGCTACCAACAGAGAGTGCCTCTGAAACAACTTTACACACGTAAAGGCTGGAAAGCCAAGGGTGGGTGGTTCTCGAAACAAGAAGTAACAATCGAGATCAAGCCACATTTCCAGGTGACAAAGAGGGTGGGGAGAGCGGTCCCGGGGGAGGGAAAGCCAACACAGGGAACCCCATTCACACCACACGGGTCACAACAGGGGACGATATTACACAGTCCATATGCAACAGCTTATCCTCATGATAGTTGGGTAAGTGAAGAGGTACTCTTAATCGAAAGATTGCAGAGAGTACAGTCTTCCCGACCTCAGGTACATATTGTGCCTCAGGACGTAAGGGGGGAAGAGGTCCAATCAGGACAGCTGGGGACATATTTTGTCAGCGAAAGATTGGACAAGGGGAGGTATATTAATTTTTCTGGAGAAGGATCTTTTGCATGGCAGCTTCGAGATGTTTGGGTGAACAAATGGAAACGGTGCAACATTCCTTTAGGCACCGCCACTTCCTTAGTTCCCACCTCAACCCATGTCTTACACCAAGACCTGAGAGGTCAACCTTTTTTGGTGCTAGACAGGGAGGTGAAACAAGTAGAGTTGTCCTCATGTGGGCAATTCTTGCAGAAGTACCTGCGTTGGCCGGGGCAAGTCAAATTTAGTGAAGATGCCTGCAGGCTCAATAACGCAGAGTGCGAGGCTACCATTCAAAAGATCCACCCTGAAGCCCAACCGATAGTTCCGGTGGCGGAAGGAAAGGTTTGGTTTTTTAACATAAGGTCTAATGATACATTCAAGGTATATTCTCATAATTGTTCCGATAAGGGGGATTTTCCAAGGGGAACATATTGTGTGAGTGGAGATCCCATATGGATCCTGTCATCCAGGCTGGATGACGTTGTTTCTCAAATTGTTAAGAGAACTCTAAAGGTCAAAGTTTCACGAGTAGTTCCCGTCCTGAAAGGGAACACGACATGGGACGAAGGGGAACAGGGTTTGATCCAAGACGACCACATTTTGTTACAAAGGTTAAACAAACAGTACACTAAGTTAGAGGTAAGATTTCACCATGATACAGGTGATCTTAACGAGGTAGAACACAAAAATGAGCAGGTGAGTTCCAGTCTGCCCTGGTGGACAAAGGTTCCGGTGATGTTCCAGGGACACTCGGACGGGGCATCTGCAGTTCCAAAGTTCTTTCTACACCCACTGGTCGTCTGGATGGGGATGACAACTTTAGGCATCGTTATCCAGGTGAGGTTGCGGGTTAAAATTACGTAAAATAAATTAACCTGGTCCAGAGATTGGTGCCTCATAAACAATCTCCGGAACCAATAGTTTAAATTAAGGGATATACAGGGTTACGGGTATAGGTTTAGTAGTACCTAGGAGCTGATTGTATAAAGGCGCTCTTTTAGAAGGCACCGGGCACTGCTCCGTTTTGTAACAACCAAACGAGTTTCACTTTTCTGTGGTCATGCAAGTTTGTGAGTGATACGCAAGTGACGCAAATGCTGAGCATGTGGTGTTGAGGGACTTAGAAGTAGGGCTTCCCCAGAGAGCCTGGTTACAGGAAGACCAAGAGGTCTTGCTCTCTCTCTTCCAGGGGTAACCACCGAGAGCAGAGAAGTTGTGTGAGCACGAACATCGAAAAGTGAAACATAAACGAAAGAAACCAGGTACTGGGAGGTTCAGACGCTGGGATCTGCGGGTCAAGCCGTTTTAGGGGGGATTGTTATAATTTAAGTAGGCCTCAGTTATTTGGACTGAGTTAGTCAAAAAGGCTTGATGAGCAGACCTGCCCTTTAAGGGGATTTTCTCTGAAGAGAGAAAATCTGCAGTTCTGTCAGCAGAACTAGAACATACCAAGAAGCTGTTCTGATCAAGGCCGCAGGTCTCCCTGACCTGGGCCTGGAACAATAAACATCAGTCATGTTTTGTAAATATTCACATTCCTGCATGTATGTCAAATGTCTCATCGATTATTAATCGAGTAGGCGGGTATGATGACACCATGAGTGGGTCCACCAATAGACTGATATAGGGGGTGGCGAAGATGATGTCATATTTAACTCTTTCCTAGCCGGTATTAAAGCTGGAGCAAGCAATGGAGAACTCACTTCTGCTTCTTCCTTCTGCACTAGCTCGCAAGGCCGACTGGGACCTAAGCATGTTCGTCCTTTCTGTAATCTGATATAATGTATGTTGTACATATGTAGTTTAGTGTAACGTAGTTAGGAAGAAGGTACCTGATTGACTTCAAGAGGGAGTCTAATCATGAGCTTATAACGCAACATGAAGATTGGCATGGCTAGGATATGATGAATGTATCTATCTGTATTCCTGTGACTTGAATAAATGACGGAAACATTGAAAGAAGCCTGAGCAAGTCTATCTCCTGTTTGCTGTGTGGAGAGTCAAGTGATCTCACAGTCTGTGAGACGATGGTGTCGAAGCAAGGTGATAAGAACAGTTTATAACACAGTGCAGTTTCTAGGCTAAAATGCACCCAGGGCCAGGCATGCTCAGATATACCAAAATTCGGTTCGGGTACATTCGAATTCGGGTCCGCATGACATTCGAATTCGCTTTCGACCACGAAATTGGGTTCGAATTCATATTCGGTTCGGGGTTACGGCTCAAAATTCGGTAAAAAATTAGTGTTCGGGAATTCGGGGTTTTTTTGTGTGTTTTTTTTTAAAGGGAATTCACATTGAAATAGGTGTACTTAAAAAAACAAAACTAAAAACATGACGTGTGGCACTGGCAGCAGGCAATGCATTGTGTGGACCCTGACAGCAGGAGGATAAATACAGCAGCAGGAGGAGGAGTGACGTGTGGCACTGGCAGCAGGCAATGTATTGTGTTGACCCTGGCGGTGGGACCACTGACAGCAGGAGGATAAACACAGCAGCAGCAGCAGCAGCAGCAGGAGGAGGAGGAGTGACGTGTGTGTGTGGCACTGGCAGCAGGCAATGCATTGTGTGGACCCTGGCGGTGGGACCACTGACAGCAGGAGGATAAATACAGCAGCAGGAGGATAAATACAGCAGGAGGAGGAGTGACGTGTGGCACTTGCAGCAGGCAATGTATTGTGTTGACCCTGGCGGTGGGACCACTGAAAGCAGGAGGATAAATACAACAGCAGCAGGAGGAGGAGGAGTGACGTGTGGCACTGACAGCAGGCAATGCATAGTGTGGACTCTGGCGGTGGGACCACTGACAGCAGCAGGATAAATACAACAGCAGCAGTAGGAGGAGGAGTGGCGTGTGGCACTGGCAGAAGGCAATGCATAGTGTGGACTCTGGCAGTGGGACCACTGACAGCAGCAGGATAACTACAACAGCAGCAGGAGGAGGAGGTGGAGTGACGTGTGGCACTGACAGCAGACAATGCATAGTGTGGACCCTGGTGGTGGGACCACTGACAGCAGCAGGATAAATACAACAGCAGCAGGAGGAGGAGGAGTGGCGTGTGGCACTGGCAGAAGGCAATGCATAGTGTGGACTCTGGCGGTGGGACCACTGACAGCAGCAGGATAAATACAACAGCAGCAGGAGGAGGAGGTGGAGTGACGTGTGGCACTGACAGCAGGCAATGCATAGTGTGGACCCTGGCGGTGGGACCACTGACAGCAGCAGGATAAATACAACAGCAGCAGTAGGAGGAGGAGTGGTGTGTGGCACTAGCAGAAGGCAATGCATAGTGTGGACTCTGGCGGTGGGACCACTGACAGCAGCAGGATAAATACAACAGAAGCAGGAGGAGGAGGAGTGACATGTGGCACTGACAGCAGGCAATGCATAGTGTGGACTCTGGCGGTGGGACCACTGACAGCAGCAGGATGAAAATGAGCGCGGTGTAATATGTTGCCGCTTTATAAATACAATAAATACATAAATACATTCATAGGTAAATCAATGCAGCAGGCCAGCAGCAGCAAGAGGAGTCCGGTATAAATACAATAAATACATAAATAAATTCATAGGTAAATCAATGCAGCAGGCCAGCAGCAGCAGGAGGAGTCCGGTAGAAATACAATAAATACATAAATAAATTCATAGGTAAATCAATGCAGCAGGCCAGCAGCAGCAGGAGGAGTCTGGTAGAAATACAATAAATACATAAATAAATTCATAGGTAAATCAATGCAGCAGGCCAGCAGGAGGAGGAGGAGTCGTCACGTATGGCAGGCAGCAGGCAATGTATTGTAATTCCCAGACAGGCACCTCATGTCCTCCTTTCGCCAACAACAGGTGCCAGGAACGTGCCTTCTATCCAGGCCTGGTTAATCTTCAAAAATGTCAGTCTGTCCACGCCCTCTGTGGACAGACGAGAGCGCTTCTCGGTGACCACGCCACCGGCCGCACTGAAGCACCTCTCAGACAGCACGCTGGAAGGGGGGGCAAGACAATACCTCCAGGGCGTACTGCGCAAGCTCCCTCCAGATGTGCAAGCGCTCCACCCAGTACTCCATGGGGTCCACAGGCTCTTCGCTGCCGGTGTCAAGCCCACTGAAGGACCCCATGTAGTCGGCCACCATCCGGATCATGCGCTGGCTGTGACTCTCACCGAAGGTGGCTGCTGCCCACACCTCCTCTCTCGGCTGCTGTACCTTCATGTAGAACGCCTGCGTCAATGACAGCAGGTCTCCTGGGCGCCTGACACTGCTGCTGGCCGCAGGCACCTGCTGCTGTGCTACTGGCTGCTGGTACAAACAATGATAAAAAGAGTGGCACTCGCTGAACACAGGGATAAGGGTGCCCAAGCCTCAAAAGATCCTCACACCATCAGATCCAATCCATATAGTAAAAAGTGTTGGAGGCTGGCACTTCCAAAGTAGAAAAAAGCTCTTTAATGAAGCATTAAAAACAGTGGTAACACAGCGACAGCCCGCTGTTTCAGGTATTAGCCTTTCTTCAAGCCGTTTCAACCACAAATGAGATGACATATACATTCAACATATATAGTGTCAGCCCACCCAAATGTCCAATCAATTCAAATCTCCCACAGCCAATCACATTACCTGTGCCATTCAGAGGACCTGAGTGGACAGGGACAGAGGGAGTGGAAGGCGGGGGGGAAGGCTTCCTCCAGTCGCCGAACAAGGATCTCCTGCAACTCCCTTGCTCGCTGCTCACGGTCTCTGGCAGGCAGAAACTGATCCCACCTCCCCCTCAGCCGTGGGTCCAGGATCATGCTGATGCAGGCGTCCTCCCTTGCTTGCATCTGCTTGACCCTGGGGTCTGTGCGCAGGCAGCGCAGCATGTGCGCTGCCATGGGGAACAGGGTGGACCGTCTAACAGAGACATCAGGGTCAGCGTCCTCCTCCTCCTCCTCTTGCCCCTGAGACTCTTCCTCCTCTCTCCACCCTCGCACCACTGCTGCTGCGCTCCGATGTTCCCCCCCAGCAGCAACGTCCAGAACCTCCAACTCCTCCTCCAGGGACTCAAATACCTGTGGAGCAGTGGACTGCGCAGGCGGCTGCTGTTCCAGCTGCTTCAGGGCCTCCTCTCCCAAATCCACCAAATCGCCAAGTGCCCTGTCCAGCAGACAAACAAAGGGCACCCACTGGCAGAGCGATGCCCGCTGTTCACTCACCAAGTTGGTTCCCTGCAGGAAGGGAGCTAACACCAAGCAGACCTGCTGCATCTGCCCCCATTGCGCATTGGTGAGGAGCTGGAGTGTGGTGCTGCTTCTGCTGCCGGTACCGGCGACAGTGGCATCATAGATGTATCGGTTGACAGCCCTCCTCTGCTCAACGAGCCGCTCCAACATCGCCAGGGTGGAGTTCCAGCGAGTTGGCACATCTATGATGAGGCGGTGTCGTGGCAGGCCCTCCTGCTGCTGGATGTCTGCCAGTTTTGCTGCGGCAGCTGCTGAGCGGCGGAAAGTGCGCACAATTTTCCGCGCCGCTTCTAACAGCTCCTCCATCCCCAGGTAGGTGCGCATGAACTTTTGCACCACCAGGTTCAGGACGTGAGCCAAGCAAGGGACGTGGAGCAAGTCTCCACTGCTGATGGCAGACAGCAGGTTGGCGGCATTGTCGGACACCACCAATCCCACAGTGAGGCCTCTGGGGGTCAGCCACGTCCTCTCCTGCTCCCTGAGGTACCGGAGCACGTTGGATGCCGTCAAGGAGTTCTTCCCTAGGCTTTTTATCTCCAGCAGCGCTTGGCAGTGGCGGGCCTTCACGCTGCTGGAGAGACGGGATCACTTGGCGGTGGGAGCTGCTGCTTCTCCCCTGACCTCGCGCGGTGGCACCACGTAGTGGGCGACTGGTGCTGCTGCGCCCGAGGATGGACCTGCTGCTTCCTCGCTCTGGCTTTCCACCAGGCTGACCCAGTGGGCCGTAAAGGACAGATAGCGCTCTGTCCCAAACCGGCTGCTCCAGGAATCCATGGTTATGTGGATCCGCGCACTGACAGCGTGATCCAGTGCGCGGCCCACATTCTCCATGGCAGAGCGGTGCAGTGCTGGGATCGCCCTGCGGGAGAAATAGTGGCGGCTGGGGACTTGCCACTCTGGGATCCCAACCTGCAGCAGCGCTCTGATGTCACTCCCCTCCTGCACAAAGGAATATGGCAGGAGCTGGGAGCACATGGCCCGGGCAAGCAACCCGTTTAGCAACCGGATGCGCCTGTGGGCGGGAGGCAGCATCTTGGTCACACCGGGGAATGTTCGCTGAGCAGGGTCTGGCGGCGTTTGCCTGCACGGGAGGATGAGGAGGCCACTGTGGAGGGAGCTGATGAGGCCACTGAGGATTGGCTGCCCGGGGGGGGGGGGGGGGGGGAGTGAGTTGCTGCTGCTGCTGGATGGGCAGGAGGGGCTGCTGCTGCTGCTGGATGGGCAGGAGGGTCGGCTGCTGCTGCTGAAATCTTTGCAGTGGCTTTCTGGCTCTGACCACTGCCTGCACCACTTTGCATAAGCTTCTCCAACTCATTAAAGTCCTCAAAATGTCTGCTCTGTAAGTGGGTCTGCAGGCACGAGGTACTCAATTTGTGGATATCGCGACCTCTGCTGAGACTGAGATTGCAACTGTTGCAAATTGCACGGGTCGGGTCCACTGGGCACTTGGTGAAGTACCGCCAGACTGGGGACTTCAACCTGCTCTTTGAGCTTGAGGGCTGGGGTTTTTGGGTGCCCTTGGAGGATTGTGCCTTTTTGGTTGTAGCTAGAGATTTGCTGCGGGTGGTGGTAGCGACTGAAGCAGCAGGCTGTGGCTCCTGCCTTCCATGCCCTGTGCTGGCCGCCTTGCTGCTGCCGCGCCTCTGCGCCAGAGACGCCTCCTCCTCTGATGACGAGCTGCCTTCAACCAACTGTGCTGGTGGTACTGGTGGCACATAGGAAGGATCTATCAAGTCATCATCATCAACCCCAAACAAATCCTGTGAGCCCGACTCAACCAACTCCTCTACCCCAACATCCCCTGCATCACGCCCCTCCTCCTCAGCGGCAACAACAAACTTCTGCACCTCAAACTCCTCCTCCTCCTCATTGGATGGCCCCATCATCTCCAACTCATACTTCTCCAAAACATCCCTGTACATGGTCACAGTCTCAGGGGAGAAGAGCGTGCTCATTGAGGGCAGGCTGGTCGATGGGGTCACCGTGACCATGGCCTCAAGCGCTGGTGGAGGCCTGCTGCGGACAGGAGTGCTGGTGCTGGTGGCACTAGTCTCGCTGGTGCTGGAGGCCTGGCTGGAAAAGGTGGCTTCCTGCCCCACCATCATTTCCACCACAGCCTGCACCTGACTCTCCCCAATGGGCCATGGGCGACGACCCGTCTCAAAGATGGGCGCAACACGCTGCTGTTGCGCCTCTGCTCCCTCCTCCCTGTGGTCAGTGGCTGGCGGCGGACCAGTCCCAGACCTGCTGCTGCTGGCAGTGGCTCCTGCAATGACAATGACAATTACAATCGCTCACACACGGTCAGACGCAATTAATCAATAGGCTTGGGCAGGCGACAGACAGACACAGGTCGCTCACAACGGATGCTGGTGGTGGCCTGTTTGTGTTGTAACTCTTATTTATTACACACACTACAGATGATAATAAAATCACACAGTAAAAGTGTAAAAAAAATAAGTGAACGGGTACTAGTAGACTAGTAGTATAGTAGTAGACACTAGTAGTATGCACGCAGGCAGGTAACTAAGAAACACCTAGCGTACTGAAACTAATAAAGTAACAGAATACAGCAGTAATAATTAACTAAACTAGTACTACTAGTACACAACTAACTATAATCCCTAACCTACCTAAGCTAGTAGTAGGCTAAGGCTACCTAGGCTAGCAGGCATAGCCTGCTCACAGACTAACACTAGCCTAGCACAGTATACACTATACACTAGCTGACTAAAAACAATCAAAATACTAGCTAACTATATAAGACAACAATAAATGTGTTTAGGAGGTGTTTAGGAAGCAAAACGCTAGGTTTAGCAGTGAAAAGCACTTGCTCAGACACAGCACAGCACTGGAGAATCTCTCAGTACCAGCAGCAGTCACACAAGTGCGTGGCTCCGCAACATGGCCGCCGCCTTATATAGAGGAGGGGAGGGCCAGGCTCCCCTCCTCTGATTGGTTGCTAGGGTTGCCAGGTTCTCGGCAGGAGGACTTCTGATTGGCCCAATCACGTCATCCCCGAATCCTGAAGCCGAAACCCATACCACAGCTCCATCTGGCCGAATTCGAGCGCGCACATTCGGCAGGCTTCGTATTCGGGTTCGGCTCGGATCGCAGCATTCGGGTTCGGGTTCGCATGCGGCAAACCCAAAAAACACCGAATTTTTCGGGGGAACTTTGCATTCGGGGTCCTGCTGAGCAACCCTGCCCAGGGCAAGAGTGTAAAAATTGTGCCAGGTATAGGTGCCTGCAGTATAGGTTAGCCAGGTCTAGTTGCACTCAGTATAGGTCCCCCCCAGTATAGGTAGCCAGGAATAGGTACCCCAGTATAGGTAGCCAGCTATAGGTCCCCCCCCCCCCCAGTATAGGTGAGCCAGTATAGTTGCCCCCAGTATAGGTTAGCCAGGTAGGTGCCTCCAGTATAAGTAGCCAGTATAGTTGACCCCAGTATAGGTTAGATAGGCAGGCGCCCCGGTATAAGCTAGATAGGTAGGTGCCCCCAGTACAGGTTAGCTAGATGGGTGCCTCTAATATAGGTAGTCAGAATATTTGCCCCCAGCATAGGTTAGATAGGTAGGTGCCCCCAGTATAGGTTGAGGTAGGTGTCTCCCACCTAATGGAGGGGGGAGCCGCGGGGAGGGCAGCCCGACCTCTCCCATCCATGCTCCCCTCCCCTCGGACTGCAGAGTGAGAGTGCAGGGAATCGCTGTATACAGTTACTCACCTCCGTCCCAGGTTCCAATCGCTGCTCACTCGCCGCTGGTCTCCTCTCTGCATAGCTGGTATACACACGCTGCTTCCTGCTAAACAGGAAGCAGCATGTGTATCAGCGTCTATGGAGAGAGCAGACCAGTGGCGAGTGAGCAGCGATTGGAACCTGGGATGGAGGTGAGTAGCTGTATACAGCGCTTCCCTGCACTCTCACTCTGCAGTCCGAGGAGGGAGCATGGAGGACGGCCCGGAGAGAGGAAGGGAGGGAGAGATCAGGCTGCCCTCTCCGAGGCTGCGGCTCCCCCTCCCAATAGCGCTCAGGGCGGCCACACGGCCCTAGAAACGGGCCTGCCGAAGACCCTTTACAAAATGCTTTACTAGGGCATATGAGCAGCAAGGTGGGACATTGGCCAACCTCCTGAAAAAGGATATGCCTGCTAAATACCTGTTCACAACAGCAACTGACATTCCATGACTGACTAACTGGCATATAAATGACAAAACTAAGTCCTTTGAATCCGCTAGCGGGGATTGAGAGCAGCTGACCACAAAATCAAGCCATACATTCCAAGAGGCTGTATAAGCCTCCCAAGTCCTGGGGACCACCGAACTCTTCACCATTTCAGATATCAGGACCAAATGACGCTCCATAAGCAAGCCGGACACAGGATTCCCATTGGTGCTGCCTCTGGTGCTACCCTCCGGAACAAGTCCCAATTCTGTCGAGACAAAGAATCTGCAACAACATTATGGCCGCCAGGTAAGTATTTTGCTTTCAACCAAATATTATAGCGGAGACAATGCAGGACAATGTGCCTAAGGACTTTAAAGAGTAACTGTCAGGCTGCAAAAGCTAATTTAAACCTCTATTCTCCTGTGTTAAACAGTTTAGATGGAAGCCAAAAAGGCAATACTGAAGTTAAAAATCTCTCTTACTTTTGATGTGTGCTGAACAGCAAGGCTGTTATTCCCAAGCTCTTAAAAGGACAAGAGGCCGCATAACATACTGCAAAGCATTCTGGGGCTGCTTCCCCCCACCTTGGGTCCTCTCCTCGGCTGCTAGTGAGAAGTTACAGGCTCATGTTACAGCAGCTTGCAATGCAGTCCAGCTCACAGCACTGAAAAAATCACAGGGCAGAGTATACTGCATGAGTCCGCTATTGTTCCTAGCCACATGGCTAATTAACATTCACTGCACAGTAGTGTTGTCCATTAGGATCTTTTTTGTGAGTCGAATCATCAGGAAGCAGGGAGGACATGACGACACAATTGGCTTCATAGGAAACAGACAAACATGGAACCTGCCATGAGCTGTCAGGAGCATCATTCTCTGCAAATACTATATAAAAATTCTGTGAAATCCAAACGTGGACAGTGAAATGCATATGTAATGTAAGTACAGCCAATATTTAGCTACTGATATATGTATTTTTTTTTCTCTGAGACCTTATACCTAACAGCTCCTCTTTAACAACTAAGTCTGACTTTGCGGACAAACAGTTAATGGCAAACATAACGCCCTTATTAGAAAAACTGTTTCCTCACGGGACTAGGGAGACCAACATTGGGAACATTTCTAAAAGAACAATGTTCTTTGTCATTTTGGCCGACCAGGAGTCAGGCCAGCGCTCTGCACACCAGTTGCCTTGCCAAAAGGCCCCAAAACCTATGGAGCCTGCTGAATCTGTACAAAATTCCATCTGCTCATCTAAAACAAAATCCTCCTGCCATGATTTCCCATTATAGTGCAGCAAAAGCTGGTACCAGACCAGTAAGTCTTCTTTGATTTCGCTATTCAGAGAGACATGCCAACGAGAGGATTTTAACCACTTTACCCCCCAGTGCTAAATTTCTCCGTCCCTCTGCGCACTGCTTCACCCCCAGGGACGGAGAAAGGCGCACTTGTTTGTTTACTGGCTGGGAGTGGGCGGGGACCTCGCGCGCACACTCCAGCCAGCCAGCACAGCAGGTGACTAATTGGATGTTAGGAACAAGCGTTCATAAATCCAATTAGACGCGCCGATTGCGGACACAATGGAGACTGCTTCAAACAGAAGCAGTCTCCATTGATAACAACGAAATGTAAACAAATGTGCAGCGCGCGATCGCGCGCCCCCGCGACCCGCGCGCGCGCACACACCCCCGCTCTGCAGTACAATGATTGGTTATGGGGACCCCAGTCCCCAATAACCAATCATATCACAGAAAAAATATCAATGGAAGCAGCGCTGCAATGTACAAATTGCGCTGGTGCTTCAGGGGTAAAACCCCTCCGTTGTGAAGTGGTTAAACCCGAAATGGCTCTAGCTAATCTCCGTGAAAAAACTCTGCCCACCGGCATTATACGAGAAGCAAAAGATAGCTGACCCAAGATGGATTGAATCTCTTGGACTCTGGCCTTTCGTTTTCCTAATAAAGTGTTCACAGAACCCTTTAACCACTTGCCGACCGCGCACTCATAACGCGCGTTGGCAAAGTGGTAGCTGCAGGACCAGCGACGCACATCTGCGTCGCCGGCTGCAGGCTAATTAATCAGGAAACAGACGCTCGCGCGAGCGGCTGCTTCCTGTCCATTCACGGCGGGGGGGGGGCTCCGTGAATAGCCTGCGGGCTGCCGATCGCAGCTCGCAGACTAAATGTAAACACAAGCGGAAATAATCCACTTTGTTTACATTTTTACAACGCTGCTAACAGTAGCAGTGTTGTACTAGATCAGCGATCCCCGGCCAATCAGCGGCCAGGGATCGCTGTCACATGACAGGCAGGAGCCTGTTAGAGGCTGCACAGGACAGATCCGTTCCTGTGCAGCCTCCGATCTCCGGGGCAGGGAGGGAGGAGAGGGAGAGGGGGAATCCTGCCGTTGGGGGGGGGGTTTGAGGTGCCCCCACCCGCAACCCACACGCATGCAGGAGCGATCAGACCCCCCCCCCCCCAGCACATCATCCCCCTAGTGGGGAAAAAAGGGGGGCGATCTGGTCGCTCTGCCTGTTATTTGATCTGTGCTGGGGGCTGTAGAGCCCACCCAGCACAGATCTTAGAAATCAGCACTGGTCCTTAAGGGGGGGGGGGGGGTAAAGGCTGAGTCCTGAAGTGGTTAAAGAACAAATTTTTTCTTTGGGCAATCTGAATTCCATATTAATGGTATCAATTGTTATACCGAGAAAAACTAATGAAGTGCAGGGGGGACCGTCTTGTCCTCCGCCAAAGGCACCCCAAATTCCTTCATTGTGTCACGGAACATGTTCAGCATGTTATGGCAGCCATTAGAGTCAGCAGGCCCAACCAGCAAAAAATCATCTAGATAATGAACCAGAGAGCACCCCTCAGAGAAAGAAGCTCTCTGTTTCACCACCCATTCCAGGAATGTGGAAAATTCTTCAAAATACAGGCATGACAGTGAGCAGCCAATTGGCAAACAGCGATCAAAATAAAAATAACCATCAAAAACAAAACCTAACGAGTTAAAAGCACTCGGGTCTATTGGGAGTAAACCAAACACTGATTGGATGTCAGCCTTTGACAATAGGGCTCCCTAACCAAAAGACCTAATGACAGACAAGGTTTTGCTCAAACGTAATGTATGACCCTGACGCCAGGGACTCATCAATGCTATCGTTTAACAAACTACCTTTAGGAAAGGATAGATGGTGGATCATGCGAAATTTGTTAACAGATTTTTTAGGAACGACCCCTAGAGGGGAAACCCGAAAATTCTCAAAAGGGGGGGGGGGGGGGGAGTAAAAGGGCCCGAAACTCTCCCCACCTTTACTTCTTTTACAATTTTGTCAAAAGCCACCTGCGGGTGCTGGGTGATTGACTTTAAATTTGCAGATATAACACAACCTTGTCCGTCAAACTTAGGTAAGGGAAAACCGCTGTCAAAACCTTCAATGAGCACGGTAGTTGCCTGCTCACCAGCTTTGGATACCTGTCTAGCCAGGGATACATTTTGAGAAATAAATCTTTAGTACTTCCCTGGTCCTGCAGACCTACTCGCTTAAAACACCCGGACACAGGATGAATGCCGCCACAAAAGTTGCACTTGTATCAGCAATTCTGTGCAAACTTGCACTGACCCTCATTAAAGGCATAACAAAGGCCTTTCTTAATTGAACCTGCCGTAGATGGCGAATTTGTCTGCCTAGCAGGCTGCAACTTTTGTGGCAACATCAAACTCAGCCAGAGGCCAACATTTTTATAGCCCCAGGCTAAATTCGGATACACTGTAAGCTTTTGGCAAAAGGTTTCATTATATAGAAACCATGCTCCTCCGCCAAACTGGCGATAAGCCTCACCCACTGTATCAAGATGTTGAAAGAGACCCTTGCACAGCTCAGGTCTCTTCTCAGCCAATACACTGGCATATATAAAGAACAACTGTAACCAATTGCTAAATGTCCTAACTATCAATCTCCGTCTATCCTCTTCATTATCTTTCTTATCCTTATTCACAAATTCTTTATGAAAAGGCAGGAGAGATAATATATCAACATACTCTCCTCTCCATATCTTTTATTTCACTGCAGGATTAAGATGAAACCCCAGAGGTGAAAGAACACAAGGCAAAGCTTCTTTGTATGTTGTTTCAGAAATACCTGGTTTCTGAATAGGAACTGAAACACTGTGCTGCTGCATTGTAGCTAGAGATGTCGCGAACCTCCGATTTTAGGTTTGCGAACCCTGTTCGCGAACCTCCGCGAAAGG
Source organism: Hyperolius riggenbachi (assembly GCF_040937935.1). Classification (NCBI taxonomy): domain Eukaryota; kingdom Metazoa; phylum Chordata; class Amphibia; order Anura; family Hyperoliidae; genus Hyperolius; species Hyperolius riggenbachi. Next base: position 206,064,453 of record NC_090650.1, on the reverse strand, counting down.
CTCAGTTCGTGAAAGAGTTCGCGAACCGCAATGGACTTCAATGGGGAGGCGAACTTTGAAAATTTTAAAAAATTCTACCGGCTGGAAAAATAATAGAAAACATGTTTCAAGAGCTCTAATCAGAATCAGAATCAATTTATTTTCGCCAAGTAAGTTTGCACCTACAAGGAATTTGTCTTGGCAGTTGCTTAACAAACACAAACAAAAAACAATACAAGGACAGACAGTGTGAATATTACAAGTTAAGGACATTATAAGTATAGTGGCAGTAAGCAATGTGAGAATTGTTCATGTTTAGTTCTGTGCTGATTACTTTCAGTCCTAGCAGCTCTAATGTGGTTCAGCATTAAGTATGGCTACTGCTTGAGGAAAAAAACTGTTCCTGTGTCTGGAGGTTTTGGTAGCGATTGACCGGAATCTTACTCCTGAAGGCATGCGCTGGAAGATGGAGTAATACCTGGAGGCACACCTGATTGAGTGAAATACACATCACTGCTGGAGGACCCACCCGCCCTCCTCCAAGCAAGGTCGTTATACCATTTGACTCAGTTGTCTGCCTACACTAATTAGTTATAGGACAGCTGCTACACACTCTGCTAGGGAGATTTTAATTAGCCTCTTGTGGGTCTCCTCCCTCCTCCCTCCTACCAGAGGGAGGAGGGTCTCATCTGCCAGGGAATTATCCTATTTCAAAAACCAGTATAGCTCATACCATGGCTGGGAATCGAACCCAGATCTCACTGTGTGGTGGGCAAGCACACTAACCACTGTACCACTACAGTAGTAACTGAAGCTGGCCTAAAATTTACCATTTATGCTCAATGCAATAGAAACATTAGGTTGCTTAAAGGGAACCTTAACTGAGATTGATATGGATGTTTCCTGTAAACAATACCAATTGCCTGACAGTCCAGCTAATCTTTGTGACTGCAATAGTGGCTGAATTACACCCTGAAACAAGCATGCAGCTAATCCAGCCTACTTCAGTCAGAGCACCTGATCTGCATGCTTGTTCAGGGGCTGTGGCTAAAAGTATTAGAGACACAGATCAGCAGGCGATTCAAGCAACTGGTAATATTTTAAAAGGAAAAATCCATATCCTTCTCCGTTTAGGTTCCCTTTAAGGATTTGTAGCATAAAAGCCAACTCACATTGGCTGGTATTTGAACCTGGGTCTCACTGTGTGGTGGGCAAGCACACTAACCACTGTACCACAACAGTAGTAACTGAAGCTGGCCTAAAATTAACCATTTATGCTCAATACAAGATAAAAAGTAGACAAGACAAATAACATTTATATCACACTTTTCTACCGACGGACTCAAAGCACCAGAGCTGCAGCCACTAGGGCATGCTCTATAGGCAGTAGCAGTGTTAGGAAGACTTGCCTAAGGTCTCCTACTGAATAGGTGCTGGCTTACTGAACAGACAGAGCTGAGATTCAACATTTTAGGCCAGCTTCAGTTACTACTGAAGTGGTACAGTGGTTAGTGTGCTTGCCCACCACACAGTGAAACCCAGGTTCAAATCCCAGCCAATGTGAGTTGGCTTTTATGCTACAAATCCTTAAAGGGAACCTAAACGGAGAAGGATTTGAATTTTTCCTTTTAAAATAATACCAGTTGCCTGAATCGCCTGCTGATCCTGTGTCTCTAATACTTTTAGCCACAGCCCCTGAACAAGCATGCAGATCAGGTGCTCTGACTGAAGTCAGACTGGATTAGCTGCCTGCTTGTTTCAGGGTGTGATTCAGCCACTATTGCAGTCACAAAGATCAGCTGGACTACCAGGCAACTGGTATTGTTTACAGGAAACATCCATATAACTCTCAGTTAAGGTTCCCTTTAAGCAACCTAATGTTTCTATTGCATTGAGCATAAATGGTAAATTTTAGGCCAGCTTCAGTTACTACTGTAGTGGTACAGTGGTTAGTGTGCTTGCCCACCACACAGTGAGACCCAGGTTCAAATCCCAGCCAATGTGAGTTGGCTTTTATGCTACAAATCCTTAAAGGAAACCTAAACGGAGAAGGATATGGATTTTTCCTTTTAAAATAATACCAGTTGATTACACCCCAACTTACCTCCATCGACTAGGGAAGCCAAGAGGATTAAAATCTCTGAATATCTGATTCGCTCTGGGATGCCTAAACTCTCCTTAGAGGATAATAAATTACTAGAAGAGCCCCTCTCAGAGGACGAGCTCCTAGTAGCTCTCTCCCAAACTCCCTCTGGCAAAGCCCCTGGACCTGATGGGTTCACACCTGAGTACTACAAACGGTTTAGCTCTATCGTCTCGTCCCATATGCTTCAGGCCTTCAATTCCACCCCTGAACAATCCCCTGGAGGAAATCTATTCTCTAATCATATGCTTGAGTCACATATCTCAGTATTGCTGAAAGAAGGAAAAGATCCCGCTCTCTGCAAAAGCTTCAGACCAATATCTTTGATTAATGTTGATCTGAAGCTCTTTTAAAAAATGCTAGCAAATAGACTGGCCCCCCTTCTGCCAAAACTGGTTCATCTGGATCAGGGGGGATTCGTACCTGGTCGAGAGGCTAGAGACAACACTATAAAAACCCTGAATATTCTACACTGGGTGAGGTCTCAGTCTACACCAACTTTAATACTTTCTACCGATGCCGAAAAGGCTTTTGATAGGGTGGACTGGGACCTCATTGAGGGCACTCTCAGGTACATTGGCCTGGAAGACGAGATGATGCAGCGTATCCTGGCGCTATACTCCGGTCCCTCAGCAAGGGTTAAGGCGAATGGGGTCCTATCAACTCCCTTCTCTATTAAAAATGGGACACGCCAGGGATGTCCCCTATCCCCTCTAATTTTTGCACTCTCCCTGGAGCCCTTTCTGTGCATGATCAGAGCGAATCCTGATGTCCAAGGGGTATCCCTCCCTAAGTCTTCCACTAAAGTTGCGGCATACGTGGATGATCTCCTGTTTTACCTAACCAATCCGCATATCTCCTTGCCCAATCTCCTTGCCGAGTTTAAAGTGTATGGGGAAATTTCTAACATGTCAATTAACTACGACAAAAGCGAGGCTCTCGGAATCCTCCTCCCAGGCCCCCTCAGAACCTCCTTGCAGAGTAATTTTCCCTTTAAATGGCCTGGTAGATCCCTGAAGTACCTTGGCATCCAAATTACTCCGAATCCCAGAGATGTGTTCTCTTGTAACTTTCCTTCAGCACTGGACCGTATCAAACAAGACCTGCAGAATTGGGATAAACCTCAGTTCTCCTGGTTTGGCAGGAGTTGCATTATCAAAATGACAATTATGCCACGACTTCTATACATGTTCCAGACAATGCCAATTTTTATCCCCCCTTCTTACTTTAAACAGGTTACCCGGGTTTTTTCTCGGTTCATTTGGAATGGTCGCAAACCTAGACTGAAATATTCCATTCAGACCGCCTCTAAAGATCTTGGAGGCATGGCAGTCCCAAACCCCAGATTATACTACCTAGCAGCGACTCTCATTAGGGTTATAGATTGGCACAGGCATGCACCATATAAACGGTGGGTAGGCATTGAAGAGGAATTAATGGGTAACAAATTATCCCTGTTGGTGTGGACCAAGCGCTTATGGCCCAATTCTTCACCGGCAACAACACTAATCACCCAAACGCTCAGGGCCTTCTCCAAAATGAGGGAAAAAATATCCATGTCCCCCTGGCCCTCCCCCTTATTACCTATATTAGGTAACCCTGAATTCGCCTTAGGCCAAGGCAGGAACAGCTATCAGGCATGGAGGGCAGACCCCCCCTTAAGGGCTATGCATCTGATTGCAGATGGAGAGTGGGTGGGTCTCGGGGATCTTCAGACATCTCGTAGATCACCAAGCCTAGATTTTTGGAGTTTGCTCCAATTTAAACATTTTACACTATCCCAGGGATCGAGGGTAGATTTTTCTAGACCCCTCTCCACCTTTGAAAAAATATGCTTGGGCGAGGGTCCAATAAGAGGCTCCCTCTCTTTGGTGTACTCTTTGCTAAATGATAGCGAGGAACCGTGTCTAACCCTCAAGGCTGATTGGGAAAGGGACTTGGGCATAACCTTCTCTGATAAACAATGGCATAAGATACTGGTCTTCTCCCATAAATCCTCTATATCTTCTAGGAGCCAGGAGGCAGGATACAAGGTCTTCACTAGGTGGTATTACACCCCTTCTAAGATCCACAAAATGTACCCCTCTTCTTCACCACTTTGTTGGAGGTGTGGATTAGAGGTGGGCACGCTAGTGCATATCTTTTGGTCATGTAATAAGCTAGCGGGATTCTGGGCGGATGTGAGAGAGATTATGCATGTTTTGACAGATTTTCTCCCACCAGACTCTCCGGCATTTTTCCTGTTGCATCACAATCACTGGTCAATACGGAGGTATAAAAAAACACTCACAAGGCATTTAATTAATGCAGCCAAAATTTTAATTGCTAGAAAATGGAAACACGTAGAACCACCGTCCTTACAGGATTGGTTTAGGGAGATTGACTGGATTGAGAAAATGGAGGACCTAACAGCTAGCCTTCATGATAGAAGGGAACAGTTTATGAAAACATGGGTTGGCTGGTTTGAGTTTAAGGAGTCTCCTAGATATCTCACCCTCATGTCCAACTAGGTTCCGGTGCTTAATGAGCCAAGGGAGCCCCCAAAATATCCTATAGGACTCATAATAATCCTGACACACGGCTCACCTTCCCCGTAGGCGTTGACTCCTTTTGTGGATGGGGGCCCGGGAGCGGATACACTTTCCTGATACTGTTTCTTTCTTTTTGTACTTTTCTTCCTTTTTCTCTCCTTTTTTCTTCTACTTTTACTATTATTTTATTCTTTCAATTTCTATGTGCGCCCCAGACGCTCCCTATCTGATTGATTCCTCATGTATCGATAGAAGAATTGTGGATTGACTTCTTTAAGAATGGCAGCCTACAAGTAGAATAAGACAAGACGATGCCTGAGAGCTTTTGGATTCCCAGGTGTATGATCCCTCTTGTGAGGTTTTTGATATTAATATAGATGAACATAAGCCCTTGTAGGCCCAATAATGACAGGTTCTCTTAGAATTCAGAACTGTTCAGGAAAGCTATTTCTCTGCTAGATTTACTGTGTCAGCAAGTATTGATTTTCTTTTGCAAAAACAAGTCGAAAGTTCCTCGGCTTTATTTGCTTTCTACTATGTAACTAAGCCACTTCTTTACTTAAGCATGTTTAACTTAGATAGATGACCGAGAACACTGGGGTCTCTGGGACAGTGTCACCTAGATAAGACTTGTCCTGAGCTAACTTGTTTTTACTATCATATTTTAGGAACGAGCTCCCCCTGGTGGGATGTGTTGGATTTCCCTTCCATACATTTCATATACATTCTTTGCCAGGATTGGCTAAAATGGTACATACATCCCTTACTAGGATTGGTCAGGGAAAGTTAAACCCCCAGGCTGTGATTGGTTCTTACGTGCTTTGCTATGATTGGATAATTTTGTACACCACCTTACTGTTCCTACTGAATAAAAGCTTTGACCGGAACTCATTAAAACAAGGAAGTGATTTTAAGCTATCCTCTGGTGTCGTGTCACTTCTTTCACTGAAGGGTAAAGGGTCATAGGCTTCGGCCTACTAATTTGGGTATCCAAAGCCAACGTGTACTTGGAGTCTTGAGCTCCATTACCCAAACTTTTGCCTGGCCCTGTCTTCAGCCCTGACAGTTTTGGCGCCCGAACAGGGACTGAACATCTGATATCCACTGAGGGAACCTGGCCTGGAGATGTGGGACGACCTACAGAGACATCTGTGTCAACTGCACTAGTGGTAAGCACTTTGTATCTCTCTTCCCACAGGCTCCCGGCTTGCCCCTGAGTGAGTATATCAGTGCTTCAGAAACCTTGGCTTCGGATTATCTGTGCATTGTGTGTATGAATGTATCTGTATTGCTTATGGTGTTTATTTTTATGTAATCTGGCATTGTATTTGGGATATTTGATAAATTTGTCTGACAATGTTTGCGTACCTCCAGATGTTACCATCATGTCATCTTTCTTAATAGTAGCCGTGCTGTTTCTAATTGAGTTTGCTAGGAGGATCTAGAGGGTTAAAATATTACTGTCTAGTTTCTGTATTTGCTAGAGAGAAATCACTGTTTGCTCATCTGCCGCTGTCTGCTTGAAGAGTGTTAATCGTTAACTTGAAACCCAGTTTCAAATTGTCAGGAAGATAGAACAGAAAGTGAAAAAAGGTATAGATGGGAAAATGTCATTTCAGACTAACATGTATAAACTGATATGGATAGTATAAGATACTGAAGCCCAGTGTCTTGAGTAATCCATTCTCTAGGCTGCCCTTGATTGTGTAGAACTCTCAGTCTGTCTGTATAGGTTAACAGTCGGCTGTAATTTTAAATATTGCAGCAAAGGTGAGATATTGATTCTAAGGGCCCAGGAATTATATCTCACCTCTTTTGATCTTTTTTGGTAGAAAGATTTGTACAGATAGGACTGAGAAATAAGAAGAGGGGTACAACATACATGAAAGTCTGAAATATTGCATTGCATTGCTAACAGGTGCCAAGAGAGGTTAAATAGCTGCACAGGGGGTATTTTTTGGGGTATTTTTGTGTGGTAAGAGGCTGCAGTCCATCCCTATAAAGTGCACTTTTAAAATAGGTATAGGTAAAAAGATGGGAAGCTTGGTGTCCCGTCTGACTGTGGGTCAGTCTACTACTGACTCCAGTCCACCCCCTGTTCCTGGTGAGACAGCTATAGATTGGATGGAAAGAAACCATGGCACTTGGGCAACTGTGCCGTACAAAGAAATGTGTAGAAGGGGTAAACTGCCAGAAAAAGGAAGGTTAGACGCAGATTTTTGGGAAGATTTTATAGCAAAGAATAAGTCATGGTTAGAAAAGAATGGGTTATCAGCTCAAGCCAACACCTGGCTGGCTGAGAGCAAGCGCAAGTCATCAGATATGGTAGAATGTTTTTATGCAGGCAATTACAGGTATGCCAGCAGACGTAGGTTGCCCGCAGGGTGGCCCGATGAATCAATCATCGATGACAGAGAGGATCCAAGTGTCACAAATAGTGGGACGCTTGCTGTAATTCAGTTGTTAGAACAGGCTAGAAACAGGTTAGCTGCTCCGAGTGTAGCTGAGGGAGCAGCAGCTGCTGCTCCTCAGGTTACGGCACCCACTGAAGCAGGTGCTGCAGCAGCTAGTGTCTCTTCTCTCACTGCAGAAAATGTCGGGAGTAAGGTAAGTACAAAGCAGATACCGCAAAGAAGGCAGAGCAACAGAGTTACAAAAATACAGAAAACCCTAGATGAATTAATTAGTGTTTATCCAAATTTGAGTGGGAAAATTGCACATTGGCTTGAACAGCACAAGAAGATGGGTAGAGAGGAAAGGGATTTAATAGCTAATCGGATAGGTGCAGCAACTCAAGGATCCATTGAGTACAAAAGATGGTATTATGTCTGGAAAAAGGCTCTTGCCTATTTCAGGAAGCAACGGGTTGCAAACATTGAATCAAAATTGGAACTTTCGACTGAGAGTGATGAAGTAAGTGATGATGAGATTGATGAGGAAGTTGAGCATGTACGATATGCATGTGAGAAAATGTTGCAGGGTGTGCCTTCTCCCCCTCCTCCCTACATAACTCCAAGCCCTGCTCCAACTGCCCCTCTGTCAGTCAAGCAAATTGATAACCTGTATCCAGTTGTTAATCCTTTTTACCCTGTTAGGACTCAAAGGATTGCAGAACTAGCAGGTGATGACCTGACTCCCAGGTTCCAAATTGAATGGAATCAACCGTGGTCTAGGTCAGAGCAATTGACCTTGGCCAGTAGCATCCCCAATCCCATACAAAATCCTTCTGGATTTTGTAGGCGCCTTGCAGCCATCCAGAGGACTTATGGAGCCACGATGTTAGATTTAGAGGAGATGCTAAAAGTGGGACATGGAGTTGTGGTGGATCCCATCATAGCTTCACATACTGTTACTGGGGACAAGAATTCAGCAGTTGAAGGAGAAAGATTCATCACACATCTACAAGATGAGTGGTTGAAGGGAAAAGTAGAAAAGTCCTGGAATTATGCTTCAGGACTAACCCAAGAGTCAGATGAAACTGCTGTTGCATTCTGGCATAGATTGAAAACTGCCTTTTTAGATGCAGGCTACGTAGGAGAGAACGAGAGGGACGATTCTCAATTGAGAACCGCTTACCTCAATGGGTTAAGGAAAGAGTATAGGGAAGCCCTGCTCATCAGCAGGCCTGAGGCTAAGAATTTAAAGGAAAAACTGCTACTACCCATCATGGGAGGTTTAGATGAAAAGTTTAAAAAGAAGGACAAGCCTCAGAGAGTTATGGTGGTACAAGAGGAGACGGGATACAGAAGGGGTGGTCCCAGAGGTAGATACACTGGAAGAGGCAGAGGAAGGGGAGGAAGAGGAGGCAACTACATCCCTATGAATGAGAGAGATTGTTTCAGATGCGGGAGGAAGGGCCATATGTCTTGGTCCTGTATGGAGGTCATACCAGGGAATGCTGAACATGTTAACCCTTCTGTTGCTGGTCAAGAAGGTGATGAATAGGGATTCGGCCAATCTGTATCCACTTACTCAGTGACCACTGGTAGAGCAAATTCCAAGGATGCTATTGTAAAACTATGGTTACGTGAAGCTCCATACTCTCAATTTGATTGCCTGGTGGATACAGGGGCCAGTAAGTCAATCTTAAAGGCATCAGAGGTTCCCCCACATTTGCTTACCCCAAAGGAAGGTGTTGGGATAGGGGTGGGGGGCAAACAGATCAAGTTAAAACAAACAAAGGTTATACCAATGAGGGTGGGAGATCAGGTTGACATTGTAACATCTGTTATGGTTTCTGACACTACTCCAGAAAATTTGCTAGGTGCTGACATTTTGAGTTTAATACAGGCCAACATTGATTATGGACCAGAAGGTATACGGGTAACCAGTCCGCTAGACCCACATGTGTTAAATTTGATGTCTGCTCTCATTCACTTTCCAGACCCGCTACCAGAGCAAGCACCCTTTGCCCCTGAGTTGGAAAAAGTTCCCTCCCACTTATGGGCAAAAGGCAAATATGATGTTGGACAACTTGATGTCCCTCCTGTCATAATTAAATTGAAACCTGATGCTGTACTGCCACGAGTTCATCAGTATCCACTTAGTCCTGAACAAAAAGATGGCATCAGGTCACAAATTGCTGAGTATGTAAAAGCTGGTGTTCTGGTGTTAATGTCATCTCCCTCCTCTACACCTCTGTACCCTATACTGAAGAAGGAAGCTGGGAAGACAGCCAAGTCCAGAACCTACCGCTTCATACATGACTTAAGGGCTGTAAATAAGATCATAGATGCAGATGTACCAATTGTCCCGAATCCTTACACCATTTTGGGTCAAATACCTCCAAGCTCCACCCATTTTTCGGTCGTCGATCTCGCGAACGCGTTTTTTTCCGTTAGGCTCCACCCAGAAAGCTGGAAACTCTTTAGTTTCACTTTTGATGGGAAGCCTTACTGTTGGACCGTTTTGCCCCAAGGTGGTGTAAGTAGTCCTTCTCTGTACAACCAAGCTCTGCATCAGGTACTTGAGGGATGGAGGGGTGACCATGACAACACTCAGCTTCTTCAATACTGTGATGATTTGCTTCTTTGCTGCGATTCTGAAATGATTTGCAGGAAAGAGACAGTCAGTCTGCTGTGCTATTTGGCAAAAACAGGTAACAAAGTGTCAAAAGACAAATTGCAATACTGTCAAACAAAGGTAACATTTTTGGGTCATTGTATCTCGCAAGGTGCAAAACATTTAACTGCTGACAGAGTATCAAATGTCAAAAATTACCCCTTGCCCACTTCTGTAAGAAAACTGAGAACTTTCCTGGGTTTGATAAGTTACTGCAGGGATTGGATTCCAGGAGCATCACAATTGATGGCTCCGCTTTATGAATCCACATCAAAGGAGCCGTTTGTTATCACTGAGGAGGGTAAGGCTTCTTTTGAGGCGCTGAAACAGGCCATTTCCACCGCTCCGGTGCTCGGCCTTCCCGATTATAGGAAGGAATTTTTTCTTTTCTGCCATGAGAGCAATGGACATGCTATGGGAGTCCTCACTCAGTTGCATGGTTCGAGGCAGAGGCCTGTAGGATATTTTTCAGCCAAACTTGACACAGTGATACAAGGGTCTCCTGGATGTGTCAGGAATGTAGCAGCCTGTGCCCTTATGCTAACCAAATCTGCAGATCTGGTGTTAGGACACAGTCTCACATTGCTGACTCCGCACAGTGTATTTGAAATTCTGAACAAAGTACAGACTAAACATTTGTCTGTAGCAAGGCTAACAAAATATGAAGTTGCTCTACTCACTCCTGAAAATTTAAAATTAAAAAGGTGTAGTGTTCTAAATCCAGCTACATTACTGCCAGATGAAGAAACTGAAAGTTCTGAGGAACACGACTGTTTAGAGTTAATGCAAGCTGAAACAAGGGGGCTGGACAACGTCCAGGACACCCCCATACAAAACCCTGATTTTGAGTTCTTTGTTGATGGTTCCAGGTACTACATAGATGGTAAAGCACACACAGGTTATGCTGTTGTCACATTAGAAGAGGCCCTTGTCCAAAAATCTTTGCCTCCCCACAAATCAGCTCAAGAAGCTGAACTACATGCCCTCATTGATGCATGTACTCTGGCCGCTGGTAAGATTGTCAATGTCTACACAGACAGCAGATATGGATTTGCCATATCACACGACTACGGTCCAATATGGAGGTCCAGAAACTTTATGACGGCTGCAGGTACCCCAATTAAACATGCTGAACTTGTAACTGAGTTATTCAAAGCTCTTCAGTTGCCCGCCAGAGTAGCCATACTAAAAGTGCAAGCTCACACTAAGGAACAAACTAAAGAAGCCAAAGGAAATCGTTTAGCAGACCAAGCCGCTAAGACCGCTGCCCTCACTCCCATAATAACAGTCGCCCTGTACCCCATGACAGACAAACAGGCTGTGCCCATAGATGTGGAGATTTTAAAGGTACTTCAAATGCAAGAGGCCGCCACACAAAAAGCTGCATGGACAAGTAAGGGGGCTCAGCAAGAAGAAGATGGAGTGTGGAGGGCTGGAACTCTGTACTGTCTGCCGAGATCACTGTATCCAATGATGGCTACTCTGCTGCATGGACCTACGCATATAGGTAAGAATGGCATGGTTGCTTTGGTGGGTAAGTACTGGATAGCTCCTGGGTTCAGCCCTGTTGCTGCCCGAGTCTCAGCCAATTGTGAGATCTGCATGCGTCATAATGTTGGACAAATGGTTAGAGTTAGACAGAGACACTTGCCTCGGCCTGAGTACCCCTTCCAGAGGCTGCAAATTGACTTCATTCAGCTACCTAAGGTGGGAACTTATGAATATGCTTTGGTATGTGTTGATCTCTTTTCAGGTTGGCCCGAATGCTGGCCTGTGGCCAAGGCAAATGCAAAAACAGTTGCTAAGAAGCTGCTTTCTGAGGTGATATGCAGGTACTCATTACCAGAGGTAATTGACAGTGATCAAGGTTCCCACTTTACTGGACAGGTAGTACAAGAGGTCATGCAAGCCATGGGTATCAAACAAGCTTTCCACACTCCCTATCATCCACAAAGCAGTGGGAAAGTTGAAAGGTTAAATGGTACCATTAAAAACAAATTAGGAAAAATGTGTGAGGAAACTGGTAAGCCCTGGACAGAGTGTCTCCCTGTGGTCCTTTATAGTATCAGGACCACTCCCATGAAACATAGACTTGGTTTAAGTCCGTATGAAATTCTTTTTGGCAAGGTGCCCAGAACAAACATTTATCTACCACAACAAATGCAAGCTTTCCATTCAAACCTGGCTGAATATGTTATAGCATTACAAAATCATTTAACAGAAACTCATAAAAGCATTTACACTTCCATTCCACAGACGACTTCTGCTGAGTCGCATAAGATTGAGCCTGGAGATTTTGTGGTTGTCAGAAAATTTACCAGAAGGTCTCTAGAAGCCAGATACCACGGGCCATACCAAGTTCTGCTGGTAACAGCTACAGCGGTAAAACTTGAAGGATTTATCACTTGGATTCATGTCAGTCATTGCAAGAAAGTCACAAAGAGTGACAATGTGTAGGCTATTCATTATCCATGCTGTGTTGTTTGTGTGTTTTGTCTATGTGTCACAGGCTCAGCACAAATTCTGGGAGGAACCAAATCTGTATATGACATTACAGAAAAGAGTAGCTGAAGCTGAAAATAGGACAAAATGCTGGGTATGTGGTATGCAGCCTAAAGATTCCAAAGGGTTACCTCTCATTGCTATTCCCATAACAAGAGATGTGTTAAACCACCAAAATCTTATTGGAAATAATCTCACTGCAAATAGAGATAGAGTTGCTTGGAGAACCCCAGTTCTGCAAGTGATGCCCAACTCCAAGCCAGCCATCTGCATAAACATAAATAGAACTTATGAATGGCCACAAGTATCCCTAGGTAAGCTGCCCATATCCTATTGTGACAATGTCCCTTTAAATTTGTCTATGCTCTGGAAAAATGTAACAAAGGATGATATAAAAGATGATGCTTGGTCTTTAGGTGTTGCTTTACTTATGCTTTTAGAGCATCCAAATGGTCCTATGAACTTTCCCTCAGATAAAGGTATTAATAAGACTTTGTGTAATCTTACAATCCCTGGTGCTATCCACATTCCAGAGTGTTGGAACTTGTTAAGGTTAGAGCTTGCCATGATAGGAGCAGGAGCACATTCTAATGTTTCCAAAAAGATGTTCTCACAAGGAATAATTACACTGCAACCTCCCTACTACTTTGTGTGTGGACGCTGGGCCTACGCCTGGTTACCAAGAGGAAGCCATGGCCAATGCACCATAGCTACCCTAGCCCCAGCCATTGCAGTAGTAGATGAAAATGCAGTCACTGCAAAAAAATATTTGTTACCACATAACTATTTGTACAAAAGAAACTTGTTCACCTTAGGTGACTTAGCTTGGGCCATTTTTCCACAATGGACAGGATGGGGTTCTGAGGTGATGATAAGACTAAATAATTACTCTGGTATAATTGATAAGATGTTTAATGAAACCATAGCTGCCATTACAGCCAATACAGTTGAAATATCTCAAGTAAGGAAGTTAGCGTTACAGGAGAAGTTGGCGCTGGATTACTTACTAGCGTCACAAGGCGGAATGTGCGCGGTTGTCGGATCGGATTGCTGTACTTGGATTGATGACACAGGGGATATCGTGTATAATCATCTGCAGAAGGTACAGGAGCTGCAACACCAAGCTAGGGAAATAGGTCACGAAGGGTGGAATCCTTTTAAAGGATTTAGTTTTGGAGATTGGTTTGGTTCAATTGGCAGGTTCTTTAAACAAATTGCTGTTTATCTAATAATGTTTCTTGTTGCTATCTTTTTCATTTACTTTATCTATAGACTCATTATGTGTTTTATTAGCAGGTGTACTCAATCTTCAAACGCTACGCGCATTTACCTGGTCCAGAGGAGGAGGTCTCACTTAAATTCTGAATCATCCACCTCGGACTATGAAAACTCTGTAGTTTAAGACAATATATACATATATACCTTTGTGTCTAACATTTTTCTTTCCAGATAGGGACAGTAGATGGAACCTAGAGGCTTGAATGTCCTGGGGACTGCCACAAGGGTAAAAGTAGGGTCTATGTCCAGTAAGGGGTTAACAGCTCCTCTGGGGGCCTTGAGCTGGGCATCAGCTTCCATCTACTTGGCTAGGCAAGATTAAGTTTTTGGAATATTGTTAAAACACTTTATTTTGTAATTATTTATGTAATTGTAATAATTTGTGTGATCATATATGATCAAAGGGGGGAATGTGAGGTTTTTGATATTAATATAGATGAACATAAGCCCTTGTAGGCCCAATAATGACAGGTTCTCTTAGAATTCAGAACTGTTCAGGAAAGCTATTTCTCTGCTAGATTTACTGTGTCAGCAAGTATTGATTTTCTTTTGCAAAAACAAGTCGAAAGTTCCTCGGCTTTATTTGCTTTCTACTATGTAACTAAGCCACTTCTTTACTTAAGCATGTTTAACTTAGATAGATGACCGAGAACACTGGGGTCTCTGGGACAGTGTCACCTAGATAAGACTTGTCCTGAGCTAACTTGTTTTTACTATCATATTTTAGGAACGAGCTCCCCCTGGTGGGATGTGTTGGATTTCCCTTCCATACATTTCATATACATTCTTTGCCAGGATTGGCTAAAATGGTACATACATCCCTTACTAGGATTGGTCAGGGAAAGTTAAACCCCCAGGCTGTGATTGGTTCTTACGTGCTTTGCTATGATTGGATAATTTTGTACACCACCTTACTGTTCCTACTGAATAAAAGCTTTGACCGGAACTCATTAAAACAAGGAAGTGATTTTAAGCTATCCTCTGGTGTCGTGTCACTTCTTTCACTGAAGGTTAAAGGGTCATAGGCTTCGGCCTACTAATTTGGGTATCCAAAGCCAACGTGTACTTGGAGTCTTGAGCTCCATTACCCAAACTTTTGCCTGGCCCTGTCTTCAGCCCTGACACTCTGGGCCCTGGGTCTCTTTCTGCACTTATATTATGATGCTGAACCTTGTTTGTCTACACTGTCTATAATGCGAGGGCAGACCCCTCTAGTCATCTACTATGTTGATCGGTACTGTAGTCTGTGAGGCGGTAATAGCTTCTCGGCGGCGCTGGTTAGTCGCTGGGAACTGTACCAGTTTTATGCACTGTCCTGGGCACATGTTATGTCCTTATTACTGTCTGTTTTCTGTATGTTCCTTTTCTTACTGTGAAAATTCATAAATAAAGAATCTTTAAAAAAAAAATAATACCAGTTGCCTGAATCGCCTGCTGATCCTGTGTCTCTAATACTTTTAGCCACAGCCCCTGAACAAGCATGCAGATCAGGTGCTCTGACTGAAGTCAGACTGGATTAGCTGCATGCTTGTTTCAGGGTGTGATTCAGCCACTATTGCAGTCACAAAGATCAGCTGGACTGCCAGGCAACTGGTATTGTTTACAGGAAACATCCATATCACTCTCAGTTAAGGTTCCCTTTAAGCAACCTAATGTTTCTATTGCATTGAGCATAAATGGTAAATTTTAGGCCAGCTTCAGTTACTACTGTAGTGGTACCGTGGTTAGTGTGCTTGCCCACCACACAGTGAGATCTGGGTTCGATTCCCAGCCATGGTATGAGCTATACTGGTTTTTGAAATAGGATAATTCCCTGGCAGATGAGACCCTCCTCCCTCTGGTAGGAGGGAATAGATAGGAGGGAGGAGACCCACAAGAGGCTAATTAAAATCTCTGTAGCAGCTGTCCCATAACTAATTAGTGTAGGCAGACAACTGAGGCAAATGGTATAAAGACCTTGCTTGAAGGAGGGAGGGTGGGCAGGCTTACAGCAGTGAGACCAGTGTGTTTGGCAATAATGTGTCTGCTGACAGTGATATGGAGGGTCAAAGTTTTGCTCAATAGAGCATTATGGGGCGAATCGAACTTCCGCAAAAGTTCGCCTGATGCAGGCGAACGCGAACCCCCAAAGTTCGCCTGGAACCGTTCGCAGGCGAACCGTTTGCGACATCTCTAATTGTAGCACACACTTGCTCACAAACAGAAGGAGAAGGGGAGGAGGGAGGGGGAGACTGAACAGACACAGAGGGAGCTGATACATTCTGCCACACAGGCAGCGGCCCCACTGAGCTAACTGAGTCACCACCCTTCCCTGCAGCATTACCAGGCATATTACTAACAACACTAGCTAACTACTGCACCATTGACATTAAATTATCGATCCTTTGCTCCATTAAGCTGGCACAGATCTCACTTGTTCCAGCAGCTCTGTCGCCATCAGCCCCAGCAGAAGCACCGCTGTCCTCCTGGAGCAGGGCTGAGACAGACCCCTGCTCCTGAGTTTCTCGGCTCTGGGCCACCGACGAGCTCCTAGGAGATTTTCTGCTAGGCTCCGTAGGCGAGCCGGACCTCTTCTTCTTGCAGGGCCGTTTACCCTGCGCAGGAACATGGGACGCATCCGAGTGGCAGCTACCATTGTCCCCTTGCAGAATGCGACCTTCTTTGTGGGCCGACCCATCCTGCCCCGCACTGTGCTTCTTCCTCCCTGAAGACTGCCTCCCACCCGGAGGGGCGACTACGTTCCTGTGACTCAGACTAGGCTCCTCCTCATCCTCCGACTGCGCACATAGGGGCAGGTCAATGGCAGGCACCTTCTCCTCCGCAACTTCCTCGGCGAAGTCCGACATTTCCCCAACTGGCTCCAGCAGTTCACGAAGCCACGCTTCCCCATCGTCTTGGCACGCTATGCGCAGGACCGCTTTCACCACCGACTGCATGGCTGCAGAAATACCGCTGATGCTGCAGTGAACTTCACGGGCTGAACGCTGGTAATTCTTCAAACAGGTGAGCCTGCAACAGTTCCAGCCTTAGTATAAGTCGCCTGCCCAGCGCTATGATTGGGCATTTCAAAAAGCCCGCCGATCCTCCTCCAATCGTGATGCACCTTTAGGGAGAGCTGATTACACTCCCTTAAGCAACACCTGCAACAAGAAGAAAAAGAGCCAGAACCGAAACCACCAGGTGAGATTAATTAGAGAGCCGTCGGGTCGGCCTGCCCATGGGCTCCACATTTAAAATTAACTGTGTCGCTGCCATTATGGAACTCCTTACCTCAGCAGATCAGGACAGCGCCATCTTTGGACGTGTTTAAATCCAGACTGAAACCCCTCCTGTTCAGTTTGGCATTTGCAGA
Source organism: Hyperolius riggenbachi (assembly GCF_040937935.1). Classification (NCBI taxonomy): domain Eukaryota; kingdom Metazoa; phylum Chordata; class Amphibia; order Anura; family Hyperoliidae; genus Hyperolius; species Hyperolius riggenbachi. The sequence continues at coordinate 206,047,607 of NC_090650.1, read as the reverse complement.
GATATAATTTTTGTTTGTTGTGTTAATACTGCATCCTACTTCCAATTACTGAATCTCAGAGCCTAAGCGCCTTGAGTCCTATGGGAGAAAAACACCATAGAAATGTTATTGTTAAAAGAAAATAAATATGGCAGCCTCCATCCGCCTCTCATTACAGTTGTCCTTCAAATGACAGGGCAGATTTCAAGTGTAGTTTAACTTGTAGGTAATGGATAACCGACTTCCAGAATTTTTGGATTAGGGGACAACTCCACACACAATGAAGAAAGACACCATCTGTGAGAGAACATTTGAAATTGTTATCACAGGGAAGTGGGAAGGCTTTTATATCATTTGGTCAGGGTGTTATAGATCTGTTGAAACCATTTCAGTTGGACCAGCTTATTCCTGTGACAAACTGCAGGTTTCACATAGTTCATTGACACTCCTTCCAGTCTGAATTGCTGATATCATGTGAGCCTACCTGCGTCTGCAAGCAGGCTCATATTTACTAGCTGGTGAATGAGACAATCAATTATAATACAAAGAAGCTTATGGTTGTTCTGAAGTAACATATTTTGTAATACTGTAGTATAGATAGAAATGGTATGCAGACCCATCTGTCCATGTATAGCATGCCTCAGCTGAACGTATCTGAAAAAGGAGTGTTAAGGTAAATAAGTGGATCTCAGGTATGCAAAAATATATGCATTTCCCATCCTCAAACACCTGATTCACAAATGTAATGCCTTGGTGGGTCCAGGATGTGATACCCTGCATGTTAACTACTACACGACCGCGTCACGCCGATAGGCGTGTTGGCGGTGGCAGCCCCAGGACCGCCTAACATTGATTGCCGTGCAGTCTTGGGGGCGTGTTTTGCAAGAGATCGCGCGTGCATCTCCGCTTGGATGACGGAGCTCTGCTTAGTCATCAGTCTCCCAGAAGCGATTGCCGTCTATTTAGTCTGCACTGCGATGGGATCTACAGCAGCTTTGTACTGGGGCAGCTGTGTGACACGGCTGTCCCCTTGGGACGCAGGAGAGCAATTAGCTCTCATTGGCTGATGCCTATGACAGCCGATCGCTGTCATAGGCTGGCAGAAGGAGGGAGGGCTTTTTTATTTAAAAAATAAAAAATGAATATTTATTACAAAAACAAACAAACATCTTGGGAGCCATCAGAGCCCACCAACAGAAAGCTCTGTTGGTGGGCAGAAAAGAGGGCGGGGGGGGGGAGGACCACAGCGAGGCCTTAAAGCTGCAGTGGCCTGTTTTGTAAAAAATGGCCCGGTCACTAGGAGGGTTTAAGCCCAGGGTCCTCAAGTGGTTAAGGAGTTCATGGAAATTGAGATTGTTCACTTTGTTCATCCGCTGGAAAAAAGCTTCATAAGTCAGAACCATCCCAGAAAAGTAGTAATAGCTACCCATGTCCTGTGTGCCAAGCACTGGCTAGAGTCTGAAGCTTAAATAGCATTATCATCAAGTGGAAATAGTATAGCTTTAGACCAATCTACTTTAAAAGCCAGAGCAGCGTTTAAAGGGATACTGTAGGGGGGTCAGGGGAAAATGAGTTGAACTTACCCGGGGCTTCTAACGGTCCCCCGCAGACATCCTGTGTTGGCGCAGCCACTCACCGATGCTCCGCACCCGCCTCTGGTTCACTTCTGGAATTTCAGACTTTAAAGTCTGAAAACCACTGCGCCTGTGTTGCCGTGTCCTCGATCCCGCTGATGTCATCAAGAGCGCACAGAGCAGGCCCAGTATGGTCTGTGTCTGTGCAGTACACTCCTGGTGACATCAGCGGGAGCGAGGACACGGGCGTGCAGGCGCAGTGGTTTTCTGACTTTAAAGTCAGAAATTCCAGAAGTGAACTGGAGGCGGGGCCGGAGTATCGGTGAGTGGATGCGCCAACACAGGATGTCTGCGGGGGACCATTAGAAGCCCCGGGTAAGTTCAGCTCATTTTCCCCCGACCCCCCTACAGTATCCCTTTAAAGACATATTTACTTACTACTGCAAGAGGTGACATTGCGTGCAAACTTAAACTGTATGAACCTTGGTATTGGACAAATTAAATCATGCATCTACTGTCAATTTGGACTGGCCTAATTTGAAGGCTCCCTGCACACTGCAAATCCATTTTGCGATTCCGTTTTCGATTTGCAATTCCAATTTTCCCTGAATGCAAACAACAGAAAAACGGAGTAAAAAACGCAGCATGCAGTAACGATTAAAAATCGGAATCGGAATCGCATTCAGTGTGCAGGGAGCCTACAGTACAATTTGCATAAAACTGATCCCAAGCTGGATTCTTTACAATACAATACAATACAATACAATCTTTTCTTTCAATCTGATTGAAAATATTATCATTCGCTACAAATGGGACCCTTAAAGAGGGTCTGAAGCGTAATTAAAAAAAAAACACACACAGATACCTAAGGAGAGGTAATGCTTTGGGTCCTATAGAGCCTTCCTGTTCTCCTCCTGGTCCCCATGTATCCCCGCAGGCTCCCCCGTTAGCAGTATATGACCCATGGGTCGTAGACTGCTCACTTCCGCTTCTGGTGGGCTTCGGGAGTCTTTCAGAAGCACTCGGGCTTCCTAAGAGGGACGCTCCGTACTGCGCACACGCGCCCTCTCTCATGCACTGGTGCGTGTGCAGTACAGAGCTGCCTGAGTGCTTCTGAAGACTGCTGCTGAAGGCACCCGCAGCGGGATATTTAAACTGAGAAGCCTACGGGGTACAAGGGGACTAGAAGGAAAACAGGAAAGCTCTATAGTAGAGTTCCCCACCCCTGTCCTCAAGGCACACCAACAGTACATGTTTTGCTGGAAACTACAAACATGCACAGGTGAGGTCATTAGCGTCTCAGCAGAGCTGATTATCTACCTCTGTGGATTTCCACAAAACATGCACGGTTGGTGAGCCTTGAGGACAGGGTTGGGGACCACTGCTCTATAGGACCCAGAGCCTTCCCTCTCCTTAAGGACAACTGAAGAGAGAGGTATATGGAGGCTGCCATGTTTATTTCCTTTTAAGCAATACCAGTTGCCTGGCAGCCCTGCTGACCCTCTGCCTCTATTACTATTAGCCACAGAACCTGAACAAGCATATGCAGATCAGGTGTTTCTGCCATTAATGTCAGATCTGACAAGACTAGCTGCATGCTTGTTTCTGGTGTTATTCAGATACTACCGCAGAGAAATAGACCAGCAGGGCTGCCAGGCAACTGGTATTGATTAAAAGGAAATAAATATGGCAGCTCTGTATACCTCTTACTTCACTTCCCCTTTAGGTAAGTATATGTTTTTTAGCTTTAATTTTAACTTTAGATTATCCTTATTATGATCAGGAAGGTTCCTCTTCTCCTCCTGTGTTAGTGCCTGTACTATGTACAGTGCCAAATAATATGCTGGCACTTTCTAAATGAAAAGAATAAATAATACTAGGAAGTGATTGCATAGCAGTGAATATATTCCAAAGATCCACTTACTGTGCTCCTTGTGTTTGTTAAAGGTGACCCTGCTCTGTCAGTCACTCGAAAAAAAAATAATGGCCTGAGCATTTCACTTGGCTAGACATTTCAGTCATCATGATCACGCATAAAATGTGATACATGTGGGCAAAAATAGCTGGGCCACGCTATTTAAACAGTGTAAGCTGCACTTCATACAGGAACGTTTATTCAACAGTCAAGTAACTCAGTGCATATTTCATCATGTAGACTTTCCAAGAGCAATACATTTCATCCTTCTGAACATGGATTTTAAAGACAGCGCAAGCATTACCTGCATTGTTCTCAGCTGCTGTGTGCAGGAAGAGGATGTAATCAGGAGGGAGTCCTGCACTCTGCAGTGGGATGACCTGACAGTGGACACCAGACCAGAAGAGAGGTTTGTAATTTCTTTTATTACGGTTATGCCTGATACACACCATGCAATTTCCTGTCAGATAGACAGTCGAATAGATAATTTCCGACATTTCCGACTTGATTTCCAATTATTTTTCTGATCAATTTTCTGATCACTTCTAAACAAAATCGATCAGAAGAACTATCGGAAATCGAATCGGACCTGTTGGAAATTGCCTATTCGACCGTCTATCTGATGGGAAATTGCATGGCCTAGAGAAAAACTGCTATAAATAGAAGATACTACTGTAAATGGCCCATATCTTGCACTACACTTGAATAGTAAAAAAGTATAATAAATTTATTAATCCATCAATAAACACCACTAGCTAGCATATTAAAAACACTTAAAATGTTCCGCTCCATAATAATTGCCCCCCCCCCCCACCCCATTATTAACCTCTCCCTGATGCCTAATTTCAGCCTTCTAATTCTAAAAACAGTGTTTCAGCTATACTGTAGCCAGGGGCGTAGCAATAGGGGGTGCAGAGGTAGCGACCGCATCGGGGCCCTTGGGCCAGAGGGGCCCCGAAGGGCTCAATCTCAACTACAGTATTAGCTCTCAATTGGTCCTGTGCTCATAGTAATCACTTCTACAGATACTTTGAATAGTGGTAAACATTGACAAACTGTTCCCCATCCCCTTCTTGCACCTCTGACACTGTAGTTGACAGTGGCAGGTTTTGGTGCGCCGTATCAATTGTTATGTATAGAGTGCATGGGGGGCCCCATTGTAAAACTTGCATCGGGGCCCACAGCTCCTTAGCTACGCCACTGACTGTAGCTGAATCAGTCACCAAATAAACCGTGAAAGCTGCAGTGGTCTGAATGGAAAAAAAGGGTCTGGTCCTTAAAGCAGTAGGATCAGCCATACTATGCCAGGGGGAAAAAACACATATATAAGTAGATAAATACTTGATCTACTTACATAACACATGTATTATACTGTACACGTTTTGATTTCAGTGAATGTTATATAGTAAATGACGAGAATTCTGTTAGTGGTGGGGGCCATGTCTTTTGCCCACAGTTAAGGCTAACTCGTGATGTCATTTCTGCCCTTTACTTTTTTCTTGTCTCCTCCAATCGCTGAGTCGCCTCAGCCTTGCTTGTAAACACAAGTGAGTAGGGGATTAGGTTTCAGATAAGAAGCTGGCAGGGAAATAAAGGGAAGAGGAGGAATAGATTATAGATAAAGAACCCCCCGCATGCAATTCTTTGGCACGACTACTAAAGGGCCAGTGTTCCTTAAGTATGTGATAACTCCAAATCATAACAGCAGAAAAAGTTTTCAAAGTTTTGAATGCAGGATTAGCATCTTTATCACTTAATACACTCAGACCAGTTGCTGTTGAAATTAGATTTTTATGGTGACGATACCGCTTTAATGGGGGTAAAGCCTGCGGTCCTCAAGTGGTTAAAATGCTGCTGCCTATATCCTATCCTTTGCATGGTGTGCCAAATTCCCCTGTGCCAGAAAAGAAACTATGCTTTTTAAAGAGCATAAAATTTGTAAGCAGCTCTGAAGCACACAGTACATCTCTGGTGTTGGTTTTAGGTGACAGAGTAAACACCTACAGATAAGCATGCTTGGCTTTTTTGCCATGCAGCATGTTGACGGGAAGTACAAGCCTGAGGTGCCTTACTCTGAAACATAATACAGTCATCTGAAAGTTTTCCAGCTTCTGAAATTGCTAAAGAGAAAGGAGATGACATTGAGAGATGCTTGTACAGACAGTAGATGTCACCTGAAACCCTTGATTTATCGTTTTCAGTGACAAAATTCTACTATGTGTATATAGCTTTAGAGAGTCTGTTAGACTGGACAAGTGATTGGTGCACCTCCCCCTTGGTTACCATCAGTGGATGACCTCCCCCCATGGTTATTATAAGTGGATGACATCCCCCTTGTTACATCAGTGGATGACATCACATCCTCTTCCCGATTAACCCTATGTGAATAATTAAATAGAATGCACCAATGACCTAGGTGCTATCCACATAGTATTCACATGCTTGTATTACAACAATATCTATAGCATACTAATTATACAAAAGAAGTTAATTTAACAACTATATCATAGCTATGTGAAGACTAACCATACAGACGTCCCTATTGTTCTTAACTTTTGTTCCGGCAATAAGAGTAGAAATTACTTCAGAAAACATTTTAACCCAGGTTTTCATTTAAACCTTCTTGATGTATACCCAATGGCGGTTCCTACCATTGGGCGCAGGGGGCGCCCCGGGTGACTGACAGCCAGGGGGGTGTCGCCGCGTCCCCCCATTGCAGAGAAGGAGGGGAAGAGCAGCGCTAGAAGGAGGGGTGACAGGGATAGCGGCGGGGAGGGGGGACCTATCCCCCCCTCCCTCACCTGGGTCCCCTACTTCTGCCTCTCTTCCCCTCCAAAATGACAGCTGGGGCAGCAGGCAGCAAACAGGCATGGCGGGCAGGCGGAGAATACTCACATGACTTCCACGTATCAGCCGCTGGAACGCTGCGTTGCCGTCACGTGCCTCTTCTGTGCCTCGGCATTGGAGGCGCAGAAGAGGCACGTGACGGCGATGCACCGTTCCAGCGGCTGATACGCGGAAGTCAAGTGAGTATTCTCCGCCCGCCCGTTTGCTACCCGCTGTCATTTTGGAGGGGAAGAGAGGCAGGAGGGGACCCAAGTGAGGGAGGGGGGAGATATGTCCCCCCTTCCTGCCGCTATCCCTGTCACCCCTCCTTCTAGCTATACTGGGGGGGGAGGGGCACTGTACTACCTACAATGGGGGCCCATACTACCTACACTGGGGGGGGGGGGGGCACTATACTAGCTACAATGGGGGCCACTATACTACCTACACTGGGGGGCGGGGGCACTATACTAGCTACAATGGGGGCCACTATACTAGCTACACTGACGTGGGGGCACTATACTAGCTACACTGGGGACCACTACACTAGCTACACTGGGAGCCACTATACTACCTACACTGGGGGCAGCTATACAGGGGGCACTATACTAGCTACACTAGGGGGCACTATACTAGCTACACTGGGGGCCACTTTACTAGCTACCTTGGGGCCACTATACTAGCTACACTGGGGGGGGGGGCACTTTACTAGCTACAATGGGGGCCACTATACTAGCTATACTGGGGTAACTATACTAGCTCCACTGTGGGCAGCTATACTACTTACACTGGGGGGCCACTATACTACCTATCTTGGGGGTAGCTATACTGGGGGCCACTATACTAGCTACACTGGGGGCAGCAGCTATGCTGCCTATCCTGGGGCAACTATACTAGCTATACTGGGGCAGCTATACTGGGGCAACTAGCTACCTATACTGGGGGACACTGTGCTAGCTACCTATGCCGGGGGCAACTTTATTACATATACTGGGGCAACTATATTACCTATAAAGGTGGCACCTATACCTGGCATTACCTGCCGTGGAGCGCTTAGTATGCCACACTCGCTTCTTTACTTTTTTTTTTGAGAGGGGGGGTTGTCTTATAATACCCAGCACCAGGTGTCAAATGCCCTAGGTACGCCACTGTGCATACCATACAGTCAATCAATCCACCTAGCCTCAAGCCGGAGTAGTCTAGCTCTATCATCACCTTTGGGAAGTGGGGCTACCCGATAAAGTACACATCATCTTAGTTGAGCAACCACGTGGCCATGGTGCACGAAATGGTGAAAATGGAAATTTTGTTTATGTTCTTGAATTCCCTTTTTCACCTCTCTGGCCAATGTGTACTTTGCCATCCAGACACTTTCTGTATACTACATGGGCATTACAAGGCATGTAAAGTGGTGTTTTATCCATACTTTCTTCCCAATTTGGGTCTGTAGCATGAAATCACCTTTAAAGGGACTCCGAGCACAAAAAAAAAAAGAAAGTTGTACTCACCATGGGCTTTCTCCAGCCCAGTGCTGGTCGGGAGGTCCCACGCCGGCGTCCTGGCTCCTCTCCTTCTCCCCGCTCCGGAATGGCTGGCAGGCCGCAGCCCGGGCGACACTCTCCCGAGTGTCGGGCTTCTTCTTCCGCATATGACGCGGATTACGTCACACGCCGGCCGCCTCGCGTCATCATGGCGGCCGGCGTGAAAGTACTGCGCATGCGCGCTTTGTTCGCGCATGCGCAGTACTTTCACGCCGGCCGCCATGATGACGCGAGGCGGCCGGCGTGTGACGTAATCCGCGTCATATGCGGAAGAAGAAGCCCGACACTCGGGAGAGTGTCGCCCGGGCTGCGGCCTGCCAGCCATTCCGGAGCGGGGAGAAGGAGAGGAGCCAGGACGCCGGCGTGGGACCTCCCGACCAGCACTGGGCTGGAGAAAGCCCATGGTGAGTACAACTTTCTTTTTTTTTGTGTGCTCGGAGTCCCTTTAATTATTGCATTGCAACAATTGCAGTTTAGGCATGCAAAGGTACCACTTTTGACTGGCTGACTTACCCACATCTTTCAGACATCCGTTCTGCAGTAAATTTTATAGCGGGGTGTATTTCACTTACATCCTTTACCATATCCCTGTTCACTTCCCCTCCACAGAATGAAAACATTGTCTACAAACCTCAGACACAGTAAAAATCTGGCCACTATATCTGGTTCTGTGTAACAACCTCTCTCTCCAGATCTGTTACAATTATAGATTACTATGTGATTAGGTCAGATGTTTACCTTTTCAGGTACTCTCTTGGGGTAGACATTTAATTGGAATCCCCATGTTGAATTAGTCATAGGGTTAATTGGAAAGAGGATGTGATTTTTCGACACTGATTTTTGTATTTAAAGGGAACCAGAGATAAACGTTTCACACAAAATAAACATATCAGTCGATAGCTTGTAAAGAATAAATGCTCTACCTGATAATTTTGCCGCTCTGGCGTGCCTTTTTTAGTATTTTTTTTTATTCCATTATTGCTCCAGGAAAAATCAAATATGGCCGCCGGCTCATATCCCTTCTGCTTCCGGGTTATGAGTTGTTCTGGATGTGCTGTCTAGGCTATATGAGACTAGGCTGCTATCTAGGCTATATGAGAAAGGCTGCTGCAGCCTTTCATCTGTGTGCTTTCATTTTGGTATGATGTGCAGCTGCCTGTAGGAAGTTTCTCTCATAGGAATGAAACTTCAGTCATCATAATTATTTATGCTGACAGAGTGCACACAGATCATATTGCAGCCACACTTGTCTGTTTCAGAGCTTCTCTCTCAGCAGGAGCAGCCCCTCCCATGTCATCACATCTCTCAGTATGCAAAGCAGGAAATCTGAGCCACGAGGTGGCAGGCTTGGGCTTGAAAAGACTCCACAGAAGAGTGACTCAGCTATAATGTTTCCAGGTCAAACCTAGACTGAGCCAGTCGGGGATTTTTCTCACAGCTGCTAATAGACTAATTAAGCAGATAAGAATGAAACTAAAAGCAGGGTAGGTGTTTACTGGCATGTTCCCACTGATAAATGTAATAAAATACATGAGGGTGCTTCGTCTCTGGTTCTCTTTAAGGCTTGGTTACCAGGGGGGAGGTCGATCACTTGTCCAATCTAGCAGACTCTCTAAAGCTATATGTACACAGTAGGTTTGTCACTGAAAACTATATTCAACTAGACTTCATCATAAATCTTGTAATATTAATTGTGACACTGCTGCCATAAATGTGTACACACATCCAATGGACAAATACTTGGCCAATTTTACCACTTCCATGTAGTATGTAGGCCAACAATTTTGAATACTACGGATCGATTGTACAAGTAAGCTAACATTCAACATGAAAGTGGGAAAACTAACCAATCAAAATTGGATGTGGACACACCCTTACTTTGTAACACTTGCTATAGTACAAAAACTATGCTATCCAATGCATGCCCTCACACCTGCATTTCCATGGCTGCTCAGCTTACATAACAAGGGTCTTTAACAATTAAAACAAAAACAGGGAGCGCTCCATGGTGCATTAACATAAAAACAGCGCGGTCCTGATGTGATCCGTAGCTCGTCATTACACGTTTCGGCGCTCTGCGCCTTGATCTGACGAAGGCGCAGAGCGCCGAAACGGTAATGACGCAGCAAGCACGTTCGGATTAAGCCACGCCCACCCCCGAGAGACGAGCTACGGATCACATCAGGACCGCGCTGCTGGCCAAAGCGTGAGCGCCATAGCTGCCGGGGATTTAAGCGGAAGGGCTTACCTCTGATAGACGAATTTTACATTAGCACATTGTAAGTATAACTTTTAATGCGAAATAAACACGTTTTTTTGTTAATGCACCATGGAGCGCTCCCTGTTTTTGTTTTAAAGTTGCACATACCCCAGAGCTGTTTGGAGCTGAGCCAGGCATTGTGAACATAAAGACTGCAGAGGTTGTTTTGAACGGCTGTTTGAGACCAGGATTGAAGTGCAGGGGTCGTTTGGATTTCTTGGATCTTTAACAATTAATGTTCAATAGACAAAATAATCTAAAAGCAGTCTTGGGGCTCTTCGGCAGTAGCCCTAAGCCAGGCTCATGGTGTAAAAATGAAGGCTGGAGCAGTAATCCTAAGCCTAGCTCGGGGTAGTCACTGGGAGGTATGGGGACACAGCGCAGCGGCGGTAAGAACTCAATGCACTTGGGATGCAGGCGCTTGCAGCCTGTCTTCTTCCAGTGGGACTTGGAGGCTGTCGATCCCTCTGTGAGGACAGACGGAGATCTCACTATAGGTGTAGAGCGCCACCTGAAGGACAGGAGGGAGAATTGCAGCAGCAGATCGTGAGGAAGTGAGTAATGTGCAGACTCTGCATTATAATTGTTTTCCCTGCCTTTAGGATTTAAAAGCACATGAAAAAATCGTACCACTTTTAGACCCTAAGATCAGGAAAGAATCATACCACTAGGTTAAGGGGGACCCGAGGTGAGAGGGATTTAGAGGCTGCCATTTTTATTTAATTGTAAACAATGCATGTTGCATGGCAGTCCTGTTGATCTTCTGGCTTAAGCAGTGTCTGAGTCAAAACCCTGGAACAAGCATATGGCTAATCCAGTAAAACCTGAGTCAGAGTACCTGATATGCTACATGCTTGTTCAAGGTCTATGGCCAAAAGTATTAGAGACACAGGATCAGCAGGACTGCCAGGCAACTGGTATTACTTAAAGGGATACTGTAGGGGGGTCGGGGGAAAATGAGCTGAACTTACCTGGGGCTTCTAATGGTCCCCCGCAGACATCCTGTGCCCACGCAGCAGCTCACCGATGCTCCGGCCCCGCCTCCGGTTCACTTCTGGATTTTCTGACTTTAAAGTCAGAAAACCACTGCGCCTGCGTTGCTGTGTCCTCGATCCCGCTGATGTCATCAAGAGCGCACAGCGCAGGCCCAGTATGGTCTGTGTCTGCGCAGTACACTCCTGGTGACATCAGCGGGAGCGAGGACACGGCAACGCAGGCGCAGTGGTTTTCTGACTTTAAAGTCAGAAATTCCAGAAGTGAACCGGAGGCGGGGCAGAAGCATTGGGGAGTGGCTGCGCCAACACAGGATGTCTGCGGGGGACCATTAGAAGCCCCGGGTAAGTTCAGCTCATTTTCCCCCGACCCCCTTACAGTATCCCTTTAAAAGAAAATAAATATGGCAGTCTCCATATCCCCCTCACCTCGGGTTCCCTTTAGGAGTGTACACTTGCTAGTATAAACTCAGAAGACAGCTCTGACTGGCCACCTCTGCCGAGAATCTAGTGTGTGTACAGCCTACCGCCCCCCCGAAACAGAATGCATTTTTAGCATACAGGCTAGCGACACGTCTGCACAGCCCTTTGTCCTGAATTATTGCATGAGGGAAAACAAGGCTGATCCTTGTGGGTGTATATACAGGGGCGGTTTTAGGTACAATAGGTCAGTGGGCAACAATGAACCTGGCCAATACCCTTCCCCCCCCTTCATATAGCACTATTAGGTGGCCACTGCCTCCCCCTTATAGCAGTATTAAATGCACTTTTTTATCCTTAAAGAGAACTGAAAATAAAAAGTCAAAATAAACATACACAGGTCATACTTGCCTCCCATGTAGTCTGCTCATCAATCTCTTTCTCTTCGCCTGCGCCCTGTTTGTCCACTGTGATCAATGGAATTCTATGTCCTCCATTTTGAAAATGGCTGTTACCCCATAACAGCTTCCTGGTCAGAACACTGTTAAACTGCTATATCGCTCACTTGAGCCATAGGGAAACATGGACATTACCTTGCACATTCAGTTGTAACTGACAGCAACTGGTATATTTCAGTTCTGACAAAATCTTGTCAGAACTGGAAGGGATCACTGTAAGAAGAAAATGGTGAGCTTCTGAGAGGAACTGATGGCGAGGTAAGTATGTAATATTCATTTGCAGCTATGTCATGTGTTTATTTTAAAGAGACACTGAAGCGAGACTAAATCTCGCTTCAGGTCTTATATATAGCAGGGGCTCGTGTGCCCCTGCTAAAACGCCGCTATCCCGCGGCGTAACGGGGGTCCCTTCACCCCCAACCCACCCCCCCGCAAAAGATGGTCGGAAAATGGTCGCTGGCTGTCGCTCTTCCTGGAGGCAGGGCTAACGGCTGCAGCCCTGCCTCCCAGCGCGTCTATCAGACGCGCATCGCCGCCTCTCCCCCGCCCCTCTCAGTGAAGGAAGACTGAGAGGGGCGGGGGAGAGGCGGAGATACGCGTCTGACAGACGCGCATGGGGCAGGGCTGCGGCGGTTAGCCCTGCCCCAACCAGGAAGTGCTCCCCCGCTGCACGGAGGGGGTTTGGGGGGACAGGGACCCCCGTTAAGCCGCGCTATAGCGGCGTTTTAGCAGGGGCACATGTGCCCCTGCTATATATGAGGTCTGAGATCTATTCTCGCTTCAGACTCTCTTTAAACTAGTAGACCCAAGTCCGTTTAAAAACGGGCTCTAGGTCTTTTTTTTTTCCGCCACCGCCAGTGGCATAATCGCACCCGCCGCGCGCACCCGCCCACCTCGCTCCCTGGTCTCGTCCAGCTGTCTATGTCCGTTACTGCACAAATGGCAAATAACAGGGACACAAGGGGTTTTATAGTATAGGATAATTTTACTCAATTCAAGTTCCCTTTAACCCCACAGATACCAGCAATAGATAGATGTGCTTTTAGAAGTACGCCTGAACAAGACGTTGTGATAGGCTAGTTCCCATGTGCTTAGTGTAGCAATGGGATTTGCCAAAAGAGCTTCCTGTGCTCTCAATAGAGATGTCACTACTGCCTGTCTGTTCTAAGCAGATGAATAATCCATCAGGAACAGAAGGCGTGTGAGTCCACTGGCATGCTACTCTAGTGGAAAAGCAATATACTGACCTCATGCTGTTTTCAAAACCTTTTAAAACTCTTCAAAGTCATTAGCTAGTGTGAAAGTACACACAGTGCCCAAACACTACAGGCTTTTACTTCATGTCCCATTGTTTCCCTAGTCATGTGAATGCATCTAGCAGTGAACTTTGTTTTTATCTGTGCCCTTGCATAGCTGATATAACAGACGTAAAAACTGATCTTATGGTATTGGGTCAGGAGCTGACCCCTTGCTCTGCAGCACAAATGTCAGTTGCTGTAGGCTGTATTTTCCTCAGTGTTCAGCCTATGCCCTGCCCCAGAGCCATATGTACACCATGATAATCAAAGCCAATCAGCAGCCCAGCTCACAGAGCCAGCCATGAACTGCTTCAAGCCAGGTAACCGTGAAACTGGAAATGCTTCATTTCTCACAAGAAGAAAATAATCTGGAAATAGACCTCATAGTTTTCATATGGATAATTCCCATCAGTGCCTGAAGATGGGGGTTGCATGTAAAACACAGGGGAACTCATCAACTATATCAACCACATTTCTTCTTCAGGCCAATATACAAAAATGTTCACATGAAAATATCCAGTAAATAACATTTGTATTGCCTATCTGCATAGAATGTAGATGCAAACTTTTCAGAGAAATGAAGGCAGTCAATATGTAATTTAAAGGGAAGGTTCAGGGACTGTTTAAAAAAAATAAAAATCCGCATCCACTTACCTGGGGCTTCCTCCAGCCTGTGGCAGGCAGGAGGTGCCCTCGGCGCCGCTCCGCAGGCTGCCGGTGGTCTCCGGTGGCCGACCCGACCTGGCCAGGCCGGCGGCCAGGTCGGGCTCCTTCCGCGTTCCAAAATGCACCTCACGGCGGCGCGCTGACGTCATCGGACGTCCTCCCGGCTTTACTGCGCAGGCTCAGTAGTTCTGAGCCTGCGCAGTAAAGCCCGGAGGACGTCCGATGACGTCAGCGCGCCGCCGTGAGGCGCATTTTGGAACGCGGAAAGAGCCCGACCTGGCCGCCGGCCTGGCCGGGTCGGCCACCGGCAGCCTGCGGAGCAGCGCCGAGGGCACCTCCTGCCTGCCACGGGCTGGAGGAAGCCCCAGGTAAGTGGATGCAGATTTTTTTTTTTTTTTAACAGTCCCTGAACCTTCCCTTTAAAGCAAATATTTGAGTATTGGATAGTGCAGAAAAAGATTAGAATCTCTTTTGGGGGAACATGTTTTGGCGCCGGAATAGTTTGGCGCAGGGCATGCTGAATGACGGTTTTCCCTGCAGCTGCAAAACTTCCCGGCAGCGTTAAATACTATTCCCTCTCTGAGTTGTAGCAACTTGGAGGGAGATGTAATTCGGGGTCCAGCAATTATGCAAGGCGTGTAGCTTAGCATTGCTGCTATGACAGCGCAGAAACGAACTGCTTTGCTTCTGGGGATGTACTGCTCCATGTATTCTCACTGGTGGTGAGATGAGAAATTCCCTCATATCCTGATCCTACTACATGCCTGTGAACCCAGAGAACTTAGATATGCACCTTGGCGGTCCTGGGAAGAAAATAAGTGACAGCAATGGAAACTTGATAATGACTCCAACTCTTACCACTTTACAGAAAATTTTACTTATTGCTCCCTCTGTTCTTCATAAAAGACACCTGCCATGGCAATAGTAGTAAAAATGTTTCTGTACCGTGTTAGCCAAACAAATTAGGTAAGTAGAAAAAAAAACAAAGTCTTGTAAAAGTAATACCTTTTAATGGCTAACTGATAAAGTTATATTATGCAAGCTTTATGGGATCTAGTCTCCTTCTTCAGGCAAATTTCCAGATGTTAGCTGAAGCAAAACACTGATGCAGGTGATGCACCGTGTATGCCCAGCATAATATTCTTTTTAAATGTGAGTTTGTGGGTAGATGGGTATTTTTATATTGAACACAGTGTATGCTATTCATTTATCCATAGTTGTGAATTAAAAAGGTACGGTTAGTTATTACATGCCGCATGTTGTGTTTAGTTATTGTCCACTGGTAGTACCATTTTTTGCTTGAAGGGCAAATGTAGTGAGATGTATGTGGAGGCTGCCATATTTGTTTCATTTTAAGCAATACCATTCTGCTGATCCTCTGCCTCTATTACTTTTTTCCGTAAACCCTGAACAAGCAGCAACAGATCAGCTGTTTCTGACATTATTGTCAGATCTGACAAGATTAGCAGCATGCTTGTGTCAGGAACCGGCCCACGGCACGCCTGCGTATACGGTTCCCGACTGCAGGTTTGACCAGATCAAGCAGGGGACAGCCTTATTCAAGCCACAAACAAGGCTGTGACCCCTAAAAAGCTTCTTACTGCCACCACTAGCGGTTGCTAGACACGTCAACTCAGCTGTCGAGTGCTCAACACGCAATCTGCGTTTTCGTATTCGGATCAGCTTTGCGCTTAGGCCGAATACGGGAACGCCACGCTCTCACACACGCAGTACAGTTGTACAGTAACACAGCACAATCAGGCACTGACTTGTAATGCAAGTTACACTGTCGTGCAGCAAAACCACTAACAGTCGTTCCGAACGATACTGTTAGCCACTCCCACTCTGCTGTCGAGCGCAGAAGTGCCCCATACACACAATGCAATTACAATTTTATATGGTAGTGTTGCTCAAGCATACAATTAGGCATGGACTTATACACAGCTACACTGCAGTCTCCTCTAGGCTATGAGTGTTAGTTTAGTACAGCAGAAGTCAAGCTCATTAAATAATAATTTAATATTCCAGGAAAAAAAGTGGAACAATGCAGAACAGAATATATACAAAAGATTACAAAAAACTAAATAAAAAGTTACAAAATTAAGAGTTTACAAAGATACACACAAGCGATAACAGGGATCCAGATAGAAGAACCTTGGACTTTTGTGGACGGACACAGTTCTGGTTAGACCAGGAGCCCACTAGCTTGGGCCGGGAGTCCAGCTGCAGCTACCGTCAGGAGGGGACTGATTTTAGGTATCTGTCCCCTGCTTTTTATAATGGAATATTTGCCTTGAGGCTGTAAGCCTGTTTGGACGGGGGGGGGGGGGGAACTAGATTTAATTACATCCTCAGCCAAAATCTGATTCACAGACATCTAACATCCACATGTGAAAAGTGTATTATAGCACACACACAACAAAAGACTTCCTTAACATCCAATTTCCCCAGGTTAAAGTGTATTTTAGCACATACATGACAGGGTCAATTTACATGATATAATGAACTCCAGGCAGCTGCCAGCCTTCAAAGCCAGACTGGCTAGCAGACAATCCCATATGATACAGTAGTACACCGCAGACATAAAAATGGGAAAATGAAAATATATTACTGTATTCCTTACATCATCAGCCTCATAACTAGCTGCTATATTCCTGACACGCCCCCACTTCCAGATGGCGCTGGCAGCTGATTCTAACGAATCATCCTGCCAAAGCCTACATTGACGGCCTGGCCGGGTGGGGTAACCCTTTAGCATCCTCAGGAGGGTTCCCCACCTGTCCGTTAGCTCCAAGCTACACGACTGGAAAGCTAGGTCAGGTTGCTGCAATGTGTCGTTGCCCTTGGCAACCTGACGTAACCAACCAGGGGAATGCGGGTCAGTGACGACCGTGAATTCGCGACTATAGAGACAGTGCTGCAGCTGGGGGCGGGTTCCGACCATCACTACCCGCACTTTCTCTATGGTGGCAGGAGATATCTTTCGGTCCCTTTGGGGAACGATTATCTGCTGGTCTGCCTCCTCCACTTCGGACAGCTCAGAGGGAATAACTTCCCAGAACCCTCTCAGCCCGCCCCTCCCAGCTGGTGACCTGCTGGCTAGCCCCCTGAGCTCTTCCAGGCTGCTGTCAAATCGAACAGCCCCAGAGAGCTCAGTGCTGCCTGTCACACATTCCAGGAAGGCTGCAGACGGAGAGGCTCCTGGGCCCTCAGGGCCAGGTTCCGAAGTGGATGTTGCTGACCCAGCAACATTTGTCACTTCAGTGGACAGTCCCTCTGCTGTAGAC
Organism: Hyperolius riggenbachi; assembly: GCF_040937935.1. NCBI lineage: Eukaryota > Metazoa > Chordata > Amphibia > Anura > Hyperoliidae > Hyperolius > Hyperolius riggenbachi. The sequence goes on along the minus strand of NC_090650.1, from coordinate 206,030,391 downwards.
TCGCTAGCGCTGCGGGTTACCACGGCAGCTGAGGGAGCACCCACATTACACACATCATAAATCACGTCACATTTGGTCTTAAAAACATCTGAAGGGGAAAGATCTGGCCTAGTTCCGTCTGCCCCTTCAGTGGACAGTCCATCTGCTGCAGCCCAGCGAGCACTGCTGGTTACTCCTGCAGCGGACGGAGTGTCCACATGACACACAGTATTATGTAGCACAACACATATGACATCAGCATTATCCGTCTTACACATATTGACATTTAGAACCTCACATTCCACATCAACATTATCTGCCACATTCATGGTAACCACGTGTCCCCCTCCAGGCCTGGGCACTGGAGACTCACTAGGGCTGGCTCCTAGTACACAGTCCGTAGCCCCTGGGGCCTCACCAGCACTCCCCACTTGCACAGCATTATCAGACAGTACCTTGCAAGAGTCCTGAACTTCTGCTGGGGATGCAGGCTCCACGGGGTTTGGAGTAGGCTCATATCGGGCCACTAACCGTCCCAGGTCAGTACCCAACAAAACGTTCGTGGGGATGGCATCCGTTACCCCCACTTCTTTCATTCCGCGGCCGGCCCCCCAATCCAGGTGGACCAAGGCGGTGGGTATGGCGGGGGTGACACCCCCAACTCCTTTGACAGCCATAGTCTTGCCAGGAATGTACTCCTCGGGGTTCACAAGCTGGGTGTGCACTAGAGTCACCTCTGCTCCAGTGTCTCTTAGACCGGTGGTAACCGTATCCCCAACCGTGACAGGTTGCAGATTCTCTGCATAGCTACCTGCATTCCTGGTGGCACACAATGCATTCCAGGCCCCGCCAGAGTTTGGGGCTTCCTTCTTTTCTGGGCAAGTAGCACTGATGTGACCCGGTTTGTTACAGGCAAAACATTTCCGAGTGTCAACGGTGGCTGTTCTACCTCCAGGAGGCTGTGGTGCTTGGCTTCGCTGGGTGCTCAGAGGAGAAGGTCTAGCAGTGTTTTCTCCCTTCCAGCTGGGCGCCGTAGTCCTCCGAAAATCAGATGCTCGATTGGACGTGTAGGCATCAGCAACTTTCGCGGCCTCATCCACGGTCTTCGGCTCTCGGTCCCGTACAAACTGCCGGACCTCAACAGGACAAGTGTGGAGGAACTGGTCTTTTATTATCAGTTCCTGCAGGGCATCAAAGGTTTCAACAGCCAGTCCTTTTACCCACTGCTGGAAGGCAGTGCGCAGGTTGCACGCATGATCCAGGTAACTGTCATTAGGACCTCGCTGCACTGTCCTGAAACGTTTTCGATACACCTCTGGCGTGAGGTGGTATCGCGCAATGATGGCTTTCTTAATTGCCTCAAAGTCTGTTTCTTCCTCCTGGGGAAGACTCACAAACGCCTCCAGGGCCTTGCCTCTAAGCCCTGGTGTGAGGTATCTTTCCCACTGCTCACGGGGCACCCCATACTGCCGACAAGTCCTTTCAAACCCCTGTAGGAAAGTGTCTATGTCAGAGTCCTTGTCCATAGCGGGGAACTTATCCAGGGGGATTCTGTGAACTCGCTCACCTTCGTGTTCTGCGGGTCCAGCAGACCGGTTCTGCTGCTGAAGTTCAGCCAGCTCCAGCTGGTGTTGCTGTTTAGCTCTTCCCTCCCCTGCCCGGAGTCTGTCCCTCTCGGCCTGGAGTCGCTGTGCCGCTTGTTCCCTCTCGGCCTGGAGTCGCTGTGCCGCTTGTTCCTTCTCTGCCTGTCGGTGCAGTAGGATCAGCTTTAGGCGCAGTTCAGGATCAGCCGAGTTTAGTAGCTGTAGATCAGCTTCCAGAGATGTCACCTCCGTGTTCGGTGGATCATCCAGGACATCGTCTCCACTCGCATTCTGTGGCGGGAGTGATTCCTCCTCTGGCGTGTCGTGAGCTGCATCCGCTGGCGTTGGAGCACGGGCTTGCTCTGCCTCATACTCCTCGAGGGCACGAACCAACTGCTTCTTAGTCTGGCCGTTCGCCGTCTCGATGCCTCTGTGCTCACACAGGTTGAGTAGCATCTCTTTGTTTTGCCTTGCATAGCTGGATGCTTTCTGAGCCATCGTGTTGCAAAATAAAAAGAAAAAAGGAGGAAGGGAAAGCAAAATACCAAGTGTGTATCCTTGAACAAAAAAAAAGTATATAGATTCTGCACCGAGTAGACTTCTGTAGGATAGTCGCTTCTAGCAAGCTTCCAGCCTTTAGTACTCAGAATAGCGAGCTAAACTGCGTACTAATGTACTAAACGTTCCCACCAATTATGTCAGGAACCGGCCTGCGGCACTCCTGCGTATACGGTTCCCGACTGCGGGTTTGACCAGATCAAGCGGGGGACAGCCTTATTCAAGCCACAAACAAGGCTGTGACCCCTAAAAAGCTTCTTACTGCCACCACTAGCGGTTGCTAGACACGTCAACTCAGCTGTCGAGTGTTCAACACGCAATCTGCGTTTTCGTATTCGGGTCAGCTTTGCGCTTAGGCAGAATATGGGAACGCCACGCACCCACACACGTAGTACAGTTGTACAGTAACACAGCATAATCAGGCACTGACTTGTAATGCAAGTTACACAAAACCACTAACAGTCGTTCCGAACGATACTGTTAGCCACTCCCACTCTGCTGTCGAGCGCAGAAGTGCCCCATACACACAATGCAATTACAATTTCATATGGTAGTGTTGCTCAAGCATACAATTAGGCATGGACTTATACACAGCTACACTGCAGTCTCCTCTAGGCTATGAGTGTTAGTTTAGTACAGCAGAAGTCAAGCTTATTAAATAATAATTTAATATTCTAGGAAAAAAGTGGAACAATGCAGAACAGAATATATACAAAAGATTACAAAAAACAAAATAAAAAGTTACAAAAATTAAGAGTTTACAAAGATACACACAAGCAATTTGCTTACCAAAATAACAGGGATCCAGATAGAAGAACCTTGGACTTTTGTGGACGGACACAGTTCTGGTTAGACCAGGAGCCCAATAGCTTGGGCCGGGAGTCCAGCTGCAGCTACCGTCAGGAGGGGACTGATTTTAGGTATCTGTCCCCTGCTTTTTATAATGGAATATTTGCCTTGAGGCTGTAAGCCTGTTTGAATGGGGGGAACTAGATTTAATTACATCCTCAGCCATAATCTGATTCCCAGAGATCTAACATCCACATGTGAAAAGTGTATTATAGCACACACACAACAAAAGACTTCCTTAACATCCAATTTCCCCAGGTTAAAGTGTATTTTAGTACATACATGAAAAGACTTCTAGTCCAAGTTACAGGTGACAAACACTTGGTTGACAGTATTGGCCTGAATAGCCATCTCCTAATTAGAGGCTAGGTTGACAGTCCCTAATTGAAGAGATTTCCCATCTCCCAGTTAGGAGCAGACAATGGCCATTGAATGCAAGGTCAATTTACATGATATAACGAACTCCAGACAGCTGCCAGCCTTCAAAGCCAGACTGGCTAGCAGACAATCCCATATGATACAGTAGTACACCACAGACATAAAAATGGGAAAATGAAAATATATTACTGTATTCCTTACATCATCAGCCTCATAACTAGTTGCTATATTCCTGACAGCTTGTTTTTGGTGTGATTCAGACATTACCGCAGCCAAATAGATCAGGAGGGCTGCCAGGCAACTGGTATTGTTTAAAAGAAAAGAAATATGGCAGCCTCCGTATGCTTGTCACTTCAGTTGTCCTTTAATATACCCTCTACATACATACCATATGATGTCTGAACATGTTAAAAGCGGTTTGGCTGTTTTTATGTAACTGTGTATATCAGAAGCTATATACCATGACCACTTAAAGGACTTGCGATGTGACGAAAATTTAACAGATTTTACTCACTTGGGGCCAGGGGCGTAACTAGAAATCACTGGGCCCCCTTCCCCTCGCACACATGGGGCCTGATTCACAAAGCGGTGCAAACTTTTTCGCGATTCGAGCGAATTGCGGCAAATTGCGCGCGCAAAAGTCCGCGATCGCGCGAATCGTGGCAAATTGCGCGCGCAAAAGTCCGCGAAAAAGTTTGCACCGCTTTGTGAATCAGGCCCCTGGTGTACAGAAAACGCATACAGAAAACTGACAGACAAGAGTGCTCCCAGCCTCAGCTTATTACACTCACGCTGTCGTCCTCTGATGGCACAGAACAGGCTCTGCAGACTCCTCCAGCATCACTACAGTACACAGCACTTGGGGAGGAGTAGAGAGGTTGGGGCATTGTGCTGTACACAGGACCCTGCTGCACACTGAATAGGTATTGTCTGCAAATCTTTGTCTTCAAAACTTTTTACGATACCTTATCAGTGGTTGAGCAGTGGCAGTCATTAGGGCTCTTTCACATTAGGGCAGATTTTCTGCGTTTCAACGCAACGGGTAAAGTTTGCGTTACCCAAGGTAGAATGAAAGTCCATAGACTTTCATTTTAGCTTTCACATTGCGTTACACTGCACCCAAACGCAGTTTTTCGGCCGACGTTAGCTTTATGCGTTACAATGTTAGTCAATGTAAAACGCACACTATGCGCGTTTTTAAACCGTTAACGCAGGCAATCAGTCCCAGAATGCAACAGAGGAACAATGTAGAAAGTTAAAAACTAAAAAGAAAAAAAAATTACCTGCGTTTCCCTATGTGCTGTAACCCATTAAAACGCATACAACAAAACGTATGCTTTGAGCGTTCTCCAACGCAAGCTCTGATGTGAAAGAGCCCTAAGAAAAATTGTGCAGACAACAGAAAGCTTTTTTCCCCCTGTACTTTTAGTTGTCAGTCTCTTAGGACATGGTAAAGAAAATTATTCCCACATGGGGCCCCCTGCAGCTTCATCCCTAGCAGGGTCTATTGTTACGCCCCTAAAGCTTCTTCTAGCTCATAGCAACAGTCTCGAGCCCTCGCCACAGCCCTCCACGTTGTCCCGCTGGTCACCCGTGAAAGTGGCAACCCTGCTGGCGGGTCGGGTCTTCTGCGTCTGCCCAGGCTTGCCTTCCCCTCGCATCCACGTCATCTGGCGCGTACTGCACCTGCGTAGTAGTCGTGTGCAGGCGCAGTACGTGGAGGAACGGGACTGCGGTGAGGGCACGAGGCGACTGCTATGGGCTGGAAGAAGCCCCAGGTGAGTAAAAAATGTAAAAATTTTAAAGTCCTTTAAGGTGGCCATACCATCTCTCGACTTGGTGGCCGATTGACCGTCTGATTCGATGATTATCGAATCGAATGAAACCAAGAGCATGCCGATGAAGGATGCCACCAATTTTGGGCCAGAATTGGTTGAAGGATCTATCAGACAAGCTGCAAGATGTTGGGCTTTCGTGGTCGATCGGGTGCATGGTGGTAACGGCGAGCAATATCGGGACAAGCGACGAAACCCGTCGCTGTTCCCCCAGTGTATAAATGTATGCATTATTTGTCCTGTGTCGCCCACCGCGTGGTGCCCATCTGTCTTCGGAAATTCTCTTCTCTTCCATTAGTGATATACACACCGCCGGCGCATAGCACATGGTGCATGACATCAATGTACTTTCATACACTAGGGGAACAGCGGTGGACGTGTGTTTTCTGAGAGGTTTCATGCTAAAATCGATCGGAAATCAGCCTGTGGTGTATGGGCAGCCAACAGTTCTCTCTCTTATCAGATTCGATCAGAGAGAGATTTGTCTCTTAGTCGAATCTGCCCATCATCGCTAGTGTATGGGAAACGTTACCCTAAAAAAATATGAGCAGGAGATAAAAAGAGCAAAAGGTAGTCTTTATTTGACACTTCTGGGTAGCTGGCTAAACATGAAGCCAGACATCCTGATCTTAATATTTGCAGCGTGCTTGGTGCAGGATACTGCTGACTGCAGTTCAGAGGCTAAGGTATCAGCGTGACAAACAGGGATGTAACATTGTCAGAAGGTCAGCAACCTACTGACTGTACATACTGCTTTCATGACGTGTCCTTCAAATTATCAACTGTCCTAGATATTTCACTTACCCTAGGTTAAACTATTAATATACAAATAAACTGTCTATTTTGTCCTTTTTGTTGTTTATTTACAGAGTGGCTTTGTCAGAGTCTGATTCTGAACATGAAGAAAAATATGAAAAACAGCAACAAACTGTATTTATAGTACAGAGATCCCCCCTGCAGATCATGAGAGCAGGTATACTTGGTGGTAAACTCAGGGACTATCAGCTCCCTTACAAGACTCATCTCCCAGTGCCCTTGTTTATGCCAACCAGACTCAACAAGCAAGATAATATGTCTGCAGAGGAGCAATACTCGGAGCTGAGAATGACTCATTCCAATGGACTGAGTACGGAGAAACATGACATAACTGGACTTGTTAGCAACCTGCCAAAGGTCATTCAACCAGCTAAACTGAGGGTTTCCAGTTTAATATCTCCTCCTCCAAACTTATACGATGCCAACTTGCATTAGTGACAAGCCTTAATATTTCATCGTTAATTTATTGCATAAGCTATTCTGCATAACTGGGCAACCATCAGCATAATAAAAGGAGCCCATAACATAGATTTGTAGGGATGTGTCTCTGATTTCTATATGTACTCACACATACAATTCTAAAAAGTTGAGATTTGCTTTAGTCTTTTATGCTGTAGAAAGATATTGAAGTTGTAATGAAAGCCCTAATGGAGCTGGCTATGGTCCCAACACTTAATTAAGCCAAATACTTTGTAACAAGGAGTTATGTTGTATCTGTTTACCATGATGGAACTAATATGTAATGCAAGCTGGGAGATGACCGTGTAATGGCTTCAAAGATTTGTCTAAAGGAGGAAAGTTACTACAAAACAAACACAGAATGTGCATTGCAAGTGAAAGTGACCAGTTCCAGAGTTAGGAAGAGTAAAATATGATGTCTCCACTGTCTCTCTAGATATATATTTTTAGATACCATAAGGCCCCAATTACACTTAATTAGTTGGTATGCGTTAGTGCGCGCTGGTACGCGTTTTTTTCATAGCAGTGCATTGGGAAGAAGATGTCAGTTAAAACGCGTTAAGTGTGAAAGGTGCCATAGGAAAACATGGGCATTACTTTGAAAATCAGTTTTCTTTCCGTTTTAACTGAGAGCAACTGATTAAGTGTAAAAGGGCCCTTAGGCTCCTTTCACACTATGTCCACTGCATCGCAACAGCCAATATTGCATCACAATGTGACGCAATGATATTTCTATGGGGCTATCACATCATTGCGGTGCGGCTGGTCCCGTCAGGGTAATGCACAGCATGCAGTGCATTTACAGGGCAACGTGTCCGTTTACAGTGGTAGTGATGCATACTTTCATTGTTCTGTAGGCTTCACTGTATGGTCCCACCACAACCATGCAAAGCTACTTGTCAGCGCCATTTCTATGCGATCTATTCGCACAGCAAGCACACAATGCATCATTCGGCTCCATCGCGATCTTTTCGCAACACAACATGCACAACAAGAAAGGAGCCTCAAGATGAATGAATGAAGTCAACCTGATAGCTGTACAAGGGATGCCCGAAATTCTGCGTCATGCTGTTTTCTGTGTTCAATGACAGAAAGAGGGGAATGGGAATTCTACAGAGTTCTATACACCAATGTTGTTTTGCAACTGATACAAGATATAGTTTGAAATTTTAGCCATTTCAAGTTTTATATTTGGCTGCTGAGAAAAGAAAAATTATATTTACCATAATAACTACTCATTAAATATATTATGCAACAGTATCAATTTTGTTAGCAAGGTGTATTTTATGATTCGTCAAACAGCATACGTAACAAAAATGACTGTATCCCAACAAAGTATTACCATAGAGAATACAAAAGGTCAGACTTGGTGAAATTAAAGTAGTAACAACTCTGATAATCTTCTGCTGGTGTGTAACATATTGCGTAACTGAAAACATAAGATTATTAGTTTCGAATAAAGCTTTGTTTTTAACTTCAGTCTATGATGGTATAGTCATTTAATGCTGAAATTAACTCAAACTATTTTGAAACCTTATTTTATAATATTCATTTAATTTATGTACAGCCATTTGAAAACACGCATTTTCCTTTTATATCCTGCAGGAGGGAATTGGTCATTCAGTTAAATGCACATGACATAACCCATCATTGCTTGACTTACAGGCTGCCTGCCATTTCCGAGCACCAACGGATATGTTTGGCCTCACTAGGACTAGGTACACACAAGATAAAAGTCTTTGGAAAATGAAAGATCAAAGACCAACTTTACTGCCTCCATATTGTATGAGAGAATAACTACACAGTCTATTCTCAAGCGGAGTACACTCATCAGATAAAAATCTTTTCAAAGTGAGGAATTAAAGTGGCCATACATCTAGCGATAATGGGCAGATACGACCGAGACATATCTCTCTCTATTTGAATCTAATTAGAGAGAGATCTTGTCAGCTGCCCATACTCCACAGGCCGATTCCCGATCAATTTCATGCTCAAATCGATCCGGATCTGACCTTGTGATGCTGCATCCGAGTGCCTCGCCGCCCCAACGCATTCCCCCTAGTGTTAAGGGGTGCCCCGTGTATGTTATACATTACCTGTCCGCAACCTCCACTTGTCCCCGCTCACTCTGTGCGCATTCTATTCTTCATACAAGTGGGCCATGTTGTTGCCTAGTAACATGGCTGCATGTATGACGGTGTACCTAGAGCGGAATGTGCGCAGAGCAGCGGAGGACAAGCGGAGGCCATGGACAGGTAATGTATAACATGCACGAGGCTTTTGGGGGGGGCACTTAACATTAGGGAGGACAGTGCCGAGGGTTTTGTCACATTTGTCGATCATCCCGAAACTCCACGCCGTTACCGTCGCGCACCCGATCGTACAAGTCGGTCCAACATCTTGCAGCATGCACGATCGACTATGTGACCAATATTAGGAACAAAATTGGTTGCACTGCCAGTCGGGTATGCACTTGGTGGCACAGATTTTCATCCGACTCGATTATAACAATCAAATTGGATGGTCGATTGGCCGCCAACTTGCCTGATATACGGCCACCCTTAATCTGTCTCATAGGTTTGAAAGGGAGGTTTGAAATACTGATCTTTCCAAAGATACTGGACATATGCAAAAGATCAGTTCCTGCAAAATGCTTTTATAGTCTATAATATCTGGAGATCTCACACACACCTTAACACACAAGTCATCTGTAGATCAGATCCACTGGGATGAATCTAAAAAGATTGAGAGATAAAGTTCACAAAAAATCCAGACAAAAGATATTTTTTTTCAAGCAATATACCCATGTCGTGATTTTCCCGTGATTTTCTGACAACCAACAATTTTCTGAGGGCCAAGCAGTCGTTTCTGCAATATCGCGATGTGGGTACAGGCGCGCAACCGCCACTTAGCACCGCAATACCGACTGTCAGGGCAGATCGGATTGCTAAGATCTCCGACGACTTCCGTGCAAAATACAGCGATCGCTTGAAGTCTTGTTCTCTACCACCGTGTAATGTCACGCATACCCGCCGGCAGGAAAAGGTGTTGCTAATGACCGTCGTCAAGGGGGACATCGCAGGACCCATCGGGTTTTGTGAGTACTGGGCTTTACAAACATTATCTGCAGATTTATCTTTGATCTTTCACTTTTCAAAGATTTATTTTGTGTGAATCCAGCTTTGTTATTCAGAATTTGTTGGCCTTCATGCTACATGAAGGTAGTAAAATTGGTCTTTGATCTTTCATTTTCCAAAGACTTATCTTGTGTGTACTTAGCGTAAAGTTAAATAAATTATTCTCAGTTTGAAGAAAAATGTTGGAGAAAAGTGTGAATTTGCAGATGAGACAGGCTTGTTATTCATAATAACCAAGATTATGCAAATAACGTATGCATCTTGAAAATGGACCAATTAAATCCCATTATAAATTTTCAACCTAAATACATTTGCATACAAATTTTGTATAATCCTGCATCAACTCGTAAAGATTTGCATATCATTAAAGTGAACCCGAAGTGAGAGTGATATGGAGGCTGCCATATTTGTTTCCTTTTAAACAATACCAGTTGCCTGGCAGCCCTGCTGATCTATTTGGCTGCTGTAGTATCTGAAGTACACCAGAAACAACCATGCAGCCAATTCTGTCAACTCTTGTCAGGGTCTTTGGTTGAAAGTATTAGAGGCAAAGGATCAGCAGGACAGCCAGGCAACTGGTATTGCTTAAAATACACTCACCTCAAGTTCACTTTAGCCACCTGTATTCTTTCATAGAGGCAATTCGTGTTTCAGGGCTACATCACAGTGGTCAGTTGTGTTGCAGAATAATTCTGCATGTCAGCTCACTGGCCGTACAATTCTATGGGGATGTTCACAGTATGGCATTGTAATGGAACTTGCTGCATGCAGGCTTTGTATTAGTCTATGACCAGTCTCCAGTGCAGTTCACAGTGATTAAATCATGTGTTACGCAACTGATCACTGTAAACCCAGCCTCAAGGGGTTTGCCTTCATGGCAGCCACCATGTTTCTTGTGATGTGAAGCACTAGTCACAGCAGCACAGTGAGCTCATCTTGCCATGAAAAACACATCCTACTAATAGAGAAGTTCTTTCTCGTCATTCTGTGAAGAAGGGAGCCTTATTTCTAAAGGCATCTTTCAAACTCACCTCTGGATTCCTTTGGTACATATTCTTGTCCAATCGCTTCATCAGTTTATGAAATTAGGATTCATTTGCCTATAAGATGCTACAGTGCAAAAAGACCAAAAATGAGTCCTCAAAATGAATGGGTTTCAATGTATAGGATGCCAGGGAGCCAATAGCCCTCCTTAGGCTCCATAACACTGCCTCAGAATGGGCCTTAAAGAGGAACTCCAGTGAAAATAATGTAGTAAAAAAAAGTGCTTCATTTTTTACCATAATTATGTATAAATGATTTAGTCAGTGTTTGCTCATTGTAAAATCTTTCCTCTCCCTAATTTACATTCTGACATTTATTACATGGTGACATTTTTACTGTGGGCAGGTTATGTAGTTGCTCCTAGCTGTTTTGGCCGTTGGAGACAGCTGTAAACAGTTAATTCCTGTCTGTGAACCTTGTTACATTGTGGCACTCAGAGCTTCTTGTGGGAGGGGATTCAGCACAAAATCAGTCATACAGCGCCCCCTGATGGTCTGTTTGTGAAAAGCATTATATTTTTCATGTAAAAGGGGGTATCAGCTACTGATTGGGATAAAGTTCAATTCTAGGTTGGAGTTTCTCTTTAAAATTAAGTTCTAGACCTACGCCACACAACAAAAAAGCTTGCAGAGGCCTCAAAATTCCAAAAATATAAATGCTTTATTATGGACAAAATTCACCAATGATAAGACACAGATAAAAATCAATTAAAAAAACAGCATCCCAGAAGTCACTCTGAGGAAGCCCATTGGGTAAAACGTAAGTGGGAGGAGTCCCAGGTAGCCGGCCTCAACTATCACCTCAGCTACACGCGCGCTTGATCACCACATCACACTAGCACATGGATGTGGTAGAAGGTTGATCGAGCAAGACTTCAGTCAGGATCACACTATATGGCGCTTGGATGGCAGCAACCTGTGTGAGTAGCAAGCTTGTTGTATGTGACTGAAATCCGCCGCAGGACGCAGCTTGTCGGGGATCTGCGGCCTCAGCGGGTGAGGATCCTTTTACTCCATGTTGATCAACGCTACTTGCTTCAAACTAATCTCACCTATTGCTGCCTGGTCTATTATGACTCTTTGGCCACTGATGTTGCAATCTACCAATTGAGACTTGGAGTTAATGCTGTTACAATTGTGTGTAGTCTCAAATATATGTGAACGTGTCCTATGAGGATGAAGGGACATTTGTGATTCTGGTTCAATCAGGATCCAACAATACGCTTGATTTACGGTTATTCTGAGTGCCCTCGGTTATGGAACTAGGTTTTCTTATAACTAGCTACACAAGCAACTATCGTGAGAGCAAAATCTGTATTTAGTAGTCAGCTTGTGGGTTATTGATACAGTGGAGGAAATAATTGTTTGACCCCTCACTGATTTTGTAAGTTTGTCCAATGACAAAGAAAAGTCTCTGAACAGTATCATTTCAATGGTAGGTTTATTTTAACAGTGGCAGATAGCACATCAAAAGGAAAATCGAAAAAATAACCTTAAATAAAAGATAGCAACTGATTTGCATTTCATTGAGTGAAATAAGTTTTTGAACCCTCTAACAATAAAAGACTTAATACTTAGTGGAAAAACCCTTGTTTGCAAGCACAGAGGTCAAACGTTTCTTGTAATTGATGACCAAGTTTGCACACATTTTAGGAGTAATGTTGGTCCACTCCTCTTTGTAGATCATCTTTGAATCCCTAAGGTTTCGAGGCTGTCTCTGTGCAACTCTGAGCTTGAGCTCCCGCCATAGGTTTTCTATTGAATTAAGGTCCGGAGACTGACTAGGCCACTCCATGACCTTAATGTGCTTCTTCTTGAGCCACTCCTTTGTTGCCTTTGCTGTATGTTTTGGGTCATTGTCGTGCTGGAACACCCATCCACGACCCATTTTCAGTTTTCTGGCAGAGGGAAGGAGGTTGTCGTTCAGGATTTCACGATACATGGCTCCGTCCATTTTCCCGTTAATGCGATTAAGTTGTCCTGTGCCCTTAGCAGAAAAACACCCCCAAAGCAAAATGTTTCCACCCCCATGCTTGACGGTGGGGACGGTGTTTTGGGGGTCATAGGCAGCATTTTTCTTCCTCCAAACACAGCGAGTTGAGTTAATGCCAAAGAGCTCTATTTTGGTCTCATCAGACCACAGCACCTTCTCCCAGTCACTCACAGAATCATTCAGGTGTTCATTGGCAAACTTCAGATGGGCCTGCACATGTGCCTTCTTGAGCAGGGGGACCTTGCGAGCCCTGCAGGATTTTAATCCATTGCGGTGTAATGTGTTTCCAATGGTTTTCTTGGTGACTGTGGTCCCTGCTAATTTGAGGTCATTCACTAACTCCTCCCATGTAGTTCTAGGATGCTTTTTCACCTTTCTCAGAACCATTGACACCCCACGAGGTGAGATCTTGCGTGGAGCCCCAGAGCGAGGTCGATTGATGGTCATTTTGTGCTCCTTCCATTTTCGAACAATCGCAAGAACAGTTGTCACCTTCTCTCCCAGCTTCTTGCTAATGGTTTTGTAGCCCATTCCAGTCTTGTGCAGGTCTACAATTTTGTCTCTGACATCCTTGGACAGCTATTTGGTCTTTCCCATGTTGGAGAGTTTGTAGTCTGCTTGATTGATTGATTCTGTGGACAGGTGTCTTTTATACAGGTGACTAGTTAAGACAGGTGTCCTTAATGAGGGTGACTAATTGAGTAGAAGTGTCTAACCACTCTGTGGGAGCCAGAACTCTTAATGGTTGGTAGGGGTTCAAAAACTTATTTCACTCAATGAAATGCAAATCAGTTGCTATCTTTTATTTAAGGTTATTTTTTTCGATTTTCCTTTTGATGTGCTATCTGCCACTGTTAAAATAAACCTACCATTGAAATGATACTGTTCTGAGACTTTTCATTTCTTTGTCATTGGACAAACTTACAAAATCAGTGAGGGGTCAAATAATTATTTCCTCCACTGTATCTTTGAAGCAAACAATTGCTACACATCTGGTTTGAGTGTCCGTGTTGTGGTCTGAGGGAATGTGGGTGTGCATGAGGGTACTGGGGGGCTTCTGGGATCCTGTTTTTTTAATTGATTTTATCTGTGTCTCATTATTGGTGAATTTTGTCCATAATAAAGCATTTACATTTTTGGAGTTTTGAGGATCCTGCAACCTTTTTCGTTTTGTGGTTTAGGTATGAGATGCTACAGTACATGCTTGCAATAAAAATGAAGTCCAAGTGAAAAGTATGAAGGGCTATTATAGGTTTTCCTTTTGTTGGTACTGCTGAGATTCTCCTTTTTATCAATTCAGGTGCAATTCTGTAGCTTATAGGCATCTCCAGATTCGTTTAGCTACAAAATGCAGCAGCAGGTCACAGCAAGCAGGCATCAGTTGACTGAAGTCAGATCTGGGAAGAGATTACAATTTTTGGTTGTTTGCTAAGGGCCACTTACAACATTACCACATAATTTTGCACAGGACCTTTTTAATAAACCACAACTATTTCAGTTTAAAACTTATTTTATTGAGAAACAATTCAATCATTCAAATAAGGGAAACAAAATAAGCATACAGTTGATTACAACATTCCATTTCAGATGAACGTGCACTTTTCTCTTAGAGATACACAGTGGATAGGTTTCAGGATTTGTGAAACTAATGAAAACTCGAAACACAAACATTTGTTATGTACCAACACAATACATTGGGAGTGTGTACATCCAGACATGAGGAAAGATTGTCTTATGACATTACTTGAGTCCAGATATAAACTGGAGCCAGAGTACCATAATGGTTACTATTTACTCTTGACCACTTTTTTTTAGGACTCTAAAATTCCTGCACTATAACCAGGCCACGAGAGACAGGTCAGTGACCAAACTGTGCTAAACCATGCTCTCATACTTCTCAATGGTGAAAATACTGCAAGTAGCTCTAAGGAGAACAGGATTAAAATAGTCACGTTATAAACATTTCATAAACTCCCACAGTCATATTTTCTATTTCAAAAGACATAGCTAAAGTCTCTGGTGTCATTCTTTTATTTCACTCACCTCCACTACACAATTCAGGCTGCATCAAAATGACAATTTTATCCTGGAGTGCACATGAAGACATTTGGCACTTTAAAAGTGGACCTGAACTCAGACCTCCTCTCTGCTCTAAAAGATACACAACAGCATAATAACCTTCAAACAAAAAACATTTGTTACAGCTGATACAAATCCTAAAATAAATCTGCACAGTTTCTACTTTCTGATTCATGGAAGCAGACATATTATTTACATCCTGTGCTTTCAAATGGGCTTATCTGCCATCTCTGCCTATGGCGGTTATGTGACACAGGGGAGAGATGAAATTACAACTTGAGATTAGACACAAACGAGGGGGAATTAGACAGCCTAAACTCTCTGAATACACACAGGGTACATTTCTCTATGTTTTCCTTCTGTCCTGTGCAAGAGTTCAGGTCCACTTTAACCTCCCCGGCGTTCTATTGAGATCGCCAGGGAGGCTGCGGGAGGGTTTTTTTTTAATTAAAAAAAACTATTTCATGCAGCCAACTGAAAGTTGGCTGCATGAAAGCCCACTAGAGGGCGCTCCGGAGGCGTTCTTCCGATCGCCTCCGGCGCCCAGAATAAACAAGGAAGGCCGCAATGAGCGGCCTTCCTTGTTTTGCTTAGATCGTCGCCATAGCGACGAGCGGAGTGACGTCATGGACGTCAGCCGACGTCCTGACGTCAGCCGCCGCCGATCCAGCCCTTAGCGCTGGCCGGAACTTTTTGTTCCGGCTACGCTGGGCTCAGGCGACTGGGGGGACCCTCTTTCGCCGAGCGGCGGCGATCAGGCAGCACACGCGGCTGGCAAAGTGCCGGCTGCGTGTGCTGCTTTTTATTTTAAGAAAATCGGCCCAGCAGGGCCTGAGCGGCAGCCTCCGGCGGTGATGACCGAGCTGAGCTCGTCCATACCGCTCAGGAGGTTAATGGAGAAGTGCACTTACCTCTCCATTCTCCATCGTCTGACCTACTACTGTCACTGTCCTCAGAAAATAAAGAATATGGGGGGACTTTTTCCATTCACTGCATTAGGGAGCAACTCGTCTCTGTATACTCCCTGCATCTTTTATGGGCTGCAAGATTTGGATGGTTTTGGACAAATACAGAAAAAAAAGAAACCAACTGCAGCTGACCTGACCAAATACAGAACCAGGATTGTTCTGGAGAGGTGAAGCCAATAAGATTAGGATAAGTGCACATATCCAGGTATATACCTATAGGACAGGGAGAGAGGTTGGATGAACTATATGCATTAGGGAAAGTGCACAAATCTTCAAGAGATATATGTGTGGGCACCTGGTGATACCGGCTGTTAGAAGTCGGTATCTTATTAACTCCATATAAACGTGTGATGACTCCAGCATGTGTGTATGTATATATGCAATGATCAACCAAAGCATTAAAGCCATCCAATGTCCTGTAAGTCCCCTTGGGCCGCCAAAACAGCCCTGACAGCATGGAATCCACAAGACCTCTGAAGGTGACCTGTGGCCTCCAGCACTAGTAATCGTGAGTTAAGGCCTCCATATGTCAGAATCCAGCTCATCCCACAGGTGCTTAGTCAGTAGTTTGTGGCTGCACAATCCCATACACAGCAAGTTGTGCATGTTTGAGACCTTTTTTTTCATGGCCAGTACTATGGTAGCTTCGAGTAGCTATTTTGTGGGTTTGGACCAGATAAGCCAGCCTTCCCTTTCTATATGAATCAATGAGTCTTGGGTGCCCATGACTGTCTGTTTGTCCTTCCTTGGACCACTTTTAGTATTAACCACTGCATACCACCAACACCCTTCAAGATTTGCTGTTGCGAAGATGCTTTGACCAGTTGTATTGCCATCACAATCTGGCCCTGGTCAAAGGCATTCTGGTCCTTGGGCTTGGCCATTTTCCTGTTTCCAACATTACATTCAAGAACTGATTGCTCAATAATACATACCACCCCTTGGATAATGCCATCATAACCATGTAATCAATATCATTCATATCACCAGTCAGTGGTTTTAATATTGCAGCTGATCATATATTCACCTCTGTATAGTCTCTCCATTCAAAACACCATGGATAAATGCAACTTCATACATGCATGTATAGAGTGTTGCACACTGTAAATATTTTTTTAACAGTAGCCATAAAACAGGAAAGAAAAACAAAAAGTTACAATGGTGTTTTGCATAAAAAAACCCACCTAATGGGGAAACACCATGTTTTTATTAGTCACTCCTAGTGACTGAGGCCACCAGAGTTTACATTAAAACCATGGAAATGGAAGCTGTTGTAAGGACAGGGGGTTTAGGAAAAACTGCCTAATAAAAGGCACAGACAGCAGTAAAAACACAGGTTTTTTAACAGGTTTCTATATTATCCAAAGCTAACAACAAAGCCGTTTCCCTGATGTTAGGCTTTAAAGTGTACCTGACGCCTAAAATACAGCAAAAGATAGATACCGCTGTACAGTGGTCCCCCCCCTTAAGCTCACTGTTCTAGCGCTGGGACCCCCTGAGCCTATTTGACAAGGTTAACACAGGCACAAGACAACATTTGCAGTAGCAAGAAGCTGCTTGTGCATGCGTTCTTCCTCCTTGCACAAGCGAATCCATGCTACTGTGCAGGCACAGGCGGCTGCACTCGTTCATGGATGGGAGCATGACCGCAAACTTTTAGAGGGTGACAAAGCTGTGATACCTGTCTGGTTTATATAAAGGACATTTTGTTTTAAATTAGCTCCATTTGGTGATATATAAACAATTTCTGTTAGAAGAAGGCCACATGATGTGTACGTGCTCAGGGACACTTGCTACTCTTGAACATGTCCTAATAGTAGATTTACTGTTATTTTGCAATGTCCTAGCTTCCTTGACTTTTAGTGGAAAAGGGGCCCCACGGACAGATTTAGACAAGTGATGTGTTGTCCAGACTGAACCACTTCCCCTTGTGACCTTAAACAGAAGGTTGAGTAAGAGAACAGTGGGTGGTGAAACTCATTATAATATGGGTGGAGAGTTCTAAGAATTAAATGTTAACTGCTTCATGTCTGCACTGATTACTGAACTGTGATTGGTTTTTGTAACACTGATGGACATCCTGAACTGCCCAGGGAGTGTATATTTTTGCATACTTGTAACCCTATAAAATCGGCTGTGTGCTAATGATCTGTAGCATTACTCTGATGATGCCTGTATCAACGGCCCTTGATGCATGAATAAATGTGTTGTCTATTTGACGAGGTGTGTCCGAGTCTTCCCTGTCCTTAAACATCTTGGACAGTTTTGGTGGAGAATGCGGGCAATGAACGATTGACTTTGTGGCACACCTCTGGAGGGACCCTGGACATCTTGAGGAGCGGAACCTTGGAGAAACAGCCGTGGAGAGGTCCAGATATCAAATCCTTAAACAGCGCTGTACCAGGTGAGACTTGATCACCTACTTGATATTTGCACCTCCCTGCTGGTTGCAACCCTACTCCGCTCAGCAGGGTTTCCGTGAGGATCTCCCATGACAACAGTCTCCTGATATGTGGTATGTCATCTTCTATTTCTTACTCTGTACCCTGTATGCATACCGTCTCTTTCTTCTGATTAACTTGATGCTTGAGATTTAACGTGTTATTCATGCCGTCTGTCTGCTGTGATTAACTTAGTGCATGGAATCTGACTTAGTTGCTATTGTATGGAGTATAGTTTTGTGTGAGTAACTAAAATTCATTACAATAGTATATGATATGTGGATTCATGCTGAGTAATGTCATATTTCTGAAGAGAACATTCTATGTGGTATCCGGAGTATTGGGAGTCAACAGTGGAGAGCCAATCTAGATTATAAACTCTGTGAGTCAGCATACTATTGTGTGCATAGCCCTGTGGTGCTGCAACACGCAGTTATCACACAGGATACACACTGTGGAGAAAGTTTTCAGAAGGAAACCACAGGTTGAAAATCTATAGACCGTGGTCATAAATCATAGACAGAGGGGAGATTCGCTTCCTTCAAAGCAGAGAACTTGTAGGCTGGCTCTCCCCTGAGACAACATAACGTTGGATGGGATACTTGTAGCAGGGAGATTGATCATATGTTTAAACTTATGGTGATGTGTAATGGTGTTTTATTGTCTGCAAAGGTACCTAGTGTGTGCAGCTCAGAGATAACTGTATTTGACTAAGTGTTCTCTTATATGTGTAGGCAACTGTTTTCTCCTTCCCAACAAACACCAAGGTGGAATACACATTAAATTACGTCACACTACATAAAGTATAGTGGGGCTCATCGGGGGGGCCTACTTAATTGGCGTGTGGAAGGGAGAAAACTAAACTTGCCTGAACTATGCTGTTTTTGTGCTAACCTCTACAAACACTTTAGAGTGTGCCCAGAGTGTCTCACATCATTGGAAAAAGTACCCAGTATAGTTGAATATTTGATCAGGAGGAGAGTGACCTGCGGCATCCCCAAGACCTCTCTAAACAGATACAGGCCAATTGTAATAAGGCCCTATGTGCCACGCCTCCCAGGCAGCACTCAATTCCCCTTATAGTCAACACCCTGGGAGTGTGCAAAATTGGGTCTTGAATACCAGCCAAAGCCTGAAATAGTCGCTCAGCATTATATTTTTCTGTCAAAATTAGTCGCCCCCTTGGGACCTCCCAATCCCTCAACTATTAAGAGAGGGTGGGGCAGGGACTCGACAACTCAGAAGACTCAGACAATTCTGAGGATCTGGAATCAATTATCCAATCCCTCAGTTAGTGGAGAGGTTGGATCCACTACCTGAGGGTTCTAAGTGTTCAGATGACTCTGATGGCTTACATATCTGAGACAGTATAGCCTGTGCACACCCCTGGATGAGTGAGGGAGTGACCGCATGCTCAAAAGGTCTTATCCTGATCAAATAAATGTAAATTTCTCACAGGGTGCTGTTATTTGCCCTGAGAGGGATTGTGAGACACTGATTTATGGGCTCATTGCTACAGTTAACAGTATAATCATTCTGATAGTCTAGTGGTGTTATATCTGGTGGAAGAATTTGTGTTGTCCTGAATTGGCTGATATATATGAGACTCAAGCTGCCTTAGAGGAGGCCTTGAGGTTTGGCTTTGAGGTTTGTCCACCGGGGGAGGAGCTTCCCGACCACGAGAGAGAAGTCTCCGCTCAGCCAGATCCAATTCATTGCCGATCAATAGATTACTGGATGTCACAGGGATTGTGATGCACACCAGACCACTGCCTGCTAGACACAATTGAGCGACCAGGTGAGCAGTGCAGCCGAACTTGGGGTTTTGCTGCTCCCCGGGCCACTCAAACAGACAGGTGGGTGCTCTGTGAGTCCTCACTGGTACTGGTGTCTTGCGGGCCAGTCACGCAGCAAGGTGGAAGCTTTGTAAGCTCTCACTGGGGCTGGAGGATCTAAGTGGGGCATTGCAGACTTTTGCGACTGTAGTCGGGACTTCACAGGGATTGTGATGCACACCAGACCACTGCCTGCTAGACATAATTGGGTGACCAGGTGGGCAGTGCAGCCGAACTTAGGGTTTTGCTGCTCCCCAGGCCACTCAAGCAGACAAGTGAGCCTTTGTGAAACCTCACTGGTACTGGTGTCTTGCAGGCTAACCAGGCAGCACAGTGAGAGCTTTATAAACTTTCACTGTAGCTGAAGGGGTCTAAGTGAGGCATCGCAAGCTATTGTGAAAGTCACTAGAAGATTGGCGGGATTGGCTGACCCTTGTGTCAATAAGTGTATTGCACAGAAGCAACACAGAGAGTGTTGCTTGAGTTGCTCCCATTCGAAACCAGAGGATTGGCCACCTTTGGTGTGAGAATTGCGTGGAATTCAGGGTGAACACATAGTCTTTATTATGAGGAACTTAATTTCCCGGAAACGAGAGTCAAATCGTGGAGAGCCACAGTATTTGACCCCTCGAGAGGAAATGTCTGATAAATATGGACTATGGGTGTCACGATATTTAGAGGAATGGGAATGGTGGACGAACCACAAGTTTGCTAAAAAGGGTACCTTTAAGCCACAAATTTGGGAAAATCTGTGGGACACACACAGAATGAGAATGAGTCGTCCTAATGAGAGAGAGGCATGGAGTAGATGGATGAAGGAGTCCATCTGGAGATCAGAGGATGTGAACATATTGACAGTGACACAATCTGCAACTGTCACAGGTAAGATGAGACCTACAACTGCAAGCACTGAACAATTGTATGGGTCAGAGGATGAGCAAACAGAGGAGAAGGAGGTAATGGAGATGGGAGCATACCAAGCTTGGTCTGCAATCATGTCCGGGGAGCTGCATGAGTCATTCAACAGAACTGCGTCACAAGACGTGAGCCATAGAGCTGCTGCAGAACCTCTTACAAGAGGCAGTGCTGCAACACAGCCTCTCATTGACCTCACTGAAACAGAGGAAGTACAGTTTCACATAGATCAGAGGCAGAGACAGGATGTGCCAGAGTCAGCAAGCCTAGGAGCTCACGGGGAAGAGGGGAGCTAGGGAAACTGCGTCATCCCACTATAGATCCTCAGCTAACCACTGAAGTAAGTACACCAACTGCCCTAGCACAGTTAAGGGAAGAATCACCACCTGCATATGAGACAGGGAGAGTGTCAGAATACACTTCCCTCAACTATGCTCTGAATCCAAATGATGGGATGTACCCCCTCCAACCAATGATGACGGGCATCCCTCACTGCTCCCCTTATGAATTAATCCCTACTCATCTTAGTAATATAAGCAACTACTTAACACACTACATGCAGCCCTCCCCCTTCATGGATCATCCATTACTATCTCAAATTAGAAATCGATTTTTCCCACAGCTTACTCCTATGCCCTCTCAGCCCACTACCACGGCAAGGGTGCCAGAACCAGATTGGCAGCAACACCTAAGTCAAAGCCAAGAAGGGGAAGTGACACCTTCTCTCTCTGACACTAGACTGTCACCTAGTCCCGTCAGTGACAATACAGACTTAACCGACCTGGATAGTTTAAATGGCACACCCCAAGGCACTTTGCAGCTTAGTCCTAATACTGCCCCTTTTACACCACAGTCAGGCAGCAGTCAACCATCCTGGGTAAGTGATACTAACCCTTTCAGGCAAAAGCCAATCCCCTTAAGGCAAACGCAGGAGCAACATAATCCCAGTGAGTCACAGAGGGAGACTAACTTGTCAGGAGCCCCTGCTAAACCCAACTGGGAACAGCAGCACCCTGCTGAAATGATATATCCAGTAAGGGAACAAGTATTGTCAAATAACCATGACAGGCTGACAGGTACTACCATACCATATACCCTGGACCCCCTCAGAAATAAGGGGACTTTTGAGTGTCATACCCCACCCACGAGCTGACCCTGCCAAATTTGCAAAAGGACTAATAGATACACAGACGTGCTACAAGGCCACATGGGGAAACATGTTTCGACTTATCACAAGGGTGTGCGGGGAGAGGGACCTGAAGGAAATAGTCAGCAAGACATTTATACCGAGGGAAGTGTCACAGGACTCCAGTGAAAAGGGATATTTTTGGACGAACGCTTTGACAAACCAACTCAAAATTGTCTATCCACCTAGACCTCGTAAGCGAGGTTTGAGAGTATGTTACAGGTGTGGAAACCCAGGGCATTTCATCAAACAGTGTAGCTACACACCTCAGTCTAACTATAAAACACAGACAGATAGGGACACGGAGGCTGAGTTATCTGACTCTTCATCTGTGGCACATCTCTGAAGGGATCCTTTTGATTTTGGGAGAGCGGAGACCGGACTAGCATCAGCTCAGGGGTCCAAATATTGGATCTTCACAGCGCTGTAAAAGGTGAGCGTTATTACCTAAAATCTGATATTGCACCCCTGTGCTGCGTACGAATTCATCCTCTGCTCGGCCGATATCTGATATGGATCACCTTCTGACGGCTTCCTCCTAGAATGTGGTATGTTCTGGTATGTTTTATAACTTTTTTCCTGTGTGCATACCGTGTCTTTTTGTTAACTAGCTTGCTGCTTGAAAAATATAGTGAATAAGCATAAGTGATATATTACTGTGCTGCAGTTTCTGATGTAAATGTGTGAATGACTCATGCCATTATTTGTGTTCTAAGCATTGCCTCAGGATACATACTGTTGAGACACTTCGGACATCCCTAATAGAACTTTAGAGCAAAATAGGATTCTTAATTAGTATCGCTGACTATCAGTAATGTTAGTAAATTAACATATAGGGACACGAAGTGTTCACGGCAGGGTGTAGTCTGAAAATAAGGTCAAACTGTGTTGTTCCTATGAAGTTTCTGTTGCATATAGTGAAAGTATTTGGTTGGTCAAGATATAAGTACTTGCACTTAGTGCTGATCATTGTGTTCACCAGTATGTGTTGGTGAGTCGTTGTCTCCTTTCCATTGATCACCTTAATAGCATAAAATATCAGTGATACATCGCGTTGGAAGGCATTTAGCCAGCCAATCACTGCGGTGCACTGGGGTGATGAATGGAGAGGAGGAGAGTGAATTTACCAGCTTTGTGTCCGGCTTGTACAACACTGTATAGGAAATTTTATACATGTCCTGAGTGCCTAACACCGTTACAAAAAAATATTTAGTATTGTTGGTTATTTGGTCAGAAGAAGAATAACCTGTGGTATCCCAAACACCTTTCTAGATAAACGTAAGCCAGTTGTGATAGAATCTTACAAGCCACCTGGCTCGCTGCAGCCACCAGTCAGCTATACATTCTCTTTGTATTCAGCGCCCTGGGAGTGCAGCGAATTAGGCATTAAATTTTGGCAAGTGCTGAATGCACCCTGGAACCTATCCAATCCCCAGATACCTGGAGAACAAGCACAGGACTCAAAAAGCTCAGAGGAATCTGACGAGTTTGAGAGTTTGCCAATAATTGCTCCCTGCCACCGCCCTATCCCACAGGTGCAGGAAAGTGTTGAGCGCTACCTAAGGGCTAGACGGGCTCAAATAATTCAAAAACTCGAAAATCTGTAAATATGAATTTTGCATAAATTACTGGCTAGACTGGTGATGCCACTAGCAGGTTTCTTCCTTTGACTAAATGACTATAGAATATACACCCTATTCTGAGCAAGGCTGTGGTGTGTGGACTCATGGGTTTGCTGTTGCAGCCTGCGCTGTGGTGTTTCTAGTGGTTTCCTGGTGTTATTGTCGCTGGAGGGAGTTGTGTTGTCCTGATTTGGTTGAAGTATACGGAACCAGGGCTGAGTCAGAGAGAGCATTGAGGTTCGGTTTTGGTATAAGGGCATCAGGAGAGCAAACTCAGTGCCACTTCAGAAACGAGCCCAATCAGTTAGACTCGGTCAGTTGCCATTCAATAGAGGTTGTAAATGGTGGTGTTGAGGTTAGTCCATCGGGAGGGGACCCTCTGTCAGACCAAGCCAGTGAAGGGTCCACTCAGCCAGATCTAAGTGCTTGTCACCCGCACAATTATTGCAGTTTGGATTTCTCAGGGTTGGCAATGTTCACCAGACCAATGCCTACTGGGCGACAGTAAAGGATCGGGTGACCTGTTGGGCAGCAAGGACAAACATAAAACCTTGCTACTTGCCAGACCACGTGAGACAGTGTGACTATTGTGACTCCCTCTACTACGTGCTGGAGTGAGCACAATATTGCTGAATAACATCAGTAAAACCTTGCTGACCCTTGTGAAAATCAACAGAGGGGTGACGGGATTGGCTGACTCCAGTGTGCTTAGTGGTTCACACGGTAGCAACAGGGAGAGAACCTGTTGCTCAAGTTGCTCCCAGGCGAAACCAGAGATTGGCCATCTCTGGTGTGAGAATTGCTTGGAATTCAAGGGGAACACATAGTCCATACTATGGGGAATTCAATTGCTCAGAAGCGAGCGTCAAATCGCGGTGAGCCGCAGCATTTGACGCCGCGAGAAGAGATGTGTAGCAAGTATGGACCGTGGGTCTCCCGATACTTGGAGGACTGGGAGCGATGGACTAACCAGAAATATGCCAGAAAGGGAACTTTTAAACCAAAGGTGTGGGAAAATTTGTGGGATGTCCACAGGGTGAGGATGACTCGCCCAAACGAGCGAGAAGCATGGAGTAGGTGGATGATGGAGGCGATTCGCCGATCCGAAGACGTCACCATCATGACAGTAAAACAATCAGGCACAGGAGGGTCACCACGGCTAGAAGATGAGGGGACTGAAGACACTGATGTGCTGGATATGGGAGCACACCAGGCTTGGACAGCACTTATGTCCGGGTCTTCTCGTAGGCGGACTGATAAGGCCGTGTCTCAGCATGTGAAACACAGAGCTGCTGCAGAAGCTCTTGATGACAGTGCTGACACACAGCCACCAGGTGATCTCACTAAGAAAGAGGAAGTACAGGCACACAGCGACAACAGACAGCTAACGCAGACCTCATTAGAGACAACACACAGTAGCAGTGACAGGCTGGCCCACATACAACCTGACAGAGAGAGAGATGACTCTACATCTGTATGCCAATCCTCGTTGTATTCAGGACTGACTAATGAGTTAAACAAACCCACAGCTCCTACACAGCTAAGGGAGGAAACACCACCACCAGCGTATGGAACAAGTAAAGTAGTAGGGAGTATTCCCCATGAATATACCCCAGCCCCATATGACAGGCCACTTCCCTGGATCCATGCTTCTCATTGCAAGAAGATACGCAAAAGTGATTAATGCAAACATGCCACCAGCATCATATGGTAAGTGGGGGGTGAAACCACAAGGCTGGGATCCTGCCCACTTGCATAAGGTTGAATGTAAACAAGGGAGACTAGTGCCAAGATATCCACTTTTTTACCGAGGGTATATGCATGTACATGGTACTAAGGGAATGAGTCCTACTAGCCTGCACTATTTTGAGCACGCTAGGCCAATTCATCCACCCCTGGTGATAGACACATACTGGCATACCTTGGACGAACTGTGTAATACCATGTACCACAGAATGATTCCTCCGTTTCAGGAGCATTTAAAAAAAAAGGCTGGGTGGGAAACCAGAGATCACTTTCTTTTTGACATATGTTCAAGATAGACTTGTCCCTGACTGTGAGGCAGATGAGGACCCAGAAATAGACACATGTACTATGCCAGGGATTTTTACTGCAGATACAGACAACCCAGATTCTGAGATACTTGACAGTGACGATTTAAAAGACTTATCTACTGATTTAGACAATGGGAGATCAGATGACTTGATGGTAGTAAGGTGTGAGAAAGACAGGTTACATCCTGAGGACCCAACAAGAGGAGGGTATGATGACTGGTACATAGTATATGTGGTATATAATGTGGGTGAGACAAGACAATATAGGAAAATATTCTATGACCAACCTGAACCCGTGCAAGGTACTCTATTAAATAAATGTTATGATCCAGCAGATGGAATCATGGAGTTCTTGCTTACTCGAGCCCCTGAGTACTTTGGAACAGTAGATCCACTTACATACCTGACGCAAGAGAGAATTATATTTGGACTCAACTGCAGTATAGTCCAACAGGCCACTTGGTACACACATAATGAGAAAGTTAGACTTAATGCATATGCAAGCACCCTGGTGTTGCACGTACAAACAGATGCTAAAAATAAGAGATTTGAGCATATCACTCCAAAAGAAGGTGTAACAGTACAACAGTATATGATGAGGATCATGAGAGAAGCCTGTACATCAGACATTGAGGGGCACTATATTATTGACACAGCACATTGGGCATCTAACCAATCTCTTGTCTTTAATGGACCAAACCCGTGGAAATGGGAAGTACTGTGTAATGGAATAGACACACCAAAGGTAAATGAATGGATGTATGGGGTTCCCATGTCTGAAGGATTGAGAGGATTGTATCACACCACAGACTGGAAAGACCCTCATGGCTATGAGTTAGATTTGGATTTAAACTTGGATGGACCATTTGTTTGGCCTTTCTGCGACGAATCAGATGAAGGATGCTGGACTTTTACCCAATCTGTCCAGTTGAACAGAGAAAGTCCAGTCCCTGGTGTGAACAATCCATCAATAAATAAACGAGGGTGGTATACATGGGAAGGGAGAGGCCAGGTATGTGCAACTATAGTCCGGGTGGAAAGAGAAAAGGATGTTGTGGTCCCTGTAAAAATGAATCCAAATATATGTAAAGTCCCAGCTGTCAAGATGGCAGACCTAATAGTCCCTCAACTGGCCTCACCTTGGGCAGTATTGTTGGATACAAAGTTTGTTTTGTACACGTGGAGAGTAACTTTAACTGATTTTAGGGTAGATATGTGGGACAAGAGGTGTGGTGTATATATTAAAAATCAGATCTACATGTTGAAAGGATGGTTGGAATCGGGGTATAGTCACCATAAGTCTAAAAGGGATTTGATGGATAAAGCTCTGGGGGCAGGAGGTCTTGGTCTAGGGGCCTTAAATACTATGGATTTAGAAGTATTAAGAAATAAACTTGGGCTGGCTCAACATGTAGGGGAGGGAGTGAAAACTCAGTTAGATATAAATCATGTGTTAGAAAATCTACAACATGATCACATTGATGCTACAGCCTCACTGTCAGAGGTAATGAAGCAGAAATTTAAAGGGTTAGTAGCAGGTCTGGTTAAACAACAGGAAGAAGTCCAATTAGCATTATCTTGTACACAGGTTCAATCTGAACTATCACAGGATCTAAAGCTAATGATAACCTCACTGCATGCTGGTCACTTTCCCATAAATTTGCGTAGACAAGCTGAGAGATCTGTTCCTAAATTTGCAATGACGCATGAAAAATGGTGGCTTACTCAATTCCATGGGTGTCAAAACCTCACATGCACTATTTCGTCCTTAGTGCCAGTTGCAGGTGAGGAGCATCAAGCTTATACAGTGGTAAATTTGGGTTCTGTTTTGTCAGCAGGTGTAGTTTTGCTTCCCAGAGTAAACCATGACATAATGATTTATGAAGAAGGTGAGCCCAGGTTGTTAGACACAGATGGGTGTTGGAGAAAGGAAAATGTACTGTTATGTCAAGGACAGCAAAACAGGATTATAAGGCAACAATGTTGGGATGAGGAAGGATCATGCTTGATGGATGCAAAAGAGAAGATGCCGAGCCGGATGAAGTACCTAGGACAGGGTTATTGGTGCTGGTATCAAATGGAAAATGCCACCTCTTATGCAGTATATACATTCAATTGTACTCAGAGTGGAACACTGACCAGAGGGGTGTACTGTACCACTGGCCCAGTCCTGGGAGTTGATCTGGCACAGCAGAAGGGACGTACACCCATAACACCTGAAAAAAGACTAGACATCAAGCCTGATACACCTGTCCGTTTACAAAAAATTCCTTTAGGATTTGGAGCAGAATTGAAAGGATGGTTATTGGATTTTGGGAGGGAAGATGAGATCATAAAAACACTCAGAGCTTCAGAAAGGCAAGCAACAGTGCGTTTGGAGCACGATCGTGAGAAACTAGTGCAAGTCTCACATGCTCTAAAACAGGATGCTAAAATATCATGGTGGGAAAGTCTATTTGGGTATAGTCCAAAGGCAAGTGCCTTTCTGAACCTCATGCTCCATCCAGTAGTGGTGCTCATTGTCCTTACATGTGTACTATACATTTTCCAGGTACTTGTGTTTTGTAAAATCAAAAGATTGGGTGCTAGGATGAGTAAGAAACAACAGAAACTCAGGGATGTTTTGGTGGTAGTTTCACAAGATGAAGAATATATCTAAATGTTATATGGGTAGTATAAACTTTCTCATGTTCCCTTAGTTAAAAGGAAGTGCATGGAAATGAGTAAATGGAAGTAGAAGAAGCCCTCCATGAAAGGAGAGAACCATATAACCTAGGTATGAATGAAACCAATATAATCAATACAGGCTTATCCTGAACTATGCAGCTGGTGGTCAGACTACCAGGTGAGGGGCGGGAGAAGTCTGTCATGGATGAAAGGGTAGGTTTGTTAGGTATTGTAATCCCCTACTAAATCAACTTATTATTGTGATTTAATTGCTACTATACTTACTTGGTGTTATACTTTATAATAATCATACAAACATATATATATAAATAAAATAAGAGATTAAAAGAGACGGCATTTGCAATGTGGAAACCTTTTTCCTTCTTTATGCTTTATTGTTGTATCTCCCTATGGTTCTACCCTTCTACCTCAACAAGACATGTTGTGCCTCAGCTTATCACCAAGAAGACACTTATGGATTAAGGCCTGTGGTATGAATTCTACCTCCTGATTTGAAATCTACCTCATGTTCATACTGTTTTACAATAAAAAGCAAGAGGTCCTAAGGGTGCAAGGGAAGAAAGACCCCAGCTGGGAAAGACAAAGACGGCTGAATCCTTAGTAAGACATCGCTCTACGATTGCATCACTACAGATCGTTAAAAGAGCACTCTTGTCCTGACATCATCACCTGCTTTACTTGAAAGGATCAAAAGGAATCTATTTGATACATCCTGGCAGGACCCATAATAAACGTTCCACCAGAATGCACCGCCTTAAGAGGAGTTTTTAGCCAAAAGGTGGCTCTTATTAAGGTGAAGAGGATGCACTGCCTTAAGATGAGTTCTTAGCCAAAAAGGTGGCTCTTATTAAGGTGAAGAGGATGGCACTACAACATATGTACCACAGAGCCAGAGGTGATATAGCTGGAGGCCCTGACTACAAGAATAGAGCCAGAGGTGATATAGCTGGAGGCCCTGACTACAAGAATACTGTGATAAAAACTTTTTAATATAAGTAGTTCACAGGGATGAACTAGAGGAGGGAGTGACAAAGCTGTGATACCTGTCTGGTTTATATAAAGGACATTTTGTTTTAAATTAGCTCCATTTGGTGATATATAAACAATTTCTGTTAGAAGAAGGCCACATGATGTGTACGTGCTCAGGGACACTTGCTACTCTTGAACATGTCCTAATAGTAGATTTACTGTTATTTTGCAATGTCCTAGCTTCCTTGACTTTTAGTGGAAAAGGGGCCCCACGGACAGATTTAGACAAGTGATGTGTTGTCCAGACTGAACCACTTCCCCTTGTGACCTTAAACAGAAGGTTGAGTAAGAGAACAGTGGGTGGTGAAACTCATTATAATATGGGTGGAGAGTTCTAAGAATTAAATGTTAACTGCTTCATGTCTGCACTGATTACTGAACTGTGATTGGTTTTTGTAACACTGATGGACATCCTGAACTGCCCAGGGAGTGTATATTTTTGCATACTTGTAACCCTATAAAATCGGCTGTGTGCTAATGATCTGTAGCATTACTCTGATGATGCCTTTATCAACGGCCCTTGATGCATGAATAAATGTGTTGTCTATTTGACGAGGTGTGTCCGAGTCTTCCCTGTCCTTAAACATCTTGGACAAGGGTCTCAGGCAGCAGTCTCAAGGAAGGAAGTGGGAAACACCTGGAGGATTAAAAGGCTTCCCTTTTCTAAGTTATGCATTTTTTAACAGGTGTTCACGGGTTTGTTTTAAATATGAATCACTATAGTTATCAATAATGTCTTACATATTTTAATTGAATACCAGATAAACTACTACATATTTGATTTATCTGAAAACCAAATATCTGTGTACAGTGTCGGCGGAAAATATCCTACTTTCCAAGCATAGTTCCTTCAACTCGCTTATATTTTTTTACATCTACTAGAAGTTCCCAGTACTTCAAATAGATCCACATTAGTCTGCCATTTTGAAACTTATTTGTGTTCATCAATACAGCACAGTGGGTGTCATGCCTGAAAATGTCTACTAAACCATCAGACATTTCTAATTCTACAGCTAGTGGATTGACTGCAGCTTTAACAAGCAGTTCTTTTTCAATCTCCAACCTCTTTTTTCGAGATGCTACAAAACTGCAGTAAATGTTTTGTCTCTCGGTGAGAAGTTCTTCAAACTCTTTTAGCACACTTTTTGCTTGTGTCTGCCATTCTTTCTCCTTTTCCAAGTGGCTAGCATACAGGGCTCCTGCTGCACCACTCTGCTGGGATGCCTTAATTTCTTGCTTTAATTGGTCTCGCTCACGTTCCAACAACTTTCTCTCTTCAACTAACTTCTGACTTTGAGAGATAAGAGCGTTACGGAAGCTCTGGGTTCTGTTTTGTTCCTTCTCAAGCTCGATTTCCAAGCGAGCCACATTTCGTCGATTTTCAACAATTGTGTCTCGATATTTACTTTCCAGATTCTTCTGCACTTCAGTAACTTTCTGCTGGTATTCCGTTTTTGCTGTGTTTATATCCTTTTCAGATTCCTTTGACCAGATCCATCCTGAAAAATACGAGAAGTTTAGGCACATTTTGTAGTATCACCA
This sequence comes from Hyperolius riggenbachi, assembly GCF_040937935.1. Lineage (NCBI taxonomy): Eukaryota > Metazoa > Chordata > Amphibia > Anura > Hyperoliidae > Hyperolius > Hyperolius riggenbachi. The sequence continues at coordinate 205,999,402 of NC_090650.1, read as the reverse complement.
AGATGTGCAAAAACACCGTTATTTATTTCTCATCTACTTAAAGGGAAGGTTCAGGGTGGCTCTTAAAAAAATAAAAATGCCCATCCACTTACCTGGGGCTTCCTCCAGCCGTGGGCAGCCAGGACGTGCCCTCGGCGCCGCTCCGCAGGCTCCCGGTCCCCTCCGGTGGCCGACCCGACCTGGCCAGGCTGGCTGCCAGGTCGGGCTCTTCTGCGTTACAAAATGCGCCTCACGGGGGCGCGCTGACGTCATCGGACGTCCTCCGGGCTGTACTGCGCAGGCGCAGTAGTTCTGCGTAGTACAGTAGCCTGCGCAGTACAGCCCGGAGGACGTCCGATGACGTCAGCGCGCCCCCGTGAGGCGCATTTTGAAACGCAGAAGAGCCCGACCTGGCAGCCAGCCTGGCCAGGTCGGCCACCGGAGGGGACCGGAAGCCTGCGGAGCGGCGCCGAGGGCACGTCCTGGCTGCCCACGGCTGGAGGAAGCCCCAGGTAAGTGGATGGGCATTTTTATTTTTTTAAGAGCCACCCTGAACCTTCCCTTTAAGATGGGAAGTGTCAAGACTAAGCATTGTGGCCAAGTGTTTTGCAAGCTTGCCTTGCTGCTTCAGTGTCCCAAGTTCAAACTATGCCAGGACACTATCTACATGTTTTCCCTGCCTTTAGGTCAGTATCCTCCAGGTGCTTCAGTTTAGTCCAAGATTACTTATAGGTATTCTGCAATATGTTATGGCGTCCTTTGAAGAAATCAATGTTGCTCATAAAGGTTTTTAGTGCCATTAAATTGTTTATGCTAGGTTAACCTCTGGATTAGATTTTTTCATATTTTTAAAAGAAAAAAAATAAACAAAGGATCTCTGTGGCAACCATAAAAAATACTGAACAGCTATGTATTTGAAGTACTAAGAGCCTGCTTTGTCTCCAATCCACACTGACTTTTCCTCCCAGGCACATCCCAGGAATCTCCAAATTGCAGCACGTCACTTGCCCAAAACTACACCCCCTACCACCACTAGATACACTAGAGGGGAAGTCTGTGGCTAGAACAGCTATAAATACCTTCTAGTCAGAGGTGGGTGCCATTCCTCCTCCTAGAAGCCACCACAAGAAGCTGAGTTGCGCATAGATGGACTTTCAATCTCAATATTTTTTATTGAAAATGTTTCAAATAAATAAACATACAGTCAAATTAATGACATAACATATAACAAATAGTTTTGTACATACAACATTTTGATCATATGCTTACAGAGTAAATAGTAACATTCTGTATATTATGGTGACATTTAAGTGTTACACCATGTATTGTACCTACATATCATTAATAAAACAGGTAAATTAGTAGAAATATTGTTGTTATTGCCAGATTTTCTCTAGCTGTTGGGAGCTGTACCTCCAGGAAATGGTGGAATAAAACCTACCTACAGAGATCCTGAAGGACGCATCCCTGATATCTATCTAATCTCCTTAAAGCAACAACTAGGATATAGTATATCCTGTTTTGTGATATCTGCACTATGGATATGTCACTAATGTGCAGTAGATTGCTTCTTTTATTCTTAAAAGATTAGTAGCAATCAGGTATTTCAGTTAACATTAACAATACTAGTTTACACTAGTCTAACTACACTACACTAATCTACACTACTCAAAGAGTGGAATGACTCTCTCTTATATTTAGCTTTCACTTAAGGTATCAGGTTTTGAAGCATTTGTTACGGGTATCATATAGTATCTAATACAGCAGGATTAGCCATCTATTATATCATAAATGTGAGAAGAGGAGAAAGGAGTAATGATTTTTAGAAGTCTAGTAACCTAGTCTCCGGATACAGAACTGGCCAAAGACTTGTCTTGTTAAGGAAGGACCGCAGTCCTCCACAACGTACCGCCCAAGATCTTTCAGCAATTAGATTTGATTCGACTCTTTTTAAGATTACTTCAAGAGTAGGGATTACAGATGTTTTCCAGTTTTCAGCTATACACATTTTAGTGGTAATACTTATGTGGTTAAATAGCAGTCTCTCCCTAATAGGCAAGTCCATGGTTTTAATATGTAGTAACAATAACAATAACAATAATATTTATATAGCGCTTTTCTCCCTGGGGACTCAAAGCGCTGTGACCCTGTCACAGTAAGGCCATACTCGGTGGTATGGTTGACAAGAACATAGGCAGTTTCTTAAGTAGATCTTCAATAGATTCCCATAGGCTGGTGATTTTTGGACAAAGCCAGAAAATGTGGATTAACGAGCCAACATTATTGCAATTCCTCCAACACATGTGCGATGTTTTGTTGTCAAATTTCGCGATTTTCTCTGGCGTAAGATACCACTGCCAAACAGTTTTGATAAAACTTTCTTGGTGAGAAACGCAATGGGTGTTTTTTTTTTATAGATTTATATGCCAAAATCCAATCCTCTTGGTCTATGTCTTCATTCAAGAGCTCCTGCCATTTCCTTAATTGCCATTTAGGTGTTTTGTCTTTTAAACTCAAGAGCGATTTATAAAACACTGAGGTGCCTTTCATTTTATAATTTAGTGGGTCAAGTAATTTATCAATTTGGGGGGATAGTGCAATAGGATTAGAAATATATTTAGATAAAAATTTACGAACTTTAAAATATTTGGGTTTGTCTGATATTGGGATATTGTATGCAGATTGTAGATCTTCAAATGATCTGATATTTGTGTCTATTATCAAATCCTCTATCCAAATTATTCCTTTCTCAATCCATTTGTCCAATGACATATCTTTCCATGTCATGCTCAAATTAAATATGGGGGTTTTCTTAATTTTTGCTAAGGGATCTGTGTTACATAATTTTACCATTTCTTTCCAGATTCTGAGAGTGTTAGCAGAGATAGGATTAGATATTTTTGGAGGAATTTTCCAGTTTAATCTGGATTCTAGAAATGATAGGTAATTATTACTAGGAAGTTGTGATTGCTCAATCTTAAACCATTGTTTAGAATCATCTTTATACCAGATTGCTCTGGATTGCTCCAAAATGGATGCTTTATAATACTTCTCGATGTCAGGTACACCAAATCCTATCTCTGAGGTATGTGTGGTAAGAATTTTATTCGAAAATTTTGAGGACTTGTTAATTAGGATAAATTTATTGATGAGTTTTTGGATAGTTAAGAAAATTTTTTGGGGGATTTTGATTGGTATATTCCTAAATAGATACAATAGTTGTGGTAACAGCATCTTTTTAAACGCGGCAGATCTACCCAACCACGAAAATTCACATTTGGCTAATGATTCCAGTTTTAATTTCATTTTATTAATCCAGGGGTCAAAGTTTTCTTTATATAGTTGTGCTAAGGAGGGGGTGAGAAAGATTCCCAAATATTTAATTGATTTGTTAGTCCAGGTGTATGGACAGGAGCTTTTGAGTTCTTGAATCGTCTTTGGGTTGACATTACATGGCATTATAACCGTCTTACACTCATTTAATTTATAGTAAGAGATTTTTGAGAAATTTTTCAATTCTAATCTCAAGTTTTGCAGTGAAATCTTAGGCTTTTGTAGATACAACAAAACATCATCTGCATATAGTCCTAATTTATTATCTGTATCTCCAACCTGAATTCCATGGATGTTTTTATTCTGTCTTATTTTTTGGGTCAAAGGTTCCATTGCTAGGACAAAGATCAGTGGTGATAGTGGGCACCCTTGTCTAGTTCCATTTGTAATATCAAATGACGCTGATAGTGTACCTGAGGAGATTACTCTAGCTGAAGGTTTTGTGTATAGTGACATTATAGCTTTGTGGATGAATCCTACACATCCGAATTTTTCCAGCACTCTTGACATGTATTTCCAGTTGACTCTGTCGAACGCCTTCTCCGCGTCCAAGGAGACGAAGAGAGAAGGCGTCCGACAGAGCTTGACTTGGTGCAAGAGTGCAAATACTTTCCTTGTACTATCGCTCGATCCTCTCCCCTTGACAAAACCAACCTGGTCTGGGATAACTAATTGTGGTATTATTGGTGTAAGTCTGTTTGATATGATACGAGCAAAGAGTTTTAGGTCCGTATTGAGTAGAGAGATAGGCCTATAATTACTCGGGTCTGTATGATCTTTCCCCTCTTTAGGAATAGTAGAAATTATGGCCCATAAAGATTCTTTGGGGAAGGCACCAAGAGTTATGACCTCGTTAAAGAAATTCACTAGATGTTTAGATAATATGTCACCATATTGTTTATAGTAATCATTTAAGAAGCCATCTACTCCCGGTGCCTTATCCTTTTTTAGTGATTTTATTGCTGTCTCCACTTCTTGATTATTAATTGGTAGATTAATTTGTTTAAGTTGACTGTCAGTAAGTTTGGGCAGGTTGATCTTGTCCAGGTATTGATCAATGTCTTTCAGGGATGGGGAATATACTGCGGGGTCTTTACTAAGATTGTATAACTTTTCATAATAAGCAGCTAGGGAGTCTGCTATATCGTTAGGGTGATGAACCATTAGATTTGTGTTGGGGTTCTTGATTTTAATTATTCTATGTTTTATTCTGCGGCCTTTTATCTTTAATGCCATGGATTTTCCAGATTTATTCCTTTCAGAGTACCAATTTTCTTTTAATATGGATTGCCATTTATCATATTGATCGTATAGGTTGTTGGCTAGCTCTTGCCTAGTTTGTTCTAACTTTGGGATTAGGTCGTTTCTTTTTCCCAAGAATATTGATTTTTCTAAAGATTTAATTTGTTCGAGTAATAAATTAGTTCTTTCTCTGTATTTTTTCTTAAGAATTGCACTGTGTTTTATAAAGTTGCCTCGCATATACGCTTTATGAGCGTTCCACAATGTGGTTCCCGAGACTTCAGTGGAGTCGTTAAGATCAAAATACTCTTAAGTTTTCTCTTAAAATTTTTGAAGTTTTTTCTGAATGAAGAATTAATTTATTCATTTTCCAGCTGTAACTCGAAGGGGGGCCTTGTAAACTAATTTTAGCTGAAATGGGCGAATGATCAGACCAAACTCGTGCTCCTATTTCTACCTCTGATAATAAAGGTAGTGAAATTTTATCAGTCAGAATATAGTCAATCCTGGTGAAAGAATGGTGTACTGACTGAGGAAAAGAATGTATATTGTTTATCTTGAGGATGAAAGCATCTCCATACGTCATATAATTCGTTAATACTGTTTGAATGCTTGCTGGATTCTTTCTTTTGATTTAAGAGCAGTCTATAGACTGATCCATAATTGCGTTAAGGTCACCAGTTATAATCAATGTGCCTTTCTTGATTTTCGTTATTTTGTTTAATTTTTTAGTAAGAAAGGTTGCCTGGTGTTCGTTAGGCGAGTAGATATTGACAAAGGTGAAGTCTTGTGAATTAATTTTTCCTACTATAACTACCATTCTTCCGTCAGTACTGCTGAATGTGTCTATAACTTCGAATCCTAGGGAGCCCCTTATAGCTATGCATACACCTCTTTTTCTTTTTTCCTTGCAAGGTTGCATGATATATTGTTTTGAAATTTTGTAGTTTAAATGTTTGCGCCCCTTTGGCATTTAAATGTGTCTCCTGTAGACATAGGATTTCTGTTTTTTCTTCTTTGGTTAATTTATTGATAAGGTATCTTTTCCTATTAGAATTAACTCCTCTCACATTAAGAGACAATATATTCAATTTTTGTGTCATGTCTGTGGTCTATTGTTAGGTATAGCAACTGTAACATTTTTTGGCCAATTCTGCTTACCAGGGAACTGTAGACTAATTGAGTTATCTGCAATTTAAACAAGCTAAATAACTCTTTAAACCAGCTATAAAAAGGCTTAAACAGTGATAAACAAGCATTGCATAAACTGCGATTCATTTTCCATTCCATTATAAACAAATACCTTAATAGGGAAAATAAAAGTTTGTTAGGCATCAAATTTATACCGTTGTCATTCCATAGAGGGATAAAAGGAAGGAGGAAAGTAAAAGGATAGAAAAGAACAAAGTACAAAAGTATATAAGAAAAACAGCAATATGAGTAATTCTGCTTCTGTGTTACCATTGGTCCGAGGACCATTAGGCTAATCCTTAGCAGGATTAGTAGGAAGTTCTCCTCCATAAAAAGGGTAGAGGTTCTAACCCGAGGAGAAAGTCCTTCTGGGGGGAAAGTTTGTGGCATGAGACCACTGAAGCTAATCAGGTACCTCCACTGGCAGTAGAGGATTTCTCACCTTCCGGCTTATCATGGGACCATTCCATATTTTGTGATTCCGAGGGAGGAAGGGCAAGTCTCCCTTCTTTAATGTTCACTGTTTGTATTCTCCATCTGTGTAGTAGATCAAAACCTTCTTTGACAGACTTTATGGCGATTATCTTTCCGTTCTCTTTAACCAATAGTTTTGTCGGGAAACCCCATTGATATGCAATGTTGTGTTGTCTCAAGGTGGCTGTGATCTGTCCAAAGCTTCTTCTGGCTTGTAAGGTCATCTGAGACAAGTCCGAATAAAGGGTTAGATCCCGATAAGGGTCCGGTAGTTTCTTTCCTTTCCTGGTTGATGCTAGAAATTGGTCTTTCACATGGTAAAAGTGTACGCGGGTGATCACGTCTCTTGGGACCTTTTCAGGTAGAAAGTTTGGCTTGGGTAGCCTGTGAGTGCGGTCCAGAACCAGTTCGGACTCAGGGACATTGGGAAGAGTAGTTTTGATAATGTCCTTGACATTAGCCTGTAGTCCCTCTGTAGTTACGGATTCTGGTATGCCTCTGATCTTCACGTTATTACGTCTGTTGCGGTCCTCTGAGTCTATGATTTTTTCTTTCATCCACTGTACATCTTCATAGACTTCATTGTGGGAGTCAACCAACTCGTTGTGTGCTTTGGCAAATTCTTTGACTCTTTGCTCAACTTTAAGCACCCTTTTATCTGTGGATATTGCAAACTGCGTAAACTTATCCGTTAGTTTCTTTACTTCGGCTTGCATTGTGGTTTGTATGATCTTTTGAAAAGAGATCATGAAGTCTCTGAAAAAGGTTTGGGTGATGGGTTGGTCAGAATTAGGTAATTGATTCATAAGATCTGGGAACTCTTGTTCTTCCAGGTCTTCCTGGTTCTCCAGTCTTTTCTTCGATTTTGCTGGGCTTCGTGAAGAAGGAGAGACAAGGGAGTCTGAGTCCTCATCCTCATCACTTACATCTTGTTTGCGAATGTTTTCACATTGTCCGCCCGAATGTATACTTGAAGGTTCGTTTTGGTCTCTTACATGTCCAAGTTCTTTCTGGAATCGTATGTGCGAACGTTCTTGCGAACGTTCGTTTGAGCACGAACGTTCGTTTGGACACGAACGATCGTTTGAACGCGAACGTTCGTTCGCACGATCCTTTCTCCCGCTATGGGCGTGCCCATCTCTGCCACGGAACCCACCTATGTTTGCCGTTTCTGAGCGGATTTCAGCGGCGGTTTCTTCCTCATCTAGGTGGTACAGGGGTGAGAAGGAGTTCCTGAGGGGTAAAGTCTCTTGTTGTTGGGCATTTTGGTGTCTGCCTCTCCTCTGTTCAAAGCGGTGGCCATCTTGGTCTGGATCACTGTACCAGGCCTCAAGTTTCCTCGGCTTGGGAGACTCTTTCTTCCTCTTAGGAGTGATTCTTCTGGGGTCCATGATGGTCAGAGAGTGTTCCCCCACAATCTTGCTGTAAAATTTCTGGTTTTTGGAGGTGCTGTGAGTCGCTTTATCAGTGTGTCTCTCAGAGCTGCAGACTCACACAGCCATTCAGCTCTGCCTCCTGGCCACGCCCCCATAGATGGACTTTAATACTTTGAGGCTGTATAATTATTTTCCATTCTGGAAATGGTTTTTATAATGTAAAAATTTAGACTGGTGCATTACGAGTTTCTATTACTGTACTTCTCGCGATTACTGATCTAAAGAACTACTGAAAATGTAAAATGACTTTCTAAACATAGATAATATGTACCATATGCAAAGTCCAAATAATATACATCCCTTTTTAAAAACTGTAATTTAGGAGATATTTGTATTATGATACATATAACTCTTAAAAGTGGAGCTTTACTTAGTTTGCATATCCACACTTTTTGTCTGTGAATTTTCACATTTAGAATACTATACTTTTTTGTACCATACTTTTAAAGAGGAGCTGTTAGGTATAAGGTCTCAGAGAAAATAAACACATATATCAGTAGCTAAAGATTGGCTGTACTTACATTACATATGCATTTCACTGTCCACGTTTGTACTTCACAGAATTTTTATATAGTATATGCAGAGATTGATGCTCCTGACAGCTCATGGCAGGTTCCATGTTTTTCTGTCAAATGTGTCGTCATGTCCTGCCTGCTTCCTGATCACAGAAAAGCTGGTGCTGAATAACACAGTGTGCAGTGAATATTAATGAGCCATGTGGCTAGGAACAATAGCTGACTCCTGCAGTGTACTCTGCCCGGAGATTTATCAGTGCTACGCGCTGGACTGATTACAAGCTGCTGTAACGTCTCATTAGCAGCCGAGGGGAGGGCCCCAGAATGCATTGCAGTATAGTATGCGGCTTGCGTCCTGCTTGGGTCTAACAGCTTTTCTGATAAGAACACATCAAAGGTAAGAGAGATTTTTATCTTCAATAATGCCTTTATGGCTTCCTTCTAAACTGTTTAACACAGGAGAATAGAGGTTTAAATTAGCTTCTGCAGCCTGACAGTTACTCTTTAAGCACTTCCACTCTTTCTCATATGCATTTTTTTTAAAGTGGTGAAAAATATTCCACTAACATAAAGCTTTCCCTTCTCACCCACACACCCTATAATTTAGGCATCACATCTTTTTCGCAATGACATCCTGCTTAAATAATACAAAATCAACAATTGTGCAATATACTTACGAAAAGCAGCAAGCCCCAGCATGGGTACCAGAAGTGCATAATTCCATTTACTCCCACCTGCCCCTTCATCATTACCACGGATGTTCCAGTTAGGTGGATCATTTAAATTATTCATTGGTAATCACCTGAAAAGGCCAAAAATGATGATGCAACATAAAACTCTTACTGTACAGAGAGCAAATGATACATTACACTAGTCCTTGGTAAGAGTACTTGTAGAAGGTACAGACAGGAACAAAGAACATCTATCAGGCCCTAGGCAATGTAACTGTGGGTACATATAAGAGTGATGTGCAGGTACTCTGCAGGAGAATGAGACGATTCTTTCTCTATTACACATTCTTCAGGTACAATTTGAACCAGGTTTATGGGTGATAGACAACACCTCTGTGTTCAATGTGCACAACATTCTAAGTGGATTCCCTGCAGCTCTGTGGGGAGTGCATATGTATAGTACTACTGTGTAACAAAGTAAACCTGAGACCGATGAAATTAAAGTTTTATACATACTTGGGGCTTCCTCCAGCCCCCTACATGCTAATCAGTTCCTCGCTGTCCTCCGCCACCTGGATCTTCTGCTATTAATCCAGGTACTTGAGCCAGTCGGGCGTAGTGCGCATGCACACACTCCGCCGCCAGGCACGTACTACACCTGCGCAGCACTATTGCGCCGCTGCAGAATGTTCCTGGCTGTGGGAGCGGTACACGGCTGGACTGCGCTGACTGGCTGAATTACCGGGACTCATAGCAGAAGATCCAGCTGGCAGGGGAGGACAGTGGAGGACCGATTAGCCTGAAGGGGGCTGGAGGAAGCCCCAGGTATGTATAAAACTTTACTTTTCATCCATCTCAGGTACCCTTTAATTCGTAGTCACCAAACCAAATTTTAATAACATATCAAATTATTTGATTTCATGAGGAAAGGGAGTGCATACATTTGCATAAACCAGAATCAGCACAGCATTATTTCCATCTCATTGACCATCTCTATTAGTGACAAAGCTACACATCAGGTTTTATTCTTACAGCATAGATGTTATTTAGCATAAAGTGCTTGCAAAAGTATTTGGCCCCCTTACTGTTTTCCACATTTTGTCACATTACTGCCACAAACATGAATCCATTTTATTGGAATTCCACATGAAAGACCAATACAAATTGGTGTACACATGAGAAATGGAATGAAAATCATACATGATTCCAAACATTTTTTACAAATAAATAACTGCAAAGTGGGGTGTGCGTAATTATTCGGCCCCCTGAGTCAATACTTTGTAGAACCACCTTTTGCTGAAATTACAGCTGTCAGTCTTTTAGGGTATGTCTCTACCAGCTTTGCACTTCTAGAGACTAAAATCCTTGCCCATTCTCCTTTGCAAAACAGCTCCAACTCAGTCAGATTAGATGGACAGCGTTTGTGATCAGCAGTTTTCAGATCTTGCCACAGATTCTCGATTAGATTTAGATCTGGACTTTGACTGAGCCATTCTAACACGTGGATATGTTTTGTTGTAAACCATTCCATTGTTGCCCTGGCTTTATGTTTAGGGTCGTTGTCCTGCTGGAAGGTGAACCTCCGCCCCAATCTCAAGTCTTTTGTAGACTCCAAGAGGTTTTCTTCCAAGATTGCCCTGTATTTGGCTCCATCCATCTTACCATCAACTCTGAACAGCTTCCTTGTCCTTGCTGAAGAGAAGCAACCCCAGAGAATGATGCTGCCACCACCATATTTGACAGTGGGGATGGTGTGTTCAGAGTGATATGCAGTGTTAGTTTTCTGCCACACATGGTGTTTTGCATTTTGGCCAAAAAGTTCCATTGTGGTCTCATCTGACCAGAGCACCTTCTTCCACGTTTGCTGTGTCCCCCACATGGCTTGTGGCAAACTGCAAACGGGACTTCTTATGCTTTTCTGTTAACAATGGCTTTCTTCTTGCCACTCTTCCATAAAGGCCAACTTTGTGCAGTGCACGACTAATAGTTGTCCTATGGATAGATTCTCCCACCTGAGCTGTAGCTCTCTGCAGCTCATCCAGAGTCACCATGGGCCTCTTGACTGCATTTCTGATCAGCGCTCTCCTTGTTTGGCCTGTGAGTTTAGGTGGACGGCCTTGTCTTGGTAGGTTTACAGTTGTGTCATACTCCTTCCATTTCTGAATGATCGCTTGAACAGTGCTCCGTGGGATGTTCAAGGCTTTGGAAATCTTTTTGTAGCCTAAGCCTGCTTTAAATTTCTTAATAACTTTATCCCTGAACTGTCTGGTGTGTTCTTTGGACTTCATGGTGTTGTTGCTCCCAATATTCTCTTAGACAACCTCTGAGGCCACCACAGAGCAGCTGTATTTGTACTGACAGACTACACACAGGTGCACTCTATTTAGTCATTAGCACTCATCAGGCATACCCCCTACACCAGCACCATAATATGTTCTGTTAGACACCCTCTCAAAAGATGCACTTATTGTCTCCACCCCACCCTTTAGATTGTAAGCCTCTGGCAGGGCCCTCCTCCCTAATGTATCCAGCTTGATTATGCAATCTTACTCACAACCACCCCTCTTGTAGACTTGAACAGTCTCTATTTTGACCTATGACACTGTATTGTTATCAAATCATTTGCATGATCTTGTTTTGTTGTGAGTTTCCGTATGTTCTACCTGTATGTTAACCCATTTATCTATTGTGCAGCGCTGCGTAATATGTTGGTGCTTTATAAATACAATTAATAATAATAATAATAATAATAATAAGGCAATGTCTATGGGCAACTGACTGCACTCAGACCAAAGGGGGCTGAATAATTATGCACACCCCACTTTGCAGTTATTTGTAAAAAATGTTTGGAATCATGTATGATTTTCGTTCCACTTCTCACGTGTACACCACTTTGTATTGGTCTTTCATGTGGAATTCCAATAAAATTGATTCATGTTTGTGGCAGTAATATGACAAAATGTGGAAAACTTCAAGGGGGCCGAATACTTTTGCAAGCCACTGTATATAAGAGATGCCTGTGTACACATCATATATACAGTCACAATCAGATATGTAAATCTGACTTTAAAAATACGGTGACTGCTTAATTAACTATTTTTTGATTGGTTTATTTCATTTTTGTTGACTAAGCAGAGCTATTACTGTATATATAAATTATTTATGATGACTAGTATCTGAGAAACAGAACATTTTATCATATTTTCTATTTTAAATTACAGGTTTAAATTCATTAGGAGTCTGATTCGCTGCATTTTCTCCCGACTCCGACTACAGGTACCCAAAAATTGCTCCAACTCCGACTCCACAGCCCTGATAACCTTAAAGAGAACCTGAATTGAAAGTTAAAAGTCAAAGTAAACGTGTCATACTTACTGCCAGTGTAGTGTACTCATCAATCTCTTTCTCCTCTCCTGCGTCCCATTTGTTTGCTGTGATCAATGGAATTCTCCGTCCTCCAATTTAAAAATGGCCATTACCCCATAACAGCTTTATGGTCAGCACACTGTTAAACTGTAATATCGCCCACTTGAGCCATAGGGAAACATGGACATTACCTTGCATATTCAGTTGTAACTGACAGCAACTGGTATATTTCAGTTCTGACAAAATATTGTCAGAACTGGAAGGGGTCACTGTAAGCAGAAAAGGGTGAGCTTCTGAGAGGAACTGATGGTGAGGTTAGTATGTAATATTAATTTGAAGCTACATCACGTGTTTATTTAAAATAATTTTACACACTTCAGGTTCCCTTTAAAGTAAACCTGAGACGAAAGGGTATAAGAGTTTTATACATACTGTACCTGGAGCTTCCTCCAGCCCCTTCCATGCAGATTGCTCCTTCGCTGTCCTCCTCCACCTCCTGGATGCTCCAGTAAATGCCCCTTTAGCCTTGCCAGTTAGAGCGTAGTGTGCATGGGTGCTCTCGTTGCAGGGAGTGTTCTGCGCCTGCGCTGTACTACTCTTCCATTGGTGAATTTACGTTATTTTATTCCCTCAAACGTAGCATAAGTAAAATAGAAATTGTGATCTTTTCCCCATCTCTACCTCTATGTGACTCTGAGCAGCAGCCTCTCATCTTACCTCATTACCTCTGCTACTTCTATCTCAAAAACATACATTTACCTCTTTCTCACACAAGTCAACAAAAAACTGAGGTGCCGCCATAGATGTAATGTTATCAGCGGGATTTAAAATGTAATTCGGGTTGTGGCAATTGCCAGACCCCCCAATTACTTCTCCCTCAAAGTTGCTACAACTCGGAAAAGGAATGGTATTAAACGCCACTCGATATTTCACCGGCAGCAGGGTGTGCAGTCATTCGTCTCACCCTGCACCCAAATGACCAGGCGACAGGATACTGCACTCTGTGGGATACCAGACATTTAACTGGTGCTTCTCCAATCCTTAATGAACTCTGTCAATCATCTCATCCACCTCTCCTATGATGCAGCATCACCCAGAAGATCCTGTTTTACCTCCTAACCCTCTCACATGAAGTTCTTTATAAGCTGTCCCCTCTATCCATTTCCTCACCAATTTCCAGGTACTATCCCACCTTCAACTTTCACTCTCCACACAAAATCCTCCCGTCTTTTAATTTACAACTGCAGTCCGGTTAAATCCCCTTAAGCCACTAGCCATGTGTTTAAATTTACAGGGGAGACTGTTGACTCAAGCAAAGCAGCAGCTGACAGTAATATAGGAAGTCAGCCTTGCAAATCTAGCCAGTCAGGTAGCACAAAATGTAATAATGCAAAAATGTTTTTTTCTGCAATGCACAAAATGTTTTGTATTGCAAATGACATTATTTCACCATGCATTGAAAAAAATACTAATAAAAACCAGGTCGTAAACTATTTTGAACTATTCAATGGATATGAATTTGCGCTACAAGAATAAGCAATACTTTGTCGTCATCTAGTGGTCATTTTTGTAAATTCTTGTTATGTGTACCTATTACAGTGTTGAGACGACTTTACTGGGTTTTTTTTGTTTTTTTATTTCTTAACACTGATTTAAAATAACTCCATTTTCAGATTTGTCTGTTTTATATTTAAAAAGACTTCTAAATTAGGCAATTTATATCTAAAAAGGCAGCATGATATTTTCCAGAACTAAAAAATATTTATGTGATGCAGTTCTGGTGCAGAATTATACAGCAGCACCTTTATAAGATAAGGTAATACAGGTCTCACTTCCATGCTTAATGCACTTAAAAAATAAGGCATTGATTCTACTTTTAAGAACAGTGCATGGAATTGTAAAAATCATCTTGTCGTATTTCCTTCGGCCAACACAGCATTCAGACTACTGGTACACAAATAAATTAAACACTTAATTCATCCTACATAGGGTTGTTTTGTGGCTTTTGAAAATTTGACAGAATTTGACAGAACAAGGTATGGGATTCCATGGCTCTATGGGAAATAGAAAGCAGCAATACAAGCTTATTGAAGGCAAAGCTCTCCAAACTTCCTGATGACCATAAAATCAATTATGTAAATCATTACATCAATACAGTGCCTGAAATGTTTAGACTCATCCACATCTACAGTACACTCCAACAAAGAATGAGGCAATGGCCTGTTCCATAACAGAAGTTATTCAACTCCCTATGTTAGAAGTTTGAACACAACATCAGAAGTGTAACAGTTTTCATTTTCACAAAGCCACCTTACATTCTCAAACATGTGGCAAATTTATTGTACTTTACATAGTTAAAAAAAACATGTAGACATAATCCTCAACTTACCAAAAAAATCCAGACCAGCCTGAAGAATTTGGCACGGCTCACTACAAGCCAAAATAACGGACATTCATCCAGCGTCTGTGGTTCATCTAGTGTACCTTTCAAAATAGGCAAAACAATTGTTAAAGAATATACACAGCAGGATACAGCACAACATTTTGAAATATTTTAGGTTGGGGTAAAGCAGAACTTTGTTCTCGGTTAACCTGACTCCACTCTCTCCATCTATTTCTGCCCAAACTGTAAATACATTTTTTAAACTACTTATGTATGTCACTGATTCCCACTAACCACCCTCTATGACTGTCCCCTGCTGCCTGTACTGCCAGGGTAATTATTTGCCAATTAGCAATGTACTCGGGTACAGAATACAGAAGGGTGATATCGGAAGTACCATTTTTTCATAGATGCCTAAAATTTCCTGTGCCTGCAAAATGTTGCTAGTCTAACCTCAAGTGCAATTTGTGTACTGTTATGAAAGGAACACCAACATGGATATAATGTTCATTACCAACAATTGTGTTCCTTTTACTGACCTGACTTGCCAAATCTGTGTTGTGGGGGCTGCCTACATCCTTTTTGGAAATTACCTTCATAGCTGATGTTCCTGTGTGACTTCTGATATCTGCTGCAAATACTTACAGGTTATCTCTCACTGCATTCAACCTATAGTAGTTTGAGTACACTATAGGGTTGAATGAAGAGATGAATGAAGTCAAGCCAATGTTCTCAAACCTTCAGACACTTACAGAGGATCAACACAAGTTGCTTCTCTGCCATGTATAAACAGAAGGGAAGAAGTAAAAGGGAAGAAAGGCAATAGGTAAGGTCAAGGTGGGTGGAAGGGTGAATAGGCCTATGGCTACCAATACCATGCTTAGAAATGTATATAGAAGGTCAAGTACTGTCAGGAGGTATCCATCCAAAAAGTAGCATTTTTATTTGTTTCTCCAAAGGTTATCTATCCCATTCACAAATGTTAAATATTTTTTTTATGTCTGCCTTGGAGATAACACGACTGGTCTAGCTTCAGAGTGGGATGCAGAGATGCTAAATCTAGAAAAGCTAACCACTCCCCATTCAGATATAAACTGCTGAAGTCTGGCAGTTTCCTATATTCCATGTAACTATTATTCTGGCAGCGAGAGAGAAAGCCTAGGTTGCCTAGGATTGGAGGAAGTGGTGTAAGCCAGGGTGAAATATTGGAGTGTGATATAATTTGCGTCATCAGTTTGAGTGTATGGTTAATCAGGAATGTTTCTGTTAAGATAGACTGGGTTCTGGTAAAGGCCTGAGGGGGAAAGGTCAGTGGGAATGGTGATTATTCTCTAGTCTAGTCACACCCATATCTTCAATTCTCCATGACAGTGCCAGTCTAATCCTGGGGAATATAGGTTGCTGTATAATAGAGTAACACACTGGATACAATCAGACCAGTTCTCTTTTGTTTTTCTCAAGATCTTGGTCTTGGAGGCTTCCTTGCCTATCATTAAAATCAGTGGCGTAGCTAAGGAGCTATGGAACCCAGTGCAAGTTTTACATGGGGCCCTCTCACGCACTCTATACAGAACAATTGATTTTAAGCACCAAGATTTTTTTTGGGTACTTATCCGTTAGCCGGGCGCATCTGGCAGGTGGCGCTAATCAGTATTCCCCCTCCAGGCCGACATGGATAGTAGGGAAAGATGTAACTCTGGTGAAGTTTTGTCGCCACCTGCCGGATGTGCCCGGCTAACGGATAAGTACCTTTTTTTTTTATATATAAACACTGCTGGGATCTGTCCCTACCAAGTGTCAGGCTCCTAACATGGACCAATAAGTGTTTCATAAACAACACACTCAAGTATCCACTAGGGTCAGAGGTTCACTATACTGCAGAAGGCCCCAACTATCCATATATTATTGAAATTAAACAATTTTTGCTGATTACATGTATGAATGCTACACTTATACAAAGTAAACAAACATATCTCTCATAAAACTAACCACATTACATATGATGTGTAATTGCCATTTACCTCACTGTGTGCAGCAGCAATAACATAATTTTTTTTTTTTTTTGGGTGGGAGGCATAGTTATTGCAGACAGTAATTGGGGCCAAAGAGGTAGACATTTATAGGGCTGATTCACACAACGGGGGGTGGTAAAATGAGACCCAAGCATAATGTTCAGCGGTGCTTATATAGTCCCATACTTACTGATATGCGCAGGCCCCCACGTCTCTCTTAGTACCAGCACAGACCCGCCCACACACCTGGCCTGTATTACACCGGACTACATGGAGACCATCACCATAATAATCCGCCGAGGCCCATAGCTGCAGATGTGAAGCTCCGCGCGCCTGCGCAGTAGTAATGCTCCAGCAGATGAGGCTGCTTAGCCTGTGGCGCTCTATTTTAGTAGCGTATATACCCGCGTGTAACACAACCTACCATTTCACCTGGACCTAAACAAGACTTACTGAGAAACTTGGGGGCGGTAAAAATAAAAGGCTGGCTCGGCTAGCGAATCGTAGTTTTGAGAATTCCAATGTTACACAACGACTGTATGTCCAAAACGTGTTCTGCTAATAAAGTTTTGTGAAAAAGGGCGGAGCTGGTATGTAGAGCGCAGGAAGACGTCTCATTTGACCTGATTTTCTGGCTCTGTCCCCGGTAAGATGGCTGCTCTAAGTGCAGCGGCGTCACGGCTGCTGGGAAATAGACTATTAGCGCGAAGAGAAATCAAGGTGAGTTAGCGTAGTGCTCTGTGTGCAGGGAGAGGATTATAGTGGAGGAGGAAGGGCTGCACTGCTTTATAACGATCCTACATTACTATGTGTGAGTTCTGCTTGTGTGTCTGCATGCACAGTGCCGGGTGGGCGGGGCCACATCAAGGTCACCTCCTCTCCCGGGCTACATTTCCGTGTAACTGGCGGTGTAAATACACAACCTGTTACCACCTCATGCACGTGATTGGAGGACAAGGCGCCTGGGGGTGTGGTGGCAGATCCTAGGCCTAGCCTCCCAGATTACCTAATTATGTTACTCCTGTATTATCTAACTATAGTGTTTTGGAGAAAGCATTGTCATCTGGTAATGAACATTATTTTTATTATTGATTTGGAAAGCATCAACATGGCTCTGTCCAGAGTAAGAAACAAACATGGTTGCATAATAATACAGGCAATGGCATACACAAAATATAGATATTACAGAACTGGTAGACCTATATTGACAAATGTAATATGTTAAACAAACGGCCTGTTATGGAACAGTTCTCCAATCACAGCACCTCCTACAGCTCAAAGTATTAGTGATTGGCTGAACCTAGCAGTTCAAGAGAGTGCCTCTACCAATTCTAGTTTGTCTACCAATTTTTTATTATGTAACCATGTCTATATATCCATGGAAGGGTTGAGTCCAGTGTGGAGAATTTCTGTCGTTATATTTTGTGTATGCAATTGTCTATTACATCACGACAGGATCGGCCCGTTCGTATTGGTGGGTCGTTCGTAAGTCGGGCGTCTGTAAACCGGGGACTACCTGTATTATGTAACCCATGTTTGTTTCTGTACTCTGTACAGAGCCATGGAATATGTTGGTGCTTTCTAAAGCACTCTGTACAGCACTGCGGAAGATGTCGGCGCTATATAAATACTAAATAATAATAATCATAAATCAATAATGTTCCTTACCAGATGACAATACTTTCTCTAACATTCTGTAGTTAGGTAATCTGAGAAGCTAGGTACTGCAACCACACCCCTAGGTGCCTCGTCCTCCAATCACGTGCATGAGGTGGCAGCAGGTTGTGTATTTGCACAGCCAGTTGTGGAAGAACAGATCCTTCTGGCCCCTGCTGCAGCCATATATTCCTGGTGTAATGGTTAAGGGCTCTGCCTCTGACACAGGAGACCAGGGTTCGAATCTCAGCTCTGCCCGTTCAGTAAGCCAGCACCTAGTCAGTAGGAGACCTTAGGCAAGTCTCCCTAACACTGCTACTGCCTATAGTGGCTGCAGCTCTGGCGCTTTGAGTCCGCCAGGAGAAAAGCGCGATATACTGTAAATGTTGTTTCTCCTGTCTATAGTAAAACCCTAATGTCTCTGCGTCCCATGTCCCTGTGTGTGTCCCTGCTTCCAGACTTGACAGTTTGCTGCCTGTGAACCTCATTGCATTGTGGGAAATGACAGCTTTTTCCACCTGCCAAGCAAGCAACATCTCCCTGTGTGCATATACTGCAGACTGCGGTGGAGGACAGGCGAGCGGGGCGCATCTGTGCTCGTGTTGCTGGGGGGAAGCGCCTGTAGTCTAGCACCCAATTTTTAATGGGCGGTCTTTTTTTACTGGTAGATTATATTCTGACTTTGGCTGCTAGAACTAAAGTTAAAATTTGGGGATTTCAATTCAAATGCTTATCCATTGGTTCAAGATAGGGACTATCCAGTGCTCTGTACTCACAATTCTTTAGCTAAATTCTAACATTGGGCTTATTCACCACAAACATTAAAGTTAACCTATACAACATTGGGTCCTGTCACCAGGGCTGTGGAGTTGGAGTCATTTTTGGGTACCCGGAGTTGGAGTCAGTGGTTTCACAAAGGAGTCAGATGATTTTTGTACCCACTTTAGCCTTGTAAGGGCTGTGGAGTCAAGAAGTTGGAGCAATTTTGGGTACCTGGATTCGGAGGTTTCGTAAACCTGAGGAGTTGGATAATTTTTGTACCGACTCCACAGCCCTGCTTGCCACAGTGGTTATCTATAGTGCTATATGTCACTTAGCATCAGGAGATGTCTGTGTGGTGCAGGTCGTTGCATAACAGGGAATCATGACTGATGCCTGGAACCCATTAGGAAATCCTGCAGCGATTCCTAGTACCATTGCGTTTTCCAGGGCTTAGAAGCGCTGTACAGTAAACTGTACAGTGCTGCCAGTTAGCGATTTTCATTTTTTTTTTTTAATTTCAATACACTTTATACTTACCAGGTGTCGGATGTCTGGCTTCCGTCCATAGCCCTGCCCTCTAAAGTAAGAGGTCATAGGTGCTTCTCTACGACCAATCAGAAAAGCGCCTGTGACCTTTCCCTGGGGGGGTGATTACCCCTAATCGCAATGGCACTAGTGGGTTCCCCACCACCCACTTCCATTGGCAAAGCGTTTTTGGGAATTGCAGACAATTGTTGGCGATCCCAAAACGCTGCCAAAATCGCCCTAGTGAGTCCCCGCCCTGAAGATTCTATTACACTGCAAACTACAGTTCTGATTTATGAATCCACTTTGCAATTTTCACTGGATGCTGGCAACACAAGAACAAAAAGCTCATCACCACATGTGAACCTTTATCGATCCCCACTATGCTGATCCATATGCATTTGCGGGTTGATCTAAAGTTAGAAGTCACTGCCGTTTGACGGTGCGCTGTCCAACCGGGCCCTGTGAGTATGTGCAAGTTGCGGATGTGTACCACCGACAAGAGGGACGCAGTTCTTGGGGTTCTGGGGTTCCAATACGTTTGGAAGGTACAACACTTTCTATGCTGGACTCTGCTTATGCTGTGCGGTGTTTGCTATCACGGCTTTGCTTTAATCCCAGCTTGCGGACTACTTCAAATCTATTATGATGCAACTGGCTATTAATGGAGACTTGCTTCACTAACGTGCTTTAATCATTCTGCTATGGATTTAAACTGGACTTTGTGACACACCCATGTGGAAACCAACACTCTCATTGTATCCATGGATGTTGATTCATTTAAGGTTTCTTTTCCACGAACTGTTGAGCTGTGTGCTCAGCGAGCAGTTGCCAGGCAGCAGCAAGCAGTTGTGAGAGTTTGAGAGGCATTTCACTGCCTGTAAACAGTTTGTGGAAAAGAGGCCTAAGTTATTATCCAACTGAGCAGCATGTCGTTTGCATTCCCATTCCAGTGCTCCCATTAAAGTGACACTTAAGCCGGAAAAAAAAATCTCACCTGGGGCTTTCCTCAGCCTCCTGCAGCTGATCGGTGCCTTCGCCGTGTCCCTCCGATCCTCCTGTCCCCGCCGGTGGCTACTTCCGGTTTTGCCGTCACCGGCCGTCAGGCTGGAAACGCGAGTGATTCTTCGCGTTCCCAGCCACAATATCTCCCCTATGCTGCTATTGCGGCCTTCCTTGCCACAATAGCAGCATAGAGGGCGATATTGTGGCTGGGAACGCGAAGAATCACTCGCGTTCCCAGCCTGACGGCTGGTGACTGCAAAACCGAAAGTAGCCGCCAGCGGGGACAGGAGGATCGGAGGGACACGGCGAGGGCATCGATCAGCGGCAGGGGGCTGAGGGGGAAGCCCCAGGTGAGTAAAACTAATTTTTTTTCGGCTTAAGGTTCACTTTAAGCAGTTCCTAGCCCATATTTATCATTTGGCAGCTAATTTGATTCCTGCACTTTAGAAGTGTGCACACTTTACTAGGGACATCATATATCTGGGTACGAATGGCAGTTGCGGATGTGGCATGTGTGTGAGTGGGGGCAGACCCCTTTATTTCGAGGCTGCTTCATGTGTTTTTAATGGATTTTAATTTTGTGGGAATGTTTTTTTTGTCTTTGGAGGTTATCCACAATAAACTTTATTACTTTTTGATAAGTGAGGCCTGAGAAAACTTTTGTTCCTATGCCTATACCAACACAAGAACAAAAATGCAGCATGCAGGACTTTTTGAAATCTCATAAAAAATTAGAATCACATGTAGTGCAAAAGAGCCCTGAAATTGTATTTTCATTGCTGGACACCATGATGAATGAATATATAGGTTATTTTCCGTTAGCCGGGAGCATTCCACTAGGTGGCGATAAAACTCCACCAGAGTTGCATCTTTCCCTACTATCCATGGCGGCCTGGAGGGAGAATAGTAATTAACGCCACCTGGTGGTTGCGCCCGGCTAACGGAATAGTGTGTGTGCATATATATATATATATATATATATATATATATATATATATATATATATATATATATATATATATATATATATATATATATATATATATATATATATATATATATATATATATATATATATATATATATATATTTATTTATTATTATATCTGACTCTTGGTGATTCTATAAGTTAGCTCTCTCCATGCTGTCCGATCTTGTACCATTTCTGCCAGTTGCCTTAAAGGGAACCTTAACTGAGAGTGATATGGATGTTTCCTGTTAAACAATACCAGTTGCCTGGCAGTCCAGCTGATCTCTGTGGCTGCAATAGTGGCTGAATCACACCCTGAAACAAGCATGCAGCTAATCCAGTCTGACTTCAGTCAGAGCACCTGATCTGCATGCTGTTTGAGGGGCTGTGGCTAAAAGTATTAGAGACACAGGATCAGCAGGCGATTCAGGCAACTGGTATTATTTTAAAAGGAAAAATCCATATCCTTCTCAGTTTAGGTTCCCTTTAAGCTCAATCCTGTGTCAGCTTTGATGGTGTCAAGCCAACGCATTCTCTGGTGGCCTTGTCGCCTTTTGCCACTGACCAGTCCTAGCATTAGGTCTTTCTCTAAGGAATTTGATCGCATCACGTGGCCAAAATATGTGAGTCTGAGTCTGGTGATCTTGCCTTCCAGTGACATGTCTGGTATTATACGTTCCAATACTACTTTGTTTGTCATTCTTGCTGTCCTTGGAATGTGAAGCAACCGTCGCCAGCACCACAACTCAAAATACACATAATATGTATGTATGTATGTATGTATGTATGTATGTATGTATTACATACATACATACATACATACACTCATACATACATACATACACTCATACATACATACATACACTCATACATACATACATACACTCATACATACACTCATACATACATACACTTGACAGATACATTGCTGGACAATGGCGGAATAAGGGTCCATCTGGAATAACAGGAATCTTATGATTTTATTATTTTTTCTTAACCTAAGATTCTTAGGACGTAAAATTCAGAATAGCAGTTAATTTAACATTTTTTTTAACAGTAAAATTGATTTTGCATTACCATCTCACTGCGCATAAATGCTTATTGATCAGCAGAGTTAAAGAGTACTGAAACAGGTGACTTAATGATAAAAATGTGTATGTAAAAAGGGTTGCCCACTCTCGCTCATACTTTTCATCTTCGCGATGGAGCCTTTTGGTGAGTTTTATAAGACAAAATGCTATGATTAATGGTATTGAGTTTGCAGGAGCAGCTCGGGGTGACCCAAACCACTAGAAATGTATAGGGGGCTTAACGAGACCGAAAAGCCCTCCTACTAAAAAGCAATGCTTGGTGCGATTTGCCTTCTTAAAACAGAAGGAAACTTGCAATAATTCAGTTTTAAGTGAACATTTGTGGTTACCCACAATGCACCACTACTGAATATGCAAATTATCTTTTTGCCCCTGTAAGCCAGGCTAGCATCCAGAACCGCTGGTGTATAGCAAACCTATAGCTTTAAATTAACAGCCAAATCAACCCCACATGAAGACAGCCTGTTTCAGACTTTTGGTCCTCATCAGTACATGGCAGAGGTTGATATGGCTGTATTGGGATAGGGCTTGGACCAGTACAACACAGTAACCAAGCAGCTTGGGGAGATCCAAACCACTTAGAATGCATAGGGGGCTAAAAGAGACCGAAAAGCCCTCCTACTAAAAAGCAATGCTTGGTGTGATTTTCCTTTCTTACGACCATGGTAGAATTTCACATTAATTTTCCAAGGTCTCTGGCTTACAGATGTTCATGAAACAAATGTGTTAGATATTAATTTGGACCATGAGAACTCAGACTAAAATCTCTATTGTTTTTCAATGGTCCAATACTATATATTTATTATTTGTTGATAAGGTTTACTTCCACCTATCAATCACTATTTAAACATAATTTTCATTCCCTGATTAAAACAGTAACACAATGGCTAACAAACTGGAGCACTTATAAACTTTATTGGTTGGGCTGCATCAATTCTTTGAAAATGACATATACAATTTTTCTCAGATGCTCCCAATCAAAGTTCCATTACTCTTTTTTTTTTTTTTAAAAGCTATGCAGAGCAAATTCATTGCTTTTGTATGAGGCCAATCACACCCTTGGTTTTCTGAAATCACCATGTACATGCATAAACAAAAAGGGGTTTGGGGGTACCAAATTTGAGTTACTATCAAATTGAATAGATTTTTATAAGGGATCTTGTATGTCTACCTGTATTTTATTTGAAATCTTAGCAGCTGCACCAGAGTCTGTTCAGACACCTATTTGGTTGTCTAAATCACAGTTCCCCAACTCTGTCCTCAAGGCCCACCAACAGTACATGTTTTGCAGGAAACCACAACCATGCACAAGTGGGGTAATTAGTGTCTCAGCAGAGCTGATTAACTCCCTCTGTGGATTTCTACAAAACATGCACTGTTGGTGGGCTTTGAGGACAGGGTTGGGGAACACTGGTCTAAACCTCATCATCCAACAACGTTAACGGTGATATTGTGTTGAAATTTGGGATTTGATATTCTAGAGTAGGGCTTTTCAAACTTTCCACTAATTGTACCACTTTTATCGCCTGAAAAATGGCAAGTACGATGGGGGGCGGAGCCAGCAATGGAGGAGTGAAGACGTGCTGCTGCTGAGCTCCCGGGCCCGCATGTGGAAATAGCTACATTCTAAGCTCTTTTACCTATATTTCTTGGCTAAAGTGGCATGGACAGGGAGAGGAAGAGTAAAGGCAAGGATCGCGCACCCCAGACCCCCTCCCAGAGACCAGTTACTCGCTACTTCCAGAAGATCGTCCCCGGCACGGAGGCCTCTAAGATGGCGGACGAGTCTTCCTCCGCACCTCCAGCCGCTGAGCGGCCGAGCGCAAACCTCCCATCTCTGAGTGGGTTGGAGGATATCTGGAGATACCTGAGAAGCCTTCCCACTAAACAGGACCTCGATGAACAGACGGAACGTATCGTCTCCTCCACGAGGGCCGAAATCTCGGGGATCCGTTCAGACATCGCAGGCCTGAATGACCGCGTATCCACCACGGAGGCGGACATTGCGCAGCTCAGGGCGGAGGTTGCCTCTTTTAAGGCAGATAAGGAGAAGCATCGGATATCCACACAGTCGCTCCGGGCACAGATGGAAGATATGCAGAATAGGGGCCGCCGCAACAATATCCGGGTCCGTGGCCTACCTGAATCAGTCGAGGCGGACGCCACCTTGCCCGCCTTGCGCACCATCTTCAATGGCGTGCTTAACCGCCCTGCGGATCAGAAGATCAAGTTTGACCGGGCACATAGGGCCCTTCGGGCTATACCCTCCGCACAAGACCAGCCGCGGGATGTCATTTGCCGGCTCCACAACTATACGGATAAAGAAGGCATCATGACCGCAGCGCGCAACAAGGGCCCGCTGACATGGGAGGACTCCACGGTCGTCCTCTATCAAGACCTGGCTCCTTCTACACTGGCCCAGCGCCGTGCTCTGCGCCCTCTCCTGCAGGCCATGCTGAACTCTGGGGTGAAGTATCGATGGGGTTTTCCGTTCCAGCTGATCGGCCAGAAAGGATCCACGGTTGGTGTGCTGCGCTACCCCGGGGACCTCACCTCCTTCACTCAGGCCCTTTCCTTGCCATCCGTGGACCTCCCGGATTGGGACCCTGATGTTGCGTACTCTGATCGCCCGCAGAAGCCGAAGAAAGCCAAATAAGCTGGCACGGGCTGTGAGTACTCTCTCTCATAGATGGCTAACTCCCTGCTTATTGTGCCACCTTCCCCGATAGTGTGATTGTCTGCCCCGGTGCACCCCCCCCCCCCGGGGTCTATTTACACCAGCGATGCCCCCCCCCTTCGCCTTGTCCCCCTTGATGGAGGCCTCACTTGTCCCTGGGTGACTATATGTGAGGGACTTATGAGACCTTGAGACTGCCTCATCTGAGCTGGCTTTAGATACGAACCGCTTTATCTTTAAATTCTGTATTGGTCTTTGGCCCCCATTCTCCTTTTCGCAGCTACCCCCCAGCCCCCCCTCCTTTGTCCGATGATAGACTGCCGCGCCCTCCTCCCAGTGTGTACTACCTTCATAGCCATTGGAACGATTCCCTCATCAACATATAACTGCTCATGTAATATGGAAGCTTTATGCCTGAATACCCTGAAACCGCCTTAAATCTGTTAATGAGCTGGATATATATGTGATATTAATGTTATACATTGTTATTATGTCCCCTATGGGGATGGTGTGCCTGGTTTGGGGGGTGCGGGTGGAGGTCTTAGGCTGGGGGGAGGGTGGGTGATAGCTTCCCTTTCATTTGTATGCCCCCCCCCCTGCTACTGGCCGCTTAAGCAGCATTTCTATTTACCATAAGGTGGGACCGATCAGGAAGCCCTGGGTGAGGGGGTCTGACGGGGGAAAGAGGCCCTTTCCTTAGAAAGCTGGGGGCATGTGTTGGACGCGATACTCTAAATTAATGCTATATCTTCTGGGGGGTAACCTCTCTAGTCATCTAGCTGGACCTGGAGGAGTGTATGGGGGGGGTGGACTTGCTGGGTTTTAGAACATAAGACATACTTGGAATAGGGGAAGTACATAATTAAGGCCTACTAAAGGTTACTGTAGGATTAAAAATGTGTTCTATTTATGAGAATGTTGTTTCTTCTCCACACCATGTCATTAATAGTACGCTACTACTAATATAGGTGTTAAAGGGTTTTTTTTTTTTTTGTTTTTGTTGTTTTTTTTTTTTCTGTGTCACATGCGGTTTTCCCGGGGGCCGGGGAGTGCTCGCTTTTTAGTTGAGGGCTTCCTTACCCCAGGGTAGACCACTGAAACGAGACGAGGAAGTAAATACCGTCTCGTAGGAAGATGAAGGCTGATTCGGACTGGACCGGCCTAGGTAATATGGTTGCCATGTTACTTACATGGTTGGCGTGGCCTCTTACACGCCTGTCTTTTCTGTTCTGTTACTTTTACTCTTTTTTCTTTCTACTTCTCCCTGTCACTGTTTCTTTGAGGATTGTACCCATGCCTCCCATGTGCCAATACCTACGACTGCACATTCCAGCAGTCACTTAAATTATATTCTCTCAACGCTAGGGGGTTAAATATTCCTGAAAAAAGATCTTCACTGTTGCACCTATGCCATAAAGAACATGCCAATGTGGTCTGCTTGCAAGAAACACACTTTAAGGGACCTTCTGTACCCAAATTTTACAATAGATACTACAATCTTGCATTTTTTAGTACTCCTCAGGACTCTAAAATCAAGGGGACCGCTATTCTAATCTCCAGGGACACTCCCTTCACCCTGGTGGATCAATACGAGGACCCTCAGGGCCGATTCAATCTCATTAAAGGTACCATCTTCTCCCAAAAGATCACTATTGGCTCCTTTTATGCGCCCAATGTGCAACAAGTGCAGTTCTTCCAGACCTTCCTCACCAAGGTAAACTCATTCGCGGAGGGTAGCATCATGCTCGGGGGTGACCTCAATCTCACCTTGGACCCTGAAATTGACTCCTCCGCAAAAAAATCCCCAATCTCTTATAAATTATTACGTAAATGTAAATCTCTTTTACGCTCTATGCAATTAGTGGATGTGTGGAGACTTCATAATCCATCCGCAATCGACTACACTTTCTATTCCACCCCTCACAACTCATACACGAGAATCGACTATATCTTTTTATCACATAACTTACTATCAGTATCGGTGATGCCCTCCATTGGGAATATGCATCTCTCGGACCATGCTCCGGTCACAGTGGGTCTGGATCTGGGGGAGAATAGACGTGGCCCTGCTTCCTGGCGCCTAAACAATTCCCTTCTCGAAGACAAAACAATATCCTCTAAACTTAAACTAGAGATCGAGGAATTCTTTCAGATCAATACCGCACACGACACTTCCCCTATGGTGGTGTGGGAAACCCACAAGTGCTTTGTTAGAGGGCTACTAATTAGGGAGGGTGCCAGACGTAAGAGGGAAAGGGACAAAGAACTCGCTGAGGTTTTGTCCAATATTGGGGAACTGGAATTAAAACATAAAAGAGCAGGATCTCCATCAACCCTGTCTTCCCTCACCAAAGAGAGGGAGCGCCTTAAGTCACTGTTATTTTTCAAGGCTAAGTACGCGGCTCTACGTTGCCGTCGTACTTTCTATGAGTTTGGCAATAAATGTGGCTCTATCTTAGCGAAGGCACTAAAGATCCAACAGACTGCCAATTACATACCCCAAATTAAGGATAAACATTCCACCTTACATTACAAATATGAGGAGATTGCCAAGGTGTTCAGGGACTTCTACTCCGACTTATATAATCTGTCCACGGGTACAAAGCCTCCTTCCAGGGAAGCTAAGCGTAAAAAGATCGAGGAGTATTTGAGACGTTCCCAGATGCCTAAACTCACTCCTGAGGATATTAAAATACTGGAGGAACCTTTAACTGAGGATGAACTCCATTTAGCCCTCTCACAGACACCAATGGGCAAAGCGCCCGGGCCAGACGGCTTTACTCCAGAATACTATAAAAAGTATAGCCCTACCATCTCATCACATATGCTTAAGGCTTTTAACTCTATTACAGATGTGTCTCTGGGAGGGGGTCCTTTCTCTACGCAAATGCTAGAATCCCACATTACAGTACTGCTGAAAGAAGGGAAAGACCCTGCACTATGCAAGAGCTTTAGGCCTATATCTCTGCTAAATGTGGACCTGAAGCTATTTTCCAAAATGCTGGCAAACAGATTGGCCCCCCTCCTGCCGAGACTGATCCACCTTGATCAAGTGGGCTTTGTCCCTGGCCGCGAGGCCAGGGACAACACTATAAGGACATTAGATGTTCTACACTGGGTGCGGTCCCGCTCTGAACCAACTCTTACTCTCTACTGATGCCGAAAAGGCCTTTGATAGGGTGGATTGGGATCTCATCGAGGGCACACTTCGATATATAGGTATAGCCGATGACATGCTAAAACGTATTTTGGCTTTATACTCGTGCCCATCGGCTAGAGTCAAAGCCAATGGTGTGCTCTCCACACCCCTCTCCATACACAATGGGACGCGCCAGGGTTGTCCCCTGTCGCCTCTAATTTTTGCCCTTTCCCTGGAACCATTCCTATGTATGGTGAGAGCCAACCCAGATATAAAAGGAGTAGCTTTTCCGAGGTCGTCCTCGAAGGTAGCAGCCTATGCGGACGACCTACTGTTCTACCTATCTAACCCGCATATCTCACTTCCCAACCTCCTGGCAGAATTCAAATCCTATGGGGAAATCTCGAATATGTCTATCAACTATGATAAAAGTGAGGCTCTAGGAATTCTCCTCCCAGGGCAGATTAAATCTACACTGCAGAGTAACTTTCCTTTTAGGTGGCCTAGTCGTTCCCTGAAATACCTTGGCATTCAAGTTACCTCGAATCCTCGTGACATGTTTACTCATAATTTTCCCCCAGCATTGGAGAAAATCAAACAGGACCTACAAAAATGGAATAAACCCCAATTCTCGTGGTTTGGCAGGAATTGCATAATTAAGATGACAATTATGCCACGACTCCTTTATTTATTCCAGACAATACCTATATTTATCCCATCCTCGTTCTTTAAGCAGGTCACTCGGGTTTTTTCATGGTTCATTTGGAATGGCCGCAAGCCAAGATTAAAATATTCTATTCAGACAGCTTCCAAGGAGCTGGGGGGCATGGCGGTGCCAAACCCACGGTTATATCATACTGCAGCAATCCTTATTAGGGTTATCGACTGGCATAGACATGCAGCACACAAACGTTGGGTGGGCTTGGAGGAGGAAATTTTGGGGGCCAAACTGGATCTCTTACCGTGGTCGCTGCGAACCCCTGGGGTCTCATCGACGGCCGCGACAATGATCTCACTGACCCTCAGAAAACTCACATCTCTCAGGGATAAATTATCCCTATCTCCCTGGCCCTCGCCACTCTTACCTATTTTGGACAATCCCAATTTTATATTGGGACTACACAAGAAGGGTTACTTAGCGTGGAGAACTGACCCTCCCCTCCGGGCCATGCATCTGATCTCAAATGGAAGGTGGATTGATCTGGAGGACCTCAAAGTATCTCTTAACTCCCCTGGCCTAGACGCCTGGAGCTTGCTCCAGTTTAAGCACTTTCTCATGTCCCAAGGCTCTAAGACAAGCTTTTCCAGGCCACTTTCCCCTTTTGAAAAACTATGCATGGGGGAAGGCACAATTAAAGGTTCTCTTTCCCTGACATACTCCCTACTCAATGAAATCGAAAACCCTTGTCAAACATATAAAGACAAATGGGAAAGGGACCTGGGCTTAACATTTTCTGAAAAACAGTGGCACAAGATATTAGTGTTCTCTCACAAATCCTCCATTTCTTCCAGAAGCCAGGAAGCTGGCTACAAGGTCTTCACCAGGTGGTACCTGACCCCATCCAGGCTACATACAATGTACCCTACGTCCTCCCCCCTTTGCTGGAGATGTGGAGTAGAGACAGGTACCCTGTTGCACATTTTCTGGTCTTGTGGAGAGCTCAGGCGATTCTGGACGGACGTGAGAGAGATAATGCATGTATTAACAGATTTCCTCCCCCCGGATTCCCCTGCATTTTTTCTACTACACCATAACCAGTGGTCAATCCGAAGATACAAAAAAACTATCACCAGGCACTTAATAAATGCAGCAAAAATTTTGATAGCCAGACGATGGAAGTCACCTAATGCCCCCACCCTGCAGGACTGGTTCCGAGAAATAGAATGGATTGAGAAGATGGAGGACCTTACCTCCTCAATGCATGGGACAAGGGAGCAATTTTGGAAGACCTGGTTTGGCTGGTTCGAATTTAAAGAATCACCCAGATATGCCTCTCTCACGTCCGGGCAGGGATCCGCGGCCAACCTATAACAGGCATACAGGGTTTCACCCCCCCATAGACATCTCCCCCCCCAGGCGTTGTAATATATATCTTCTAGAGGCACGTGGGTTTGGCATGGAATGTGGTCCTCAATCTCTATTTCTATCTTTTTCTTATCTCTTTTTTCCTCTCACTGTTTTTCACTTTCTTTAACTTCCTGTTCCCTAAGATACCTTAGCACAATATGGCAGCGCCGCTGTTTAATTAGCTCCCAATCAATAGCAATTCTTTTCTTTTTTACTTATGTACATCTACTCAGAAGTCCTATCTGGTAGCTCAGTAAGACTGAGTTATACGAGAGCTTCAATGGGATCCCAGGTGTTTGATCCCTCTGGGCCCTGGGCTCCCTGCACAATATATGTTTTATGTATGGCTCGGTTGTTCATATACTTAACACTGAATTATACAAGGTTGATGGTTCTTCTGAAATGAATAGTAATACGTGGTACATTGTATGGATATTGTCTTATGCCTCGTTTGGTAGCGCTGGCTTGCTACCAGCAACTTCTTGATAGTGTACCAGTATTCTACTACTGCCATGTCATTTCTAATGTTTTATATCTTCTCATTTCTGTACAAAAATTTTGTTCTAAATAAAGAATCTTTAAAAAAAAAAAAAAAAGAAAAATGGCAAGTACCACCAGTGTGCCTGCGCAGTAGATCTGACCCGATCAGGCTTGGCTGTTTCCGCTGGCGCCCAAGTAGAGAGCCGCTGCTGCACATGCGCTTACATCAACAAGGCGATCTTCGGGGGGGGGGGGGGGGGGGGGTACAGCACTGGATCCTTTCTACTGAGGAAAAAGGGGGAAGCCTATTTAAGATCTAGAGGCAAGTACAGGAGCACTTTCTTCTTACAGGTGCACTTTAAGAAAAGGGGGGCATATGGGACCCCCTCCCATATACCCCCCGTTTCAGATATCAGGAGGCATTGGTGGGGCAAAGAATAAAAATTAGGTTGCTAGCCTACAGATTGCCAATATAGGTAGCCTTTCCAGTTCCTCCCTCCCCTGCTCCAGTATAGGTAGTCTCCACCCACCACCAGATACCTGGGCAGTGACTCACCACAAAATTCAGTTCCCTCTTACTCGCTCCTCACTGTGCTTCCTTGCTGAATAGTTCAGACCTTAGATCAGTAGTTACCCGGCCGCAGTGAAGAGATAGCCAGGCGAATGGTGCAGTGACGCCACGTATACGTCAATTACAGGAACTAAGCACTGAAGTCACTTCCTGTATTTGAAGTATACCTGCTGTTATTGTGCACCATTCGCCCTGGCTGTCTCCTCACTGATAATCTGAGGTCTGAATTATGCTGCCGGGCAGGACAGTGAGGAGCGAGCAAGGGTTAGCCAAACTTTGTGGAGACAGAACTGGACCAGGACAATCAGCAGGCAGGCAATTAAGTGGCAGACAAACTTGGAGTGTACCACCTGGCCAACAGCAAAGTACCACTGGTGGTACACGTACCACAGGTTGAAAAGCCCTGTTCTAGAGGACTTTTGTCACCTTCCCTGCTATTAAAGTCCATATTGGATAACCCATTATTTCTTCCTGGCTCAGATAACCCAGCTGCCTTTTGTTGGTGGAGATCTCGCAATTCAGAACAAATTATACATTTAACTGGAGACTCAGGAGTTCATCCCTGGGATTATCTTCGTGACAAATAACAAATTTTAAATAACCATCTTAAAAAAAATAAAATAAAAAAAATTCCATCTCAAAAACATTTCCAGAATCCGTCACTTCCTCTCACAAGAAGCAACTAAAATGCTTGTGCAAGCCCTAATCATCTCCGGTCTTGACTTCTGTAACACCCTACTTTGTGGTCTACCAAAAAGCAGACTAGCACCTCTCCAGTCCCTACTAAACTCTGCTACCTGTCTCATCCACCTATCTTCCAGATCCTCTGAGGCAGCCAATCCTCTCTGCCAATCTCTCCAGTGGTTAGCAGTTACCCAAAGGATCCAGTTTAAACCTTTGGGTAATTGGTAACCACTGGAGAGATTGGCGGGGAGGTATCTCTTTAATCTCCAGATACCTCCCCGCCTGGATCCTCCGTTCCACACAGGAGACCCTTTTTGTCCTCTAGCCTAGTCACCTCCTCTCACTCTCGCATCCAGGACTTCTCAAGGGCTGTCCCTTTCCTCTGGAACTCTCTCCCTCACCCCGTTCATCATGCCCCGAGTCTGGAAACTTTCAAACGTACTCTGAATACACACCTCTTCAGACAAGCCTATAGTTTGCTATAGGCAGCACTGAAGGCACACTGCCTTACCTACTAACCCCTGTGTTTCCTTCCCTATTGTTTCCTCCCCACTACCCTCTAGATCAGGGGTCCCCAAACATTTTGGGTTGAGGGCCGGGTCAACATACTTCAGACTGCTGGGGGGCCGGAACATACAAGACAAGACAAATAACATTTATATCGCGCTTTTCTCCTGGCGGACTCAAAGCGCCAGAGCTGCAGCCACTAGGACGCGCTCTATAGGCAGTAGCAATGTTAGGGAAACTTGCCTAAGGTCTCCTACTGAATAGCTGCTGGCATACATAAAATGATGTAGAAATCTTTGCGGGCCAGACAGTGAAGCATACCCAGGTGACAACCTGCAATCCAATTAGGCAGCAGTGTCACCTACCTGATGTGGAATGTGCTTGGAAACCAGCTAATTACTGCTTTCTGGCTTACATGTGGATGGGTGGTCCAGCACTGCTATTCCATATGCAGACCACCAATATTTAAAGATGTAGCGGACGGTATCTATAAGTAATACATTTTGTGTGGGGGGGGGGGGCTGGTAAAAAAAGCCTCCGGGGGCCACATTTGGCCCGCGGGCCTTAGTTTGAGGACCGCTGCTCTAGATCAGGGTTCCCCAACCCTGTCCTCAAGGCCCACCAACAGTGCATGTTTTGCGAAAATCCAGAGAGATAGTTAATCAGTTCTGCTGAGACACTAATTACCCCATCTGTAAATGTTTGTGTATCACAAAGGAAGATAGGAAACATCCGGCACTGCAGTAAATGGAGTTTTCATTTATCCCAGACTGTGCTCAAAAAATAGAATGCATACAGCAAACAGATCAAAAATGAGAACAATACAGTCCTACCATGGGTGTGTAGATGGCAGTGGGCGCAGGGTGTGATGAGGGCAGGCTGCCTTACCTACTAATTGTTAAAAGCTTTTTATTTGGGAGTGCGGTTCCACAGGACCCAAAGTTTGTTCTTCTACATTTTCCCATAGAAAATTTAACTACCAGTAAGTATCAAAGAATCCTGGTAAATTTTTATCTTTGTAGCGGCAAACCAAACCATAACCAAACCATGGAAAAAGCAAATTATATAGTTTAGAGGACAAATCGGGACACCGAAGAGATGCTTGTCAGGAGCCTCATGGAGGTGCACTTGCGGCTAGTGTGCCTGCGCAAGGCAGGCAATATTAATATTATTGTGGTTTTGTGTTCGAAACTGCCAGCGCTGAATTGGACTGCCGGAGGGAAATGGGGCAATTTGGAAGGGATATGAGGGAAGTCTCATTAGCATCCAGAGAGTTTCCTCTTCCAAAGTAAGTCCCTCCCAGAGGCTCTTTTTCCCCCCTGCAGGTCTACTTTAATAACCAGGCAGTTTCTTATGCTACCTGAAATAGTTAATTTTCAGGCATGCAAGTGACAGCTCCTGTCTTGTCGGTACCTTGTCAGGAATATAGTAAACCTCACTAATAAGCAAATTACAGTCATAAAAGTTTTCCTGGCAGAATACAACTTCTGAGAGCAGTGGAAAGATAGAAAAAGGTCAATAGTTCATGTTTAAAGTAGACCTGAACTCAGAACTTCCCCTCTGCTCTAAAAGATAAGCAACATCATAATAATCTTTAAAGAAAAACATTTCTTTGTTACAGCAGATAGAAATCCTGCAATAAATTTGCAGTGTCTACTTCCTGCTTTCGTGGAAGCAGACCTATTGTTAACATCCTGTGTTTCCCTATTAGCTGCTTTGCCGTGGCAGAGGAGATTCCTGAGATCACACAGCGGAGCGATTAAATTACGGTTGTGATTAGTTATAGATGAGGGGGAACTAGACAGGCTAAGCTCTCTAAATACATACAGGGGGTCTGCTGTGCCCTCCAGGAAAAAAAGAACCAGGCTAGTGACAATCTGCTTGTCGCTAGCCTTCTATTTACCTGCAGCCTCTCATTCATTCTGGGCTCCCCCGCCTCTGTCCCCCTCGCTGTCCATCTCTGTGAGCTTCCTCCAATCGGAAGCTAAGCTGCGACCCAGGAAGTACCTCCCAGGTCGCAGCTTGGCTTCTGACCCTGTCATCAATGTAAGCAACTCTCATTGGTTTACATTGATCACACGGTCAGGAGCCAATGAAAGCGGCTCCTAACTGGCTCACAAGATCTGCTGTCATAAGGGACAAAAACGGAAAATTGAATACTTACCTACCGGTAATTTTCCTTTCAATGTCCATGGCAGCATGACTACGGAGTTAGTCCCGCCCTCTAACCCCTGCAGGACCTGTCAGTATAAATTTTAAGGCCTGCCCCCCAGATGGTGCTTTTTTTGATAGTCCTAACTCCGACTGTAACTAACTGGGTGGGCGCTCCGTATGCTGCCATGGACATTGAAAGGAAATGAAAATTAACGGTAGGTAAGTATTCAATTTTCCGTTTTTTTTCCTTTCATTTCCATGGCAGCATGACTACGGGGATTTAGATAGCGAAAAAAAAATAAGGGAGGGACAATTTCTGCTTCAAAAAAGATTTTTATACTGTATTCGAAACAAACAATACCAAATACACAAGTTACTTCACTCGCAAAAACAATAATAGATGCATTATTACAAGTCTACATCTCCCGTTACATTGTTCTAACTTCTAACTGAGGCAAGGACCTCCCTGCCAAATTGGAGCGTTGTTAGCGCCCCTGGATCCACTTTATAATGCGTCACGAATGTACTCGTTGAAGACCAGTTCGCTGCTCGGCAGATTATGTCTGGCGAGACCCTAGACAGAGCTGCCCAGGATGCCGAAATCGATCTCGTAGAGTGGGCGGAAACTTCCTCTGGTGGTGTTACGCCCATTATTTCGTGTGCCATCTTAATAGCTCTCATTAACCATGCCGCAATGGTTCTTGTAGTTGCTGGTTCTCCCTTCCTGTAACCCATTGGGATGACGAACAGTCTCCTTGTTTTCCTAATGTCCTTTGTGATCTCTATGTATCTTATTAGTAGCTTTGGAATATTAAGGGTATCCGGATCTTCCATCTCTGGATCCTGAAAAACCGGCAGGCTCCATTCCTGGCTAAAATGGTAACTAGTTGCCACCTTTGGTACAAATTGATCAATTGGTCTCAATGATACTCTATCAGGGAAAAATTGAGTGTAGGGTGGATCGCAACTTAGCGCTTGTAGTTCTGAGACTCTCCTCGCAGATGTTATTGCCGTAAAGAAGGCCACCTTGATTGTTAGGTTAACCATACTACAGTCTGATAATGGTTCAAAAGGTTTTCTTGACAAGCCTCTTAGCACAAGCGGTAACTCCCATTGTGGATACCACGCTCTCTTGGGTGGCCTTAGCTTCAAAGCTGCTTGCATAAATTGCAAAATGAGAGGCTCGAAAGCCCATTTTCTCTGGGTGAGTGCTGATTTTGCTGAAACTTGTGTTTTGAGGGTACTGAGGCTTAACCCCATGTTCAGTCCGTTCTGCAGGAAATCTAAAATTGTCGTGACCTGTAGTGAGTCAATTTGTGCTCCTTTCTGCTCTAGGAAGGTTAGGAAACGATTCCATGTTCTATGGTAAGTTCTATTCGTAGAGCCTTTGCGAGCTTTTAATAACGTCTGCAACCTCTCTCGAGCACCTCAGGGCAATTAGCCTAGCCCTCTCAGTCTCCAGGCCGTCAAAGACAGCAGTTGAGGGTGCGGGTGAACTAGGCTGCCCTGTGATAGGTCTGATGGGCAGGGAAGAAACAATGGAGGTGATATTGCTAGTTTCTGTAATAGGGTGAACCAGGGCCTGCGAGGCCAGTAAGGTAGGACTGCCAATACTATTGTCCTTTCCTGCTGTATTCTCCTCAATAGTCTGTTTATCATCTGTGGTGGTGGATATACATACGCCAGTTCGAACGGCCAGGGGTTCGATAGTGCATCCCATCCTATCGACTGAGGGTACCTGTATCTTGAAAAGAATTTTGGGCACTTGGTATTCTGAGGTGTTGCCATTAAGTCTACTTGGGGGATTCCCCATGTGTCGCAGATCAGCTGAAAAACCTGTTTGAGACTCCACTCCTTGCTGTCTATCCACCGCCGACTCAAGGAGTCCGCCATTGAGTTCTTCACCCCTGGTATGTGGACTGCTTGTAGATAGGACAGATTCCTCTGCGCCCAGCTCAAGATAGGTTCTAACTCCCTCAACAGAGTAAGACTCCGGGTACCCACCTGGTTCTGGATATAGGCCACCGCTGTTGTGTTGTCCATCCTGAGCAACACTCCTCTGTTCCTGATTTGACTGGAAAAAAATATCAGGGCTTTGTAAGCTGCCCTCATCTCTAGGATGTTGGCTGGAAGAGTACTTTCGTTTGGTGTCCACCTGCCCTGTGCGTATTGATGTATGTGTGCTCCCCAGCCCCAGGAGCTTGCATCTGTTGTTATTGTTACAGGCTTCTCCTGCACTAATCTGTGATGGTTGCACAGGTGTGTCCTGACTGTCCACCAGGCTAGTTCTTTCTTCATGGGAGGTAACATCTCGATCGTCTGTTGATAGTGTATTCCTTCCCACTGATCCAAAAAAAACTTTTGGAAACTTCGCATGTTCCATTGGGCCCACTTCACCATCGGAATGGTAGACACGAAAGTTCCGATTATGGACATGCACTCCCTTGCTGAAAGATGAGCTCTTTCTCGGATACTGGTGATCCTGCAAACAATCGACTCTACCTTCTCTGTCGGTAACCTGACTGCATTGTTCACCGTGTCTAGTTCGGCTCCCAGGAAGATAATCCTTTGAGCCGGCTGAAGCTTGCTCTTCTCCCAATTTATGAGCCAGCCGAACTTGTGTAATGTACTTAGGAGCAGCTTCCTGTGTTGTAATAGAAGGTTTCTTGAAGGTGCCACCAGAAGTATATCGTCGAGATAGTGATGGACATGCACCCCCCCTTGTCGAAGAAGTGCTATGTTCGTAATTAGTATCTTCGTAAACGTGCGGGGAGCGGTGCAAATGCCAAAAGGTAGCACTCGGAATTGATAATGTATCTCGCCGATAGCGAATCTTAAAAACTTTTGGAAAGACCTGTGGATGGGCACATGCAGGTAGGGGTCCGCTAGATCTACTGCTAGCATCCAATCCTACTGTTGGATTGACGGAAGTATGGTCTGTAGTGATTCCATCTTGAATCTGTCTTGCACTATATGTTCGTTGAGAAAGCGTAGATCGAGGACCGGTCTCAGTTGGCCTGATTTTTTTTTTTGTGACAAAAAATAAGGGGGAATATACCCCGCTGAATCTTTCTGTGCGCGGTACTTCTAATATCGCATTCTTTTGTAGGAGTTCCTGCACATATTCCTGCAATATCTCCTTCTTTTGAGACGCTGCTGGCACTGGGGTAGCCGTGAAATGTGCTGAGGGGGGTGACTGTTTGAAAATCCATGAATGCCCCCATCTTACTGTGTTTATCACCCATGGATCTGCGATCTCCTCCGCCCACAGTTTTGCAAAGTTCTGGAGGCGGCCCCCTACCGGCTCCGAGTGGGCGGGCGTCCCCTCAGAAGGCTTTTGGGGGCTGATTGGATGAATTCGTATTTTTCTGCTTATTGAATTTCGACAATGTCGACTGTGCTCCCTGCCAGTCCCTTCGAAAGGACTGATTCCCCCTGGATCTATAGTCCTTAGCCTTTGCCTGAAAAGGCCTTCTGTCTCCTGGGCGTTGTCTCCTGGGACACCTATCCTGCGGAAGTAGTCCAGATCTGCCTCCAGTGACTCGGGAGATCACTGTTTCCATTTTCGCTCCAAAGAGGCTCTTTCCATTATAGGGAATTTTGCACCAGGATGTTTTTGAATTGGGGTCCGCTGCCCACGGTCTGAGCCAAAGTGCTCGTTTTGCAGTCACAATATGCAATATTCCTTTTGCGATACATCTGATGATATCAATAGCTGCTTCACTAATGAAATCCGTGGCCAGGCGGAATTCTTCTAGGGCTCGTAATAGTGTTCTCCGGTCGACATTTGACTGGATTGCCCCGTCTAGATTCTCGGTCCAATTCCTCAGGGCCCTTGAGACAGAGGTAAGAGCTATGGCTGGTTTCGCTGCTCCTCCTATGGATGAGTAGACTTTCCTAAGGTCCATGTCCACCTTCCTTTCCAGTGGTTCCTTAAACGAAACTGCATCCTCCAGGGGCAGCGTTATGTGCTTTGCCAGACGTATTACCGATGCATCTACTGTAGGGGGTGTGTCTGTGTGATGATGTCGCCCTCCATCGGGTAAAGCTTGCTGAGACGGTTACTCATTGATACCTTTCTCTCAGGTTTTGACCATTCATCTAAGACTAGATCTGAAATCTCCTCCATTACCGGAAAAGTGATCGGTTTCCTCTTAAGGTGTGGAAAGAACCGTTTTTTCTTATTGGGAGGCTCATCCGAATCCTCCCAGTCAATTGCCTCCCGCACTGACTTCACAAAAGATGCTACCAAAGAGAAATCGAAGCCAACGGCCAGACCATCCTCATCCTCTGGTTGCTCGTCTTCTATCGATACCTGTTCGGTAGGGCCCGACTGCGTTTTTGAGGTTGAGGCCTGCTCTGCCAAGGACTGCTGTACAATCTCCTTAATCAATGTGGTTATATCCTGTACTGGTTCTTCCTCCATGGGAATAGAAGCAGTCTACACAGACCAATTTTCCCGGCATACATTTTTCCCCACATGCCCAGCAGGGCTTTTCTCTCCTTGATTGGCTTTCTGGTCTTATAGATTTGCTTGACCTTGAAGAGGATCCTGCTCTAGATTTAGACGGATTCTCTTCGGTTTGTGAGAGGCTGCATAAACAGAAGAAAACAGAAATAATTATTTCTGTTGTACTTTAACGCCTCATAAAAAAAATAAAAATAAAAAATAAAAACAAAAAATAACTCCGTGCCCTACCTATCATGATGTGGCTGATCTATTTTCTGGGCAGCAGAGGGGTCTTCCATCTCCACAGTCAGACGTTTGTCTAAACTGCAAGATAGTATAAATACACAGTGAGATTATAGATCTACCGCTAACGCTTAACCCCCTCTCCAAAACTCCCTCCTTATCCTTTAGGGTAGAAAAGTACCTGGATTCCTGAAGAGAAAATACAGAGTTCAAATACAGAGTGAGGTCCTGGACCTGAAAATAGCAGGTGCCTGTAACAAAAGATATGAAGCAATTCAGCATCCCGACAGACAAAACCTCTTGTTGACATATAAATAGTAAACCTCTTGCTCTGCTAGTGGGAGCACCTTACCCCTTCAGAGGCTTTCTCCGCGTAAGGAGCCGTCCGCCGTGCAGCTCTACCGCAAATGCCGGCGATCGGCGTTCTGTGCCGATACTTCAGGCCGCTCTGGCCCTCCTACCGGAAAGACGTCACTCTGGTGTCACTTCCGACAGGCTCTCCCGCGCTCCAACCTGGAGCGCACCTCTCTCTGCTGCCCAATCAGATTATAGCGCTGGTTTACAGCGCGAACGGCGCCAAGGCTGCCTCCGGACCAATAGACTCCCCAGAAAGATCCGCCAAGAAAGGGGGGAGACCACCTGCTTAAGTTTCTTTAAAACTAAACGGCAGGGGCTTCACGCCAGAGGCGTAGCGTGGATGGCTGCGAAGACACAGCAGGTAGGGCAAAAACAAAAAAAAAAAGAGGTAATTTGAAAACAAAAAACAAAATGGAAAAAGCTAAACTGACAGTCCTGCAAGAGGACAGGAAAAAAAAAGCACCATCTGGGGGGCAGGCCTTAAAATTTATACTGACAGGTCCTGCAGGGGTTAGAGGGCGGGACTAACCCCGTAGTCATGCTGCCATGGAAATGAAAGGAAAGAGTTCCAGTGTGCGGCAGTTGCGGCGGGTATGTGTGGCGATTAGTCGGTATCCGGCCTTTTCTGGTACGAGCAGTCTCTGGACCTTAAAACTAGAGATCAAAATATCGAAAGAATTGATACTTACCCCGGGCTTCCTCCAGCCCCAAGTATGTTAGTGTCCCTCACCGACCTCCCGTGGTCTGCCGCTCAGCCGCGATCAGCCCCGGTAACAGGCTCAGCTGTGTCAGTTTGGGTCTGCTAGGTCCACGCATGCGCAGAAGACCCAGACTGGACATGACTGAGCCTGTTACTGGAGCTGAACGGCAGACTACGGGGGGGGGGGGGGGCGGGGCACTCGCATGTGCTCATGGGGCTGAAGGAAACCCCGGGTAAGTATTGATTCTTTATATGTTTTGATCTCTGGTACACTTTAAGGGGGTAGAGACCGCTGGGGGTAGAGACTTGGCGGTTAAAAGGAAATGCATAGTTCAGCCTCCAAATCCCTCTCAGTTCAGGTGTACTTTAAGTAGGGGATTTCTCACAGATGGGAGTACATACAGCAATAAAACACAAATATATATTGCTTTTTTTGAAGCTGGATTTTAAGTAACAAATATATAATTCATTTTTTTTTAAGCTTTGAAGGAGCAGAGAGAAAAAGAAAGTTTTTTTTAATCAGCTGGTGTGTACAGGTATGAGTGTGATTATCGTCTGCTGTGCTGAGATTTCTTATAACCTGCACAGTT
This sequence comes from Hyperolius riggenbachi, assembly GCF_040937935.1. NCBI lineage: Eukaryota > Metazoa > Chordata > Amphibia > Anura > Hyperoliidae > Hyperolius > Hyperolius riggenbachi. The sequence continues at coordinate 205,958,171 of NC_090650.1, read as the reverse complement.
CTAAAACCAGGTGTATTTTAGTAAATATCTTCAGATGACTTTGACCTTGAATCCATTCCATACATACTCTTTGCTAGCAACTGCGTGATTCAGTGTACAGATGTTACTGGGTGTTTGTGAAGAGATGTAGATTAATGTTGCATGGAGATCTGACGTTTATACAGATTACCGGTATATGTTTATAGCGTGCATGTATGATCTGAAGTGTGTGTCGAGTTGTGTTTTTGAAGTGCAAGTATACAATCAGATCATTTATTTAAACCTTAGATGCAAATACATTGAAGTTGATGGACAGTTTAATCCCCAGCTTGGTTCCATTCTCCTTTTCAACGTGCATACATTTTCACAAAACATTGCTTAATTCTGTATCGGCTTGGAATTTTTGCATCTTATTGACTCTCTAAAAGTGACACTGCAGCGAGCAACCTTACTTCAGCAGCGCTGGGTACTGTTAAAAAACTGCTCTACATACAGTGTTTTGCAAAAGTATTCGGCCCCCTTGAAGTTTTCCACATTTTGTCATATTAGTGCCACAAACATGAATCAATTTTATTGGAATTCCACGTGAAAGATCAATACAAAGTGATGTACACGTGAGAAGTGGAACCAAAATCATACATGATTCCAAACATTTTTTACAAATCAATAACTGCAAAGTGGAGTGTGCGTAATTATTCAGCCCCCTTTGGTCTGAGTGCAGTCAGTTGACCATAGACATTGCCTGATGAGTGCTAATGACTTAATAGAGTGCAGCTGTGTGTAATCTAATGTCAGTACAAATACAGCTGCTCTGTGACAGCCTCAGAGGTTATCTAAGAATATTGGGAGCAACAACACCATGAAGTTCAAAGAACACACCAGACAGGTCAGGGACAAAGTTATTGAGAAATTTAAAGCAGGCTTAGGCTACAAAAAGATTTCCAAAGCATTGAACATCCCACAGAGCACTGTTCAAGCGATCATTCAGAAATGGGAGTATGGCATAACTGTAAACATAACAAGACAAGGCCGTCTACCTAAACTCACAGGCCGAACAAGGAGAGCGCTGATCAGAAATGCAGTCAAGAGGCCCATGGTGACTCTGGACGAGCTGCAGAGATCTTCAGCTCAGGTGGGGGAATCTGTCCATAGGACAACTATTAGTCGTGCACTGCACAAAGTTGGCTCTTATAGAAGAGTGACAAGAAGAAAGCCAGTGTTAACAGAAAAGCATAAGAAGTCCTGTTTGCAGTTTGCCACAAGCAATGTGGGGGACACAGCAAACATGTGGAAGAAGGTGCTCTGGTCGGATGAGACCAAAATGGAACTTTTTGGCCAAAATGCAAAACTCTATGTGTGGCAGAAAACCTAACACTGCACATCACTCAGAACACACCATCCCCACTGTAAAATATCGTTGTGGCAGCATCATTTTCTGGGCTTGCTTCTCTTCAGCAGGGACAGGGAAGCTGTTCAGAGTTGATGGGAAGATGGATGGAGCCAAATACAGGGCAATCTTGGAAGAAAACCTCTTGGAGTCTGCAAAAGACTTGAGACTAGGGCGGAGGTTCACCTTCCAGCAGGACAACGACCCTAAACATAAAGCCAGGGCAACAATTGAATGGTTTAAAACAAAACATATCCATGCGTTAGAATGGCCCAGTCAAAGTCCAGATCTAAATCCAATCGAGAATCTGTGGCAAGATCTGAAAACTGCTGTTCACAAGCGCTGTTCATCTAATCTGACTGATCTGGAGCTGTTTTGCAAAGAAGAATGGGCAAGGATTTCAATCTCTAGATGTGCAAAGCTGGTAGAGACATACCCTAAAAGACTTGCAGCTGTAATTGCAGCAAAAGATGGTTCTACAAAGTATTGACTCAGGGGGCCGAATAATTACGCACTCCCCACTTTGCAGTTATTGATTTGTAAAAAATGTTTGGAATCATGTATGATTTTCGTTCCACTTCTCACATGTACATCACTTTGTATTGGTCTTTCACATGGAATTCCAATACAATTGATTCATGTTTGTGGCTGTAATGTGACAAAGGGCCTGATTCAGAAAGCAGTGATAACTCAGTTATCACGCCTAAAAGACTTTAGGCGTGATAACCTTTGCACTAGCAAAGTTATCACCGCTTTGTGCTATAATTCTCGCGAAGCTCCCGCACGCAAAGTCCCATAGGGTTTAATGGGCGCTTCGCGTGCAAAACTTTGCGTGCGGGAGTTCGCGAGAATTCCTTCAGATCACGCCTAAACTAAGTTTAGGCGTGATAAAGGGCTTTTCACAGGCGTGCAAAGTGTTTGCACCGCTTTGTGAATCAGGCCCAAAATGTGGAAAACTTCAAAGGGGCCGAATTCTTTTGCAAGCCACTGTAGCTCCACCTAGTCTCCATAGTTAATGACAATCTAACTATGTACTCAAATTTCTGTCTCTCTCCCCTCCAACTGACAGCTGCCTGGCCTTAATAGTGATGTAGAAAGGAGGGGACATGATACGAGAGTGCATGGCGGGTTTTCCAAGCCTTGGCAGCTTAGGTTGCAAAGTTGTCAAAACCTTCAAAGTTAAAGAGACGGGCAAGTCCCCTACTTACAAACAGGTTTCCTTCCGGGGTGTTGTTTGTAAGTTGAGTCATATGTTATACAGATTGAAATGTGCATAAATTACTTTCAGACAACTCTAGATTTGGAAATACAGTTGCTGTTTTCAACTTGCTTTTAATGAGCTTTAAACTATTTACAACAAATACTGTAAATTAATAGAAACAGTACTGTATATTTTGTAAATGAAGACAATGTTTTAAGTGACATCTTGGTCCAATAGTCTTGAACAAACTGCCCCAGTTGTCCTTGGATTATTGGATTCCTTTTTCCAGCAATTGCCTATACAGTGCTGCCCATAATTTTTCATACCCCTGGCAAATTTTGACGTAGTAACTTTTATGCAACCAGCAAGTCATTTTTTTTGTTTGTTTTTACGTGAATTGACATAGCGGTCTCCCAAAAGATAAGACAATGTATAAGAGGCATAAATTGTGGAAAAAAACATTTCTCAGCTTTTATTTACATTTGAGCTAAAATTATTCAGTCCAAAATTATTCATACTCTTCACAAATTGTCAGTCTGTGGGAAAATCCAAAGTTGTATACCATTCCATATAGTCCAAGCTGTTCTAAAGCATCATCATTACGCTGATTAATTGGGAACAGCTGTTTTAATCAACTCAACAGGTGAAAAACAGCCGCTCTCTGCAGTTGTTTTGTGGACTGTCATGGCTAAGACAAAGGAGCTTAGTGAGGACCTGCGACTGCACATTGTGGCTGCTTCCAAGTTAGGAAATGTCTACAAGGCAATTTCTAAGTGTTTTCCAGTTCCAGTAGCTGCAGTGCAAAGCATATTAAAATACAAGATCTTCCCCACTGTGGAAAATCTCATAGGACGTGGTTGGAAGCCAAGATGACAACTGTGCTGGCCAGGAGGATTGTGAGAGAGGTGAAAAAGAATCCAAGGATCACAACTAAGGCCATCCTGGTCAATCTGGTCTCTGCAGGTGGCAAAGTCTCAAGGCAGACAATCCAACGGACACTGCACACTGCTGGGTTCCACAGATGCAGACCAAGGAGGACGCCTCTTCCTCAGGTAAGGCACACAAAAGGTTGCTTGGCCTTTGCAAATGCTCATCTGGACAAAGAATAAGACTTCTGGTCTTCTGTGTTATGGTCAGATGAAAATTGAATTGTTTGGTCACAATGATGTTTCCTTTATTTGGCATAAAAAAGGAGACTCCTTCAACCCAAAGAACACCATCCCCACTGTCAAACATGGTGGTGGGAACCTAATATTTTTGGTGGTTTTTTTCCGCCAGTGGACCAGGGAACCTAATCGCAGTACCATGAAAAAGAGCAATACATGAGGATTCTCAACGACATCAGGCAGTCTGCAGAGCAACTTGGCCTTGGGCACCAGTGGACATTTTAGCATGACAATGACCCAAAACACACAGCAAAAGTGGTAAAGAAATAGTTAGCAGACAACAACAATACTGTTTTTGGAGTGGCCAATCCAGACTTGAATCCAATTGAGAATATTTGGAGAGAGCTAAAGATCAGGGTGATGGCAAGAAGACCCTCCAACCTGAAAGATTTGGAGCTCATTAGTAAAGATGAATGGGCAAAAATACCTGTGGAGACATGCAAAAAGCTGGTCTGAAATTATAGGAGGCGTTTGATTGCTGTAATAGCCAATAAGGGCTGTTCTATTGATTATTGAGAAGGGTATGAATAATTTTGGACTGGACACTTTTTGCTCTACTGTAAATAAAAGCTGAGAAATGTTTTTTTCTTCCACAATGCCTCTTCTACATCGCCTTATTATCTTTTGGGAGATACCCATGTCATTTAACGTCAAAACATTTCTTTCTTGTTGAATAAAAGTAACTTTAAGTCAAAATTTGCCCGCGGTATGAATAATTATGGGCAGCACTATATGCAATTAACTTTTTCTCCTGAGTTCTCCCTAGGGGATATGTTCACACCTTGGGGCCGATTCACTAAAGCGTGATAATTGCTATCACAGCAGTTATTGCGCGATCTGCCGCACGCAAAAGGTTACTACGCGTGATAAGCGGAGGTTTGCGTGTGATTACGTGCGAAGCACGCATGTGATTGCGCGCAAACCTCAGCTTATCACGCGGAGTAACCTTTTGCGCGCGGCAGATTGCGTGATAACTGCTGTCACAGCAGTTATCACGCTTTAGTGAATACACCCCTTTGTTAGTAAAATGTCTTTTTAACCTCCCTGGTGGAGCATTTCTGTCTGGAATTATGAGTCAAAAGCGGTACATTGTTTTTCAAGAATTGTAGGCCTTCAATTGGTCATAACTCTCCAAAATATGCCAAAATAAAAGCCTGGTAGACATTCTGCATATAAATAAAAGTCTAGAACATAAATTTGTTAAATTTAAAATTTTGACTAAACTGGCGGAGAGTAGTCAAAATCCAGTCAGAAGTCAATGCAGGGGGCAGTACGCGCACACACACACGTATATACATATACACTTTTCCTGTGCATAAAAAAAGTTCAAGTCCGCTTTAAAGTTATTCCTGCCCCCCCACTGACGTCGCGCCATCACCGCCGCACTGATTTGCAGCCGAGAGCGGGGGATGTGGGGATTCCGGCGGCCAGAAAAGGCTGCAGACATCCGGAGACAGAGGCTGGAGTCCTGCTGCGCAGCGCCGACTCCTAAACAATATATAAAGCCTGTAATTCTCTACCCCAACCTGAGCTCTGGCTTACCACTCGCAGCTCATTTTTCCTACCCAGAGCTCAGGTCGGGGTTACCACCAGGGAGGTTAAAGCACCAACAAGCAAGAAAATACTCTGAATAGTTTGGGTGGTACTTTTTTTTTACCTACTATTTGGTACTTTTTTAATTGCAAAGTGCAGAAGTGTTATTTTAAAGAGAAGATGAAACAATGATCTCCTAGGAGAGAACTCGGGAGTAAAAGTTAATTGCATATGGGCCAATGAGTTTACATTTTCTGTTAAATTCAGATCAGTGCTCATATCAGACCATTTCAGAACCACCCATGATTTTTCAACCATCCTTCAAGTCATACATGTATGTTTTCAGTAGTTATCCTGCTAAAAGAACAAGGCTTGGGTGTCACAAAGAGCTCTTTCATACCAACAAATGGAGAACGGAAATTCACTGCAATTTATGCATGAGGAAAATCTTTTCACCACACATTTATCTCCTTCAAAATGATTGTCTATTTTGTCCAGCAGCACAAGTTGTAATGAAGATGAACATGAGTTGTGTTGTGTGTGGGAAAAGGACTTGCATCTTGCCCACATTTTGCAAGTTTAAACCCTCCCTCAAGGTTTCATTCAGTCAGAGTAATTTTAACATTGAACAGAATTTATAATTCCAGAATTCCTTGGCAGTCATCTGATTTTGAAGTGCTCTGCACAGATTTAATGCACTTCTTGTCGAAGGCCATAAGGCAACCTATGAATATGGACCTTGTTTCTGTGTCACAGTAGGATGGTGTTCTCTTTAAAAGATGTTTTTTTACTGTGAGCAGAGCTCTGCTGTGGACATTGCATATTAATTATGTACAGTCTACTATTGAATTCGGAAACTCAGCAGCCTTTGATTTAAACAACCACCTCTGTGGTTGTTAAACTAGTAAATATCATTTTTTTAGGGTTCTACTCCAGTCCTATAGGTCTGTGTGGATGCCTTACCTTATTCCTTTGTATTGTGTTTTTGTAACTTATAGGGCAGCTTATAGGAGAAGCAGGAGTATGCATACAGGTTTCCCAGTTGTTGGAAGTATTTGTGATTCTCATTATGTGTAATTAGAAAAAGCCTCTTGTGTTTAGTTACTTAGTCAAACACATACCACATTTGTTACATTAATTTTGTACACTACAGTTGCCTTTCAGCTATTTACAAAATGTGCAGTTCTTAGAAGAAGGAAGTGATCTCATTTATCTGCAAGAAGGCAATTAAGTCAACATGAAGTGAACATTGAGCTGTTCAAAGTTTATGCCTTGCTGCTGGAAGTTGTCTCACATTTTCAGGTTTCAAACAGGCACACATTAGTCTTAAAGAGGAACTCCAGTGAAAATATTGTAATAAAAAAGTGCTTTATTTTTACAATAATTATGTATAAATGATTTAGTCAGTGTTTGCCCATTGTAACATTTTTTTAAATCCCTGATTTACATTTTGACATTTATTACATGGTGACATTTTTACTGTTGGCAGGTAATGTAGCTGCTGCATGCTTTTTTGGCTGTTGGAAACAGCTATAAACAGCTATTTCCCACAATGCAGAAAGGTTCACAGACAGGAAACTGCCAAGAGTACCTACTCAGTTTCTTGTGGGAGGGGTTTTACCACAATATCAGTCATACAGCGCCCCCTGATGGTCTGTTTGTGAAAAGGAATAGATTTCTCATGTAAAAGGGGGTATCAGCTACTGATTGGGATAAAGTTCAATTCTTGGTCAGAGTTAATCTTTAAATGTTTGCGTTACACCTCTAAACTACAGGAACAGAGGGCCTGCAGAATTAAATTTACCATTATTTTTCATCTCCTGGCCAATGCTTTGGATATATTGTAAACCATGTTTTCAGTTATAGTGCTAAAGTGTTTTGGTTTTTATTTTAGTATATTTTTTGCTTTTAGGTGCAGTCTTCAAGACTAAAAGTAACACACGTTTAGAATTAAAGTGTAACTACAGTTAGAATTTCTATAGTAGTTTACCTACGCTGTTATAGCTCTCCCCATACGGTGCCCCCAATTATGCTCCTCTCATAGTGTCCCTGTCTATTGTGCTGCCTTGTGATAGTGCTTCCCTTTATTGTTCCCTTCAGTGCCCGATTTACATTTTAGCCATCTTCTACCCTGCCCTCTGAATATGACAAACACCTTAACCAATTCCCCTTTTCAACTGATTAAAAAAGGCTTAATAATGTTGACTTTTAGGAGCTATAAAATGAACATTAACTTCATGGGATTTTTCCAGACTCAGAGCTTTGTAGGGCCCTGGAAAGCTGGGACAAATTATATTTTAGAATCTTGAGACATGCTTCTGGGTATATCAGTACTTTGCTGCATTTTGCTTCATAAACATATTCTAGTTTCTGTTTGACTAAATAGGCTAATACCCCATAACTGCCCCCAGGGGAGCTTTGACCCTCAAAGTTCTGGGTTGCATAATTTGGCTGATCTCAAAAAGGGTTTTGGTAGAGTCTTGGACTATCTTGAAAACTCCTACTGTTTCAGGGTGTATGTACTCAGTGCTTCTCCTTGGGGAATAACCATAGACCTGAAGCACAACATGTGCCTGTCTTTTTTAATATACTGATTTAGCAGGAATTAAAACACTATTAACCACTTCAGGATCACAGAAAAAAAAATCACATTTCAGTGCTTCTCCCTTCATTCACCAATAACTTTATTGTTACTTATAACACTGAAATGATCAATACATTTTTTTTTTCTCTAACCGTCTTCCGGGACAACATGAGATCCTTTCCCACCTCCGGATCTGAGAAAAAAAAAATCAAGGAAAAGATTAAAAGGCCCCCGCCCTCCTTCACTCCTCAGTTCATCTGGAAACACCTTCAGGAAAAGCGGCTCCCATTTTTTTTTTATTTACCTTACCAGTGGGTAGGGTGTTCCTTGAGAGGAGGAAGAGGGCATTGCTTTCCAGTGGGGAACCAGTGCGGGCCCTTTCTTCTTATTTGTAAAAGCGCCCCGCATTTGTGGAGTAATAGGGCGCTTTTACCTTTTCCCCAGCAGCAGCACGCTATCTCTAAATGGCTCTGGCGCCAGACTGCACAGCGCTAACGGTGACGTCAGGCGGGGTGGTCCGCAGGGACGAGTAGGAGAGAGAGCGCCTGGCGCGCTGACGTCACTGGTTGGTGCGGTGGAAAGGGAGGGCATGAAAGGAGGACCAGGAGAGAAGCGGCGTGTTCCTGGCGTCCTCCGTGTATACAGCACTGGAACAGTGTGTGGGGCAGCAGGAAGGCCCGGCGGCAGCAGCATCTAAGCCTCCCAGTCAACCACAGGCGCAGTCTTCTACCTCTGGTGTGGTAAGTCCTCCGTGCGGAGGATAGATTGCTGTATACATTGCCATAATATTGAGGGTGGCTTATTGTCCTATGTTTGTGTTTCTTAGGCTAAGACTGAGCCCAGACCCTCTGCTACAACTCCTGCCCCAGAGAGATGTGGATTTTGTAGCACTAAGATGCCTTTAGAAGCCCCTAAAAATGCATGTCAGAATTGTATTGATGCTTTGGTAGCTTCTGAGACCTCTAATATTTTGAAGGGAGTAATGGATTCAGTGAATGTTAAAATGCAGGAGACTTTAGACAAATTCACAGAATCTTTTATTCCACCTACTCCAGAGCCTCTTCCTGGGCCTTCGTCTGCTCCCTTACCAGGGCTGCCTGTTTTTCTTTCACAGTCTTCCTCTATATCAGATGTGTTGGGGGCTGGGGAGGAGGTGGGGGAGGAAGGAGAAGAGGGTGAAGGGGTCTCCAAGACTATATCATAGGAGGGGGGGACATCCTCAGTCTGAGGATTCAGACTCAGAACAGGTGTTTAAGACTCGATTTCTTTTTTCACCTGATGAGTCTTCTGAGTTGCTTAAGGCTGTCTATGTTACTGAACAGATTAAAGAGTCAGTCTCTGAATTCACTCCTCAGGATTTAGTTTATTCAGGCCTAGCCGGTGATCCTATGATCCCTCCCAAGCACAGCGGCTGCATCGTTTTGTCACTTACCCTGCTCCATCACGGGTTCCTCTGATCCCTTCCTCCTGTGCACAGCGGCTTCAGCCCGTTATCATCACTCAGTCTGGCGTGTTCTGGGAGTCTGCTCTTCTCTCCATACTTCGGCAGCGAGACCACTATTAGACTAGTCAAAGTGCGCGCTGTGCCAGGATACCTCAGCACATCAGGCCTCAGATGATTGTACTGCTTCAGTGTGTGCAGGATGGCTTCAGAGTGAAACAATGGCTCCAATATGTGCAAGATGACCTCAGAATGAAACCATGCCTCCCATAGCACGATTCTGTATAAAAACCATAGCATTTTATTCTAAAAATGCACTCACATGCTTGTAGATTAAAAACACCCATAGAGTTTTGCCAGTATGGGCTCTCCCCCACTGTTTGCTCAGTCAGGCACCTCCATGCGGCTGTTGACGTCCGACTCACATGGCTCAATGTGCTCAGCAAAGCTCTCACTGTCCTTCACTTCCTTTCTCCGTTAGTTTCCACAGAGAGTGCATTAGAAGAGCTTGGATTGTGCCAAGAACTCTTATATGAAAAGGGACCTTTTTTGGATGAGTGCTAGAACTATTTTATGCATTGATTGTACACTCACTTAAAGGATTATTAGGAACACCACATTAATATGGTGTACCATATTAATATGGTGTTTGATCCCCTTTGCCTTCAGATCTGCCTTAATTCTACGTGGCATTGGTTCAACAAGGTGCTGAAAGCATTCTTTAGAAATGTTGGCCCATATTGATAGGATAGCATCTTGCAGTTGGAGATTTGTGGGATGCACATCCAGGGCACGAAGCTCCCATTCCATCACATCCCAAAGATGCTCTATATTGGCTTGAGATCTGGTGACTGTGGGGGCCATTTAAGTACAGTGAACTCATTGTCCTGTTCAAGAAACCAATTTGAAATGATTTGAGCTTTGTGACCTGGTACATTATCCTGCTTGAAGTAGCCATCAGAGGCTGGGTACATAGTGGTCACAAAGGGATGGACATGGTCAGAAACAATGCTCAGGTAGCCCGTGGCATTTAAACGATGCCCAATTGGCACTAAGGGGCCTAAAGTGTGCCAAGAAAACATCCCCCCACACCATTACACCACCACCAGCCTGCACAGTGGTAACCAGGCATGATGGATCCATGGTTTCATTCTGTTTACGCCAAATTCTGACTTTATCGAGACTCATCAGACCAGGCAACATTTTTCCAGTTTTCATCTGTCCAATTTTGGTGAGCTTGAGCAAATTGTAGCCTCTTTTTCCCAGAACGTCTCAGGACAGCAACCCTGAGACTTGTCTCCATCCAAACCACACTGGACAGGAACTAGATGAAAAGATTTGCATAATTAGTTAGGCAGGTAGAACATATATAAACCCCTCATGCTCTTACCCCCTCAGTTGTCTTCCTGTCCAGCAGGATGCTAGATGTCGGGGTATGGCTGGCCACCCATGCTAGGTTGCAGGAGCCGCGGCTTGGATGATCCCCTGGGCTGCGCACGCTAGTTTGTGGTGCGTGGGATCATGCTGCTCGCACGGCCTCCCCGGGATAGTCTGAGCGGAAAGGAATCGGAAGCTCAGGAAGTCCCGCCCCAGGTCACGTGACCGGCGCCGCGCGTGACCCAGTGCCGGAAGCAGGAAGTTCCTGGCCCGGCGTGCGTTCCACAGGAGCGAGGCTGCATGGAATCAGCAGGCAGCTGGCTCCGATGATGATGGTGATGACGCGAGGCGGCCGGCGTGTGACGTAATCCGCGTCATACGCAGAAGGAGCAGCCCGACACTCGGGCGAGTGTCGCCCGGGCTGCGGCCTGTCAGCCATTCCGGAGCGGGGAGAAGGAGAAGAGCCAGGACGCCGTCGTGGGACCTCCCGACCAGCACTGGGCTGGAGAAAGCCCCAGGTGAGTACAACTTTCATTTTTTTTATGAGCTCGGAGTCACTTTAAGCATCAGTACCCTAAAAGTACAGGTGTCAGCCTTGAGTGTCTTCCTTGACAGGAGATTGGCTGAAGAAGAATACGTCATAAGATTTTTTTAAGGCTTTAAAAAGACTTCGTCCTTCTGTGCAGAATAGAGTACCTCCTTGGGACCTAAACACAGTACTGCAGAGCTTATGTGATCCTCCCTTTGAACCTTTGGAAGAAAGTTCAGATAAACATTTGTCACTCAAGACAGCGTTTCTCTTGGCGATAACGTCAGCTAGAAGAGTGGGGGAATTACAGGCATTATCCATTTTAGAGCCTTACTGTGTTGTATCAGATGACAGAATTACACTGAAGTTGGATCCAGCTTTCTTACCCAAGGTGGTGTCTAAATTCCACAGGTCGCAGGAGGTATTCCTTCCTTCTTTGTGCAACAATCCAGCAAACCAAAAGGAGGAAAGATTGCATCATCTGGACGTCAGAAGATGTGTTATGGAGTACATGCAACGCACTAGTTCTTGGAGACATTCGAATGCCCTGTTAGTTCTATTTGCAGGGAAGTTCAGAGGTAAACAGGCTTCTAAAGCAATTATAGCCAGATGGATAAAACAGGCCATTTATCTGGCTTATGCCCATCAAGGAAAACAACTTTCAGATAAGGTGAAAGCTCACTCAACCAGAGCAGTGTCAACTTCCTGGGCAGAGAGGGCAGGAGCATCGGTTTAGCAAATCTGCAAGGCAGCCACCTGGTCAAGTCACAACACATTTGTGAAACACTATAGGCTTGATGTCTTATCTAGTGCCGATTTAAGTTTCGGTAGAAAGGTGTTGCAGGCTGTAGTCCCTCCCTAATATTTGTCTTGTATATCATCTCAGGGTTGCTGTCCTGAGACGTTCTGGGAAAGACCAAAATTACTTACGGTAATGTCTTTTCCAGAAGTCGGAAGGACAGCACCCTTACTACCCACCGCTGTTTTCTATTAAAATTAATTTGAAGCATCATTATGCGTGGAGTCTTTTTTTACCAACTGAGGGGGTAAGAGCATGAGGGGTTTATATATGTTCTACCTGCCTAACCAATTATGCAAATCTTTTCATCTAGTTCCTGTCCAGTGTGGTTTGGATGGAGACAAGTCTCAGGGTTGCTGTCCTTCCGACTTCTGGAAAAGACATTACCGTAAGTAATTTTGGTCTTTCCTATTTGTAGTGGAGATGAGTGGTACCCGGTGGGGTCTTCTGCTGTTGTAGCCCATCCACCTCAAGGTTGTGCGCGTTGTGGCTTCACAAATGCTTTTCTGCATACCTCGGTTGTAACAAGTGGTTATTGCAGTCAACGTTGCTCTTCTATCAGCTTCAATCAGTCCGCCCATTCTCCTCGGACCTCTAGCATCAACAAGGCATTTTCGCTCACAGGTTTGCCACATACTGGATGTTTTTCTCTTTTCACACCATTCTTTGCAAACCCTAGAAATGGTTGTGCGTGAAAATCCCAGCAACTGAGCAGATTGTGAAATACTCAGACTGGCCCGTCTGGCATCAATAACCATGCCACGCTCAAAATTGCTTAAATCACCTTTCCTATTCTGACATTGTTTGGAGTTCAGGCGATTGTCTTGACCAGGACCACACCGCTAAATGCATTGAAACTGCCATGTGATTTGTTGATTAGATAATTGCGTTAACCTTCCTGGCGGTAACCCCAAAGGTAGTTTGGGGTAAGCCGCGCAGGAGGTTTTCTCAGGCCCTGCTGGGCCGATCTGCGTAATTTATTTATTTTTTTTGCTGAACGCAGCTAGCACTTTGCTAGCTGCGTCAGCACACCGATCGCCGCCGCCCCGCGCCGATTCGCCGCTATCCGCGCCGCCGCAGAGCCCCCCCCCCTATCAGCGCCAGGCAGCGCTAAGGGGTGGATCGGGTCTCCACTTAGACGTCATGACGTCATCCCGCCCCGTCGCCATGGCGACGGGGGAAGCCCTCCAGGAAATCCCGATCTTTGAACGGGATTTCCTGATCGCCTAACGCCGGAGGCGATCGGAGGGGCTGGGGTGATGCCGCTGAGCAGCGGCTATCATGTAGCGAGCCCTAGGCTCGCTACATGATTAAAAAAAAAAAAAAAAAACAGCAGCGCTGCCCCCTGGCGGTTTTTAATATACCGCCAGGGAGGTTAATATGAGATTGAACAGATGTTCCTAATAATCTTTTAGGTGAGTGTATGTTATCAACCAGAGGAATAATGTTATTTTAACCGGATTTGAATTATTTTACTTAAAATTTTTCTTTTCTTTCAGAAATGGGCTGTCTCTTCTGCCTCCATATCAAGAACCTTTCATTTCACGGTTTATGGAAAGAAAGCTTCATCTGCCAAAGTTTCTGACTCGGTAAACTATTAGTACTTGTTTCTATAGCCATTTTAGCTTCTTAGTAGTTATACATGTTTGTTGTTTGGTATTTCTCAGTCAAGATGTTCTCAGGAAGACATGCACAGCAGCCACGTGATACCTTGCAGCTTCCTTCTAAGCAAAGACACTAAGCAGTTCTGTGCTTTGTGTGTTACTTTTTTGTCCATGTTACACAACATAAAGCCTAACTCCAGGCAACCAAGCTTAACCACTTGCCGACCGCCCACAGCCGATGAGCGGCGGCAAGGGCTGGGCCCAAATGATTGCAATACGCCTATCGGCAGTGGCGGCAGGCGTGGTTATGCGGCGATTGCTTGCATCTATTCCCCCCTCTAATCTAATCACACCTTGAGACACCCATCAATCACCTCCTGTCACCTCCTAGCACACCTACCCATCAGATCAGGCCCTAATTTGCCCCGTGTGGGCTCCTGATCACTTGGCCAAACCCTCAGATCCCCCTCAGACCCACTTCCGATCACCTCCCCAGTGCATTGATTGCATCTATTTTCCCCCCTCACCACCCCCTGAGACACCCATCAATCGCCTCCTGTCACCCCCCCCCCCCTAGCACTCCTATCCATCAGATCAGGCCCAATACAACCTGTCATCTAAAAGGCCACCCTGCTTATGACCGGTTCCACAAAATTCGCCCCTCATAGACCACCTGTCATCAAAATTTGCAGATGCTTATACCCCTGAACAGTCATTTTGAGACATTTGGTTTCCCGACTACTCACGGTTTTGGGCCCATAAAATGCCAGGGCAGTATAGGAGCCCCACAAGTGACCCCATTTTAGAAAAGACACCCCAAGGTATTCTGTTAGGTGTATGACGAGTTCATAGAAGATTTTATTTTTTGTCACAAGTTAGCGGAAATTGATTTGTATTTTTTTTTTTTTTTTTTCACAAAGTGTCAATTTCCGCTAAGTTGTGACCAAAAAAAAAAACTTCTATGAACTCTCCATACTCCTAACAGAATACCTTGGGGTGTCTTCTTTCTAAAATGGGGTCACTTGTGGGGTTCCTATACTGCCCTGGCATTTTAGGGGCCCTAAACCGTGAGGAGTAGTCTAGAATCCAAATGCCTCAAAATGACCTGTGAATAGGACGTTAGGCCCCTTAGCGCACCTAGGTTGCGAAAAAAGTGTCACACGTGGTATCGCCGTACTCAGAAGAAGTAGTATAATGTGTTTTGGGGTGTATTTTTACACATACCCATGCTGGGTGGGAGAAATCTCTCTGTAAATGGACAATTGTGTGTAAAAAACACAAAACAAAAAAATGTCATTTACAGAGCGATTTCTCCCACCCAGCATGGGTATGTGTAAAAATACACCCCAAAACACATTATACTACTTTTCCTGAGTACGGCGGTACCGCGTGTGGCACTTTTTTGCACCCTAAGTGCGCTAAGGGGCCCAAAGTCCAATGAGTACCTTTAGGCTTTCACAGGTCATTTTGCGACATTTGGTTTCAAGACTACTCCTCACGGTTTAGGGCCCCTAAAATGCCAGGGCAGTATAGGAACCCCACTAATGACCCCATTTTAGAAAGAAGACACCCCCAAGGTATTCCGTTAGGAGTATAGTGTGTCCATAGAAGATTTTATTTTTTGTCACAAGTTAGCGGAAAATGACACTTTGTGAAAAAAAAACAATTAAAATCAATTTCCGCTAACTTGTGGCAAAAAATAAAATCTTCTATGAACTCACCATACTCCTAACGGAATACCTTGGGGGTGTCTTCTTTCTAAAATGGGGTCATTAGTGGGGTTCCTATACTGCCCTGGCATTTTAGGGGCCCTAAACCGTGAGGAGTAGTCTTGAAACCAAATGTCACAAAATGACCTGTGAAATCCTAAAGGTACTCATTGGACTTTGGGCCCCTTAGCGCAGTTAGGGTGCAAAACAGTGCCACACATGTGGTACCGCCGTACTCAGGAGAAGTAGTATAATGTGTTTTGGGGTGTATTTTTACACATACCCATGCTGAGTGGGAGAAATATCTCTGTAAATGGACAATTGTGTGTAAAAAACAAAAAACAAAAAATTGTCATTTACAGAGATATTTCTCCCACCCAGCATGGGTATGTGTAAAAATACACCCCAAAACACATTATACTACTTCTCCTGAGTACGGCAATACCACATGTGTGGCACTTTTTTGCAGCCTAACTGCGCTAAGGGGCCCAAAGTCCAATGAGCACCTTTAGGCTTTACAGGGGTGCTTACAATTGGGCACCCCCCAAAATGCCAGGTCAGTAAACACCCCACAAATGACCCCATTTTGGAAAGTAGACACTTCAAGGTATTCAGAGAGGAGCATAGTGAGTCTGTGGCAGATTTCATTTTTTTTTTTTTTTGTCGCAAGTTAGAAGAAATGGAAACTTTTTTTTTTTGTCACAAAGTGTCATTTTCCGCTAACTTGTGACAAAAAATAAAATCTTCTATGAACTCACGATGCCTCTTTGTGAATACTTTGGGATGTCTTCTTTCCAAAATGGGGTCATTTGGGGGGTATTTATACTATCCTGGAATTTTAGCACCTCATGAAACATGACAGGTGGTCAGAAAAGTCAGAGATGCTTCAAAATGGGAAAATTCACTTTTGGCACCATAGTTTGTAAACGCTATAACTTTTACCCAAACCAATAATTATACACTGAATGGATTTTTTTTTTATCAAAGACATGTAGCAGAATAAATTTGGACAAAAATGTATACAGAAATTTTACTTTATATGACAAATGTCAGCACAGAAAGTAAAAAAAAAATCATTTTTTTGACAAAATTCATGTCTTTTTTGATGAATATAATAAAAACTAGAACTCGCAGCAGCAATCAAATAGCACCAAAAGAAAGCTGTATTAGTGACAAGAAAAGGAGGTAAAATTCATATAGGTGGTAGGTTGTATGACCGAGCAATAAACCGTGAAAGCTGCAGTAGTCTGAATGGAGAAAAAGGCTCTGGTCCTTAAGGGGTAGAAAGACTGTGGTCCTCAATTGGTTAAGGTCCCTTTTACACTGACACCTTTACTTCATGTCGCCCAAAAATGTTGCATCATGTCGCAGAAGTAGTGATAGCCCTATGTGCCTATCACAGGTGCTGCGGCTCCTGTTGTAATGAAGCAAGAGTAACTCTGTGTCGTGCAGGGTGAACTCAGAAGTGTGGCAACCTTTCTTTGGAAATTATGTGTCACAGTATGGTTACACAGCAGCGGTAACGTGCGGTTCAACCTTTCGGGCCCGTTGCAGTGCAATCATATAACCGTTGCACTGCAACGGGATAGATCAAGTGTAATAGGGGCCTTAAAGATAACCAGAGACGAAGCACCCTCATGTATTTTATTACATTTATCAGTGGGAACATGACCGTAAATGCCTACCCTGCTTTTAATTTCATTCTTATCTGCTTAATTAGTCTATTATCAGCTGTGATAAGAATCCCCAACTGGCTCAGTATAGGTTTGACCTGGAATCATTATAGCTGAGTCACTCTTCTGTGGAGTCTTTTCAAGCCCAAGCCTGCCCCCTCCTGGCTCAGATTTCCTGCTTTGCATACTGAGAGCTGTGATGACTTGTGAGGGGCTGCTGCTGATGAGGGAGAATCTCTGAAACAGACAAGTGTGGCTGCAATATGATCTGTGTGCACTCTGCATAGATAATGATGATGACTGCAGTTTCATTCCTATGAGAGACACTTCCTACAGGCAGCTGCACATCATACCAAATCGAAAGCACACAGATGAAAGGCTGCAGCAGCCTTTGTCATAAAGCCTAGACAGCAGCCTAGTCACATATAGCCTAGACAGCACATCCAGAACAACTCATAACCCGGAAGCAGAAGGGATATGAGCCGGCGGCCATATTTGATTTTTCCTGGAGCAATAATGAATAAAAAACACTACAAAAGGCACACCAGAGCGGCGAAATTATCAGGTAGGGCATTTATTCTTTACAAGCTATCGACTGATATGTTTATTTTGTGTGAAACGTTAATCTCTGGTTCCCGTTAAAATCTTCATTTTGCTTTTGTTGTGAAGGAGACAAGCGTGTTCAGGAGTAGCCCTATTATCGTAGTGGGAAGTATAGGCCCAGTTGAAATCAGAACTAACGGCAAATTAGAAAATTCACATAGTGTACAGCACAATAACAGTCCGACCTTTTGATAAAACCAGGGCTGTGGAGTCATAATCGGAGTTGTGGAGTCGGGGCAATTTTGGGTGCCTGTAGTCGGGAAAAAATGCACCGACTCCTCCTAATGAAGTAATTTATACATACAGTAATAGCTGTCCTTAGTCCACAAAAATGAAATAAACCAATCAAAATTAGTTGCTTGTGCTGCTTCAATAAAGCAGTCCCCGTATTTTTAAAGTCAGATATACACATCTGATTGTGACTGTATATATGATGTGTACACCGGAATCTCTTATATATACGAAATAACATCTATGCTGTAAGTATAAAGCCTGATGTGTAGCTGTGTCACTAATAGAGACGGTCAATGAGATGGAAATAATTCTGCGTTGATTCTGATTTATGCAAATGTACGCACTCTCTTTGCTCATGAAATCAAATAATTTGAAATGTTGTTAAAATTTGGTTTGGTGACTACAAATTAAATGATAGATGTTCTTTGTTCTGGCCTGTACCTTTTACAAGTACTTTTACCAAAGACTAGTTTTAGTCTATGACTAAAGGGAATAAATATGGCAGTCTCCATAGCGTTCTCACTTCAGTTGTCTTTTAAAATTCCTAAGCGTTGGCAGTTAGAGACGAATTTCATGTTACATACTTTCAATCAACAAGATTGTAATATGCAAATTAGAGGAGTCTGAGTCAGTGGAATCCTAAACTGAGGAGTCTGAGTCGGTGGATTTTTGTACCGACTCCACAGCCCTGGATAAAACATCACTTTGAACATGAAGAGCATGATTTACTAAGGTTTATTTTTAGGCCTGGAGAAGACACCACTAAGTGATCCTACAAACCTAGCTTAAAGGGAACCTTAACTGAGAGGGATTTGAATGTTTCCTTTTAAATAATACCGGTTGCCTGGCAGTCCTGCTGATCTATTTAACTTCAGTAGTGGCTGAATCACACACCTGAAACAAGCATGCAGCTAATCCAGTCTGACTTTAGTCAGAGCACTTGATCTGCATGCTTGTTCAGGGGCTGTGGCTAAAAGTATTAGAGACACAGGATCAGCAGGAGACTTAGGAAACTGGTATTATTTTAAAGGGAATAATCCATATCCTTCTCAGTTTAGGTTACCTTTAATGAATTACAAATCATCTGCTGTTAGGTAGGAAGAGTTGGCAACCATTCCCAAGGTCATATCTAACTAATAGCGACAGTTGCTGAGATAACAAAGCCCACATATACCTAAAAGTAGGAAACACAGCTACATGTTAATGATGAACAGTGCATCTTTGTGATGGTGTCTTACCCTTCACAGCACTTGCTATCTTTAGTTTAGCACAGTGAGGCCTTTTCTTTGCTACGCAAGTGTTTTTTTTGTACAGAGCTCAGGACAAGGACAACTGTTGTATTTCAAGTATGTACTTCTAGCAATTCTAGCTCTTCCTCAGGCTCTTCATATCTACAAGTGTCTGAAAGCTTGCCTGTTTCGCTAATAAACGAGTGCTAGATGACTTCTATTTTGCCATTGATCCTATGTCATTATCTGTGTGTGCCTTTATTTACACAGCAGCTCCCCGTTGTGTTTCAACCTGATATATATTAAAATATTTTTGCCTCTGTTTTTAATATAACCACACCTTGTGCTTTATAAAGTTTTTTTTTGTTCTTGCTCACTAGATTTCCACACAATATCCGGTTGTAGACCATGAATTTGATGCAGTTGTTGTTGGTGCTGGAGGGGCAGGATTGCGGGCTGCATTTGGGTTATCTGAAGCTGGCTTTAATACTGCCTGCATTACCAAATTATTTCCTACCAGATCTCACACTGTCGCTGCACAGGTAAGCAAAACACAGCTCCACTAGATTTGTTTGATTGTAAAATATTGTACATATTGAAGAGAAGATAAATTCCACATGTAAAGCCCAAATCCAGTTAACAGTGAGTGTGAATTGTTGGAAGCACATTGAATAGAAAACCTGGCACTATGTAATTTTTTTTCTTGTAATCTCAATATATATCTGACCCTTGGTGGGGAGTTACAATTGCAAAGTGAACCTTGATGATTGCTGCAACAAACAGAAAATCCTGTTAAGCAGGTGCTGTGCATTTGACACTTCAGAGCTAAATCTCATATTTGTAGTACGGGGGTAAGTGGTCTCTCTTATGCTAGATACACACCGTACAATTTTGCGTTAGATGGTTCGATAGATAATTTCCAACAAGTGCGATCCTATTTTCAATCGTTTTTCTGATCAATTTCTCTTAGAAGTGAATGGAATTGATAAAAGATAACAGAATCGAATTGGAGAATCTAATTGAAAATCGATCGGGCAGATAATCAACCGAATAACGCATCATGTGTACCAAGCATTATACCTATTATCTATTGTTAAACAATATAACTGCCCTAGTACATGTAGCAGACTTTGGTTTGGTGGAACAAAGCTAGGGATACCAAATGTTATATGTAGTGTTGTCTTAATTGAACCTTCATAACTTTATCCATGATGTCTGTACGTGAAAAATTGCGTTGTGGGGATTAACCCATTTTTAAGAATGTTAATTTACTTGTTTGGTTAATGTTTACATCCTTTAAGGGAGGCATAAATGCTGCTTTGGGTAACATGGAAGATGATGACTGGAGGTGGCACTTCTATGACACAGTGAAAGGCTCTGATTGGCTTGGTGATCAAGATGCGATCCATTATATGACGGAACAAGCACCTGCTTCTGTTGTCGAGGTGTGTATTATGAGCCATTTGATGCTTATATTATGAATGCCATGCAATTTACGGTCACCTGAGGCAATATATAATTGGCACATACTGGTTGCCATGCATTCTTGTATTCTTTAACCTGTTCACCCCAAAAAAAAGAACACCAAGAGCCCGAATAGTGTAATATGTATTGGTAAATGGTTACTAGATAGAGTAAATATTAATACTCACAAACCAGGGTTACCATTAGGCAACCACTGTAAAGGCAGGTGGGGAGATTTTCCTGACCCCACTCAGGAATAAGTCACTCTGTGTAGATGAGAAAAAAGGTGGTTCAACCCTCCACCCAGGGTGAACTTAATATTATGCAGGAGAACAGAGGCACCAAAAGGATAAAAGGAAGCTAAATGAGCTTAAAAACCAAATTCTTGGTAAATCTAGGAGGTAGTGGTGGACTTACCTCCTCCAAGTAGACACACAACGACTGTAGTAAAGACAGTCAATATATTTTATTTATGAACTCCAAATATGCTTGGAGCTCATAAATAAAATATATTGACTGTCTTTACTACAGTCGTCGTGTATCTACTTGGAGGAGGTAAGTCCACTACTACCTCCTCTATTTACCAAGAATTTGGTTTTCAAGCTCATTTAGCTTCCTGTTCACCTCTAAGGTTTTTTTCCCCTTATGTACCAGAACAATTTTCACATTTCAGCACTCCTTCTATTTACTTGTCAATAACCTTTACTACTTATCGCAATGAAATTGTCTATCATTTTTTTTTTTTTTTTTTTTGCCACCAATTAAGCTTTCTTTGGGTGGTACGTTTCATTAAGAATTTTAAAGGGAAAAAGAAAACAAATTTAAAAATGTCTCATTTTTTGGCCATTCTAGTTTTAACCACTTAAGGACCAGGGGATTTTGGAATGATCGGTGCTGCGTGGACTCTCCAGCCCGCAGCACCGATCAGGTAAAAGGCAGGGCGATCAGACTTCCCCCCCCCCCCCCTTTTTTCCCCACTAGGGGGATGTCCTGCAGGGGGGGTCTGATCGCCGCCGGCTACTATTGATTTGCGGGGGGGGGCTCCTCAAAGCCCCCCTCCGCAGCGCTTTCCGGGCTCCCCTGCTTTCCCTCCCTCTCCCTTCTCCTGTGTGCGGCGCAGGACGGATATCCGTCCTGCGCCCGATAGAATAGGCTTCTGCCTATCAGATGCCGGCGATCCCCGGCCAATCAGAGGCCGGGGATCGCCGATCTACGTCACGGCGCTGCTGCGCAGCAGCGCCGTGTGATGTAAACAGCGGGTATTCCTTCCCCGCATGTTTACATTATGCGTGCGAGCCGCGATTGGCGGCTCGCACACTGTTCACGGGGGCAGTCTCCGTGAACTGGCATGGAAAGGCAGCTCGATCGAGCGGCCGTTTCCATGCTATACTACTAACGACCCGTCGACGCCTATGGGCGTTAGGCGGTCGTTAAGTGGTTAAAATAAAACTTGTTACTGTGGATAAAACTCGCACATTTTGCTTGCCCATTTGTCCCAGTTATTACAACATTTAAAATATGTCCCTAGTATACAAAGTATGGTGACAATATTTTATTTGGTAATAAAGGGTATTTTTTCCGTTTTGCATCCGTCACTAATTACAAGCCCATGCAAAAATAACAGTAATATACCCCCATATTAACAAGCTGAGTCCCTAAGGTAAATATCTTTATTTTTTTAATGTCACTTTTTTATATTTTAAGGGGGGTTATTTATTTTTTTTACCTATTTAATAGGGGTTAATTACATTTTAATAGGGAATTTCTGTATTTTTATTTAAAGGACTTACGAGGCCAAGTCCATAAAAAAAAAATGAAAAAAGTTAGCTACCTTGCTCAGCTTGTAAGGCACGGAGGACGCCGTCCGCGCCCTCCGTGCCGTTCCGCCTGGTCCCCGACCGCGCGGCCCGGGTCGGGCTCCCCAGCCTGTACCAAGATGGCCGGCGGAGCTGGCCGCGGCTGCGCAGTCCGCATAGCCGCGAGTGCGGCTGCGCAGCTCTAAGGCCAACCCCCCGATCCACGCAACAGTAGCGTGGATCGGGGGGTTGGCCTTAGAGCTGCGCAGCCGCACTCGCGGCTATGCGGACTGCGCAGCCGCGGCCAGCTCCGCCGGCCATCTTGGTACAGGCTGGGGAGCCCGACCCGGGCCGCGCGGTCGGGGACCGTTCGGGGGGCTGTGCAGCGGCGGGGACCAGGCGGAACGGCACGGAGGGCGCGGACGGCGTCCTCCGTGCCTAACAAGCTGAGCAAGGTAGCTAACTTTTTTCATTTTTTTTTTTATGGACTTGGCCTCGTAAGTCCTTTAATTAAGTGTTAGATTGTAATTTACTATTTAGCCACTAGATGTCCTCCCCCTCCCATTTATTCCTCCTGTGTAAACTGTGTACACAGGAGGAAGTAATTCGTGTATGTGTTACTTTCACTTTAGTGACCAACGGCATCTCATCTGATGGTGGTGATCATTGATCACATGCACTTAGATTTGTGAATGGGAACTGTGTTCCCATTCACTGATCTGTGTACTAACAGGTGGTGATGTGAGCATGGCAGGATACGTGTATCTACACCCTTGGAGCTAAAATGAAGTCTCTGGGGACGTACATATACTGTCTCAGAACCATTAGGTGGTTAAATAACACATTTCGTACAACATGTAATATTGTCTTGTGGCTTAGCCACTTCCCCTTCCCCGGGACGAGTAACTACATCCCTGAAAAATCCCATATCTTCATGCAGGGACGTAGGTACTATGTCCCTTCCCACTTGCCCCACCCCTGCCAGAATCCGCGATAGTTATCGCCAACAAGCGTTAGCTGGGAAATCAATGACATTGATCTAAGTCCCAGTGTGAATGAAGGCGCTGCCATTCACTAAAAACGATACTTACACATCCACTCATCCACTTAGTAATACTGCGCATACATAAGTTATGCGCGAGGACATCTTGTAACCGAATCGTAAAATTACATCTACACGCTTTTTTTTTTATTTTTTTATTTTCCTATTAAAATACTTTTCTTTAACATCTGAAATTAACACCTTACCTCACACACTCCCCAATAGTTACCGCAAAACATTTTTTGTAAAAAAAAAAAATGCAATTAAAAAAAACCACATAAATAGTTACCTTGGGGACTGAACTTTTTTAACCTCCTGGGCGATAATCCCGAGCTGAGCTCGGGGTATGTCGCGCAGGAGGAGTTCTTAGGCCCTGGTGGGCCGATTTGCATAATTTTTTTTTTGTTACACGCAGCTAGCACTTTGCTAGCTGCGTGTAACTTCCGATCGCCGCCGCCGCTACCCGCCGTGCCGCGCAGCCCCCCCCTCCCCTCCCCCTTGCGCAGCCTGGCCAATCAGTGCCAGGCAGCGCTGAGTTGTGGATCGGAACTCCCTCTGACGTCACGACGTCCATGACGTCGGTGACGTCATCCCGCCCCGTCGCCATGGCGACCAGGGAAGCCCAGCAGGAAATCCCGTTCTGAACGGGATTTCCTGCTTACTCTGATCGCCGATGTTTAACCACTTCACCACTGAGGGGTTTTACCCCCTGACCACCAGAGCAATTTTCACCTTTCAGCGCTCCTTCCATTCATTCGTCTATAACTTTATTATTACTTATCCCAATGAAATGAACTATATCTTGTTTTTTTTTGCCACCAATTAGGCTTTCTTTAGGTGGGACATTATGCCAAGAATTATTTTATTCTAAATGTGTTTTAATGGGGAAATAGGAAAAAATGTGGGAAAAAATTATTATTTTTCAGTTTTCGGCCATTATAGTTTTTAAATAAAGCATGCTACTGTAATTAAAACCCATGAAATGTATTAACCCATTTGTCCCGGTTATAAAACCATTTAAATTATGTCCCTATCACAATGTTTGGCGACAATATTTTATTTGGAAATAAAGGTGCATTTTTTTCAGTTTTGCATCCATCCCTAATTACAAGCCCGCAGTTTATAAAGTAACAGTGTTATACCCTCTTGACATAAATATTTAAAAAGTTCAGTCCCTAAGGTAACTATTTATGTTTTTTTTTTATTGTACTTTTTTTTTTTTTAATTACAAAAAATAAATAAAAATTGGGGAGTGTGGGAGGTAATGAGTTAATTTATTGTGTAAATGTAATGTTTGTATATGTAAAATGCTTTTAGGGTGTAGTTTACTATTTGGCCACAAGATGGCCACAGAGTGTTTGTTTACATGCGACCTGTAAGCGTCCGGAAGGACGCTTACAGGAAGCAGTAGGAGGCTGGGAGACGCACAATGATCTCGCTGTTTCTGAAAGAAGCAGCAGATCATTGCGGGGGCTAGATCAACGAACGGGAATGGATTTTCCCGTCCATTGATCTCCGGGCGAGCGGGCGGCGGCGTGCACGAGCGGCGGGTGCGCGCGCACGAGCGGCGGGAGCGCGGACAGCGGCGGTAGCGCGGAAGGTACGGATTTCTCCGTCCCTGGTTTTTTAGGAGGGAAAAAAGGGGCGGAGAAATTCGTACCGCTGGGGGTAAAGTGGTTAAAAATGTTTAAAAAATTGTGCTGCGCCCCCTCCTGGGCGATATAATTGTATCGCCCAGAGGGTTAATATGTATTTCAAGAGGGTATATTACTGTTACTTTTATAAATTATGTGCTTGTAATTAGGGATGGACGCAAAACCTGAAAAAAAATGCACCTTTATTTCCACATAAAATATTAGCGCCATACGTTGTACTAGGGAAAATTTTTAAAGGGAACCTAAACTGAGAAAGATATGTATTTTTCCTTTTAAAATAATACCAGTTGCTTGACTCTCCTGATCTCAAATACTGCTGGTCTCTAATACTTTAAGCCACAGCCCCTGAACAAGCATGCAGATCAGGTGATCTGACTGAAGTCAGACTGGATTAGCTGCATGCTTGTTTCAGGTGTGGGATTCAGCCACTACAGCAGCCAAAGAGTTCAGCAGTCCTTTTTAAACTATAATGGACAAAAAAAAAAAAGAGAATATTTTTTTTTCCATTTTTTTCTCTCTTCCTTTTCCTGTTAAAATGCAGTTAGAATAAAATAATTCTTAGCAAAAAGTACTCCCCAAAGAAAGCCTAGTTGGTAGTGAAAAAAATAAGATACAGATTGTTTCGTTGTGATAAGTAGTAATAAAGTTATAGGCGAATGAATGAAAGGAACGCTGACGGGTGAAAATTGCACTGGTTTTATAAGGGGGAAAACCCTTGGAGGTGAAATGGTTAAAGTAAAGGTTCCAGCTCAACTTTTTGTCACTAAATATGAATAAAGGGTTTTAGCATTTTCACACAATTTTATATTTCATGCGCAGAAAATGTACTTTGAAGCTCAGGCATGTGACCGTGGATCTAATTATAAAAGCATGCCCTTACAATTACAGTGGGTCTTCTCAGGCTAAAGAGTTGCTCTCACTGATGAACACAGAGCAACTCTGTCTACCTCCTCCTACTGCTTAAATATTAATTCTTTGTGGTCAGCACTACTGCTGTGGCAGATTCTTAGCATTCAAAGGTCTCTGGTGTTGCTGCAGTGCATACAATAAACAGTTAATTTCTTACACACAGAGGTGGGCTAGGTCTGTTGATCTGTCCTGACAGAGAAAGATTAGAGAGTGATTATGGGATAGGGGGACTAGTGTAAACCGCTTTTTTAATGTCTGTCAGGACAGAGGCCATTATCATTTTTAAAATCTGTTGCCCACAGCTGGAAAATTACGGGATGCCATTTAGCAGGACAGAAAAAGGAAATATTTACCAGCGTGCCTTTGGCGGTCAGAGTCTGAAATATGGTAAAGGTGGACAGGCACATCGGTGCTGTTGTGTGGCGGACAGGACTGGACATTCATTACTGCATACTCTGTATGGAAGGGTAAGAAAGAAATTACATAATTTACCTTGTTTTTGAAATTTAATATTCTATCATTGGCTTTGCAGCGGTACTTAAAATGATCCTTAACTGTGGGGTAAAATAAAATTTCACTTACCTGGAGCCACCTGCCGCCGTCCTGTGCCCTCACAGCTCCTCGAGTGCGCTCTGGTCCCCCGCTGCACCTTAGTTTCGTTTTCGGCCGACTGAGGTAAGCCCCAGGTAAGTGAAGCATTTTTTTTTTTTACCCCCACATTTAATGTTAACTTTAATTCTCAGTCCTTTGTCAGTCTTCCTCATCAATCAAGTATTCCTAAATAATGCCCTTCTCCTTCTTGTCACCTTACTTTCAGCTGTCTAAACCCCTTCCCCTAACGTTAAGTCCTTCCTAATGCCAAACTCTAACTTTCCTAAAATAGTGCCCAGTACTATCCTTTATCTCACACTCTCAAAGTGGCATACAGCCACTAATTTGCATTAGATGGAAATTGGTGTCCAAATCTACAGGTGTGCTACTCATTTGCTTCAATTTAATGGTGCTCATATAAATTTGCATTCACATCCATTCCTTTTACTGCAAATTGACATGAGACCTCCAAAACAAAAACCTGCTGGTGCCAGGTTAAACGGAACTAGTGAGGTATTTTTCTGAGCATCCATGTCTTTTTACTGAGTGAGGGCTTGTTCACACTAAGGGTTTTTCTGCCTTTTTTGAAGAGAAGGCCATTTTTAAAATTGCCTACAAAACGCTTGTGCAATGAATTTCTATGAGAAGATTCATATCAGCGTGGTTTGTGTGCTGTGCGTTCAGCAAAGCGGTGCCTGTACCATTTTTAGGGTGGTTTTGCTATAATGGAAGGTATAGGAAGAGCGTTAAACGCTCACAAAACCGCTTTATGCGTTTTTTAGAATAAATATATTGTATTTATTCTTTTCCGGGTCAAAAAGTTCACTTCCTGACTTGCGTCAGGGAGTGAATGACAAAATCGCTCTGGAAAAGTGCTTAGAAAAATGCTTTTATTAAAAATGCAGCACGCAGGGAGGGGGGGCAGGAAACCGTGCACAAAAACGCAAAATGCTTGCGTTTTCGTTTTTAGGTGTGAATGAGGCCTGAAAAACTTTTCACCATAGCTTACACTGGTGCGATTACTCCTGTAGTCAGAGCACTCGGGCTCCCGAAAACGCAGCAGTCTCCAACCCAACAGGGGAGCCATCGGTGGAACGAGGCGGCCAGGAGAGGAATGGGAAGGCTCTATAGGACCCAGAGCCTTCCCTTCCCACTTTCGATATCTGTTTGGGTTTTTTCCCCCTCAGACTTACACTTTCAGCCACCAGCAAGCAAGAAACAGCAGAGAATAATTTTAAGAGTAGTTATTTCAACCACTTCAGCCCCCTTATTTCAACCACTTCAGTCATGCCCATTCATTACAGGCACTGCGATTGGTTTGGGGAAGCCTTACTTCCCTTCACCAATTGCTGAAATGGAAAACCGCCGGGGGCCGCAGACGTGCGCCACTGCTTAAACACTATACAAGAATACTTGTCCAGTTTGCCTTTAGCGGCGCCTATCTGGACGAGAATACTCGTCAAGTTAGGCTTAAAGGGAAGGTCCAGGCAAAAAAAAAAAAAATTCACTTACCTGGGGCTTCTACCAGCCCCATGCAGCCATCCTGTGCCCTCGCAGTCACTCACTGCTGCTCCAGTCACCCGCTGGCAGCTTGCCGACCTCGGAGGTCGGTGGACCACATTGCGTAAATTTTTACGCATTCCCGCTAGTGCAGGAACATTAACACATACACTTTTACGTGTTAGTGGTGCAACGCGTACAAATTTACGCATGGCACCACTAAACGCGTAAAATGCATGTGTTAATGTTCGTGCACTAGCGGGAATGCGTAAAAATGTACGCAATGCGGCCCACCGACCTCCGAGGTCGGCAAGCTGCCAGCGGGGGACTGGAGCAGCAGTGAGTGACTGCAAGGGCACAGGATGGCTGCATGGGGCTGGTAGAGGCCCCAGGTAAGTGAAACTTTTTTTTTTTTTTGCCTGGACCTTCCCTTTAAGTGGTTAAACAGAAGATTAAAAAATATCTCATGGAGAAACCTTAGGGGGAAAAGTGAATTCAGTAAGGGCCACAATGTCTTACAAGTGCTGCCAAACTAATAAATCTTGTTTCAGAAATGTGGGTTTATCTCATTGTGTGAAAAAAAAAAAATGTGCTTAAAAAAAATAAAATAAATACTCCATAAAGAACCCTTGAAGCTGGAGCACATTAAAGTGAATCTGAGGTGAGCGTTATATGTAAGCTGCTGTATTTAATTTCATTTAAGCAATACCAGTTACCTGGCTGTCCAGCTGATCCTCTGCCTCTAATACTTTAAGCCACAGACCCTGAACAAGCATGCAGCAGATCAGATCAGGTGTTTCTGACAATATTAGAAACTAATGTCCATTCGGACCTGACCTATCAAAGTACTAAGAAGTGACAAAAATCCAGTCACCCTCAGTCACCTATCGTAATTTTTACGACCTTAGGTGAGTGAGTAATAATAAAATTGGATAAGTGTTGCTACCATAAAAGGCCAGATAGTAGTGGTGTGGGTATAGTCAGTATTGAAACTCCACACTCAAAAACTTGCCAATTATTGGTCAACAAAAGTGTGCTCAATTTTATGGGAGGTCTTTGCTGATCCCCCCCCCCCTGTTGCCTGCTTCACACTATCAAATGTGTGAGAGCCGGCACAGGGTGTAGCTATTCCCATTAGATTCACGAGCACACAATGAAAAACTTATGTTGGCAAATTAAGGAAGACAGTGTAAAATGTAGCAAAGATCCACAGCCGTAATGGTGGTCTACAATTGTCAACCTACATAGTAGTAATACCAACACCCTTCACAGAAGGTAATAGATTGGCTGGGGAGGGGATATAGGTGTGCTAATTATATACAGTATGGTGCAAATCAACTAGTGCTAGTTTCACTCCAAAAACGGAGCTTCGTCAGGAAAAGTGCACATAAATATGAAAAATAATAAACAGCCCCCCACCACAACAACCCCCAGCAGTAGTAGCCCCAATCAAAGTTGAAGCGTTTGCCATCCAGAGCTCCTTAAATATTCGTATAGAGATCACCAATTGGTCTCACCTGTGTGTGGCACGCCCCCCTGAAGTATTCCTCATGCTCACTCCCTGGACAGGTATAGATAGCAATTGAATCCACATCGTATCGGTACAACCTTCTGCGTGCTGTATGCACGCAGTATACATAATTAACATCAGGTTAAACACAAGGGCGGCTGACGGAGGGGGGAAGTGACGTCATTCACCAGACCACCTCCTCCATCTAGTGTGGAGCCAACCGATTCGTCGCGCTACCCCTGCTGGTCGCCATGGTAACATATATACAACACACAGCGCCAGCCTAAAGTGATCCTCATGCTCACTCCCTGGGCAGGATTAGAGAGCAGTTTAATCCACATCCGTATAGGTACAACATACTGCGTGCTGAATGCATGCAGTATACACAATTAACATCAGGTTGGAAACGAAGGCGGCTGACGGAGGGGGGAAGTGACGTCATTCACCAAACCACCTCCTCCATCTAGTGTGGAGCCAACCGATTCGTCGCGCTACCCCTGCTGGTTGCCATGGTAACATATATACAATACACGGCGCCAGCTATTCAAGGGAGGCAGCGACACTGATGATATGCCTATTTTGTGGGCGTCATGATTCCAGGACACGCTGGAGTTACCATAGCAATTGGTAAACATCCAGCGATAACACTCTAAGCAACCACGATGGTTACCATTAATTCTGTAGTGGGATAGGAAACAAGGCAATTACTCCCAACACATCCCATTGAGCAGCGCTACTGTGTACAAAGATGTTAGCATCAAAGCATATATATAAAATGATTGTGGATACGCATAACCAATAGTTACCTGTCACATAAACCCCCCACTATACTGAATGCTGGAGGTAAAATGAGGGTCAAGGGATGAGGGAAAAGGACCAGGGATATCAAAAAAATAATGGCACGCTTAGCCAACTCTGTATGGATGTGGAATGCCCCGTAAAGGGGGAATCTGATTGCACATGGACAAATTCAAACCAATAATAAAATGATCATATATAGATTTAAATTGGAAGCTGATGAAAACTTCTCAATCAATCATATATGTATGTATATCCTGGAGAGAATGTGCATACAGAGAAATTAGCCGCCAGTATTACAAAAAAACTGGACACTGCAAAGTCCTCGTTCAGACCATGCGGCGCCAAAGTGTCCAGCCTGAAAATCCAGCCCGCCTCCAATTGGTGCAACTTCTTATTCAAGTTGCCACCTCTCACACCCACCTTCCACTGCTGGATACCCCAGAATACAATCTCAAAGGGCTTGCATGTGTGGGCTGTGTTCATGTGTCTGGCCACTGATGTATCATTTTTATGTTTTATGTCCCGATGTGTTCGAGGACTCGTTGTTTCAGTGGCCTAGTCGTTAGTCCCACATACAACATGTCACATCTACATTTACAGGCGTAAACTACCCCCGGGGTATTGCAGTTAATAAAAGATCTGATGGAAAAAGTTCTATCAGTATTCCGAGAGGAGAAAGTAGTAGTTTTTTCCATAAAGGGACAGGCTTTGCAATGGCCACATTTGTATGAGCCATTAGGCTTAGGTGGTAGCCAGGTCAATCTAGACGGTTGTTCCTCCCTAAACATACTATGGACCAGGATATCTCGCAGATTCCTAGTGCGTCGATATGTAATAGCCGGTTTGGTAGACAGATGTTTAGACAAATCCTTGTCTTGATGGAGGATTGGCCAGTATCTCTCAAAGATCCCAAAAATTTGATGGGACTGTTTAGAAAAAGAGCCAATCAACCTAGGCATAGATCGTGTGGATGTTTCTTGTTTTATTCACTAGGGTATTTACACGTGATGTCTCTTTGGCTCTTCTATACCCTTTCTCAATGACATGTTCAGGGAAACCTCTTTGTGCAAATCTGTCCCTTAGTAACTTGCATTCGCTTTCAAATTTCTCCTCCGTGGAACAATTCCTACGAGCTCGCAGGAATTGGCCGGTGGGAATACCTGTTTTTAAGGATTTAGGGTGTGCGCTCTCCCAATGCAACAATGAATTTGTCGCAGTTGGTTTGCGATAGATTTCGGTTTGCAGACACCCATTCTCATCCTTATGAATCAGCAGGTCAAGGAAAGTGATATTATTTTCCTGGATGTCATAGGTGAAACGCATCCCCACCTGATTATGATTCAGAATGTCGACAAAGTCCACAAAAAGGTCCCTGGGGCCGTCCCATAAAATCAACACATCGTCAATGAAACGACCCCAGAAGACCACATGTGCAGTAAAAAAGGACAGGTCCTCACTGAACACTATCGTGTCCTCCCACCAGCCTAGGAAGAGATTTGCATATGATGGCGCACAGGCCGTGCCCATGGCACTTCCCCTGAGCTGGTGGTAACAACGATCGCCAAACATGAACACATTGTGGCACAGAATGAACTCCAGGGCCTTCAACAAAAAATCAGTGTGGGCTGATAAATGGGTGCCCCTGGCATTCAAAAAGTATTTTACAGCCTGGATGCCCCCCCCCCCCCCCCCAAGACCGTCAGGTCCTGAAGTCTGCACAAGACATCCTTTGTGTCTTTTAAGTGAGATGGAAGGGATTCAACAAATGGCGTCAAGAACATATCAATGTATTGACTTAGCTGATCTGTAAGATTGTCACTTCCAGAGACGATTGGCCTACCAGAAGGGTCAACTGTACGTTTATGAATCTTCGGTTGGGAATAAAAAACTGACATTATTGGATGGTCAATAGATTTAATAAGTATGTCATAGTCTGATTTCTCTAAAGCACCACTCACAAGACCCTCCTTCAGGAGGATTTCCAATTCAGTTCTATGTTGTCTAAGGGGGTTAGATCTCAGTAATCTATATTGTGTGGTGTCATTTAAAATGTCTGTACGCATCCTCACATAATTTAATGTGTTCATAACTACAACATTTCCCCCCTTGTCAGCAGGTTTTATTGTTATGTCTTTGTTTTTACCAAGTATTTCAATTGCCCGTCTTTCATCTGGAGTTAAATTTTTCTTATCATGATCGTTTTACTTGTAAACCCGTTTTTCCAGATTTTTTAGGTCTCTTACCACCATCACAAAGGTTTGTACATGGGTATACTGTGTGATTGACGGGC
Source organism: Hyperolius riggenbachi (assembly GCF_040937935.1). Taxonomy (NCBI): domain Eukaryota; kingdom Metazoa; phylum Chordata; class Amphibia; order Anura; family Hyperoliidae; genus Hyperolius; species Hyperolius riggenbachi. The sequence continues at coordinate 205,925,565 of NC_090650.1, read as the reverse complement.
AGAAGGTGCTCTGTCCCTTCATCATACTCTTTGGAGCCAGGGGAGGTGGCCCAGACTCATTCTTCTGTAACAAATCGGTTAGAGACTGAAGGGCTTCTCTTTCCTGTATCCCCAATCTCCTTTCCTTGCCTTCTTTTGATTCATACATTTTAATTAGGGCCAATTTTCTGGCAAATAGGTGGACGTCCTTTGTCCACTCAAAAGCAGAAAAATTAGTGGCTGGGACAAAGGATAACCCCTTTTGTAAAACCTTGGTTTATGTCTCAGTAAGTGGTGTGTCCGATATATTCACAACCCTCAAAATAAGGTTATGTGTTTGTTGCTCAGACAGATCTTTGTTTTCTACCACTGGTGGCTGTATTTTCCCCGTCTCTTGCCCGTAGAGCCCCAATCTCCCCGATTTCTCAAGTAATGGGTTTGTTTTGGAGTGGCTTCCTGTGTGTCTGGGGTCTGTGCTAAAAAAAACCCTTTCCCACGAGGTTTTGAGGGTGCCCTGGGATTTTTGGGAATTTTAGAGACCTTATTGGGGTTTCTCAAGCCACGTGGTGGATTTACGTTACGTGTAGAGGAGTCAGATTCAGACTGAAGTTCACTCTCAGACCGAGATTAGTGTTCTATCGGTATTGATCTATTATTGTGTTGTTTTTTAGCCCACGTGTACACCTTATTCTCTCTAAAGTCCTAACTGTCTCTTTGATACTTATGGGCTTTCCTTTGTTTAATATCTTCCCTGTATGCACTGACTTTTGTTTGTAGTTTGGCTTCCAAACGATCAAAGTCAGTATGATTGGAGGATTCGAGTAATGTTCTCTGTTGTGTGAGTAATTTATCTTTGGTTTTTTCTGCTACTTTACATTCAAAATCACGAAGGTACGTCATAAGTTCTAATGTTTGTTTTGTTTTCAATTTCTCCCAACCCTCCATAAAATCAGCCTCATCTGTATGTGAGTTGGGGTTTATCAAATTGCGAAGTCCCCTTACAGTGATCTTTTCATTAAGATAAATATTAAATGTAGCTACTTCCCAGGAGGATCTCAAATAATCTCTATAAGTTTTGAAAATGTCTCTAAAGGCTGGTTCAATGTCAATGCCAGTATCCGGACCAGACAACTTTTCACTTTGCGCAATCTCTGTTTGAATATGAAATAACTCGCTCACTTCTTTAGTGAGGGCGTCCACTGAGGGGAGGTCTGTCGATAAATATGCCATGCCCTCTCAGGGACTAAAAAGATGGTGCTCGGTACACCTATTACAAAAATTATACCAAAAACACTACACCGAGTATATTGTACAGGTAAATCAAATCAGAAACTAATGTCCATTCGGACCTGACCTATCAAAGTACTAAGAAGTGACAAAAATCCAGTCACCCTCAGTCACCTATCGTAATTTTTACGACCTTAGGTGAGTGAGTAATAATAAAATTGGCCATATTGGCCATTGGATGTATGCACGCAGTATACATAATTAACATCAGGTTAAACACAAGGGCGGCTGACGGAGGGGGGAAGTGACGTCATTCACCAGACCACTTCCTCCATCTAGTGTGGAGCCAACCAATTCGTCGCGCTACCCCTGCTGGTCGCCATGGTAACATATATACAACACACGGTGCCAGCCTGAAGTGATCCTCATGCTCACTCCCTGGGCAGGATTAGAGAGCAGTTGAATCCACATCCGTATAGGTACAACATACTGCGTGCTGAATGCATGCAGTATACACAATTAACATCCGGTTGGAAACAAAGGCGGCTGACGGAGGGGGGAAGTGACGTCATTCACCAAACCACCTCCTCCATCTAGTGTGGAGCCAACCGATTCGTCGCGCTACCCCTGCTGGTCGCCATGGTAACATATATACAATACACGGCGCCAGCTATTCAAGGGAGGCAGCGACACTGATGATATGCCTATTTTGTGGGCGTCATGATTCCAGGACACGCTGGAGTTACCATAGCAATTGGTAAACATCCAGCGATAACACTCTAAGCAACCACGATGGTTACCATTAATTCTGTAGTGGGATAGGAAACAAGGCAATTACCCCCAACACATCCCATTGAGCAGCGCTACTGTGTACAAAGATGTTAGCATCAAAGCATATATATAAAATGATTGTGGATACGCATAACCAATAGTTACCTGTCACATAAACCCCCCACTATACTGAATGCTGGAGGTAAAATGAGGGTCAAGGGATGAGGGAAAAGGACCAGGGATATCAAAAGAATGGCACGCTTAGCCAACTCTGTATGGATGTGGAATGCCCCGTAAAGGGGGAATCTGATTGCACATGGACAAATTCAAACCAATAATAAAATGATCATATATAGATTTAAATTGGAAGCTGATGAAAACTTCTCAATCAATCATATATGTATGTATATCCTGGAGAGAATACAGAGAAATTAGCCGCCAGTATTACAAAAAACTGGACACTGCAAAGTCCTCGTCCAGACCATGCGGCGCCAAAGTGTCCAGCCTGAAAATCCAGCCAGCCTCCAATTGGTGCAACTTCTTATTCAGGTTGCCACCTCTCACACCCACCTTCCACTGCTGGATACCCCAGAATACAATCTCAAAGGGGTTGCATGTGTGGGCTGTGTTCATGTGTCTGGCCACTGATGTATCATTTTTATGTTTTATGTCCCCGATGTGTTCGAGGACTCGTTGTTTCAGTGGCCTAGTCGTTAGTCCCACATACAACATGTCACATCTACATTTACAGGCGTAAACTACCCCCGGGGTATTGCAGTTAATAAAAGATCTGATGGAAAACACCCTGTGCCGGCTCTCACACATTTGATAGTGTGAAGCAGGCACAGGGGGGATCAGCAAAGACCTCCCATAAAATTGAGCACACTTTTGTTGACCAATAATTGGCAGATTTTTGAGTGTGGAGTTTCAATACTGACTATACCCACACCACTACTATCTGGCCTTTTATGGTAGCAATACTTATCCAATTTTATTATTACTCACTCACCTAAGGTCGTAAAAATTACGATAGGTGACTGAGGGTGACTGGATTTTTGTCACTTCTTAGTACTTTGATAGGTCAGGTCCGAATGGACATTAGTTTCTGATTTGATTTACCTATACAATATACTCGGTGTAGTGTTTTTGGTTTCTGACAATATTGTCAGAACTGACAACAATAGCTGCATGGTTGTTTCTGGTGTACTTCAGACACTACTGCAGCCAAATAAATCAGCAGGGCTGCCAGGCAACTGGTGGGGTTTTAGGAAAGCAATATAGCACCCTCTGTATCACTCTTGCCTCGGGTTCACTTTAAAATCTTTAAGAGATGGGGGGCGGAGCCGAACATGGTGGCGTGAGGACGTCTTCCCTCAGAGCTCCGGGCAAACAGCTTACATTTTGCTAATAATGGAGGATTCCGGAGAGTTGCCAGCCACTACAGATACCTCTAATACCAAGGGGAATCGCAGGGAAACAAAAGTGACCCCAGTAGCTTCGGGTTCTGCCGCCTCATCATCCTCGGTGGCCAAATACTTCACAGGCCCGACCACGAGGCAGCGGACAGACAAGATGGCGGAGGCTTCCTCATCTACAAAGCCTGCAACTAAATCTAGCGAGCCGCCTGGCTCCAAAAACCTAGAAGACATCTGGGATTTCTTAAAAGGTCTCCCTACAAAGCAAGACACGGCCCTGCAAACTGAACCCTTAAACCAAAGTCGCTAACCTGCGCGCGTACATTTCAGCCATAACGGACAGGGTATCTGAGGCAGAGAAGGAAATCTCCCTCCTCCGAACTGAAGTAGATGACCTCAAAGCAGCGCAGAAGAAGCAATCTACACTGCAATCTCTTTTCCGGTCTCAGATAGAAGATTTACAAAATCGCAGCCGGCGGAATAATGTCCGCCTGAGAGGTCTGCCAGAGGCCACGCGCTCTGAAGATCTAATCCACACAGCAAGAGCCATCTTTGATCGCCTCCTCAACAGTCAACACTCACCACCGATCAGGATTGATAGGATCCACAGGGCTCTGCGCGCACTGCCCCAGGGTGAAGCCCCTCCTCGGTATGTCATTTGCAGGGTTCATTACTTTGAGGTGAAGGACGCCATCATGGCCGCGGCGTGCAGATCAGGCCCCATGGACTTTGACGGAGCCACTATAACTAGCTTTCAAGACCTCGCACCCTTTACATTAGCCCAAAGGAGAGCTTTACATCCCCTCCTGAATTCACTACAAGATAATGGCTTTACCTACAGCTGGGGCTTTCCGTTCCATCTCTTTGCCCGAAATGAACAGAAGCCTGCTGTACTCCGTTTGCCTTCTGAAGTTTCAGATTTCTGCAAGGCTTTGGGGATCCCTGAGGTGCCCTTACTAGCATGGGACCTGGATCTCCTGCTTATCGCTGGACCCCAACGTCCAGGGGGATAAAAGACTAGGAGAAATCCTTCAGGGTCGTGAGTATGTCTACTTGGAGAATGGCTGTTTTGACAATCTTCATTTTACAAAGATACTGATACGTCCCTATTCCATTTAACTTTCCTGGATCTACCGTCCACGGATCAATGACTGATGCTGCCATAGCATACATATGGTCAGCTAGCTTCCATTCGGCCTTCGGTCTACCTGCACAGTGTTCGCTTGGCAGGACTCACACTTTGCCTTGAGAGAGTCATAAATGTTATATGTTAGTGTTTAATGCCATAACAACCTAGAGCTTACCACATATGACATGCCGGGGTATTTGCAAGTTTTACTGCGATGTTTTACTACTCTTTAAACCTTGATTTTTGCACCGGTTTGCACACTCTGCTTACCCAAATTTGTCTAGAGGCTTCATAACTCCTTAATGCGAACTTATGATACGTTTTGCTATCTTTGTTTTAGGTTACTGATCGCTTAAACCACCTTGAAAAATCTAATGAAACTTAGTATTGAGCTTGGTTAATCTCGGTTATATATGCTACTAGATGCTAAGATACCCATGTTAGGACTATTCGATATATAATTCTGTTTTCTCTCCTTAAAAATGTTGGTTATATTTTACATAATGGTTATCTCTTATACCTATTTATAAGAAATGTGGCTTACATACAGATGCTTCCCTTTATAATGTTATCCCTGCTGTCCCCGGAACTAGCTCACTAGGTTGGATACTCCCTGGGCCCCCATGTGAATTATCTGGTGGGTGCCCGGAGTCTCTGATGTGGTCGCTGTGTTCCCTCTGTTCCTCCCACATGGACGCCCATAGGGCGATAAACATTCTCATTCAATTCTTAATGCTGTTATCATTTTGGTCCAAAAGTTTTCAGTGGTTGGCAAATACTGCCAACATTCCTTGTTGTCATATCTATTTCTTCACTTTTCATCTGTCCTATTCTGTCCTGTGCGTGTGTCCCGTGGCGGGCTTCCCCCTCATAAATCTATAGCTTTTCATACCATCTAAAAGTTCCTTAAAGTGCAGACGATTAATGTAAGGGGCCTAAATACTCCTGAAAAGCGGAGAGCCCTTTTACGTTTATTGCATAAACAAAAGGTTCAGGTGGCATTTTTGCAGGAGACCCATTTTAAAGGCTCTAAGCCTTCCAAGTTAACAGACAAATATTTTTCGAAAGCTTTCTTTAGCTCTTCACCTGACTCCAAAACAAAGGGGGTTGCAATCCTACTAGCAAAAAAGATTGAACTCACTCCTGCAGGAATGCCATGACTCAGCGGGCAGTTTTCTTTTTATTAAGGGCACTCTTTTACAAAGAAAGTTCACATTTGGAACCTTATACGCACCTAACAGTGGTCAGGCCACCTTCCTGACGAGAGCCTTAAGGTCCGTACACACGCCGGACTGGAGGCAACGACGGGTCCGTCGTTACCTCCCGCTGGGTGGGCGTTCCAACGACAGTCCGGCGTGTGTACGCACTGTCGGCGGACTGATACGGCTGTTTCTGAGCGATCCGCTGAAGGAAGTGTGATCCTAGGTGGAGATTTCAATAAGATCTTAGATCCCTCCATAGATAACTCTTCTGGTCAAAGCTCTTGTACCAATAAGGCCCTCAGACAATGCAAGAACTTATTATCAAGTAGACAATTAGTAGATGTGTGGAGGGTTCACCACCCTAAAACCAGAGACTACACTTTCTTCTCTAAACTCCACAACCTATATACTAGAATTGACCTCATGTTGATTTCGCAAAACCTTCTCTCTGAGCAAGTGTCTTCTGATATAGGCCAAGCCATTCTATCAGACCACTCACCAGTTTCTATAACGCTTGGCGTTAGGCCAAAGACCCACCCACCTAGGTCCTGGCGTCTTAATACCTTTCTCCTGCAGGAGCCAGAAATCAAACATCGCATCTTAACTGCACTAGAGCGCTATTTCGCAATTAATGATAACGGCGAAGTGTCCTCCTCCACCCTTTGGGAAGCCCGTAAATACGTCATATGAGGTGTATTTATTCAAGAGGCTAGCCGCTTAAAGAAAGAAAGAGAAGAAATAGTTGCAAAATGTTTAAATTCTATCAAGGATTTAAAGTCCAGACATAAAAGCTCACTTTCGACATCTGAACTCCAGATGCTGGAAACAGAAAGAGAAAAACTCAGAGGCTTATTGCTGTTCAGGGAAAAACAAATCGCCACTAAATGCAAAAGATCGTTTTACGAATATGGCAATAAATGTAGCAAAATACTCGCTAGAGCCCTGAAAGTGCAATATGCCGCCAGTAATATTTATAGCCTACAGGACTCCAGAGGTCATAAACATTAAAAATGAAGAGATTGCCGAGGTATTTCGTAACTATTACCAGTCACTCTATAACCTTAAAGAGAACCCGAGGTGGGTTTGAAGAATATTATCTGCATACAGAGGCTGGATCTGCCTATACAGCCCAGCCTCTGTTGCTGTCCCAAACCCCCCTAAGGTCCCCCTGCACTCTGCAATCCCTCATAAATCACAGCCACGCTGCTGACAAACAGCTTGTCAGAGCTGTCTGTGTTTATCTCTATAGTGTCAGTCTGCTGCTCTCCCCGCCTCCTGCAGAACTCCAGTCCCCGCCTGTAATCCCTTCCCTCCCTGCTGATTGGAGGGAAGGGACGGGGGCAGGGACCGGAGCTATGCAGGAGGCGGGGAAGCAGCTGAGACTGACACTACAGATGTAAACACAGCCTCACAGCACGGCTGTGATTTATGAGGGATTGCAGAGTGCAGGGTGACCTTAGTGGGGTTTGGGATAGCAACAGAGGCTGGGCTGTATAGGCAGATCCAGCCTCTGTATGCAGATAACATTCTTTAAACACACCTCGGGTTCTCTTTAATAGCCCACGTACCTATATAAACGACCCTGCCCCCAGTCAGGATATTCTACAGTATTTACGTAGCTCCGGACTCCCGGCTGTGTCAGACGAGATTGCCCAAGATCTAGAGGAACCAATTTCTGAAATGGAGATTAGACAAGTCCTTAAAGACTCCCCCACGGGCAAAGCCCCGGGCCCAGATGGCCTTCCGCTTGACTATTATAAGTCCTTTAAAGACACACTCTGCCCATATTTAACAAAACCTTTTAACGACTTAACCCCTGATGAAGGTCCTGCCCCTTCTTTACCACGAGACATGTTAAAAGCCCATATTACGGTTATCCCTAAACCGGGCAAGGACGCCACCTTGTGCTCAAATTACCACCCCATCTCCTTGCTAAATGTGGACTTAAAGATTTTGGCAACGGTCCTGGCGAATCGCTTGGCTCCACTTATGCCCGATCTAGTCCACCCAGATCAAGCGGGATTCATCCCTGGAGGTGAGGCACGAGACAACACCATTCGCACCCTCGACTTGCTTGATTGGCTATATAACAAGGAATCCCCAGCCCTCCTTCTCTCCACTGACGCTGAGAAAGCTTTTGACAGGGTGGACTGGGGGTTCCTTGAGGGCACACTTAGACATATTGGTCTTAGGCATAAGATGCTCTGTGCTGGTGCTCTACAACGGCCCCTCGGCACATGTTAGGGCGAATGGTGTCTCAGACGCATTTACAATTTCCAACGGCACATGGCAGGGCTGTCCCTTGTCCCCTTTAATTTTTGCTCTCACTATTGAGCCCTTTCTTCGCACGGTTCGTTTGAACACAGATATCAAGGGGATCCAGGTGAATTCCGAGGAGCACAAGGTGGCGGCCTATGCTGATGATCTTTTGTTCTATTTACACAACCCTATTATTTCACTCCCAAATCTCTTTATGGAGCTGGATAAATATAAATCTCTTTCTAACTATAAAATCAATTTAGATAAATGCAATGCCCTAAGTATCCTTCCCACGTCCTTAAAAAAACAATTACAATCTAATTTCGCCTTCAGATGGGGCTCCTCTGCTATTACCTAATTAGGGGTGCAGATACCAGCTAAAGTAGAGGATGTATATAAATTAAATTTCCCTCCTCTCATACGCAAACTCTCCCAGGACTCCAGGGTTGGAATCGTCCTCATTTTTCATGGTTCGGCCACATAAATATTCTCAAAATGAATATCATGCCACGTCTCTTATATCTATACCAGGCTCTCCCTAAATCTCCTCCACCGGCCCACTTTAACTTGATTAAAAGATTGTTCTTGAATTTCATTTAGAAGGGTAAACCAGCTTGAATAAGGTATACCGCTATGGTTCTTCCCAAGGTTCAAGGAGGCATGGCTGTACCTGACGCCAGGAAATACCATGCAGCAGCTAGTTTGGTCAGGGTGGTTGATTGGCATAGGCATATTGCTCAGAAGAGATGGGTCCAAATAGAATCAGCATTAGTAGAGCATGATCTCTCACTTTTACCTTGGCATGTTAAAATTCCTCCCACAATATCTACATCAGTTAAAGCTACTCTCAATATTCTATTGAAATATCGCAAATCTTTCAATCTCACACCCTGGCCCTCACCTTTATTGCCTATACTTGACAATACAATGTTCCCCCCAGGTTGCCACAGTAATGCTTATGTGCCGTGGAGAATGGGCACGGCTCTGTCAGAGATCTTCTTGTTGACAAAAAATGGCGTACAATTCAGCAATTTAAAGGAATTACGAAACTGTCCCTTTTTGGACCCCTGGAGTCTAATGCAGTTTATACATTTCGCTGGTTCAATTGGCTCAAGAGATCAATTGTCTAGACCCCTAACACCGTTTGGACTATTATGCAATGGACAAGGGCCAATAAGAAAATCACAGACTAATATATATCAAATGATATGCACAGATGAGACCTGGTCACACTCTTTAAAAGAAAAATGGGAAGCTGATTTACAGACCTCATTTACGAATGAGCAGTGGGATAAAATCATTCTCTTGAATCATAAATCTTCTATATACTCTAGGGTCCAAGAAACCAATTATAAATATTAACTCGCTGGTACCTTACGCCCAGCAGACTGTATAAGATTGATCCCACAGCTGACCCAAAATGCTGGAGATGTAAACAACAACTGGGAACGTTACTTCATATCTTTTGGGATTGTTCCATTATTAAAAGTTTCTGGACTAAAGTACAGGCCTGCATTAAGGAGCTCACGGGTGTTGATCCGATAGCAGATCCTGCTTATTATCTCCTATATCACACAAATAAACCTATCAAAAAAATAAAAAAATCTCTAACAAAACACTTACTACAGGCAGCAAGAGTCTCTATAACTCGACACTGGAAAGATACTAACCCTCCCTCAATTTTAGAATGGATAGCGGAGCTCAAATTTATATACGAGATGGAGTCACTCACAGCTTCCATACTTAACCCCCTTGGCGGTATGAAAAATACCGCCAGGGGGCAGCGCAGCAGTTTTTTATCGCTACATGATAGCTGCTGCTCAGCGGCATTCCCCCAGCCCCGCCGATCGCCTCCGGTGATAGGCGATCAGGAAATCCCGTTCAAAGAACAGGATTTCCTGGAGGGCTTCCCCCGTCGCCATGGCGACGGGGCGGGATGACGTCACCGACGTCAGCGACGTCGGGACGTCATTGGGAGACCCGATCCACCCCTTGTCGCTGCCTGGCACTGATTGGCCAGGCAGCGCAGGGGTCTGGGGGGGGGGGGGGGGGGGGGGCCCGCGCGCGCCGCACCGGATAGCGGCGATCGGGCGCGCGGCGGCGGCGATCGGGGTGCTGGCGCAGCTAGCAAAGTGCTAGCTGCGTCCTGCAAAAAAAAAAATTATGAAAATCGGCCCAGCAGGGCCTGAGCGGCACCCTCCGGCGGCTTACCCCGTGTCACACACGGGGTTACCGCTAAGGAGGTTAATACCTCTGAGCAGTATCGCTAGAATGGTGATATAAAGTGCGGCACTCCTATTCAACTGTGCAGTGGAAGGGATAAAAAAGCAAAAACACTCTCACCACCTCTGGCCGGGTCCTTGCTGCTTTTCACATATGGGGACGTGTGCTCCGCTGTAGCATAGAAAGAAAAGATAACAATCTCTATGTTATGGAGAAAAAGAAAATACGTGCACCTTCCGTCCTTTGTAGCCGTGTTTATTTCAGCAATGTTGAATCCATCACATAAGATCCTTGCAGTGGTCTTTAGTGGTGACAAACCAGCTGATGGGGCAGCGGTGGTGGAGGAGGTGGGTGGCGGATCAGAACGGGGGGGAGCGACGGCCGTTTCGTGTCACACAGACACTTGGTCATGCTGTGTTCCGCTTGGATGCCATGGCATGAATACCTTGAATCTGATGGTTATATGGATCTGCTCTCTGCCTCTCTCCCGTGAGCTCTTTGATCCTGGCTTACCCCTTACATTGTCTCTCATAAGGATTAGGACATTCAGCACACACCTATAAAATGATCCGGGGGGGGGGGGGGTGCCCCGCCACGTGGACTCAGCCGTCTTCTTTTCTTCTCTTTGTTCTATCTTCTTTCTATTCTTTTTCTATTTTCTTTTTAACTTCTTTTTATCTTAAGATGGTCCTTGTCGTACTGGTTGGAAGTCTATGTAGCACCTCTAAGTAAAAAAAAAAAACCCTTTTTCCACCAGTACATATTTGGTAGAGCTTGAGCTTAGAAGATGAGTTTTTTTATGGGTGTTCTGGAATGTATGTTCCCTCTGGGCTCCCAGGCACCGATGGACTTCTCTATTTGCTGCAATGCCCCATCTGCTAAGCTATCGAAGGTTTCTTATATTATATCAATGCTCCACACTTATGAGAACTGCGAAGCCAAATATATACTCTCGCAGGTTCAGCACTGACTTGCTGTAAAATCTGTGCACTCTAATTTTATGCATTTATATTTGACCAATTAATGTACTCTTATCCAGTTGTGATTTTGTACCATCTCTTATGTACTTTTGTTAAAGCTTGTTACTCTTTTTGAAAATTAGTAAATAAAAAATTTACAAAAAAATATAAAAAAAAATCTTTAAGAGGTAAATCTAATCATCGAATTAGTCGCGCCACTAGTCCAAACCCATCTGATTCAGACCTAAAAATATAAATATAGACAAGCGGGTCTCCTCATAGCGAGTATTGCCTCATAACAGTACACCCCAGTGCTTAATCACACACTGCGTGAGGGAAACCGCTATCACCAGAGGGCAGGGGATCACACCCCCCCCTCCTAGTCCCCGCTCACCGGATGGCTTCTTTCAAGTTTGCACATCAAACATTAAATCCGGCTGCATCTAAAACCATTTAATAAGGCTCCCAGGCCCCTAATTAAAATCTGCGTACATAAAACACTCTTGTGTATTTGCATATCACAAACCTGTTCGCCGACACCGGTCACCTCTCACATGCCCAGGCCGCGTCTGGTTCCGTATTCAGTTTGCGTGCGTACTCCAAGCTCCTCCCTACGCGTTTCGTCACTCCTGTGACTCATCAGGGGCTGAAGTGCACACGCGCCCCACTGCATTATGTATGCACGGCAAAACCCCCCTCCTCCCACTACCTCCCCGCCCACCTCTAGGTGCAAGATAATGAGGCGGGACATAATGAGAGGCTAGACCAATCCCGTTCACACAATTCAAAAGACGCATTAAACATACAGATAAAAACAAACATACAACTTACTCCCCACGTTTAAAACAGATGTCTGTATCCATACCAGTTTCCATATTATAGCGGCTTTCAAATATATGCAAAAACACTTGACGCATATTACCATTACTTGCCATATACACCATTACCAATCACCTCACTACTGCTGTACCCTCCCTCCCCCCTAGTACATACCCCAACATATACACTGTTACATAATGACACAACCCCCGTACTAATTAATTACATAGTGTTCAAATCCCCATTAGCCTGTATATACAGATCGCAATACATATGTTGTCCCGTCCCATTTTTGGAGGTTCCACGCAGCTTGGTACCAAGCTGTCCTTTAAATTAGGGGCCCTTCTATATACAAATGACGGTTTCGTAGGGAGTGCTCTTGCCAAATTGTGATCGCAAAGTAACACCGGCCACTCAGTAACACTCAGCATTCAAAATGATTCTTTCAGAGCAGTCTGTGAAGTAATGACCTCTCCTCTAGCAGAGAAAAAGTAAACAGTTCACTTACAGTTGCGATAATAAAAGTCAGATAACAGCCCTCTCCACGACTAACTTAGTCAGAGAGCTTAATGGCTTGTTTGCATAGAGATAACAACTGGAGTTTCTCAACTCTTCCTGTACTGGAAACAATTAGACTGATGTATCTGATCTTAATGTTTTATTTCTTAGCTGTACTACACATACAAATCATAATATCATAATTTTTTTTTTCGCTTCAGTGTCTCTTTAAGTAAAGTATTTATGCACATATGTATTGCGATCTGTATATACAGGCTAATGGGGATTTGAACACTATGTAATTAATTAGTACGGGGGTTGTGTCATTATGTAACAGTGTATATGTTGGAGTATGTACTAGGGGGGAGGGAGGGTACAGCAGTAGTGAGGTGATTGGTAATGGTGTATATGGCAAGTAATGGTAATATGCGTCAAGTGTTCTTGCATATATTTGAAAGCCGCTATAATATGGAAACTGGTATGGATACAGACATCTGTTTTAAACGTGGGGAGTAAGTTGTATGTTTGTTTTTATCTGTATGTTTAATGCGTCTTTTGAATTGTGTGAACGGGATTGGTATGGCCTCTCATTATGTCCCGCCTCATTATCTTGCACCTAGAGGTGGGCGGGGAGGTAGTGGGAGGAGGGGAGTTTTGCCGTGCATACATAATGCAGTGGGGCGCGTGTGCACTTCAGCCCCTGAGGAGTCACAGGCGTGACGAAACGCGTAGGGCGGAGCTTGGAGTACGCACGCAAACTGAATACGGAACCAGACGCGGCCTGGGCATGTGAGAGGTGACCGGTGTCGGCGAACGGGTTTGTGATATGCAAATACACAAGAGTGTTTTATGTACGCAGATTTTAACTAGGGGCCTGGGAGCCTTATTCAATGGTTTTATGCGATGAACTGTCCTTGGTTTTTTTAGATGCAGCCGGATTTAATGTTTGATGTGCAAACTTGAAAGAAGCCATCCGGTGAGCGGGGACTGAGAGGGGGGTGTGTGATCCCCTGCCCTCTGGTGATAGCGGTTTCCCTCACGCAGTGTGCGATTAAGCACTGGGGTGTACTGTTATGAGGCAATACTCGCTATGGCCTAGTGCACACCAAAAACTGCTAGCAGATCCTCAAAATGCTAGCAGATTTTGAAACGCTTTTTCTTATTTTTCTGCAGCGTTTCAGCTAGCGTTTTGTGTAGCAGTTTTGGTATAGTAGATTTCATGTATTGTTACAGTAAAGCTGTTACTGAACAGCTACTGTAACAAAAACCGCCTGGCAAACTGCTCTGAAGTGCCGTTTTTCAGAGCGGTTTGCGTTTTTCCTATACTTAACATTGAGGCAGAAACGCATCCGCAATCCAAAATCTGCAGCAGCCCGGGAGTATGCGTTTCTGCAAAACGCCTCCCGCTCTGGTGTGCACCAGCCCATTGAAATACATTACCCTAGCGGATCCGCACCCGCAAGCAGATTGCAAACCGCAGCGGAAACGCTCCGGTGTGCACTAGGCCTATGAGGAGACCCGCTTGTCTATACTTATATTTTTAGGTCTGAGGCCTGGTGCACACCAAAAACCGCTAGCAGATCCGCAAAATGCTAGCAGATTTTGAAACGCTTTTTCTTCTTTTTCTGTAGCGTTTCAGCTAGCGTTTTGCGGTTTTGTGTAGCGGTTTTGGTGTAGTAGATTTCATATATTGTTACAGTAAAGCTTTTACTGAGCAGCTTCTGTAACAAAAACGCCAGCAAAACCGCTCTGAACAGGCGTTTTTCAGAGCGGTTTGCGTTTTTCTATACTTAACATTGAGGCAGAAACGCATCCGAAATCCAAAAAATGCCTCACCCCGGGAGGATTAGTTTCTGCAAAACTCCTCCCGCTCTGGTGTGCACCACCCCATTGAGATACATTGACCAAGCGGATCCGCAGCCGCAAGCGGCTGCACAAACGCTGAATAAGCCGCTCGGTGTGCACCAGCCCTGAATCAGATGTTTGGACTAGTGGCGCGACTAATTCGATTGGATCATTTCACTGGGATTATCTCTGTGTCTAGTCAGCAGCCAGCATAGAAGTACTGTGAGGACTGAGCGCAACATCACGGTGAAATCATCTGAAGTTGATATGCAATTTCCCTAAAAATGGATATCCCTGTAGTCAAGATTTAATACCCTGGTAAATTTGTCAATGCTCAAGGGCTGCATCATGATGTGGAATTTTATCATGTGACTCAGGAACTTATATCAAGTTGTACAATTACATCTGCACCGGTGGAATATTATGACGTGCTGTGATCACCCCTGGAGTCACAGGGACCTTGTATATCAGTTGAAAGGATCCGCACCATCTAAAAACGTAGACATTTATTTAAAAGCTATTTAAAACATCATGGGCAAAATCTGAATGCGTCCCGGATCACCATTGACGCATAGCGTTTCGGATACAATCCTTCCTCAGAATGGTTCCAGTACACACTGACCAGTGTGTACTGGAACCATTCTGAGGAAGGATTGTAGGAAACGCTATGCGTTTCCTAGAATCCCATACCATTCTGAGGAAGGATTGTATCCGAAACGCTATGCGTCAATGGTGATCCGGGACGCATTCAGATTTTGCCCATGATGTTTTAAAGAGCTTTAAATAAATGTCGATGTTTTTAGACGGTGCGGATCCTTTCAACTGATACTCAGGAACTTATAAGCATTAGTAAACCATGGTTCCAGCTTTCTGCTGGAAAATAATTTTGAAATCTAGCTTATGGTTATGACCCAGAGCCATGCTCTTAAAGAGACACTGAAGCGAAAAAAAAATGATGATATTATGATTTGTGTGTGTAGTACAGCTAAGAAATAAAACATTAAAGGAGAACTGTAGTGTAGGTATATGGAGGCTGCCATATTGATTTCCTTTTGAACAATACCAGTTGCCTGGCAGTCCTCTACCTCTAATACTTTTAGCCCTAGACCCTGAACAAGCATGCAGCAGATCAGGTGTTTCTGACATTTTTGACAGATCTGACAAGATTAGCTGCATGCTTGTTTCTGGTGTGATTCACACTACTGCAGGCTAATAGCTCAGCAGGGCTGCCAGGCAACTGGTATTGCTTAAAAGTAAATCAATATGGCAGCCTCCATATCCCTCTCACTACAGTTCTCCTTTAAGATCAGATACATCAGTGTAATTGTTTCCAGTACAGGAAGAGTTGAGAAACTCCAGTTGTTATCTCTATGCAAACAAGCCATTAAGCTCTCTGACTAAGTTAGTCGTGGAGAGGGCTGTTATCTGACTTTTATTATCTCAACTGTTCCTGGACTATTTACTTTTCCTCTGCTAGAGGAGAGGTCATTACTTCACAGACTGCTCTGAAAGAATCATTTTGAGTGCTGAGTGTTGTGTAATCTGCACATATTATAGAATGATGCAATGTTAGAAAAAACACTATATACCTGAAAATAAAAGTATGAGAATATTTTCTTTGCTGCTAGTCTTCTAGTAATTATTCATAGTACACAGCCAATTCACTATATCATTTTTTTTTCGCTTCAGTGTCTCTTTAAAGTGGTTAAAAATCGGAAATGTAAGCATATTGCATTATTGATCAGCAATCTAATTTTAAGACATTTTATAATATTGTACCATACCATTCCTGCAGTGACCTATCCTTGTCTGCTATTGTTTATCTTGCTCTATGATGGCTATTATAATATTTCGCTTGGATGCTTTTCCACTATGAGTATTCCAGTTTTATGTCAGCATCATGTTACGGATTATACATGCACAGGTAAAAGAGAGCAGGAAGTCAAAGTTCTTATCTTAGAATGTGGCTGAAATGGATTCTATTTATGTATTGTTAGCCTTTTTGGAGTGCAGTAACTGCTTGTTTATATTCTTTTACTTGAACATTCTGCTTTTCTTTTTCTCCTCTAGTCACTGAGATATGACACCAGCTATTTTGTAGAGTATTTTGCTTTGGATCTTTTAATGGAGAACGGAGAATGTCGTGGTGTGATTGCTTTGTGTATGGAAGATGGATCCATACACCGCTTCCGGGCCAAGAACACAGTTATAGCTACTGGGTAAAACCTTTTATGATTTGATACAGGCACTTGCACCAGTTTAAAGATGAAAATGTATTAGATGGTAAAGTTCTTTGATCGGTGATCTAATATGCTAAGTCAAATGCATCGCCATACTAGCAATGTGTCTCCTGCTTTCCATTGCAATGACTGATCTAACCTATTTATCTGAGAATGTACATACCTAGAGGTGCACAGTTGTTGTTGCCTGGAGGGATCATAACAAGATCTCTAGGCAACAGTTAGGGGACATGTTTTGAACAGACGCGATGCTAGACTGCAGACTAGCGATGCTTTTATAGCTTACTGCAAGGTGGCGGGTTGGAGGAAAATAGGGTTGACCTGCGCGCAATCAAGACAATCTGACAGATCTCCCAGTAACGCAGCGGGGAGGATTGGGGCCACCGTACACATGCTGGAATCTCAGCAGAGGCAGCCACATCTGCTGAGATTCGAAGCGTTGCATTGCTCCCATATTTTATCTTCACATCTTGTCTGATCTGTGCGCAGGCTAGAGACAAGTGTATAGAGCATTCTTCAGGCAGATATGGAGATAAGAAATCACAGCATGTACAGATGAGAAAAAGCCCATACACACTTGCAGCTTAAGGGCTCGTTCTCACTTGAGCAGGAATCGCGCGATTCCTGCTCACCGCAAACCACTAGCGGTTTTTAAAAAACGCTAGCCCATGTAACACTGCGGCAGTGTTTTCACTGCCGCAATTGCGGTTAGCGTTAACCAGAAACGTGTTACATGCAGCGGTTTGACTGCGATTCCGGCGCGATCGCAATTAGCATTTCTAGAACTGCTAATCGCGATCACTCTCAAAACGCTACAGTGTCCAGTGATTTTTCCACGTTAATCGCCAGAAAGTCTCTACCACAAAACGCTAGCAGTAATCACTAGCGTTTTAGGTGTGAACTAAGCCTAAGGCCTATTTTCACTGGGTGACACGTCCATTTCCGAAATGAACACAGCACCTGTGCTGCTGCGCAGCCGCAGCCCAATTGCTATAGCAGTGCCATGCATGCCTATAGGGTTTTGGATGCGTGCTACAGAAAACTGCAGCATACCGTCCAGAATCGCTATAGCATGCGATTCTGACGGCAAACCTATTGTCTGAATAGGCAGCATTTCCCCGTTCAGCTCCCATGCAGGGAAACGCTGCGTTTTTCGACAAATTGGAAATGGGCACTTAAATGAGTTGTTCATGATTCTACTTTGTTCAATATTGCCTTAAATTTAACAAGCGTTTATCCACGTAATGGTTTTTTTTTTTTTTTTTCTGTTTTTGTTTTTTTTTACATATCCTGGTAGTTTTAGCTGGAACATGATTTAGGCAGCTGGATTTACCATTTTAACTATTTTTTTTTCTAACAGGGGTTATGGCCGCACCTTTTTTAGTTGCACTTCAGCACACACATGCACAGGAGATGGCAATGCCATGGTCGCACGAGCAGGACTTCCATGCCAGGACTTGGAGTTTGTACAGTTTCACCCTACAGGTATAGTGGTGTTTGTTTTTTTTTTTTTTTTAAGCCCTTTTTGTTTTGAGTAATTTTACAGTCATTTACATCCCAGAAATAAACAGGGCTCATATCTCATATCATGGTCCCAGTCACATAATAGAACTTCTGCAAAACACATGATCACATAAGATCACATAAGAACTTGCCCTCCCCTACCACCCAATCACATTCTCTGCAGCAAAAAAGGACCAATATCGAAAAGTACACAAGGCTATATGCCCCTTTTTTAATTTTGCGGTTACCCAGTTTGCCCTGAAGATGTCTTACTGGATACCACTCAGTATACTCGGGGGTGCCGCCAGCGTGCAAGCGAGGCACGCCACCGCTTGGGTCCTCACTGTGGGGGGGCCACGCTCTGCTGCTGGCTGCTCCCCCGCCGCAAAATAATCCACAAAAAAAGCCAGTGTAATATCAGATAGTGCAGCCCGGAAGCAGCCTTTCTCACTGAGTATCACGCATGCTCAGTTGGAAGTTAGATATTATTTTCCTGAAATGTCTCTGCTTCCGCACAATGTACACTCCCAAATTTTTCAGGGTAGGGGGGAACCCCCCAATCTGGCTCTGTGCCGAATTGCAGCCCCCGCACCCTGATGGTTCCCGAGATTGGTTACAGCAAACAATAAAACTTTTTGCTTTATTTGTAGCAGCAAAAAAGTTTGACTGCTATGCTGCTGTCTTCTCTGCTATATCCAAATGGTGAAATGTGGCTGTTGCCATCCAATTACGGTCAATGGTATAATAATGTTGTGTTTTGAACACCCAAATGGGGTAACAATAATTTAGTGGTAGGATAATCATTGCAGTTTTAAGTTATGGACAAATCCCCAAGCCAGGTAGAATTAAATTTACAGTTTACACATAATATTTACAGCCTTTTGTGTTGTTAGGGGAACTGGCCTCCCATGTTTTAACCACTAGACTACTGCGGCACACCAATTGGCGTGACCGCGGCGCGAGCCCCAGGACCGCCTGACGCCGATTTGCGTAAAGTCCTGGCTGCGTGTTTTGCAGGAGATCGCACGCCGATGCACATGCATCTCCGCTTGGCTGGCGGAGCTCCACTCCGTCATCAGTCTCCCATGTGCGATCACCACTAGGAGACCGGTACAGCGCTGCAATCTAGGGCAGCGCTGTACTGGGGACAGCTGTGGTCCTTAAGTGGTTAATGGCTCCTAAATTGAACAGACTGACTTCTGCATATCATTTTTAGTGATCTACCATGTCTTTGGACTTCTGGACAACGTCTCTCTATTTTTTAACATAAACATTAATTTTATGTTGACCGTGAGTTAACTGCAGTTTGAAGATGGTTCACCAGTTTTTCCAGGTGTACTCGTACCTTTTTCTTTAGTTGGAGTCAAAGTTTATGCCTGAATGCAATTTAAACACAAAGGTCTGTGTACACTAGCGCTCAGTGTCAAAGATTCTATTCCTAAAGTGCTTGGACTGGTACATCATGCTGTGAATTTATCCAAAATAAAGAAACATTCCACATTCATCTGTAGAAAACTTGAAGATCTTATGTACAGAGATGTTTAGCTACTCCAAAATATTAACTTTGCTTATTGTTCTACAACAATGCTGTCCAACTGGCGAGCCTGAAACCGGGCTGCACTCGCTTGCCTGGATTATTTTTTTTATTTATTTTTTGGAGCCTTTGGTAGGCCCACCTCTTGTTCATGCTTGTGTCCGCTTCCCCCCCACCAAAGCAAGGACATTGATTCTCCAACCCTCCCAGCCAAAAACCTAGTGCTAGTCACACCCCCTGCCCATGAAGTTGGACTGTACTGTTTTACAGCATGATGGAGGAGTTACACTGTATGAAAACTGTGTAGAATGCATAAAATAAAAAATAGTTTAGAAAGTGTTGTCATTTACTGAATCCCAGAACTGAATACAATGTCACACTAGTAAAGTAAATCTTGTTCCTGTTAATGGAGTTAGACTCGGGCCTGAGTCTTGAATTGTGCCCACCCCTCCCTCCGTTACAAAGCTGCTTCAGTTGGCCACCTCTCAGTAGACACTTTGCCAGTAATCCTATCACCAATACAACGTGACACAAAATTGTCAAGCTTGGCTAATAGAAACCGCTTATTGAGGGAGAAAACTGTCAGGCACAATTATGACTCAGGGCTGAGTCTCACACCATAAACAGTTGGACAGGAGTTCTCTCTAAGTGACTAAGAGCCCATTTATCTTTATTTGGCCATAGAAGGGGCCTCAGACTTGTAAGATGTATATTTTTCTATACAAGTTCAGGAATGAAAGAAGCATAGGAAAGTTGGTAACAAAACATTCACCTTTCATTTTAATTTGATTTTTTCCAGTAACCTCCAGGACAGGTCCACCATGAGACGACATAGGCTCCTCCCAGGAACAGGAAACGTCCAAACTAGAGCACTCTATAAATTTTAAGCCAACCCCTCCATCGCCAGTTGACGTTTCCTGTTCCAGGAAAGAGTACTCTATGTCGCTCGCCGGTCCGTCTAGCCAGGTGTGCTGGGGACCGTGGTTGGCGGCGCATGGGGACCTGCCTGGAGAGGGTCGAGGTTCCGGTAGGAGGAGGAGAATATCTACCTTCTCCAAGAAGCGTCATGGCTGCCCTGGTGGTGGTAGTTCCGAGGACGCGAACGGCGTCCATGATTCCCTGATGGCGGAGGCTGTGGCGCGCCGGAAGTGACGAGGAGAAGCCTGGGCCTCCGGAGGGTTGGCGAAGGTTTTTGCCCTCAATGGCGGCGCTCGTTAGCGTACTTCCGCCCTTACGTGACGTCACTTCCGGAAGCGTGGGTGAAGAGACGCCGGAAGCCTGCATTGCTCGGCATTTCGTTTTGCGAGCGGAGCAGGATGGACGCTAAGCAGGAGCCAAGAAAGGTAAGGTGGCGGAAGGCTTGGGGACCTTTACGGTATGAGCCGAACGCCTTGCACCGCGTCTATGCTGAGGTCTGACTTGGTGGGTGTTTTTGCCTGGCACATTAGCGTCTGATCTGAGGTCTCTGCATAGACAGTATATATGTATATATTACGTCTGTCTGAGGTCTGTGATATTATATAGCAGTTTATTAGGCTATGTTATACTATGCTATGCTACTATATGATACTATACTATGCTATTATGCTAATATATTCTGGAGTTTGGTGGTCTCTACAATGTGTTTATGTGGACACCTTTAATGAAGTACTTTAATTAATGAATTACATTATCCAGTAAATATTTACTTAAAGGTCCTTGGTATAGTCTATTTTAAAATACTAGTACCTTTTTATTTCCTCCTGTCTGGGGTAGGGAAGCTGCTTTCCTCACATTCTGTCAGGGGCACAAGGGTGTTGCTTTACAGAAGTCTTTTTAGACAGACAGGTGACACTTCTTTTGTTATTGTGTTTTATTATAGGGCACAGAGTCTACTGACCCGTCAAGGCCTAGGAGGCGTTGCCCGCTCTGTGACACAAAACTTGCCCATACTTATAATAAACAGTTTTGCCAACCCTGTTTTGTTAAACTAATTCAAGAACAATCAGGGGGATTAGAGGAGATTATGTCAGCTGTTAAGCAGAAGATGTCGGATACAATTAAATCGTTGAAAGAAGTTTTCTCTGCTGCCATGACCCCAGCTACAGATACTAGTAATGCAGGCCCTAGTACAACAGCACCGGTAACTCCTATAACTAATAGTGATGCTATTCAGCCCAAACAGCCTGCAAAAAGTAAGAGTAAAAGTAAATCCTCCACTAAAAGACCTATTATTTCTTCCTTTGAAGAGGAAATGGAAGAGGAAGGAGAGGAGGATGATGGTGATGATTCCGATGCATCTTCGGTTAAAAGTATAGAAAGTCAGTCAGATATAAGGAAAATTTCTAGGTTCAGGTTTCCGGCTGATGAAACTGACCAACTTATCTTGGCGATTAATAATACTTTGAAGATTGAGACAAAGAAATCTGAAGAAGTGTCACTACATGATAAATTGTACCAGGGAATGGAACCAGAGGAGGCCCTTACTTTTCCTGTGCATAAGTCTACAAAGAATACTATTCTGAGTCAATGGAAATACCCGGATAGAAAGTTATTAATGTCTAAGGGGTTTATTAAAAGATTTCCATTTGCAGAAACAGATGCCAAGATATGGGATCGGTGTAAGCTTGACGCAGCTTTTTCTCAAGTAAATAAGGACAATGAATTAGCTTTTGAGGACCTAGGATACCTTAAGGATCCACAGGATAAAAAGGTGGAATTTGCTCTGAAGAAGGCATGGACCTCAGCAGGAGCAAATTTTCGACCAGCAGCTGCAACAACATGTGTATCGAGAGTGTTAGCAGTATGGGTTAAGAAAGTAGAAGAAAAGGTAGAAAAAGGGGCATCTAAGGAAGAAATCTTAGAATCACTTGAAGTGGTTTCAAAGGCCACAGACTATATAACTGATGCGGCAGCAGAAAACATAAGGGTAAATGCAAGAACGACTGCCCTAATTAATTCCGCCAGACGTAATTTATGGATTAAAAATTGGGACGGAAGTCAGGCTTCTAAAGCTAGGGTATGTAACATACCTTTTGATGGGGAGCTTTTATTTGGGGCCCAGCTAGACGAAATATTAGAAAGAACTAGCGATAGAAAGAAGGGGTTTCCAAAGAAGAAGAAATATATACAGAACAAAAGATTCTTTAGAAGAAATAGGCAAGAAAACAGGGATAAACCTCAGCAAAGAAGAAAACCCTGGGCCATCAACAGAGAGGGAACGAGAAAGAATTTTTTTTTTCGGAACCCAGAAAACCAAGAAAAGAAGTGACGCCAAAGAAAGAGTTGGGGGTCGTCTAACAGGATTTTATTCCCAATGGACGAACATAACCAAAAACGATTTCATCCTCAATCTTGTAAGTCAGGGGTACAAAATTCAGTTTCGGTCGCTTCCGGGAAACAGGTTCATTTCCACTCCTCTTCCAAAAGAGAAACAAAAGCGTCAAGCTTTGCAGAACATCATAAAAGACATGATAGAGGAAAGAGTGGTAGTTCCGGTACCGTGCGATCAGCTTCGCAGGGGTTTTTACTCGACCATATTCATGGTAAAGAAACCGACGGGGAAATTCAGGTTAATTCTGAACCTGAAGCCATTAAACCCTTCTGTGACTTATCAAAGATTCAGGATGGAATCAATCTTCTCTGTGAGAAACTTACTAACCCCCAACTGTGTAATGACGAATATAGATCTAAGAGATGCTTATTGGCACATTCCAATAAGAGAGTCGTCACAAAAATTTCTGAGGTTTGCAATAAAAGAAAAAGAATCAATTCAACACTTCCAGTTCAGAGTCCTGCCCTTCGGAATTTCATCAGCACCTCGCATCTTCACAAAAGTGATGGGAGAAGTGATAAAAGACTTACATGTAATCCTAGTGATTCCCTATCTAGACGACTTATTAGTAGTAGCAGACTCCTATCAACAAGCGGAAGAAGACACAAAGAGAGTACTAGATCAACTACAGACTCTCAGATGGATTATAAATTGGGAAAAGTCGGTGCTACAGCCGAAGTCAAGAATACAGTTTCTAGGAGTTGTAATATAGAGACGAGAAGACTGTATTTAACAGAAGAAAAGATGACAAAACTAAAGAAAATAATACAGGACTGTATAAGGAACCCAGTTCTGACAATAAGAGAAGTCATGAGAATACTAGGTTTTCTGACGTCAACATCTCCTGCCATCCAATGGGCACTGTTACACACAAGACAGCTCCAGAGTTGGATGATGGGAGTCTGGAACAAAAAGCAGGAAGATTTAGAAAGGGAAGTGAGATGTCCAAACATAATACTAAACTCATTAGAGTGGTGGATGTCGGAAAAGATCCTAACCGAAGGAAGATTATGGACAATACCAGCACAAAGATGCATTACCACGGATGCAAGTCTCCTAGGATGGGGAGCCCATTTAGAGGGGAAGATATTTCAGGGTCTCTGGCCAAAGCTAATAAGAAATCAGTCATCAAATTACAGAGAGCTAAGAGCAGTGAGAGAAGTACTAGTACAGGCGGTACAGTCACTGAAGGGGCAACATGTTCAACTGAGAACAGACAATACCACGACAGTGGCCTACATAAATCGTCAGGGGGGGAACAAGATCAAGAAAACTTCTAGACCTGACGATGGAAATTCTATTAATAGCGGAAGAGAACTTCCTCTCGTTCACAGCAGTCCACTTGAAAGGATCTTTGAACACCATGGCGGATTTCCTGAGCAGACACAGACTATCAAATTCAGAGATGGAGATATCCAACAAAGTCTTCAGGAATCTGGTCAAGAGATGGGGCCGACCTCAGCTCGACATCTTTGCAAACAGAGCAAATACAAAATGCAAGAGGTTCTATTCCCTAAATCCAAGGGAGGGAGCAGAGGCGGTGGATGCGCTCAGTCAGAGATGGACATTCGAAAAGGCATATGCGTTTCCACCAATCCAGCTAATACCTCGAGTTTTGCAAAAGTTAAGGCAGACCAGAGCAACATTGATCATGATAACTCCAGATTGGCCGGGGAGGAGCTGGTATCCGATTCTCCTGAATGTGAGACTAGAGGGTCCGATAAAATTGCCTCACAGAAGGATACTATCTCAGGTAGAGAGAGGAAGTATAAGTTACATACCAAATCTAAACCTGTGTGCCTGGCTTCTGAAAGGTCTCCTTTGAGAAAGAGCGGTGTCTCAGAGAGAGTTATCAGTACCCTCCTCGACTGTAGAAAGAAGGTAACTAGGAAAATATATTTAAAGTACTGGAAGACTTTCAATTTGTGGAAAGAAGAGTCAGAATTTTCCGGAGAGACAATACCAACCGTATTAGAATTTTTACAGGACGGTGTGGAGAAAAACATTGCCCTCAGTACCTTGAAGGTACAGGTTACAGCGATATCTACCTATTTAGATCAAAAATTAGCAAATGACCCCCTGATCATACAGTTTTTTTAGATCCATAGAAAGAAGGAAACCTATAATTAATAAAAAGATTCTGAGTTGGGATCTCTCTTTGGTATTAAGGGTCTTAAAGGGAGACCAATTTGAGCCAGTATCAGAAATTCCATTAAGACAGTTAACAATGAAGATTATTTTTCTAGTAGCAATTACTTCAGCCAGGAGAGTGAGCGAATTAGAAGCCTTATCCTGTGATGAACCCTTTTGTCTCATATTTAATGATAGGGTGATATTAAAAACATGTGAGGAGTTCCTTCCTAAGGTAGCTACGAATTTTCATAGATCCCAGGAGATCATATTACCCTCCTTCAACGAAGAACCAACCTTAGATGTTAGGAGGTGTCTCATTGCTTATTTGGACAGAGTAGCAGAATTTAGACAATCAAGAGCTCTATTTATTAATTCATCAGGAGCTACTAAGACATGAAGATGTCAAAAAGAACTATAGGCAAGTGGATAAGACTGTGTATAGAGGAAGCCTATAGGTTGGCAGGATCTACTTTGCTAGGTGCAGTTAGGGCTCATTCAACTAGGGCAGCTGCTACATCATGGGCCTACAGAGCGGGTGCTACGCCAGAAGAAATTTGTAGAGCCGCTACGTGGACAAGTATGTGCACCTTTTCAAGACATTACAGGGTGAATCTGATGACTGCAAGACAACAATCCTTTGGGAGAAAAGTTCTGCAGGCAGTCGGCCCACCCTAAAATTGGTAAGATTTCTTGCTCATCTTCTCATGGTGGACCTGTCCTGGAGGTTACTGGAAAAACCAGTGTTAGTTACCTGGTAACATCCTTTTTAGTAACCTCCAGGACAGGTCCGTAACCCACCCGGATAACGGGATATATGTATAGATGAATTTGTATAATAATATGAATATGCCTCTTTAACGGTTAACAGTTCTTGTAGTTGACTGGCGATGGAGGGGTTGGCTTAAAATTTATAGAGTGCTCTAGTTTGGACGTTTCCTGTTCCTGGGAGGAGCCTATGTCGTCTCATGGTGGACCTGTCCTGGAGGTTACTAAAAAGGATGTTACCAGGTAACTAACACTGGTTTCAACCTGCCTTTCTATTTTAGATAAACATTGTTATGGTGAAGAGCCAGAATTGAAGGATGGGTCAGGGACTTTAACTTGCTACTAAGACTTTATTTTTATTATTATTTATATAGTGCCAATATATACAACTGATGTTTAGTTTGAAACTTTACCAAATCTGGTACATGTTCATTTCATAAAATACAACCGAAACCGAAGACACTGGGAGAGGTCTCTGTCCTTGCGAGCTTACAGTCTAGAGGGTAGTGGGGTTGACTCTAGGGGAGGAGACTCAAGGATTAGCAGGTGACACAGTGAGCCACCAATTCAAGCTATAACAAATCAGAAGCTTGTCTGAAAAGGTGTGTTTTAAGGGTGCGTTTGGAGATTTCCAGGCTTTGAGCATAACAGACAGGCTATGGCAGTGTGTTCCAAAGGAGAGGTAACACTCCTGAGAATTGAGACTTATGCTTTAACACAACTGTGTTACAAAATCCCTGTAACGTTACTGTCTGGATGCTTAGCTCAAATGTGATCCAGCAGAGTATACGATAGTTACGTTTTTTCTCTGGATATACTTGCATATTTTGTATACAAACCTGCTAAAGAGTCTGTCTAGTTAATACTTGTGCCCCTCGATTTGGTTTATTGATCTGTTATATTACCCTATATTTTTCAGGAATTTATGGAGCTGGATGTCTGATTACTGAAGGCTGTCGAGGAGAGGGTGGCATTCTGATCAACAGTGAAGGTGAAAGGTTTATGGAAAGATATGCCCCTGTAGCCAAGGATCTGGCCTCCCGTGATGTTGTATCCCGTTCTATGACCATAGAAATACGTGAGGGAAGGTAGGTCTCAGATTGCTTCATATTTACTATGCAGCCACAAGGGAAACCTATACATAATCAATAAGAAACCTAACAAAATGGTATGCATATCACATACAACTACCTCTACTGTCTTCTCATACCTCCTTATGGAAGCAGAATCCAGTATAACCAGTATATCTACACTATTAATCATGAGCAATTTTAAAAGCCTACCAAAAGTCAAATAACTCCCTGAAAAAAAAAACTGGCTGTATGGGTGGGAACAGTCAATTTGTTTAAATCCAGGGATACGCTTCAATTGTATTGTTGAACACATTTTAGAACACCATTAAAATTTCACTTTTGCAGCAACAAACTTAGTTTCCTGGACCAAACATGGCGGCATACACATGGGTATTGGCTCCGCCCCCGAACCTGATAGGACAGATCACCTATAAGATTTCCGCTCCGCCCCCCTCCAGCCATTCTTTTTTCTGTCCTCGAATGGACAGCTTGCCTATATTGTATTTCCAGTTATTGTTTCTTTTTTATTCTTTTTCTTTTATCTATTTCTTATCTACAGGTGCTTACTTGTTTCCCCTGTGCCCAGCGGGTTCAGCCTCTCCCGCTCTTGAGGACGTCTGTACCCTTAAACAGGGTTTAAGGTCGTCCTCATTCATGTGCCCCAGCGTGTCTGGAGGGCGGCTTGCCCTGCGCTGCAATGGCGCCGCCAGATCTCGCCGCCTCCCTCCCTCCATCCCTCCATGCGCAGGCTGTGACGTCAGATCTCGCGAGATGCGAGATTTGGCGTTGAAGGTTCCTGATTGGATGGGCGCCCGGATATGGGCGTACAGGAAGCCGCAGAGCGATGGCTGCGCGCTGTTCCTGGCGTCCTGGTGGAGAAAAGCTGGGTGTGTTTGCTCCTGGATGCGGAGCTTTGCCAAAACCTTACTGGAGCCGTGCGGAGGTCTACTGAAGCATTGCTGAGCCCTTGATTGAGGCCTTGCTGATCCGGATTGTGGAATCTTTCTTGCCATACACCGCTGTGGGTCAGGCTGATCGTTCCTTTGGGGCTTGAATCTTCTGGAGGTATGAAGTCATCTGCCATATTCGGGAAAATGTCGTTACCTGCATTATGTGAAGGTTGGCTAATTATTGTTCAATCCTTTCTCTTAAACAGAGATATGGATCCTAGAGAACATGTGGAGGAGGTGGTCATTAACAGGTATAGACTACTAAATGTAGTTTTTCTGTTTATGCACATGGTGTTATCATACATAATTTCCTGGCACAGGGCTCCCATGGGATGTTCAGTAAAAGAGTGCAGTTCCCCTTTTTCTTAATATAGTCAAAAGGGAAGTGATTGAAGCATATTGTATATGTTATATTATCTTGCAGTTCGGGGGAAGGAGGAAGTGGCCGGGCAGTATCTAAGCACCGATCCCCTTCTAAGGCCCGGCGGACCAGGTCGAAGTCAAGGGACAGAAGCAGGAGCCGTCGTTCCCGGAATAAATCGGCCAAGAGGAACAAGTCCTCCAGAGATCGTAGATCCAGATCCCGAAGTAGGAGCAGGAGGCATCGGAAGGAGTCCTCGAGGAGGCGGGATTACCGCTCCAGATCAAGATCAAGGGACAGGCGTTCCAGAGACAATAGAAGGAGGCGATCTCCAAGTAGGGATCGTTATTCTTATAGAGACAGAGGACGTTATGATTATAGGTCCCCTAAGAGGTCCCGTAGGGATTGGGACATTTCGCCTCAGTCTGAGGCCATTGAGCCATTTCAGAGGCCCATACAAAATCAGTGTTGGTCTTGTTCTCAACCAGCTATGCCAGATAAGAGGGTCTGTGAGGCCTGTTTTGCGGAGCTTGGGAGAGAGAGAGACTCTGATAACCAGCAGGTAATGGCCTTTATTCAGCAAGCGGTTAGAGACACCTTCCAGAGTATGGCACCTCCGCAACCAGCAGCGACAGCGGTCCCTCAGGCACCATTGGAGGATCCCCTCCCTCAGGAGGATTCACCGCAAGGAGGCTTCAGTTTCGCGCTGGTGCCAGCATTTCTAGCAGCCATAAAATCAGCTATTGACTGGCAGGAAGAAGAGGGTTCGGCTCACGAGCCAGATCGATACTATCCTCACCTCGACCAGCATCCAGAGGCGTTCCCGTTCATGAAGGTCATTAGGGAAGTGATCTTGAAGGAATGGAGTAAAGTGGAGCAAAAGGCCTCTCTTAACAACAGATTCTCAAAGCTTTACCCTTTAAAGCAGGAGGATGCTAAGCTACTGGATACTGCACCAGCTGTGGACGCTTCAGTCATCAGATTGGCCAAGCACGTGACGCTCCCCATGGAAAATGCGATAGCCTTTAAGGAACCTTCCGATAGAAAGATTGACACAGACGTCAAGAAGGCCTTTTTAGCGGCAGGAGCTGCATGCAAGCCAGCTATTGCCTTAACTTCCTTGGCAAGGGCTACTCATGTCTGGGTAGAAAATGTGGAATCAGCCCTGAATTCGGGCGCGGACAAGCAGGAGATAATAAAAGCTTTGGAGGAGCTAAAACTAACCGGGGACTTTATGGGAGAGGCAGCGATTGACGTTATCAGATCAGCCGCCAGGTCCATGCTACACAGCGTCACGGCCAGAAGGGCTCTCTGGTTGAAACCTTGGTCCGCCGACGCGGCATCCAAAGCAAATTGGTGTAAGATTCCTTTCGATGGGTCCTACCTATTCGGCCCTCAGATGGATGATGCAATTTCGAAGGTGACTGGGGGAAAGTCTGGTCTGATCCCACAAGATCGAAAGCAGAGGCCATTTAGGCAGCAGACATCAAGAAGAAACCCCAGTACCAGGTTTCAGCAGTCAAGATCGTACAGACCGAGCCGACAGTTCAATAGGAATTGGAAGGGGACCCAGGCCTCCTTTGCTAAAGGTTGGAAGAACAAGGCCTCATCCGATCCCCAGCAGAGTCAAAAGCGTTTTTGATGGGACGTCCACTCAGGATTCCCAGGTGGGGGCCAGACTGCACCGTTACTGGGAATCTTGGGTGGGAATAATCAAAGATCCCTGGGTGGTGAACACTCTGAAGGTGGGACATTCTTGGAGGTTCAAGAGGAGGCCTCCTCGGTTCAAGTTCACACCCACGAAGGTCCCACGAGACAAGGAGAGGTATCTAGCTCTAAGGGATTTTGTGCAGACGCTACTCAGACAAGAAGCAATCATTCCCATCTCAGTCGAGGAAAGGCATGTAGGAATCTTTTCACCACTATTCTTGGTAAGAAAATCCTCAGGAGGATGGAGGCCGGTCCTCGACTTGAAGTTTCTAAACAAGCACATAAGTATAAAGCACTTCAAAATGGAATCCTTGCAGTCAATAACCTCCATGATAGCTGTGGACGACTGGATGACAACGGTGGATTTGTCAGACGCCTACTTACATATTCCCATCAAGAGCGAATTTCAGAAGTTCCTCAGGTTTGCAGTAGAGGGAAGATGCTATCAATTTCGATGCCTGCCATTTGGCCTGTCTACAGCCCCAAGGACCTTCACCAAGATCCTGCTTCCGGTAGTGGCGTATCTAAGAGTTCAGGGACTGAGAATTTATCATTACCTGGACGACATCCTGCTGCTCCATCAAGATTACCAGGGCTTGCTGCAGCATCAAAGGACCTTGCTCAGGCTGCTGCAACAACTCGGTTGGTTGGTCAACTTCAACAAGAGTCAGCTATCCCCGGCTCGGGACTTAATATTTCTGGGGGCAAGGTTTCGGACAGTACAGAACCAGATCTCCCTACCAGGTCAGAAGGTAGAAGCGATACAGAAGAGAGTTCAGAGATCTCTGCGAGTCGCAAGTTTGTCAGCGAGAGACTGTCTAAGCCTGCTGGGCTCTCTGTCATCTGCAATACCGATGGTGAAGTGGGCTCACTGGTTTCTCAGGAAGTTCCAATCCTTTTTCCTTCTTCACTGGAACAGGAGGAGCCTGAGTCAGAGGTTCTACCTTCCTCTGGATGTGAAAAGTTCTCTTCTCTGGTGGACCAGGGAGCAGAATTTAAGGAATTGCCGGCAGATTCAGCCAGATCCCCCAGTGGTGATCACGACCGATGCCAGTATCAGAGGATGGGGAGCCCATTGCAAGGATGTGCAAGTTCAGGACAGGTGGAGAACGATACAGGAAGGTGTACCCTCCAATCTCCTGGAGTTAAGAGCGGCCTTCATGGCTTTGAAGGCTCTTGAGCACATGATCCACGGGAAGTCAGTGTTAATGAGAATAGACAATGTAACTGCAGTGGCCTATATCAGAAGACAGGGGGGGACTCGGAGCAGGTCTCTCCTTCAAGAAACCGCACATCTCATGTCCTGGGCAATAAAGAACTTGGCAGACCTAACGGCAATCTATTTACCAGGGGAGCAGAATACCTTGGCGGATCATCTGAGCAGGGAATTTGTGGATCCCCACGAGTGGTCCTTAGACAAGGAGGTCTTCTTGAAAATCACCAAGAGGTGGGGGCTTCCACAGGTGGACCTGTGGGCATCCCCAAGGAACAAGAAGGTTCAGAAGTTTTTCTCCCGGTATCATCACCCCTCGGCGGCAGGAGTGGATTGTCTGGTCCAGAAGTGGGACTTCGATCTGGGATATGCTTTCCCTCCGTTCCCTCTGATTGCGAGATTCCTTCAGAAGCTGTGCAGAGAGTCATGCACGATCATCACTATACTTCCCTTCTGGCCCCGAAGACCTTGGTTTGCCCTAGCAACATTTCTAAGTGTGGAAGATCCAATCAGGTTGCCGATGAGTCACAAGCTCCTGTCCCAGGGGAGCATCCTTCATCCGAGAGTCAAGGAGCTGGATTTAGCGGCCTGGAGGTTGAAAGGAAGAGGTATGAGAACATCGGATGTTCCAGACAGGTGATAGAGACTCTTCTAAAAGCAAGAAAACCTTCCACGAATTCCACATACTACCGGATATGGGAGAGATTTGTGAATTACGCTTTGGAAGGAGGTTTCGATAGCATGAAGCCGGAGGTCCAGAACATCCTTGACTTCTTACAAACGGGAGTTGATAAGGGCCTTA
The DNA here is from genome assembly GCF_040937935.1 of Hyperolius riggenbachi. Classification (NCBI taxonomy): domain Eukaryota; kingdom Metazoa; phylum Chordata; class Amphibia; order Anura; family Hyperoliidae; genus Hyperolius; species Hyperolius riggenbachi. The sequence goes on along the minus strand of NC_090650.1, from coordinate 205,893,642 downwards.
GTGTTGCAGCCATAAAGGTTCAGGTTTCAGCCTTATCAGCATTGACAGGTCATCGATGGGCCACTCACTCTATAGTGATGCAGTTTATCCAGGCACTTTTTAAAATGCGTCCTCCCAGGAAGCCTTTCTTCCCAAAATGGGACCTGTCTTTGGTACTGGAGGTCTTGTCCTCTCCTCCATTCTTTCCTCTGCAGTCCTTGTCATTAGAAGATCTGACGATGAGAACAGTCTTTCTGACAGCGATGGCCTCGGGAAAGAGAGTGTCAGATCTCCAAGCCCTGGGATGCTCTGGCAACCTTTTGGAGTTCTTCCCAGACAGGGTTGTGATTAGACCAGTGCTGCAGTTTGTTCCGAATGTTGCCTCTACGTTCCACATAAATCAGGAGCTTTCTTTACCCACTCTTCTGGCAGATGAGAGTTATCATCCTTTAGACGTGGGGCAGTCCATTAAACTGTATCTGGAAGCTACAGCTTTGTTCAGGTCCTCAGAATATCTGTTTATCAATTTCAGAGGCCCCAGGAAGGGAATGCCAGTAACCTCTAGAACTATTGCTTCGTGGCTGGTAAAGACCATACAGAAGGCTTATATTCTTAAGAAATTACCTGTACCTACTGAAGTTCGGGCTCATTCAACCAGGGGCATGGCTGCTTCCTGGGCTTGTTTTTCTAAAGTCTCTGTAGAGTCTATTTGTAGAGCAGCAGGGTGGTCTTCCGTTAATACTTTTTTGAGACATTACCATGTTGACCCTGCTTCCTTGTCATCTGTTGATTTTGGGAGAGCTGTCTTGTCTGTATAAATAAAGTGTTAATCTTTTTGCAACAGTTCCCTCCCTCAAGCGTGATTTGTTATATCCCATGTGTATGCCGCCATGTTTGGTCCAGGAAATCGGAAAATTGATACTTACCTTCCGTAATTTTCCTTTCCTGGATCAAACGAAGGCGGCATACGAATCCCTCCCTCTTGTCCATTCGAGGCCTGATTTTCACCAGAATGGCTGGAGGGGGGCGGAGCGGAAATCTTATAGGTGATCTGTCCTATCAGGTTCGGGGGCGGAGCCAATACCCATGTGTATGCCGCCATCGTTTGATCCAGGAAAGGAAAATTACGGAAGGTAAGTATCAATTTTCCGATTTCTAGTTTGATCATCAGTCTGCATTTTTATATTGCAAGATTTAATAACAAAAACATTTATCCTCACGTATAACTCAATCATATTGAATATTATGAAGGTCCTGAAAAAATGCCAATCTCACCTCAACAAATCGGCATAAAAAACATCTGTGGCCACCCCTGCAGCTAATTGTAATCTAACCTAACTTTCCTCCGTTTATTGAATGCTAGACACTGAAGAGCTTCACAGGTTCTTCAGGCAATCGACAATGTAAAAAGTGCTCATAGCATGCTGATGGTTGCAGGCTTAACAGGCTGCTGTACACACGCTGGATTCTCAGCACATGTGGTTGTTATTGGTGACAAGTTTCATCTAGTTAGTGAACACAACTTATGGCGTTAGACAGGATTTCAGCAGAAATCTTGTTTAATATCGATTTCACAGCTGCAAACCCTAGCTTTGCTCTACCCGATGCAGTAAAGTTACACAAAACCTTCGGCAAAATGCCATAATTTAACTAGTTTTCACTAAATTACACATTACATTTGATATAAACATCAAACCTAATGAAAATCTTTTGACATACCATAAGTGTTTGAGTACCTGGAATGGCAGGCATAGCTTGCCTTTGCTTCAAGCAGTCTTCTGTGATAAACTCTGAAACAATTACAGGAGAAGGAAGCCAAGAGTTATGAAATTCCTATACAGAAACGTGATTTTGGTGACCATGTTGCAGGAAGTGAAATTAAAGTTGTCTGGAAACTCCTAAAACTGTTTGCTGTTGTGTAATACATTGTATAATACTTCCAACTATCTAGAATTCCTTGATGCTTCATTTACTATTTTTTTCATGTATATATATTTTGACAGAGGCTGTGGACCAGAAAAAGATCACGTCTATCTGCAGCTTCACCACCTTCCCCCTCAGCAACTGGCTAGCCGGCTGCCAGGCATTTCGGAGACGGCCATGATATTTGCAGGCGTTGATGTAACAAAGGAGCCTATCCCTGTCCTTCCTACAGTCCACTATAACATGGGGGGAATCCCAACTAACTATAAAGGACAGGTACACTTATACTTAGCTCGCTATGTTTTATGATGTAAGAAACGTCATATCTTTCCACACTACAGGAAGCAGGGTCATTTGGAATTCTGCTTTAGATATAGCAGAACTATACAAGCTTATTCAACAAGTTTGTAAAAGGACATATGTTAACCTCCCTGGTGGTATGATTATTTCCAGATTATAGAGTCTAAAAGTGGTGCAAATTTTTTTTCCATGCTTTGTAGAACTTAAAACCGCAGAGCAGCCTGCAGTAGCCCCTACACTTACCTCTCTGGGATCCAGTGCTGCAGTTCTCTCTCCATACTCCAGGTGGCACTGTAACCCTATAGTGATATCGCTGTCTGTCGTCATGATGACAGGCGGCGAGCTCACAACGGCGCTGCAGAGCCTCGGAGGACAGGAAGACGAATGGCTGCCGGTGTCTGGATCCCTGGGAAGGTGAGTAAACCGGGGTTACTGCTAAGGAGGGTAAATCTGCCTAAAATGCATGGATACCATTATACCATTGGTAGAACAGTGATTGACGCTGGCTTCTATTTTATTAATTCATTTCCTTATGGACTTATTTCCACTACAGAACACATGCACAAATGCAATTTTGTGCATGCGTTTCTAATGTTCTGAATGCATGTAGTGGTGCATTAAAGCACAGACCTTGGCGACCACATTCAATTAGAACGCATTGCTAAAATGAGCTTAATGGTGCATTAAAATGTTCCTGAACCCATTACATTATAACGCGTAGGAACACTTTGCTGTACTGTTAACAGTAAAATGAGTCTATGGACTTTCATGTTATCCTGCAGATCGCACACTATGTGCAGTGTGTCGAAACTGACAGCGCAGCACATAGTGTGAATGAGCCCTATTGGATTAACATGTTGATGATCATCCCTTGCATGTTGTGCCTAATGCATAGTTCATATTAGGCGGACTCATGAATGGCATTAAAATTCAAACAAGGAAAAAAATCTGAAAATGTGTAACTATTTAAAAGCTCTGTCAAACTCAAATCTAAACTGTTTTCTACAGAAAGCCCCTTCACTGCCACAGTCTGTTAAAGATTGTACTGCAATTGGACCAAGGCACAGGAAGTTTAGCTGTAATCCAAAAAAGGGAACACTGCCTTTTCCATGCATTACGGCAGAACTGTAAAGGTGGCCACTAATGATACAATTTCCAGAAAGTATCATTTCTGAACGATTCTTTGTATGAACGATCGGAAATTATCATTTGGGGCCACTAATGGACAACAATCTCCTAACCAAACCGATCAGATTAATGAAATCGATCCGATATCCGATTTTTGGAATCAGATTGGATTGGTTAGATTTTTTTTGTCCATTAGTGGTCAAAGATTTCTGATTGTTCATACAAAGAATCGTTCGTAAAAGATCGTTCAGCAAATTGTATCATTAGTGGCCACCTTAAGACCTGCTATAAAACTGATTTAGCACAGCTTTAAAATGCTTACCTGGAAATCATGTTTAGTGTTTATTTTAAGAATTTCAGCAACACTTTAGGAACACTTTAGAACATAACACAATAACCTAGTCACTCCCCTTTCCTACATACATATATGCTCACCTAGATTTTTGTTGCCTGAAGCAGTGATTTGTGGTCAATTACAAATGGTTTCTGCATGGGCATACAGCTCAGGAGGAGGAGAAATAATGTCCTGTTGAGAGCTTCTGGAGAAACTAAAAGTAATCAGCCAGGAGCCAAAGAAATGGTAGATTGTGACCTGAGGCCAACACACACACACACATGAACCGACACATACATAGAGACACATATATATATATATATATATATATATATATATATATATATATATATATATATATATATATATATATATATATATATATATATATATATATATATATATACATACACACATATATATATATATATATATACATACACACATATATATATATATATATATATATATATATATATATATATATATATATATATATATATATATATATATATATATATATATATATATATATATATATATATATATATATATATATATATATATATATATATATATATAATAAAGCAGAGAGACACCAAGAGCCCCAATAGTGTAATTCGTCTTGGGGACAACAAAATAAATGAGAAGTTAAAATTATACTTACAAACCAGGGTTACCAATAGGCAACCACTGTATAGGCAGGTGAGGTGAACAATCCTGACCCCACTCAGGAATAAAAAGTCGCTCTCTGTAGACAGGAAAATAGGGTAACAACCCTCCACCCAGGGTGGACTCAATGCAGTGTACAAGATACAGAGGCGCCAAAAGAATAAAAGGTAATTAAATGAACTTAAAAAACCAACTGGTTAAACAGAGGAGGCAGCGGTGGTCTTACCCCCTCCAAACAGACACAGGCAAGGACTGCGATTCAGACAGTCAACAATTTATTCGGAACGCCAAAAAACAATGCAACGCGTTTCACGGGCCATACATCCCGCTTCCTCAGGCAAAATACAATAGGAGTCACAGCTGCAGAAAATACACAAACAGACAACCAGAGGCATAAAATCGTCAAAGTGCTGATATGAATACGTAAATTTACATTTTGCATTACATTTTAGTGACAAGTTGTGCACGGGTTATAAATATTAGTTTCAAACTGATAGTAGTCTCAAAGGTATGCTTAACAGCTATAGAATGGGTAGGGGGAATGTTAAAGGTGCATTGTGCTGAACAGAGTAAGACCAATGATAAATACAAACAAATATGCAAATACATAAAGTAAAAATTGGCTGGGTTTGCTGCCGGTTGTTGCGGACATCATGCAGAACAACAGTGAATAGTGGGTGAAATTGGGAGAAAGGGTTGACGTGGTCTAGAGGAGGAGGAGGGAGGGAGGGAGGGTGTTGGAATGGCTAAAAAACAGGTGGGGTGTTTTTGGCAGCAAGTAAACAAGGGTATAAGGAGAAGGCAGACTTACCATCTGTATTATATCAGCGAGCTCGGCGCCTCTGTAATACCAGAGGACACCTGAGTTCATTAAGTAGCATGGATCAGTATGAGGAATGTGAGAGTACTTCCGGGCGGAAGTGTGTCATAGAGGGGCGGGGCCATCATGTGTGTATACTTTGTAAATTTTGTAAATAAAGAAGAGAAAAGAAAAAAAAAAAGAAACGGTTAGAAAAATTAGTTTCGAACTGATGGAAGTCTCAAAGGTATGCTTGACCGCTTTAGAATGGATAAGGGGGGATGTAAAAAGCTGCATTGTACTGAACAGAGTAAGACCAATGATAAATACAAACAACTATACAAGTATTCAACATAAAAATAATAGAAAGACATGTAAAATGCATAAAATGTATAAAAATCTAAATAAAAGTTGTATATCATAAAATTAGAATAAACATATACATTATTAGAAGGATAAAAGAGAGGACTATTAAAAGACTGAACGGATTAGGTAAAGTGCTTAATGTATTTTTTTCTAGTACTTCATTAAGACCCTCAGGAACCAAAGTCCTGAGGGTCTGTATCCAATACATTTCCAGTTTTTTTAGGGTAACAGAGGCCGCCGGGGCACTGTCGTTGATCTGATCAATGAGAGTGATGGTGAAAGTGTCAGGGGTGCCGTCGTGTGCGTGGTGAAAGTGACGTGAGACACTGTGCAAAGGGAAGTGTTTGAGGATATTCCTTTTGTGTTGTCCTATCCTACTACGGGCTTCTTGTGTGGTTCTGCCAATATACTGGAGACGGCAAGAACAGGAAATGAGATAGATGATAAATTTGGAATGGCATGAGATATGTTTTTTTATTTGGTATTGAGTACCTGTGGTGTGAGAACTGAAGCTGACGGTGTTGGTAATGAAAGGACAGGCTAAACAGCGGGTGTGGTTACAGGCCCAGGAGCCGGGGGGAAGTGTACTGGAAAAGGCGGAGGGAGGATGGTTGCGAAGTTTACTGGGAGCTAACAGGCCGCGGAGGTTGGGTGCTCTCCTATAGGTGATTTGCGGTCGGGTAGGTAATAGGGGTTTAAGGTAGGGGTCCTGGAGCAGGATTTCCCAGCGATTATGTAAAATAGATCTAATGATTGAGTGTTCTTTGCAGTATTTTGTGATGAATCTAGATTGAGGGTTATTGTCAGTGGTAGGATTGTAGCTGGTTTTAGTAGTGGATGGTTGGATTTTGGCCTTATGCCGTGCATCGCGGATCAGCTTCTTGGGGTATTTTCTCTCAGAGAATTTTTTTGCAAGAATATCGGATTGAGTATTGTAGTCATTGATATCGGAACAGTTTCTAAAAATCCTTTTAAACTGGCTATATGGGGTATTCTGGGTCCAAGGGCGGTGGTGAAAACTGCTGAAATGAATGAAATTGTTGGAGTCTACTGTTTTGAAGTATGTTTTGGTTTGTATGGAGTTGTTAACTATGGAAATAGTATATATATATATATATATATATATATATATATATATATATATATATATATACAGTATATTTGTACACCGACACATAAATACACTCCTATATCTACACCAATCAGCCACAACCTTAAAATCAGATGACATGTATACAGTTGATTATTTTCAAAGTGATGGAAGAAGGTAAATGGCCACATATAAAGTTCTGCATGACTCCTCTGACATGGACCAAAAAATGTGTTGGCTAGAGCCTAGGTTCTCAACATGTGGTACGCATACCCCAGGGGGTACTCGGACTTGATATACTGTACTTAACCAAGAATAACATTTAGAGTTTAAGAAAATGATAAATCTTATTTAAACACCAAATTAGTATTTTAGCTAGTTAAAAGCAATAGTAAATGCTTGGAAATTGTTTAGAACCCATTATCATGTACCACGATTAAATATGTATTTGTCAAAGGGTACTTTTGATAATGTTTACTATGCTAGGGGGTACTTGGTGAGTACACGGTTTTAAAAGGGGTACAGGACAATAAAATGTTGAGAAACACTGGGCTAGACCACTGGGTCAGAACCTCTTTGCCAGTATCAGCAAAGGTGGGGTGGATGGCTTCTCATCGAGAAGTACAGTGGGAGAAGAGGGTGCCTCTGCTTACATGTTGCTTCAGGCAGTGGGCGCTCTGACTACACTGATTAATGTGGTTTAATGTGATTAGCCTCCCAGCGCCCTTTTTTAAATGGCATCTTAAAGAGTAACTGTTGGCCATAACATAAACAAAATCAGGGACTTCCGGTTCCGGCGCCCAGGAGAGAGGACGGAGTTGGCAGAGCTCCGCTAAACGAGCGGCCTTTTTCCCCTCCAAACAGCCTAATACGGACCCCCATCCACCTACATCGGGCTGGCGACACAGGAGAGGCACACTAAGCGGACCAGGGCGCAGCGGATGGATCGCTACGTTACACGATCAGTAACGAAAGGCGACAGCCACATGTCAGCAGCAGGCCCAAAGATGGCGGAGGCTGAGAGAGGAGAGGAAAGCGGAGGATCGGAGCTGGACTGGCCACAAAGCTCACTTGATGCAACACCCACTGGGCAAGTAGACTACGATAAATTGGCAAAAGCAGTTGTTACCATGTTATCCCCAAATCTATCAGCCATAATAGAACAATCTATCAGGAACACAATAGGGGACATTACATCTGAGCTAAAATCATGTGTACGTAGGGTAACTGAAGTGGAGAAAAGGATTTCTGGCTGTGAAGACAAGCTGAATAAAACCGATACCACACTAGATAAGGTCCTTAGACAAAACGCTGAGTATGCTGCAAAACTAGACGACTTGGAAAACGGGTCTAGAAGAAGTAATTTACGCATAGTGGGTGTGCCAGAATCAGTAACTGCGGGACTACTGAAAGAACTATGTGAAACTACTATACCGCAGCTTCTAAGCCTGCCTAACAAATGTAAAGTTGAAAGGGCTCATAGAATTGGACCTATGAAGCAGAACGCAGCTGATGCCAGACCAAGAGTGGTTATTGCTAAATACCTGGATTACAGTGACAAGGCTGCTATTATAGGAGCATATAAAGCTAAACGTGATAAGGTAATATACCAGGAGAAGCAACTGCTCATCTTCCAGGATTTCTCAACAGAAGTCACTAAACAGCGAAAATTCTTCAGTGCAGTGTGCAGTGAAGTATATGACCGAGACATCAGATTTGCATTATTATATCCGGCGATTTTGAAAATAACTGATGAAAAAGGCAAGATACATATATGCAAAACACCAGCTGAAGCTAGAGCATACTTGAAAAAATTTAAAGCTGCGGAGGCCATATACAGGGAAGATCCTCCGAGTAATAAACAGCAATCTCCAAGCAGAAGCGAACATCAAGAGTAGACAGAAGCAAACCAAGCTCAAGATAGCGAGCCTGATGAGTGACGTAACTATTGAACTCACATAGAAGGGGGTCTACATACTGTTATTTGAAAACTTTTATTGCAAGAAGGCTGGGAGGGGAGGAAGAGATGCAAGACAAGGAGGTGGTCCTACTGGGATAAAAGTGAAGTCCACTAAAAGAAGAGAGAGAATACGGCCAGTTAGGAGGAGGAACAATATGTTTTTAGTGTCATTCCTAGTTTGTAGTTGGGGTCCAGTTGACCCGGGTTACGTGGAAAAGGCAGTGACGGGGATAAAAAGTGCTTACTGGGTAACAATAAGAATGGGCAGAGTACAATTAAGTGAATGTATCTGTAGTAATATATTTTTTACTGCTAAGTTATGGTACGCATAATAACATGGAATGTGAAAGGGTTGAGGTCCGCAGGTAAACGTTCAAGGGTATTGAAGCATTTGAAAAGAATAAAAGCAGACATTGCATTAATACAAGAGTCTCATCTGACAGAGAAACAATTTATGTATATGCAAAAAGATTGGGTTAAATGGTGTGAGGGTTCAGCTGCTGTAGGACGAAAAGCAGGGGTACTGACTTTGATTAGTAAAAGGCTAGACTGTGAGAAAATATCACATAGCAAGGATGAGGAGGGAAGACTGTCAATACTAAATTTAAAAATGGGAGGAGAAATTATAACAATAGTAAATATATATGGCCCTAATCAAGATAATACTCAGTTTTATCAAACGGTAAACACGCAAATACTGAAGGGGGCTTACTCTAACTTAATTGTGGGAGGAGACTTCAACTGTGTAGCAAATATAATAGAGGATCGAAAAGTTAAACAGCCCACAGTACAGAAACCCAAGAAAAGAGATAAGATTGAGGATCTGATGAATGTACACCAACTCACGGATATTTGGAGACGCCTACACCCAGATGATCGAGAATTTACACATCACTCCTTGGTACACTTAACAATGTCAAGAATTGATTATATATTGATTAGTAATACATTAATAAGGAAAGTAATGACATCTGAAATTCATGACCAGGTCATATCAGACCATAGCCCGGTTAGTGTGAACCTTACTGAAACAATCCCAAGGGGATCAGACTATATTTGGAGGTTTCCCTCATATTTATATGAGGACGAATCATTTGCAGCACTACTAAAAAACTGGTGGCTTGACTATACTGAACAGAATGCGGGTCATAGAATGGATATGTCTTTGTTCTGGGAGGCGGGTAAAGCTGTAATGATAGGAAATATTATGATGTATGTGAATAAGTACAAACGGGACATATTTGAAAAACACGCTGAAGCCATGAGAAAGGTACGGGAGGCGTATAATAACTATAAAACTTCATTAACGGAACAGAATAGAAAGATATGGCAGGAACATAAAGAAAACTATGATTTCTGGCTGAAGCGCAAAGAAATGTTCATCAGAGAAAGGATGCAAGCAAAGTTTTATCTGTTTGGTAATAAGTCAGGGAAAATGCTGGCAAATCTGGTAAGAACGCAAACATATAATAATAAAATGCCTGTGCTCCGAGACCATAATAATATCCTGCACTCAAAACCTAATGAGGTATTAGGAATCTTTCAAGATTTTTACAAGTCACTATATGATAAGCAAGGCTACAACAACCAAGCTGCAGAGGAATTATTGGATCAGCTATCATTGAAGCAAATATCTATAGATGATCTTAACTATTTAAATTCCCCGGTCACAGCACTTGAAATTTTGAATATAATTAAGAACTTAGCCAATAATAAGGCCCCAGGCCCAGATGGCTTTTCGCCAGAATATTATAAGCTATTAAAACAGGAATTGCCTGATGTCCTTGCCACACTGTATAATGATATTTTACAAGGAAAGACAAGACTCAAATCTTCCGATTTAGCATACATTAAATTATTACCTAAAGAGGGAAGAGATCCCACTGATCCAGGGACCTATTTCCCTGATAAATCAGGATATTAAGATCCTCTCGAAGTTAATGGCAGATAGGCTAGCGACTTTAATGCCAGATATTATCTCCTCACATCAGGTAGGATTTATAAAAGGGCGATCGTCAGTAATGAATATAAGAAAAGTGATGCTGGTGATGGAACAGGCGAGAGCTTACCCTGAGAAATATAAGGAAAGTGCTATCTTTAGTGTAGACATGGAAAAAGCCTTTGACAATGTGAATAGAAATTGGTTAAAGGCAGTAATGCAAAGAATGGGATTTGAAGGGCAATTTGTGATGCTCCTGCAAACAATATATGAATACTCAACAGCAAAAATTCACCTGCCAGGATATATATCATCAGCATTTCCTTTATATTCCGGTACAAGACAGGGATGCCCGCTCTCGCCTCTTCTATTTGACATCGCCATAGAGCCAATTTCAAGGTTCATAGCAAAAAATATTAGGGGGGTGCCCCTGGAAGCACAGAGTCACTCACGCACTATTTGCAGACGACCTCTTAATATTTATGGAAAGTCCAAAAGACCAATTAAAGGACATTTTGGAATTTTTTCAGAAAATACAAGAATTTACAGGCTTTAAAGTAAATAACAGCAAATCAGAGTTGTTTTTCTTGACAAAACATTCAGGTAGAGAATGGGTGAAGGACTATGGAGTGATAGTGGCCTCTAGGAAGATAAAATATTTGGGTATTTGGATAACGAGAGACCCAAGTAGTTTATATAACGAAAATTTTGTTAAATTGATAAATAAAATAATAATACAGATCCAAAATTGGAAAAACTTACCGGTCAATTTAGTAGGAAGAGCATTTTTATTGAAAATGATCTCGTTTGGAAAACTATTATATCCAATGCAGAATATACCCATGTTAATAGCACATAAAGAGGTTAAGCTGTTACAGAACGCCTTCACCGATTTTCTATGGAAGGGGAAAAAACATAGGATTGCCATAAAAAAATTGGAATTGTCTAAAGAATGGGGAGGTTTGGGCGTACCAAATATAAGGCTATACAACCTTGCCTGCCTAATGCGTCATGTTAAAGATTGGATAGACAACACAAGCAGGTTCTCAAATTTATGAACTAGAAGCTGCAGTAGCTGAACCCTGGTCACTAAAAGGTCTGCTTCATACCACACAACGAAATTTACCTATGCGCATCAAATATAACTTGATTATGAGGGATACAATATTAACCTGGAGGGAGGTTAGGAAACTCTCAGGTCTACCTTTTAGAATATCTAAATATATGACTTTTTGGGGAAACCCTGAATTCCCTCCCACGATACAGCATGAAGGTTTCTTGAAATGGGAAGAAAAGGGGATTGTGATGTTGGGGCATATATGTAATCTTAAAGAAAAGAGGTTAATGACATTTAAAGAACTGAGAATAAAATATAACATCCCTGCGGTGCACTTTCTGTACTATGCCCAGATCACCTCCTTTTGCTCTTCAATCATTAAGAAATTAGACCCAATTCTGGAAATAACAAAATTTGATAGACTGATCAAACCAGGTAATCAAAATGTGACCTTATCGAATATTTATAAAGACATGGGATCGTAGCATGCAGAGGGGATTGCACATCAGGGATTGAAAAAATGGGGGAATACTAGGAATGATCCTGACCTAGCGGGAAAAATTCTGCAAGGTTTGGCGGAAGTTAGAAACTGTATCACATACGAAGTATGGAGAGCACATTAGGAGAAAGAGGCGCCCTGGTTGGATAAAAACTTCTAAAAACAGTTTAAAAACGAAAAGAAGGTGAGGTGTCTTACCTCAATGACGAAATCTTTGTATTAAGCAAAAGATTTTAATTTAGCACAGGCAACGCGTTTCGCGGGTCTGAGCCCGCTTCCTCAGGCCAATCAAAGTGCCTACAACAGTACAGAGAACTCCTCAGTATAACAAACAAATATATGCTAATATAATATAACAATAAATAGATAGATAGTTTAAATAAATGCTTGATAGATTAATTAGCCAATCAATTAGGAGAGATATTACATGACATTATTTTAACATGGTTCCTATTCGCATATAGTCTCTATCTTAGGATTAGATATAGTATCGAAATTATTATTAGCAACAAGACTTAATAAGCATGACTAATTAATGGATTAAAAATTGTGTGTATATATATATATATATATATATATATATATATATATATATATATATATATATATATATATATATATATATATATATATATATATATATATATATATATAGATCAAATTTCAAAACCCAGGGCATTGGGCATATTGGACAACAAATTTAATTGTAGAAAGGAGGGGTAAAAAGGGCCCTGTGGAATATTATATAATAAAATGCAAAATACTGAAAGATCAATGATGGTAAAAAATTAAAAAGATAGAATAAAAGTAAATATAAAAATAATAATAATAAACACAATAGGGATCTTTAAGAACTGGCCTGTATAAAAAATAATAATAATATCAATAGTAATCATTACTAATAACAAATAGCAGGCAATGTTGAATATGTTATATAGCAATAGCCTGTGTTTTAAAATCAGACTGGTCACTGACAGGTTAAATCAATGTAGTGCATAGTGCAGCAATGTATAATATAATATAACAGCAGAGGGAGCGCTGAGGCTCAGAGTATAACGAAGAGCAGAGTACAAAGCTTACCAAATGACAGGTGTCGATCAGCATAGGGAGCCTCTGTAGAGGGCACTGCAGGGCTTTAATATATAAACTTTGGTAATCTATCGGCGGCAGAAAGTCTGCGCGCTCGCCGTGGTTTGAAGGAGGATGCGATCAATGCGTGATGACGTCATCGCACATGGTATCGTAAACAGGAAGTGCCGGCGGCGCCATCTTGAGATGGGGCATTGCATAGAGAGGTGCTGGATTTTGCCAGCACTTCAATTGTTCTGAATGGAATAGTCGAGCTATGAGCTCTACCATTTTTTGGACACTAGATGGCAACAGAAGCTCTTTCGTACGAGCTCTATTACATTGAGGACTAATTATAACCTTTTTGTCAGGCATTTTAAACGGCATAGTTAGAAGAGTATGACTCCAAGATAACATTTTAGTGGGCTAAAATTAAGGTGGGGTAGTGAGAATCTATATGTATATGCAGTTATACAACCACATATCGAAAGGTGTGTAAACAAGAGACAGTTGATAGAGGTATAATAATGAATTAAAAAATTAATTAATTGAAAAAATTATTAAATAATTATATACATTTGGTAAGTGGATATTTCTAACGAATAATCTGGAATTGATGCTAGAACCATACGTGGGAGGGGATAACTTATGCGTATATCATTCTTAAAGGGACATATTACTTATTAATTATTCAGGAACACATGAAGTACCAAATGGTCCTGCTACATTGATTTAGGATAGTGTCCTTCTTGATGGGAAATGAGATGTATCTATTAATATTGGTAAACATCTGGTAAATGTTATAGTGAGGGAACCAAAGGAAAGGGGTAGAGTGGGAGGGTGGTGGAAACTACGGACAATGAAGCTAACCTCGGGGGGTGGGGAGGGGGAAGGGAATGACAGTGGGAGTAGAAAGTGAGGAAGTGAGGGAAGGGGAATTTAAATATGGGAGAAAAGGGAAACGTAGTGATAAGATTGGTAGACAGTATGGATAACTTTTAATATTTTAAATAGTCTGGTTAGTAATTGTGTTCGACATTCGTTCAGTCCTTCTGGTTTTAATGTTCTAAGTTTAAAAATCCAGAACATTTCTCTGGCTCGAAGTCGGGTTATACGTTCAGTTTGGGAAAGATTATTAGAAATGTGTTCAATTGGCATGAATGTTAGTAGTTTCGGATCTGAATTATGGAGTTCTGCAAAGTGTCTTGAAAGGCTGTGTTTGGCAAATGCTCTCTGTATGTTCCTTCTGTGTTGTCCTAGTCTGGCTCTAATTTGTTGACTAGTACGGCCAACATATTGTTTGTTGCATGGGCAGGACTTATGTCCAGGAACCCTTTCCTTCACATGTGCTGTCACTCAAGATACATTCTTATGTAGTGTTACAACTGAAGGGGTGCTCAATGTTGAATGTATCTTGAGTGACAGCACATGTGAAGGAAAGGGTTCCTGGACATAAGTATTCACAGGCTAGGCATTTAGACGAGTGGCATCTTTGTATACTGGGAAGGAGATTGGACATAGGTCTTTTGGGGACAAGTGCTCGGGGTTTACTGGGGGCTATGATGTTTTTTAGAGTTTTGGCTCTCCTAAAGACCAGTTTAGGCCTTTGGTCTAGTTTAGGACACAAGTACGGGTCCCTAAGTAAAATTGACCAGTGTTTATTAATAACAGATCTTATGTTGTTGTGATTTGAACAAAAACGTGTAATAAAAGAAGGTTGAGTGTCATTAGAGTTATCCTCCTTGTTACGTGGAGTCAATAGTGCTTTTTGTTCAAGAATCCTTGCTCGTTGCCTAGCCGATTTTACAAGTGGTTTTGGAAAAGATCTTTCAAGAAACTTGTTTTCCAAAATGTCTGCCTGGGTATCAAATACTGATTGGTCGGAACAATTCTTGCGAATCCGCCTGAATTGTCCAAAAGGGATGTTCGTTTTCCACGGTTTGTGATGCGAACTCCTATAATGTACATACAAGTTCGCATCAACCTTCTTAAAGAAGGTTTTTGATTTGATAATATTTTGTTCAATATAAAGCGTTATGTCCAGAAAGTCTATGGTTTGTGGGTGGGTGTTTACAGTGAAAGAGAGTCCCCAATCATTATTGTTAATGGAGTCGACGAAATGGCCAATCAAATCGACATTTCCATCCCAGATTATTATGATATCATCAATGTATCTCCAATATCTGACTACATTACTTTGATAAGAGTTTTAGTTTAAAAATAATTTTTCAAAAAGACCCATGGTCAGATTAGCATATGAGGGTGCGAGATTCGCACCCATGGCTGTTCCTCTGGTTTGTAAGTATATTGTTTTTTCAAAGGAGAAAGCATTGTGGGTAAGTATAAACTGGGTAGCATGTAGGATGAAGTTTTTTGGGGGAGTGGGCATAGTGGTGTCTAAATATAAGAAATGAGCTAAAGATTGAAGGCCAATATTATGTCTGATGTTAGTATAAAGGGCTGCCACGTCTAGGGTTACTCAGTCATAGTTTGGTGACCACATAAACGTAGTGAGTTCTTCTAGAAGTTGACTAGAATCTCTGAGGTAAGATGGAAGTGAGATGACATATTTTTGTAAGAAGTGGTCAATATATTCAGATAGAGGAGAAGTAAGTGATCCTATACCGGAAATTATAGGGCGACCAGGGGGATTTGTGATGGATTTATGTATTTTAGGGAGAAAGTAAAAAAACGGTAATTTGGGATGTGTGGTGGTGAGAAATTATTTTTCTTCCTTAGAAATGATGTATTCCTTTAGTGCTGTGAGAATCAATTTGTCGTACTGGATCTTAAATTCATGAGAAGGATCATGGGTTAGTATGGTATAGTATGTAGAGTCATCTAACAGTCTATGTGCCTCTGCTATGTAATCTTTTGTGTCCATAATGACAATGCCGCCCCCCTTGTCGGCGGCCTTTATGACTATTTCTCTATTATTATTAAGGGAATTAATGGCTGTTGTTCTAATCTTGACAAATTTGGTTTAGAGTTATCCTGTTTGGTGGTTTGTCGTCTGAGATCATCCAACACGGATAGGTAGAAACTCTGAACGTGTGGACCTCTATAAGAAGTGGGATAAAACTGTGATCTTTTTTGGAACTCAGTATGAATGTATTTCTCCATCTCAAAAGTGTCTGGGTCTAGAATAACGTCTGGACAGTTTAATGTGTTTGTAAAAATAGGTTGGATGTTTGACTTGATGATTGGGTACGATTTTTTGAGATCTTTTATAATAAAATATCTCTTTAATGTAAGTTTCCTTACAAAGGCATTTAAATCTACAAATAATTCAAAAAGATTTGATGTTTTCGATGGACAGAATGATAAACCATGATTTAGGACTTTGGATTCCATAGCTGTGGGGAAGACAAGTTGAATATAGATTTGTATTGGAGAGTGGATGGAGATGGATCTAATTGGACTTTGTTTCTGTCACGTCCCTTCTTTTTGCCGCCCCTTCTGCCCAGTTTTCGGGACTGGTGGCTGGTCGTTTCACGGCTTTCGTGGCTTTTTGGTTTGGGAGCGGGACATGATACTATGGAGTGGGACTTGAGATCAGGGGTCGTAAAGGGGGATCTTTTATGAGGAGAGATGGCAACTCTAAAAAAGACGGAGTATCAGACTCGGAATGGAAGGATGTGGGGGTGGAGGTAGAACTGAGATCTCCTCGAGAGGGCTGTACAGTGGAAAAATAGTCAATGATAGTTCTGTGGACTTTGCATCAAGTGACAGGAACCAAAGGCTCAGTGACTTGGTTTGAAGTGTGATGGGGGATGTGCGGGTTGGGCAAGGTGGCCAGCGACAGGAGACGTGGGGTGGAGAGGGTACCTACCAAGGTGTCACTGTGTGTGCTGATGTCGAGGGGATTAAGTCCCAACTCGGTTGTAGGGGTGCTGGAAGGGGATGAGATAGGAGGAACGGGTGTGGGAAGTGGAAGAGGAGTGGAGGGAGCCTGGGTGGGGATTGTGAAGATGGGGAGGGAGGTGGGGTGAGTGTTAGGGAGGGTGTATGTGTGGTGTTATGGGAAGGGAGTGGGGAGTGTGGGGTGGGGGAGGGCAAGGTAGTGAGAGAAGGGAGGGGATGGAGGATGGGAGGGCAGGTGGGTGGGCTGGAGTGGCGGAGAAGGGACGCTTGGGCTGGCGTCGTGGACGGTATGGGAGTGGTCGTGGTGTGGGACGTGGGCCATGGGTGATGACAGGAGTGGCAGCATGAATGCCTGTGGGTGCACTGGGAGTGGGTGTGTTTTGTGTGGTGGTGCAGGTTGTTCGCTCTGTGGTATATCCCTGTGGTGTCGTTTCTTGTGTTGCATGTGTGCCGCATAGGCTGCTCTGTCACGGTTTAGCTTTTTAAGTTTGCTCTCCATAATATCCGCCTCAAACCTATGAAGTTTATTTGACAATGAAAAGGAAAAAGATAAATATTCTTTTGTATCAATATAAGGGGCCAATCTATTCCTAAGAATAACTATTTTTTCAGCTAGTTCGAGTAGTAAACTTTCTCTCTTAGTTATAATGCGTTCCATCATGCCTACTGAGCAAGACTGAAGGTATATGTACCATTCAGCACTATAAACTAGATCGCTAGGGAAGGAGGTCTCAACTAATACTCGGAGACCTTCTGGTGCTATGCTCTCTTCGATGTAGGTTTTTTGCATCGCTATGTCAGCTTGATTAAAGAACTCGCTTTTTAACAAGCCTTCCAGTTCATAAAATAAGGGTTTTAGGTCTGGAACCGGCAAAGTTTCTTTGGGGTCGGTAATGTCTTCTGATGTTGTGCCCTCCGTATTTTGGTTACCCAGTTTGAATTGTTCAAAGAGTTTGTTACGGTGTTCAAACCGATTATCTAGATTGTCCATATTCATGTTGTCCGGGTATTTGGATTGGTCTTCAACCGATTATTGTCCTGTATTTCCGGTGAGGACTCGCGGTACCTTCCGGATAGAAACGAAAATGTTGTGGGGGGTGTCTTGGCACCCTATGGAAAAAGGTACTGGAGACAAAAAAAGGGAGCCCAGTAGTGCAATATGTCAGTTGTAAGTGTTGAGGAAAAAATTAAATGAAATACTACTCACAAAGGTGGGTTGCATGGGGCCTCTTTCTCCTAATGTGCATAGTATACCCCCGTACACATTCTGTACGAGGGGTGGTGACAGTACATCCGTGGTTAGCACCACGGTAGCCATCTGTTCCCTTTTTCGTCAAGAGAGCGACCAGATCGAGGTCCTTTGGGGACCACCCCGAGTGGAGTCGGGTTAAAGATCTCCACCTGCTTTCTGCGGTCGGTTGCCCCATGCAACCCACCTTTGTGAGTAGTATTTCATTTCATTTTTTCCTCAACACTTACAACTGACATATTGCACTACTGGGCTCCCTTTTTTTGTCTCCTGTACCTTTTTCCATAGGGTGCCAAGACACCCTCCTCAACATTTTCGAAATATGGAGAGAATCCCATTTGCTATTCTTACACAGAGCTAAATATGCATTTGATATTAGGTACAGGAATCCACCACCAATGGAATATAAAGCACAATGTCCAAAATGTAATATGGTCAATGCAAACTTGTTTCATTGTGTATGGGAGTGCCCAATAATATCCCAATTTTGGGACTCGGTATGTAGATTGATTAAAAGGATATGTGGGAAGACTGTTGCAAAAGATCCATTCATGTTGTTGTTTAACTATTATAGTAAAGGAGTGAGAGATAGGCCTGATGAGGTGCCGAGCAAGTTGGTTCACACAATAATTATAGCAGCAAGAAAGGTAATATTTAATAGATGGATATTCCCAACAACCCCACAGACCGGGGAAATAAAAAAAGAATTGAGATTCCTGTTTGAAAGGGAAAAAAATTATAGTATTGGCACATAAATCAAAATATACTAAACGATTCTTCACAAAATGGAAAAAATTTATAACATTCTACTACAGGAGATCGGAAATAGATTTAATTATGGAACCATTCAAATACACAGAATGGTATTGTGTGGAACAACTGAACGGCACGCTGGGGAAACTGGAATGCTCTACCAGGTAAAAGAATGACTGAAATGTGAACTCTGAGGAAAGGATGATTTGGAAATATAGGAAAAGAAAGGGAAGTATAACTGGGAAAAATAGCCCATCGGAAGGAGGGGATCTGTCACTGCCTATCCATGAAAGTTAATAGGGGATGTGTTTAGGGAAGGGAGGAGGGGGGGAGGGAGATAAAAGGGAAAGAAAAAGGATGGTGCGAGAGGGTCAAGGGCTAACTGTTAGAATGTTAAAGGAAAAGTAGATAATGTTTTGAAAAGTTGAAGTGTAAAATGTGATGTAAAAAAAGATGCTCTTTGGCATAATAAGATGACGATTTTATTGTACTGTAACTATCCTTTAATAAAAATCGGTTTTAAAAAAAATAAACAAAATCAATTCTTTATTTTTATCTGGTGAACAAGTAATAAGGATGTTAACCAGCCAATCCAAAAGTTAAAAATCACTTTTACTTCTCCATAAAACATCATTCCTCAGTTTCCCTGGCTCTGATTTGGTACATCTGCCGAACAAAGGAAGTTGCAGGGCATGCTGGGTTTTCTTTTTTTCTTCTTTACTTTCCCCTCAGCCTTAACTAATGCAGCCTGACTGACTGCAGCTTCTTTCTGGGCTGGTGCACACTGAGCGGCTTTTTCAGCGTTTCTGCAGCCGCTTGCGGCTGCGGATACGCTTGGTCAATGTATCTCAATGGGGTGGTTCACACCAGAGCGGGAGGCGTTTTGCAAAAACGCATACTCCCGGGGTGAGGCATTTTTTGGATTGCGGATGCGTTTCTGCCTCAATGTTAAGTATAGGAAAAACGCAAACCACTCTGAAAAACGCCTGTTCAGAGCGGTTTTGCCGGCGTTTTTGTTACAGAAGCTGTTCAGTAACAGCTTTACTGTAACAATATATGAAATCTACTAGACCAAAACCGCTACACAAAACCGCAAAACGCTAGCTGAAACGCTACACAAAAATAAGAAAAAGCGTTTCAAAATCTGCTAGCATTTTGCGGATCTGCTAGCGGGTTTTGGTGTGCACCAGGCCTCTCTCCTGTTTTCCCCTCCCACACCTCTGTTCTTCTCTGATTGGCCAATATTTCTCAATGCACTTTCTACTGCAGAGCTGGGTGGTAGTGTCTGAAGACAGGGAGGTGGGCTGGCAATGATACACAGACAGAGTAAGGGAGGAAATGTCAGGGTTGGCTTCAAGATAGACAAAGACAAAATGGAAAATCCTAAGAAGGATTTTCTTTCTCTTTTTTTCTTTATTTTTTTTAACTATACAAGTAAAACATTTTTTACTATACAAAAATCACTAAAATCAAAATGTTCACAGCACAATACATATGTTATGTAAGCACAGCAAGTATTTATCTACTTATATATGTGGCTGACAGCTCCACTTTTAGCAACTACTCTGGGTGCTCATGCTAAAGGCTGGCCCCATTTTGCAGCTAAAAGATCTACTGCTAATGTCTTGGTACTAAATACCATACAATAGTTTTAGGGGGTCCTGTGAAGTCCATGCCTTCAACAGGTCACAGATGACATAAGGGGACATACAGAATAGTAGGCAAGTGGTTTCAGTTGATCAGTGTATGTACACGCATACAATATATAAGAACACCCCCCACAAACCCCTGCCGCCCCAAACTCCTACCGCCCCAAACCATAGGACATTGTGTGAATTGTTTAACCAATTCACCCCAAGGCAGTTTTTACCCTAACGGTCAAGAGCGATTTTTTTCACCTTTCTGTGCTCATCCCTTTCATTTGCCAATAGCTTAATAACTACTAATCACAATGAAATGTATCTATATCTTGTTTCTTTTCACCACCAATTGGGCTTTTTGGGGTTGATCTTTTCAGTAATTACTTTATTTTCTATGCATTTTAAAGGAAAATACAAGGAAAAATACACTATTTCTCCAATTTCATCCCCTATGGTTTTAATATAAACACTGCTACTGTTCATAAAACCCACACATTTTATCTGCCCATTTGTCCTGGTTCTCGCAAGATTTTAATTATGTCCCTAGTACAAAGTATGGTGACAATATATTATTTGGAAATAAAGGGGTATTTTTTCTTTGGTGTTTTTTTTTCACTTTTTGCACGTGCACAGGAATGCACAAGCGCGCACGTGCACATCGGCAGCAGCACTGTCTGACTTAAAACGTCCTGGAGCCATTAAGAGGCTCTAGCACAGTCATGGGCAAACTTGGCACTCCAGCTGTTAAGGAACTACAAGTCCCACAATGCATTGCAGGAGTCTGACAGCCACAGTCATGACTCATAAAGGCAAATGCATTGTGGGACTTGTAGTTCCGTAACAGCTGGAGGGCCGAGTTTGCCCATGCCTGCTCTAGCAGGATGTTTTTATAAGTCAGCATGTCATTAAATGGTTAATGGGGAAGGCTATACCGGTGGTGAGCAAGTTCATGCAGTAACTTATGCACCAGCAAACCCCTGCTAGCACCTCCTCTGCACATATCTGATATGAAATGTCTTCATATCTGACAACTGCTATAGATAATCAGATACGTTAACTTTGTGGAGAAACAGTAATTCACTGGATTTTTGAAGCTACTTTGCAAAGGCTGACTTGGTACGCAATACAGCCAAGCAGGCAAAAAGGGTAGCAGACATCGGCTTTGGTAGACCAATAACAATCCAAATGTTATTTCAAGGTGCAAATGAAGCTCATGGTTTTGTAGTATGCATGGAGTACAGGTTTAAAGAGAATCTGTATTGTTAAAATCACACAAAAGTAAACATACCAGTGTGTTAGGGGACATCTCCTATTACCCTCTGTCACAATTTCGCCGCTCCCCGCCGCATTAAAAGTAGTCAAAAACCGTTTTAAAAAGTTTGTTTATAAACAAACAAAATGGCCACCAAAACAGGAAGTAGGTTGATGTACAATATGTCCACACATAGAAAATACATCCATACACAAGCAGGCTGTATACAGCTTTCCTTTTGAATCTCAAAAGATCATTTGTGTGTTTACCTTCTGTCCCCTGCTTCTCTCATGCACTGAACATTACAGGCTTCCTGCAGACAGCTCTGCATGTGCCTGTGTTTGTAATTCCTCAGTATGTGTCAGCCAGCTACTTTCACAGCCTAAAGGTCCGTACACACGCCGGACTTTAGGCAACGACGGGTCCGTCGTTGCCTCCCGCTGGGTGGGTGTGCCAGCGACAGTCCGGCGTGTGTACGCTCAGAAACAGCCGTATCAGTCTGACGACAGAGCGTACACACGCCGGACTGTCGCTGGCACGCCCACCCAGCGGGAGGCAACGACGGACCCGTCGTTGCCTAAAGTCCGGCGTGTGTACGGACCTTAATTACAGAGGAGGATTTTTATCCAGCTCTCTTCTATCACTGATAAGATAGCAGAGAAGCTGCTGGCTTATGTAAATAAAACACACACTGGAGTGTGCATAGAGGAACAGACCAGCACTGAAGAACTTGGCAGCCTTCCAGACACAGGCCGACAAGTCTGACAGGGGAAAGATACATTGATTTATTACAGAGACGGTGATAGTACAAAGTGCTGCAGTGAGCCAGAACAGGTTAGAATAGGTTTAGGAACTTGTAGGATGGTAGAAAAAACGTTGTAATTTTTGTTACAGAGTCACTTTAAAGGCTGATGATATTACTTTCAATCTTATTGAAGTTAAATCTATTTGATTTTATTTGGTAAGCACTGATATAAAGTGTTAATTGTACTTTCATTTCAGGCTATAATCCATGTAGATGGTGAAGACAGAGTAGTACCTGGACTATATGCTTGTGGTGAAGCTGCATCAGCCTCTGTGCATGGGGCGAACCGGCTTGGTGCAAACTCCCTCCTAGATATAGTTGTTTTTGGCCGTGCCTGTGCTCTTAGTATAGCAGAAAGTTGCAAACCTGGTATGTTGATGCTAAACGTATTTATGTAGTATTGGCATATGTGTTACCCAGATACAATTAGTGTTTTCCTGTCCACTGTATCAGGTTTTCATGACTTTTTTTTTTTTTTTTCCTATAGGTCTGTCTAACAACCCCCCTCCCGCCCCTTTGACCGCCACCGCTGCATGTCAGCACGCGTGCCCTGGCACAAGCCCCCAGGCCCCACCCTCCCCCTGGCCCCACGGCTGTCCCTGCTGCACATGCGCAGTAGCACAAATGCAGAGGGACAGGGGACGCAGAGACACTTGAGGATTATTATGTAGGATGCAATGTATTCTTTCACTGTAATTTAAAGGGGCACTACAGTGAAAAACTGTAACATTTAAAATATGTGCAAACATACAAATAAGAAGTAAATTTTTTCCAGAGTAAAATGAGCCATAAATTACTTTTTCTCCTATAATGCTGTCACTTGCAGTAGGCAGTAGAAATCTGACAGACGTGACAGGTTTTGGACTAGTCCATCTCTTCATAAATCATTTAAAGGACGACAGGAACATAGGTGAAAATTAATTTATAGTGCAGTTTACTCTGGGAGAAATGTCCTTTTTGTAAGTATGTGTACACGTGTATTTTACATTTTACAGATTTGCACAATGCTGGTTCTTTAACTACTTCAGATTCCATGATGTGAGTCTCGCATCCAAATCTGCTACTCTAAAGATCCCTGGTTGTGAGACTCACATCTAGCACTAAAAGCTGCTGCTGCTATCGTGCACATGCTCGCATGTACCCCTGCCCCTTGTGCATGAGCGCGTGTACACTCATGCACCAACTTAAAGCGGTATTGTCACCATAAAAATCAAATTTCAAAACCAACTGGTCTAAGTGTATTAAGTAATAAAGATGCTAATCCTGCATTCGAAACTTGCAAAACTTTTTCTGCTGTTATGGTTTGTAGTTATCACATACTTTAGGAGCATTGGCCCTAGTGCCAAACAGTGCCAAAGAGTTGAATGCTGGGAGTTATTTTTATCTATAATATATTCCTCCTCTTCCATTTATTTCCCTGCCTAGCTGCTGCTCTGATTACTTGTGTTTACAAGCAAGGCTGAGGTGACTCAGTGATTGGATGTGTAAATAAAAAAGACAGTTGGTATACACCTTAGTGGGAGTGTCTGAAGACTCTGGGAGGATGGCAGCTAATGAATACACAATGAGCAAGAGAAGGGAGGGGGGAAAACAAGAGTCAGGGAGGATATGATGTCAGCATTAGCTTGGCAAGATGGCCACTGCCTAGAACAGGATTTTCTGTTTTTCCTTTATAAAATTCACAGGAATCATTACACGAATAGCACAATACATCTGTTATGCAAGTGGAAGTAGTATTTATCTACTTATATATGTGTTTTTTAGGTTAGCATGGGTGTCGCTTGTTCTTTAATAGTGAGTTTTTTAAGTTAAAGTGACAGTGTCACATTGAAAAATAAAGTTGTTGTTTTTTCTTCTTCCCTGTAGTGAATTGCTATCCCTACCTAACTAATTAACCCCTTGTATCATTTATAATTGGCCGTAAAGGACACCTGAAGTGAGAAGTATTTGGAGGCTGCCATATTTATTTCCTTTTAAACAATATCTGTTGCCTGGCAGCCCTTCTGATCTATTAAGGTGCGTACACACGCCGTACTGTAGCAAATGACAGGTCCGTCAGACCCTCCTGCTGGGCGGATGTTCTGTTGACAGTAGGACGTGTGTTCAGTCTGTCGGCAGACTGATAAGACTGTTCGGATCTGTCAGAAACAGT
The DNA here is from genome assembly GCF_040937935.1 of Hyperolius riggenbachi. Taxonomy (NCBI): domain Eukaryota; kingdom Metazoa; phylum Chordata; class Amphibia; order Anura; family Hyperoliidae; genus Hyperolius; species Hyperolius riggenbachi. Next base: position 205,868,813 of record NC_090650.1, on the reverse strand, counting down.
CTTCCTGTTAAGACAATACGGTTTCTGACAGATCCGAACAGTCTTATCAGTTTGCCGACAGAGTGTCCACATGTCCTACTGTCGGCAGAACATCCGCCCAGCGGGAGGGTCTGACAGACAAGTCTTTTGCTAAAGTATGGCGTGTGTACCACATATATAAGTAGATAAATACTTGATCTACTTGCATAACACATGTATTGTACAGTCCACGTTTTGATTTCAGTGAATGTTATATAGTAAATGAAGATAATTCTCTCCTGGTGGGGGCCATGTCTTTTGCCCACAGTTAAGGCTAACTCGTGATGTCATTTCTGCCCTTTACTTTTTTTCTTGTCTCCTCCAATCGCTGAGTCGCCTCAGCCTTGCTTGTAAACACAAGTGAGTAGGGGATTAGGTCTCAGATAAACAGCTGGCAGGGGAATAAAGGAAAGAGGAGGAATAGATTATAGATAAAAAGAACCCCCAGCATGCAATTCTTTGACACCGACTACTAAAGGGCCAGTGCTCCTTAAGTATGTGATAACTCCAAATCATAACGGCAGAAAAAGTTTTGAAAGATTTGAATGCAGGATTAGCATCTTTATCATCTTTATCACTTAATATCACTCTTTTTTAGCATCTTTATCACTTAATACACTCAGACCAGTTGCTGTTGAAATTTGATTTTTATGGTGACGATACCGCTTTTGGGAGAGGAAAGAGGAAACTACAGAGCAGCTCAGTCATTATTTTAACAGCTGTAAGGCTCCCTGCACACAGCAAATCCATTTTCCGATTCAGATTTGCAATTCTGATTTTCCCTGAATGCACTCAACCGAAAAACGGAGGAAAAAAACGCAGCATGCAGTAACGCTTAAGAATCGGATGTACAAACTGATTCAAAATCAGAATCGCATGCAGTGTGCAGGGAGCCCTAACGGCGATTCATCATAGCCCTGGATTAAACCAATGGAAACTAGGTAGGCAGGAGTTATATTTGTGAAATGAAAGTAACAAAAAAAAACCACCCCTAACAAATGGATCAGCCTCCCAGTCCGTCATCCGTCACTGTTTACATACACGTGTTAATTGATGAAACCATTCATTTAAAAAAAAAACATTTTTCACACTATTTTTAATAGTTTATGAATAGGATTTTTAATAGGTTGTGAATAAACCACTTTTTATTTTTTTCCTCATTCGTAAATGATCTCCTTTTAACAATTCTTGGGAAAAAAATATTCCTGAAAGAAAGCCTAGATTGTCATGAAAAAAAAAACATATGTATCCATTCGATGGCCTAAGTAATAAAAAGTTATTGCTGTATCCATAGTGACACAGCTGAAATGCCAAAATTGTCAGGAATCTTAGGGGTAAAAACCCAGTAATTTAGAATGGGAAAACACAGTAAGTGGTTGATTTTCTATTCTTATTTTTAGCTGAGCCAGCACCTTCAATTAAACCCAATGCTGGAGAGGAATCTGTTGCAAATCTAGACAGGTTACGGTTTGCCAATGGAAGCACAAGAACATCAGAGTTGAGACTCAACATGCAGAAGGTAAGAATACGCTTAAAAAAAGTTCTTGTTCAGAATTTAAAATCGATCTGTTAAATTTGTATCAAACATTTTGCCGTTCCGAATTTCAAGTTCATTACTGTAGGCTGGTTATTGAGAACACTTCATGTAGTAATAGTTGATGGAAGGAGGTGCCCCAAAACAATATGATTAAAAACCGTTAAATTAAGCGAAGGCTTACCTCAAAGATGAACAAAGAACCACTAATAAAAAAAAATAACATTTGCAAACTTGAAACTTAGGACATAAACTTACAACTCCTAACTTGAAAATCAGTTTTTACACATACAGTGGCTTGCAAAAGTTTTCGGCCCCCTTGAAGTTTTCCACATTTTGTCACATTACTGCCACAAACATGCATCCATTTTATTGGAATTCCACATGAAAGACCAATACAAAGTGGTGTACATGTGATAAGTGGATCGAAAATCATACATCATTCCAAAAAATTTTTACAAATCAATAACTGCAAAGTGGGGTGTGTTTAATTATTCGGCCCCCTGAGTCAATACTTTGTAGAACCACCTTTTGCTGCAATTACAGCTGCCAGTCTTTTAGGGTATGTCTCTACCAGCTTTGCACATCTAGAGACTGAAATCCTTGCCCATTCTTCTTTGCAAAACCGCTCCAGCTCAGTCAGATTAGATGGACAGCGTTTGTGAACAGCAGTTTTCAGGTCTTGCCACAGATTCTAGATTGGATTTAGACTGGATCTGGACTTTGATTGGGCCATTCTAACACATAGATATGTTTTGTTTTAAACCATTCCATTGTTGCCCTGCTTTATGTTTAGGGTCATTGTCCTGCTGGAAGGTGAACCTCAGCCCCAGTCTCAAGTCCTTTTGCAGTCTCCAAGAGGTTTTCTTCCAAGTTTGCCCTGTATTTGGCTCCATCCATCTTCCCATCAACTCTGACCAGCTTCCCTGTCCCTGCTGAAGAGATGCAACCCCCGAGCATGATGCTGCCACTACCATATTTGACCGTGGGGATGGTGTGTTCAGAGTGATGTGCAGTGTTAGTTTTCCGCCACAAATAGCGTTTTGCATTTTGGCCAAAAGTTCCAATTTGGTCTCATCTGACTAAAGCAACTTCTTCCATAAAGGCCAACTTTGTACAGTGCATGACTAATAGTTGTCCTATGGACAGAGTCTCCCTCCTGAGCTGTTGATCTCTACAGCTCGTCCAGAGTCACCATGGGCCTCTTGACTGCATTTCTGATCAACGCTCTCCTTGTTCGGCCTGTGAGTTTAGGTGGATGGCCTTGTCTTGGTAGGTTTACAGTTGTGCCATACTTCTTCCATTTCTGAATGATCGCTTGACCAGTGCTCCGTGGGATGTTCAAGGCTTTGGAAATCTTTTTGTAGCCTAAGCCTGCTTTAAATTTCTCAATAACTTGATCCCTGACCTGTCTTGTGTGTTCTTTGGACTTCACGGTGTTGTTGCTCCCAATATTCTCTTAGACAACCTCTGAGGCCCTCACAGAGCAGCTGTATTTGTACTGACAATAGATTACACACAGGTGCACTCTATTTAGTCATTAGCACTCATCAGGCAATGTCTATAGGCAACGGACTGCACTCAGATCAAAGGGGGCCGAATAATTATGCACACACTACTTTGCAGTTATTTATTTATAAAAAAATGTTTGCAATGATGTATGATTTTCGTTCCACTTCTCACGTGTACACCACTTTGTGTTGGTCTTTCATGTGGAATTCCAATAAAATTGATTGTTTGTGGCAGTAATGTGACAAAATGTGGAAAACTTCAAGGGGGCCGAATACTTTTGCAACCCACTGTATCCGTGAATTTTTGCATTAATGTATCAGATTTAAATGACCGGCTAAATCTACTACAATCTAATACTACTACTACTACGATCTACAAATTAAAAAAGAAAAATTGGGGGGGGGGGGAATTATTTCGCAAGCAAATTCTCAGTACAAATTAATTAAATTAGGAATTAAATTGGTCCATTTTCAAGCTGCATAAATTTGCATTGAAAATTTGCATAGTCCTGTATAAACTCAGAATGATTTGCATCTGATTGATCATCCCTGCAAGTCAGTCACAATGGAGATTTCTGATGCTAAATCATGAAATATGAATTTTAACCTATTATAAGCAGTTTTGTTAATACAGTAATTCCTTTCTGTAATTTAGACGATGCAGAGTCATGCTGCCGTCTTCCGGACGGGCTCAGTACTGCAGGAAGGATGTGAGAAGTTGAGCGAGGTAAACCGTGCCATGGATGATATCAAAACCTTTGACAGAGGTACATTTTGTGTGTTCTAACTATGTAGTATTTTTTGTGTATCATTGTATTCAGTATCTAATTTTTCTTTAGTAATATATAGATTATGTAATAACAAAATTACATGGTAATAAGACTAAATTTATCTCCTTTTGGTTTCATGTAGTTGCCTGATTTCAGCGTCCCAGTGTGAATAATTATAGATAGGCGTGCTCTTCCGAGTAGCTACGAGTTCGTAGCTACTCTGAATCGAAATGTAAATGACACAGCTGTGACCATGGGAGATGAGGGTTAACTTACCCCATGCGGTTGTCTGATGCAATAGGCTCCATTCGCGTTACATTTCATTATATGTCACTCCCAATCTTCCTCCTTCCGGGTTGAAGCAGGAAGCATGGGAATGACTGGAATGTGACGTGGGGCGCAAATGGAGTGCATTAGTGCATTGCATCAGACGGCCACATGGGTAAGTTAACCCTCATCTTCCATGATCACAGCTGTGTAATTTACATTTCAATACCGAGTAGCTACGTACTCATAGCTACATTGAAGAGCTTGCCTAATTATAGGGTACCTCTTCCGTTATGGCATCATTAAAATTCTTGTCATTTTTTGCTTAGTCCTGGATTGCTACAGTGTCAAATATAACTGAAGAGATTAAGAAAACGTTGCTCTGTATGCTTAAAGTACACTTGAAGTGAAATGTAAATTAAGCACATATTCATTTCATTTACTTACTCTTGAAAGACTTCATGTTGTCCCTTCCACTCTCTGTTCCCATCCTTTTTAACATTCGACTGACCCATCAGTCAAATCCAATCCAGAAGCGCCCGTAGCTATGCACAAGCAATTCTGAACTGGTCATGCGTTATTTCTGAACCACGCAGGACCAGTAAAAGGAAGTGCTAATGAACAAAAGAAAGAAGATGTGCATGAGCACTTTCAGCATAGATTGTTTCCAGCCTGGGGTGAAAACGCTGTTGCAGAGGGAGCAGGAAGAACCCTAAAGACAATTGCTCACCAGGATATATATATATATATATATATATATATATATATATATATATATATATATATATATATATATATATATATATATATATATATATATATATATATATATATATATATATAGTGAAGAGAGTTCAAACTAAAGAGTCTGATGATACGTATGGAGAGGGAAGGCTCTGGATCCTATAGAGTCTTCCCTGTATTCCCTTGTTCACCTTGTTCCAGCACTGTTATCACCCACTGGAAGCTTTCGAAAGAAGGGACGGCTCTGTACTGCGTGAGTGTGTGTGCTCACGCATGTGCAGTACGGAACCACCTGTGTTCAGAAGCACTTGAGGACACAAATGCTTCTGAAGCCTTCCACACTATTCTTGTGGTTGCTGTGGGTAAATTCTTGTAATTACTGAACTCAGAAAGATGCGACAAATGTAATATTAATAGTGCTGGTAATCTCTTCTAGGAATTGTTTGGAATAGTGACCTGGTAGAAGCACTTGAATTGCAAAACCTAATGCTGTGTGCCCTCCAGACTATCTATGGTGCAGAAGCCCGTAAGGAAAGTAGAGGTGCTCATGCCCGAGAAGACTATAAGGTGAGAATGATTTGTGGGTATAATTTGCTCAGTTTCAAATCATTTCTATTTTTTGTTAGAAAATTATCTATATACATATAAGTATAAAGATCTAGACCTGGATGTAGCCACTGCTGTTGGAGTTTAAATAGAGTTGAGCCTTTTTGTGTATCCCACCTATTTTAATAGTAGTAGTAATGTTCAATTCTGGGTGTCTGGCAAATATGGCTGCCCGGAGTACTAAACTATTTGGTACCCAAACTGAAAACTATATGGCAGTTAAAGGACCACTATTGTGAAAAAAATGGACTATACATTGCTTTTTTTTTTATTCCTCTAGTGCTGTCACTTACAGTAGGCAGTAAAAAGTGGACATATCTGACAGATGTTGGACTTGTCCATCTCCTCAAGAGGGATTCTCAGTATTATTTTTATTCTTTACAAAAGCACTCCCTGTAAAGCAGAGCTCCCCTACCCTGTCTTCAAGGCACACCAACGGTGCATGTTTTGCAGAAAACCACAAACATTCACAGGTTAGGTAATTAGTGTCTCAGCAGAGCTTATTAACTACCTCTTTGGATTTCTACAAAACATGCACTGTTGGTGGGCCCTGAGGACGCGTACGAGAGAGAACGGCGCTGGAGACTTGGGCGCAGGACACAGCTGGTATATGGCTGATCCTGCTGCTGCACAAGTCCAGGCCATGTTAAATACTATTCCCCCTCCAGGCCGCCATGGATAGTGGGGAATGATATAATTCGGCTTCCAGCTATTGCTGGAAGCCGAATTATTGTTTTAAAAGCAACTTCAGCTCCGTCTTCTGACGACGCTGAAGTTACTCCCTGTGCCTACTATAGCCGCAATTCCTATTACGGCCTATGGTGGCGCCAGCTGCGCCCGATGTCTCCTGTGCTGCTGCGCCCAAGTCTCCAGCGCTGGATTCGCCGTGTGCGCTGAGGACAGGGTTGGGGAGCACTGCTTAAAGGATCTAAACAAAATATACTGGTCAGCTTTTCTTCTTGTTTGCACACTATTTTGGCAGTTAGACTGATCAACTGAGGGTTCAATAAGTGCTTTTTACCTGATAATCTTCCATGAGGGGATAGACTAGTCCAATACGTTTAAGATTTTCAATAATTGATGTGAAAAGTGACAGTGACATAGGGAAAAATGATTTTATATTGCATTTTCCCTGGGACACATGCACATTTTATGTGTGCATTTTAAATCTTACAATTTTTGCGACAGTGGGCCTAAGCTAATGAGAGGGGTTGATACTACTTCCTTTAGGGCCTGGATACACTAGCTACCTTCTTTCTGCATTTCAGCAACACATATCAGTCTGTCACATTCATGTGTTGCTGAAAAGCTGATAAAAGCGCACTGTGTTCCGGCCCCTACGAATTGTCAGCTGGACGCCACACTTCACTTCCAAAGATCCCTATCAGGTGTTGTGTGGGCAGATCGAGAAAGAGACAGATCTCTCTCTGCTTGAATCTGATCAGAGAGGGATCTGTTGGCTGCCCATACACCACAGGCAGATTCACAATCAATTTCGGCATTGAATCTCTCAGGAATCAACCTCGTGACGATTTCTTCCCGGAAACGATCGAAACTTCGATCGGGATGCTCGTTGCGGTACTGATTTTCATCTGATTCAATTTGCTTATTAAATTAGATGGTCAATCGTGCTGCAAAACCGTTCCTTTTTTTAACTGGGCTGTATGATTCTGTTTTAATCTACATTATCCTGTTTATTAACTAGCACAGTGTAACCCTTTCCTAAAGGTAACGGTTACTGAAAATAAAGTATTTTTTTTTTAAATTATATATAACATTAACCTCCCCATAAGTAAGATTCGTAATAGACAGTGCTGTTGGAGAAGCCACCGATCCGCCTGAGCGACGAACAAAAGCATTGTTCTTCCCACTCTCTCCTGGCTCCCATGTGACATCATACCCGCGCTGCTCCATCCGCCCACCACCTCATGCATAGCAACAGAACACATTGCCGCTAGCCTGTAGTGTCACTCGGTGCCTGGTGACAGGCCTCATAAGTGTGTAAGACGCTGTTTCATACTTCTGTGGTCAAGCAATTGGTGCCATTTTGACACATCTAGATGGAGCTAGTACAGTAGAATCCCTTTATAGTAAGCTCCAAGGGACCAGGAAAAGTAGTTTACTATATCAAAAGTTTACTATATCCGAATTGGTCTTACATTGTTTAGTTATACAGACACATTTGCTCGGACCTGAGGACTGATTTTACTATATCTAGAAGGTTACTATATCAGAGTTAACTAAAGCGAGATGTCTACTTAGCAGCTTTTTAACTTTTCTATGTATTAAAATCATAAGAACAGTGTTCATTTTAGGATAGATATAGTGATATATATACACTGTAGTTTTATTTTGGTGCTTTGTTTCAGGAATAATCATTTCATAGCCAGGTCTGCAAATAAATGAAACTTTTGTGTAACTATTTAGGTGAGAATTGATGAATATGACTTCTCCAAGCCACTGCAAGGGCAGCAGAAGAAACCAGTGGAAGAACACTGGAGAAAACACACTTTGTCATTTGTTGACAAGGATGGCAAGGTAAAGAGATTTTTTTTCCACTTATAAGCTGGTTTTAAATGTTGCATATAAATATGTACACATAACGGTAACCAGAAGTCATTGCTTTTTTTATTTCTTTTGGTAGAATACAGAATGCTTAACTCCATGTTCATTTTTCACATTTACTTGTGATTTACTCCCCTCCTGTTCCAATGACACTTATCAGCACATAAAGCGAATAACCATAAACTGCAACACAAGAAGTAATAAAAACACTTTTTCAGATAGATATCTGAGGGATTAAAACGTGTTTTTATCACGGTTTCCTTTTTGACAAGATTGATTTGGGTGTGTACACTCATGACATTTTGATTAGCCAATTTTACTACTTCCGTGTAGCGTGAGAGCTCACCTACACAATTTTACAGTATTCAAATACTTAATGGAAGTGATAAATTTGGCCAATCGAAATTGGATGCGTGTATGAACACTTTGCTTCCCATTTTCTAGGCCGGACAGGAATCCAATGGATTGAAGGAGAAAGAGCAATTCTCATTAAGATGCCTCATCTAGATGTCTGTGCCTAGAAACTGAGACAGAAAGTATGGTAAACTCCTCACAGGGAATAGCATGTTAAGAACAGGGAGAGAAAAAAATGACATCACAGCTTCCACAATACAGCCTCCAGCACTTTGTTTTATAACAATTTAGAGACCAGTGAGCAAATGGGCACTGATGTTGGATATTGCTTACTAAATCCCTAATCTGTTAGTCCAGTGTACCTATTATTGATACCGTAATATGTATTCTAGAAATCCCCAGCACTCTTATTTGCTCATTCACTATTACAATTAGCTTGATTCAGCAATTCAGCAGCGCAAGTTAAAAAGCCATGTGTGCTGCACATGCAAAGCGCTGTAGTGCAGCATAGTGTGCGCTCCTAAGCTATGTGCGCACCTTACTAAGTTCCAGCTGCTCCTTTCATTTGCTGCCAGATGTGAAGTATCGCAATTGCGTGAATTGATGTAGTAGCGGCCGCGCTAGTCAAGTATCGCAGTCATGATACTTCACATCTCGTGGTAGATGAAAGAAGCGGCTGGAACTTAGTGAGGAGCACAAGTAATTTAGGAGCGCACGTTATACAGCACTACCGTGCGCTCACATGGCTTTTTTAACTCGCGCTCCTGAATTTAACACTGAATGTGTGGGAAAATATTGTGGATCCATTTAGTGCTATCTATATATGAATACTTGCCTTGTGATTTATACTGTGTGAGGAGGAGCACAGTCTGATAAGTGGAAACCTTGTTCTGTAATGTCTCTGTGCAGCTTAAAAAAAAGTGAAGCATTTGAAGAAGAGCATTATAAATATTGATTTCTGCATAAAAGGATGACTATTGCAGTCTATTTTCGGAGATTAAGCGGTGTCCCTGTTATTCCTGCTGTAGCATGTGCAGAGAGCCACATGTGTCCACTGCCCAGTTACACTCCAGCTATAAGGGGGAAACAATGTTGAGTGAAAATATTTTTAAAGCATAACTACAGCTAAAAAAAAAAAAGGAAAATGGTGAATAGTTAGAACATCTTGTGGTTTGTTCTTGTCTTCTCCCTATTGGAGAATTTCCCTCACCTTTTTCTGACAGGAAGTAGGTGAAGTTAATAAAGTAAGAAAACGTAACATATCCAACTCTTTTTGTAGTGTGGGCAACAGCTAAAACCCCTGTTAGGTTTAAAGGATACCCGAAGTGACATGAGATGTACAGTGCCTAGCACACAAATAACTATGCTGTGTTCTTTTTTTTTTTTTTTCTCTGTCTGAAAGTATCAGGTATGTAAGTGGCTGACTCAGACAGGAAGTGACTACAGTGCGACCCTCACTGATAAGAAATTCCTCGTTTTATCGTTTTCTTGCTCTCAGAAGCCATTTTCTGCTGGGGAAGTGTTTTATAGTTGCAATTTCTTATCAGTGAGGGTAACACTGTAGTAACTTCCTGACTGAGTCAGCAACTTACATACCTGATATTTAACTCTTTCAGAAAGAGAAAGGAAAAAAAGGAACACAGCATAGTTATTGGCACTGTACATACACATGTCTATCTCATCATGGCATTTCTCACTTCGGGTATCCTTTAAGGGCCCTTTTCCATCGAGAATCGCGATTGCAATTTTCTTCATTTAAAAAGTCTGTTTTTTTTCCCCATGATTTTTGGCAGCTATTAAAAAAAGCTAATAGCCCCATGCGGTCCCACTTTTCACCCTCAGGGTGACTGTTCAGCTGTTAAGTTTCTTTTAAAGGGGTACTATGGCCAAAATTATGCTGTTCCATTACCCCCACATCAGTTATTTACAATGGACAGCATACATTTCACCATAGAGTTTGCGTTTTGAAAAAAAAAGGTCCTAACTCCACTGTACTCCCCTACACAGCTGAGCTGCATCATTAGATCAGTAATATTTTCCCACCCCCTCAGACCCATTTAAATACTTTAACACCCCAGTCTGCATGCCTGTAGATGCAGGCTTGTACCAATCACCACCAGCATTTGGTCCTGACTGGCACCACACCCTGACTTCTCTCGTGGGGACTTATGAAGTCTGACACACAAGTCTACACATGGGCACAGGAGGGGTCTGCCCTCATTAGCCGATAATAGAATACCAAACGACCAAAGTATAATGCTATTTGAACAACATAATTATCCCTCCTGTCTTTCACAACACACTAGGTCTACTCCCTGAAGTGTTCCCTAACCCACTTCCCGATAGTGTAAAGGGGGAACCATTACAACTGATCTAGGGTATGTTGTTAATGACTATGACCTCAACTATTGGTATCAAAAATGTTCTACACCTTTCTGTAATCCAATAAAAATATCAGAAACTGGTCCTGGGGCACAGTAACGACCCACCCCACAAAGCACATCCCTTGCATGGGAAGCATCTGACTTTTACTGTTATGATTATTGTATACTTTTATATACGTTTTTGTAATTCAATAAAAAATATTGAAAACAAAAAAAGCTAGTAACTGTCAATTGCAAGCACACACAAAATGCAGCATGCAGCACTTTCCCAAATCACCATGCATGTAATTGCAGCAGTGGAAAAGGGGCACTGAGATTAAATAGTTACTTGCGGTGCCCTTGTGATTGGCAAAATGTGAGCACTCAGGTTGAGTCGGAGCACAGCCGGTGAAAAAGGGCTCTAAATGGCAGTCCCTGACTGGGAACTCCATTGACTGACTGCAGTGAAAACTCAAGTAGTTCAAATATCTTTCCACATTATCTAAAATTGAAATACTTTTTCTTCTTGGTGGTGGACTTCAATGCAGATTTTGCAATGGGCTTGTTCATTCATTCAACATACCATTGTGGTGTCTCCCTTAAAATAAATGTGTGTCCTCATCCTCCCAAGTTCCTGAGAGGGATTTACTAGAAGTCATTGATCGGCAGTAATCTATGTAGAATATTACGTTCTTTATGTAAAAGTAGTTATTAGGGTGTTTTTTAATAACTTCCATTAATGTAAAAGTAATTTCACTTGTTAAGAGTTATTCTGTACTTGTCATTCTAGGTGACTCTGAAATACAGGCCGGTTATTGATGCAACTTTGAATGAGGATGACTGCGCCTCTGTGCCACCTGCAATTCGTTCCTATTAATTGTACCGCTGTTGTTCTTAGGTTAAGAACTAGGGTATTTTTTCTGTGTATAATAGCAGAACATTTGCACCTAAAGGTGGCCACACACAATACAATAAAATGATCCGATTTTACGGCAATTTGATAAAAAGTATCAGATCTCCCGAAAAAAAATCAAAAGCTTTTTTTCATTCGACTGAAAAATCCGATCGGATTTCCCGTTTTCTTCGATTTCAATCAATCCAGAATGCCAGATATTTTTCTTCAATCTTTCTAAAGATTGTATGGTGTGTGTTGGATTGTCAATTTATTAATATACACACCCTAGCAATTTTGTCAGTTTCCAATCATTTTTATCATAATTGGGAAAAAATTGAACATACGTGTGTGGTACATTGGTCCTATTTTTTTAAATGTTACAATCTGTCAGAAAAATTGATTGCAATTCTTAAACAGATATTTAAAACATTGTATGGTGTGTGGCCACCTTTAGTCTGCTGCACCTGTATTCACCTTTCATCAGTTTGATTGAAGCCTTGCTGTTGAAATTCTGAATGTCCCTGCTCTTGTGTTATTGTGCAGTGGCTCTATTTAACTGCTTTAAAACAGACCGCTAATTTAAAACCTTTTCAAATTCTGCATAATTTAATATACATTCTGTACAACAAAAAAATATTCAATAAAATTGCCAATTCATAAATTCTGGAAACCAATATTGTGGTGGCTATAATTGGGTACACGATGTGTTTTTTTTGTGCCACAGTTAAGTTTATGAACATTAAATTGTTCACTCTAAAGTTATGAAACTGAAATGAAGAATATGAAGTGGGCACCTGCAGATGGCTGTATGCATGCTCACATAACTTGCAGAGTTCTTTAAACTGGGGCTTTCTGATATACAGGTCCAGCTTTCCTGATCCTAAAGGTGGCCACTAACGATCCAATTTCTAGCGAAAAATCGTTGGAGCGATCAGAAATTCTGATCGGAAGTGAAATATTGTAATACATCGTTCCCTACACCATCAACGAACCAATCGTTGCTTCCTATCTATCACAACAACAAGAAAATCCAAATTTTGGTTCTACGAAAATTCATTCGTCCGACCTTTTTTTCACTCGTTCATAATCGATTGTGTCCATAAACTGGGATTATTTACAACCAATCCGATCAAAATTTCTGATCGCTCAAACAATTTTTTGCTAGAAATTGGACCGTTAGTGGCCACCTTTACTCTAAGCCCTGCCCATATGTTTAGTGGGCAGCTTCTGAGGTTTGTGAAGGAGGAATTCAGCAAGTTGTCATTAGAGATGGTCAGGGAGATCTTTTCTGGTTTGCTGCAAGTTTACTTGCAGGTTGTCTGCAGCTGCACACTGGACCAAATGCAGTTGCTGCTGTTTGCAGTGGACAGGTTCCTAGCTGCATTCAAATTGCAACAAAATAAGCAGCAAGTTGAAAATCTGATCAATTGATCATCTCTGCGTGTCATTCATGTTTTGTTTGGCTTAAGATTAATTTGTAAACTAAAAAAAAAAAAAAAACCACACAAATAGGACTAAGGGAAAAAAGTAAAGCACCACTGCACAGATCACTGGTAGTAAATGTACTCTTGGTAGGAAATATCCTACAAATTGAGGTTTTTTGATACTTGAAATGTAAGTTTGTATGATGTGTGGGGGTCATTATAGCTATCTGGAAAGTTTTTGGGGTTCTGTTTTAAGTTGTTAGGTGCATGTGTTGCTCCCTTCTTTCCTGGGTTGGCTGTGAACATTCTTCCTTTCAGTAAACACTGTGTACATTCCCCAAGATCCGGCAAATCCCCCTCACCACTCTGCTCACATCCTCTGGGTGAAGAAAGCTACTCTGGTATTAGTCTCAAGAAAGCTGAATTGATTGACAGGCCGTAATATTTCATGTGGCGCCACAAGGAGGAAATCAAACTGTTGTGGCCATATTAACAGTATAAGGGAAAGACCTTAATTATGGTTCGTTTGGTTTTGTGATGCCACCCTGTGTCACTATTTCTTTTCTCCTAACAGTATGTATATTTATCTTGATGAATAAAATAACTGAGAAAAATGAGACGTTTCCAGGTTTTTTTTATGATGGTGTTTTTAAAGGAGACCCGAGGTAAAAATAAACTAATGAAATAAACAATCGTATCTAACTTCCTTCTCCTAAAAAATTTTTTTTTTTATATTTAAATCCATTTTTTGGGTTTTTACTGTTTTATTGTTTTTGCTCAAAAACACATTTTATTGAAGTGTGTCAGAGCTAAAATCTATGAACTATTGACCATTTTTATCTCTTTCCTGCTCTTAAAAGCCATTTTCTGCTAGGAAAGTGTTTTATAGTAGAAATTTCTTATCAGTGAGGGTCACACTGTAATCTGACTCAGTCCTGACTCAGACTGGAACTGCCACTTACATACCTGATGTTTAAATCTTTCAGGCAGAGAAAGAAAAACTGGAACACAGCAGTTATTTGTGTGCAAGACACTGTGCATGCACATGTCTATCTCATCATGTCACATATCACCTCGGGTATCCTTTAAAGAAAACGTGTACTTTTTTTGCTTCAGTTTATGCAAAATATACCTCTAACACAAAACTGAAAAATATGCAGGATTTTGTTGGGTAGATGCATGTAATATTCATGATTTTGTATTAGAAGAGAAGCTCCTGATTAACCCTGGTTAATGCAGCATGGTTGCTCAGCATGGAAAATGGATATGAAGAATTCCATTTATGAATTTTGCAGCATCTAAATTGCTTTTTTACACTTGTGTGTATTTAGAAAAGAAATCATTGAAGAATACTTATTTTATCATTTATAAACCATTTAATGCACAGCTCTACCTGCCACCTGCACAGATTGGTGGGTGTCAGCGGCAGGAACCCATCTGCAAAATTAGGACCACTGAAACTCCACCTCCCCTTCTGCAAAGCTTTTTTTTCTAAAGTGTTCTGAAGAGCTCCAGAACACTTTGGATACAGATGGCCACGACTTTCAGAGCTCTGATTTACAGGCGGCAGGTGAGTTACTGCTGCCGACGCCCGCCAATCTGTACAAAAGGGAGATAAAGCTTTGGATTTAAAAGATTACACATTGTAAAGCAAGTACTCTTTAAGGCTAGGTTCACACTACACCAAAAAATTCAGTTTTCCTCAATGTAGACAAGCAGATAGGTGGAGATGTTGTCAGATTCTATTTTATTTATAGGATCCATCCAGACATATCAGTTTTCAACCTTTGTCTCCATTGCGGTAGCTTACCACAAAGCCCCATCTCCAAGCACACATGGCAAAAATTTGACATGAGTTAAACATGGGTACATATACTGGTTACAAAACAAATGACAAAACTCAGGGACAAAGGGAGCCCAATCTGCTGTAGTATGTTCTTGGTAATATATACAGTCAGGTCCATAAATATTGGGGCATCAACACAATTCTGAACATTTTTGGCTCTATACACAACCACAATGGATTTGAAATGAAACAAACATGATGTGCTTTAACTGCAGACTGTCAGCTTTAATTTGAGGCTATTTATATCCAAATCAGGTGAACGGTGTAGGGATTACAACAGTTTGCATATGTGCCTCCCACTTGTTAAGGGAGCAAAAGTAATGGGACAGAATTATTACCATAAATCAAACTTTTACTTTTGAATACTTGTTTGCAGTCAACTACAGCCTGAAGTCTGGAATGCATAGACCTCATCAGACGCTGGGTTTCATCCCTGGTGATGCTCTGCCAGACTACTACTGCAACTTTCTTCAGTTCCTGGGGCATTTTTCCTTCGGTTTTGTCTTCAGCAAGTGAAATGCCTGCTCAATCGGATTCAGGTCAGGTGATTGATTTGGCCATTGCCAGTGGTGGGCTCACGAGTCTGTAAGGACTCAAATTCGTGATTTAAATGAGGCTTAATTGCCTCGGGTGTGCGGCTGGGAGAGAGGGGGTTACTTACCCATAAATCCGCAGTCTTCTATGCGTTTCAAACGTCTTGCATGCGTCCTATTAGAAACCCTACCGCACTTCCTCCTTAAAGGGAAGGTTCAGGGAGGGTGGGTAAAAAATGAAAATCAATTTCCACTTACCTGGGGCTTTCTCCAGCCCGTGGCAGGCAGGAGGTGCCTTCGCCGCCGCTCCGCAGGCTCCTGGTGGTCTCCGATGGCCGACCCGACCTGGCCAGGCCGGCTGCCAGGTCGGGCTCTTCTGCGCTCCAAGGCCCGGAACTTCTGCGTCCCACGCCGGCGCGCTGACGTCATCGGACGTCCTCCGGGCTCTACTGCGCAGGCGCAGTAGTTCTGCGCCTGCGCAGTAGAGCCCAGAGGACGTCCGATGACGTCAGCGCGCCGGCGTGGGACGCAGAAGTTCCGGGCCTTGGAGCGCAGAAGAGCCCGACCTGGCAGCCGGCCTGGCCAGGTCGGGTCGGCCACTGGAGACCATCGGGAGCCTGCGGAGCGGCGGCGAGGGCACCTCCTGCCTGCCACGGGCTGGAGGAAGCCCCAGGTAAGTGGAAATTGATTTTCATTTTTTACCCACCCTCCCTGAACCTTCCCTTTAAAGCCAGAAGGAGGAAGTGCACGGTAGTGAATCTTGCAATGTGTCCAATAGGACGTGTGAAAGACGTTTGAAACGCATAGAAGACAGCGGACTTGTGGGTAAATAACCCGCTCTCTCCGAGTCACACACCTGAGGCAATTAAGCCTCATTTAAGTCACTGATTTGAGTCCTTCATGAGCCCATGCCTGGCCATCGCATAACATTCCACTTCTTTCCCTTCAAAAACTCTTTGGTCGCTTTTGCAGTATGTATTGGGTCATTGTCCATCTGCACTGTGAAGTGCCATCCAATGAGTTCTGAAGCATTTGGCTGAATATGAGCCCAAAACACTTCTGAATTCATCCTGCTGCTTTTGTCAGCAGTCACATCATCAATAAAAACAAGAGAATATCCATAGGATGTTGTTCCAGAAATGTGAAGGCTTTTTTTTAGATTTCGTTTGGCAAACTCTAATCTGGCTTTCTTGTTTTTTGGTTTGCATCTTGTGGTGAACCCTCTGAATTCACTCTGGTGAAGTCTTCTCTTGATTTCTGACTTGGACACACATACAAATGTGTTAAAAAAACAGAATTGACCCCTGCACCAGAAGAGCTAGCAGAAGCTGAATGGACAACAGTATATCTCAAACTGTGCAAAAGAACAATATTAACAAAATAGTCAACAGCGCGATTTGAAAAAGTAATAAAACCTTTTAACTTCTTGCCGACCGAGTCACACTGATAGGCGTGGCAGCCCCAGGACCACCTAACACCGATCGGCATAAGGTCCTTGGGGTGTGTATTGCAGGAGATCATGAGCGCTAATGCGGGGACACGGGGACAGCCGTCTGACACAGCGTGTGACCCTCCCCTCCTATGACAGCCAATCATGCTGATTGCCTTGGGCAGGGAGGGAGGGGGAGTTATAAAATTAATTAAAAACAATAGTAAAAAAATACTACTAAAATAAACAAATATTTATAAAAAAAAAACCAAACACCTGGGGTGCAGTCAGACCCCACTAACAGAGAGTGGGGAGAAAAAAAGGTGGGTGGGGAAAATTATTTGTGTGCTGTATTGTGCGGCCCTGCAGTGAGGCCTTAAAGCTACAGTGGCCCAATTTCAGACAAATGGCCTGGTCTTTAGGGGAGTTTAACACTGGTTTAAAACTGCAGTCCTCAAGTGGTTAATTAATGAAAACCAATAAAAAGCATGAAGCACCAGATTCACAAACCCAATAGGGAAACTGTCCCTTTAAATCAGGTATGTCAAACCGGTCCTACGAGGGCCGAGATCCTCACATTTTTGATACAGCTCAAATGAATTCATGGGTCTGAATCAGGAAAGGTGTGGTCCATCAGGTAGAACACATTCCTTTCTTTCTCAGTCCATCCTAAACACTGGCATTGATCTGGCCCTCCAGGCCTGAAGTTCGACACATGTGCTTTAAATCAATCATACATCCCTCGCATGCATTACCCTCACTTGCACTCTCACTGCAGTGAGTAGATGTATAAGGAAAAAATAGGGCCCAGTTAAAAAAAAAAAAATCAGTTCACATAAATGCAACAAATATGCAATCACTAGAACAGTGACGGTCTGCAGAAAACTGATATTTCACAACTTGTTCCTGAAAATGTCCACGTTTTCAAAGCCAGTAAATTTTCCACTGTTATTATATGGAGAGATCTTTCAAAAAGTCAATGCAAGCGCAGTGCATAATGCGCAGAAACCGTGTTCATTATCGTGGCTAGCAAGAAAAAGCATTGCTGTAAAACGTTATCCTCGGTTCTACCCACCGCTGCAAGCGGCCATTCGTGACAGCGGAGAGAGACCAGAAAGACTTCAGCCACAGCTACTGGTTTGCGGATCCTAGATACCGGAAATGCTCACTGATTGGATGAATAGTCCTTGCTAGGAGAGCGACGTCACTAAAGCATAAATGATAAGTTCTAACGTTTCAAGGGATCCACCCCTCTTCTTCAGAGCTAATCATTAGCGCTATCCAGCCTGCCTTTAAGCACAGCTCCCGCAGTACTCCCCGCCTACATTGCCATAGTAACATAACGCCTGGTTATACAAATGCTCCATTCTCCAGCTTGCATATTCAAAAGCAGTGGAAAGATTTATGTAGCTAATCTGAAGATCCTTCGATATTGTTTAACAATTTGCATATGCTGCAGTTCAGATGCTCCGTTCTCCATTTTTTCATATTCAAAAGCAGTGGAAAGATGTATGCTGAAATTCAATTGTAGTGCAATAAAAAATAAACGTCAAAAATATTCCCAAATGTTTATAGTAAAATAAGTAAGGGGGGGGGGGAACAGAGAGCCCAATATAGTGCAGTATGTACCGAAAGGTTAGGATAAAATGTGATAATATAGGAGTTATACTCACAAAGGTGGGTTACCTTCCAGGCAACCACTGTATAGGCAGGTGGGGAGATTACGCAAAAGGTGGATCAGCGCAACACCAGGTCGCCTCCGAATGGCCTCCATCAGAGATGCGCTGAGCCCCCCCAGGAACTACAAACGCACCTTGAACCCAAACAGAAGCTCTGCATATACACCAAAAGCATGGCTGTTAAGTGGGAGCAGCTGACCAAAAACGAATTAAATTAGTACATAGCAAGGAAATGAACAGCGCTACTTAAAAACAGGCAAGTGCCTACCTGCAAAAGAGTGCAAGCCCCACTTGTGGGATATAATACACACCGAGCATACACATGACCTGTCTACCACTGGAGGATGTTGGTTTAGACCTGTCCCCACTCAGGATTAAGAAGTCGCTCTCTGTAGATCGGAAAAAAGGGGCCAAATACCCTCCACCAGGGGTGGACACAGTATGTAAGCAATGTTACAGAGGCGCCAGTAGTATAAGGCTACTTGCACACCAGGCCTTGCGTTAGGTGCACGTTATGCGTTATACCTTAACGTAGCACCTAACGCAAGGCCTGGTGCTCTTCGATGTGGACGTCGGAGTGAGCCGCGTTGTGCAGCTCACTCTGGCGTCCGTGATGCGTACTCTTGGACGCATGCGGCATCACGTGGTCCCGCCGGCCAATCGCCGCACAGAGCGGCCACACCAGGAAGTAAACACTGCACGTCACAACGTGCAGTGAATATTAATTAGCCATGTGCCGGGCCGCTCTCCGCTCCTCCCCAACCTGACTGAGCATGTGCAATCAGTCTAACGCGGCATAAGCCGCTGTAACGCCGTAGCATGCTGCACTTTCGGGAGAACGTGCAGCGTTACATGTAATGCAACGTGGGCAGTGTGAACAGCCCACTTGTGTTACATTGCTGTGCGTTGAGGGAGCGTTACAGGCTGCACTAACGTGCGCCTGTAACGTCCCTGTGTGTAAGCAGCCTAAAAAATTTAAAAATAGGGAGGCAGTAGGTGGACTTACCTCCCCAATGCAGACACAAGAAAATGCTGATTTCCCAACACATAAAAAAAGTTTAATCCTCTACTCCAATTAAATGCAACGCGCTTTGCGGGCTCAACCCACCTCATCAGGCTATAGACAGGAGTACAACACTTGTATGCAGGATTCGTCAGCTTAGCGCCTCTGTCGAATCCTGCATACAAGTGTTGTACTCCTGTCTTTAGCCTGATGAGGTGGGTTGAGCCCGCGAAGCACGTTGCATTTAATTGGAGTATGTGATTAAACTTTTTAATGTGTTGAAAAATCAGCATTTTCTTGTGTCTGCATTGGGGAGGTAAGTCCACCTACTGCCACCCTATTTTTAAACTTTTTAGCTATTTTTATACTACTGGCTCCTCTGTAACCTTGTTTATAGTAAAATATCCATATCGCTAATAAATCAAATTTCTTGTATAAAATATCCATATCAGAAATAGGTAAACTGTCTTGCATCATTTCATGAAAGCAAGCAATTCAAAATCATGATTAAGACCCCTTGGTGCCATCAAATTAAGTTGATATATCCATAAGGTCTCAATCCTAGATAGTTTCTTAACCACTTAAAGGGAACCAGAGATGAAAATAACACAGATTTTATACATACCTGGGGCTTCCTCCAGCCCCATATGCTCTGATCGATCGATCCTCTGCCCGCAGCTACAAGAACCGGCTGCCCGCTGTAACGTCAGTCGGAGCCAGTCTAAGCATAAGGGAAGTGCGCTCTTTGCGTATCTCTTCAGCAGCCACTGGAGAGATACGTAGAGGGCGCGCTTCTCCTGTGTAGCTGGCTCCGATGATGTCAGCGACGGGACCCGGTTCTCGTAGATGCAGGCAGTGGAGGATGGCGGCGTGGGAATGATCCGAGCTTATGGGGCTGGAGGAAGCCCCAGGTATGTATAACATCTTTTTCGTTTTTCAGGCTCCGGTACATCTGATTCCCTTTAAGGACTACAGTCTTAAAACCCCTTAAAGAAAACCTGTAACACCAAAAAGTTCCCCTGGGGGGTACTCACCTCGGAAGGGGGAAACCTCAGGGTCCCAATGAGGCTTCCCATGCCGTTCTCCGTCCCTCGTAGGTCTTGCAGCAGCCTTCTTAACAGCGGCGATGTAAATATTTACCTTCCAGGCTCCTGAGCAGGCGCTGTGGCGGCTCTCGGCTCCGAAATAGGTGGAAATACCCGATCGTCGTCGGGTCTGCTCTACTGCGCAGGCACAAGTCTCCAGCGCCTGCGCAGTAGAGCGGACTCGACTGAGATCGAGTACTCAAGACTACTTCGGAGCCGAAAGCCGCAACAGGAACATCATTTAAACGGTGTAATAACCGAGACAGATGGGCAAATAAAATATGAGTTTTAATTACGGTAGCGTATATTAATTTCAAACTATAATGGCCAAAAACTGAGAAATAATCATTTTACTGGTGTACTCTGGTCTTAATGCACGTGCCACCGAACCAGATTCAACTAGCATGCTGGTGCTCGCCACTTCACCAGGGTCTATAGTAGTACTGGTGTTAGGTCCAGGAGATGCTACGCTGCTGGTGCATGCCTCACCAAGAAAACTCGGATCAACACTAGCACTGCTAGACTACCCAGGAAAAAGAGCACCTACCTATCAAAAGGGAGTACTTGTGAAGTAGAAAGCTGTGGACTGTGGTCACAGAGTTTTGATAAAAAAAAAATAAAAACTGATCTTTACAGCACCACAGTTATTGTACAGTGTTTTTGCAGTGATCAGAAAAATAAATTCTGTCACTGCGGTGGGGCGGGTGAGGGTTTGGCCAGGTGATCAGAAGCCTGCAGGGGGCAGATTAGGGCCTGATCTGATGGGTAGGAGCAGAGCCGGGACAAGGTCCTCCAGCACCCAAGGCTGAGACACCAAAGTGCGCCCCTCCATCCCTGCCACCCGAGCCATCAAACACTGATTTCTATTAGACTAAGAGGCGCCACAGGGCCCACAACCTCCCCAACACCTTAATATCTAGTTATCTGGCTTGCAGTCACTGCCATGTATCCCCTTTTCTTATTTCTTTCTGCTTCAAACACAATTAGGAATGACAGCTGAATGAATTCTGCGCCCCCACCTACACTGCGCCCTGAGGCTGGAGCCTCTCCAGCCTATGCCTCGGCCCGGCCCTGGGTAGGAGTGCTAGGGGGGTGAAAGGAGGTGATTGATGGGTGTCTCCGGGGTGATTAGAGGGGAGAATAGATGCAATCAATGCACTGGGGAGGTGATCTGAGGATTTGGCCGGGTGATCAGGAGCCACACGGGCAAATTAGGGTCTGATCTGATGGGCAGGTGTGCTAGGGGGTGACAGGTGGTGACAGGTGGTGATTGATGGGTGTCTTAGGGTGTGATTAGAGGGGGGAATAGTTGCAATCAATGCACTGGTGAGGTGATCGGGTGGGCCTGAGGGTGATCTGAGGGTGTGGGCGGGTGATTGGGTGCCCGCAAGGGGCAGAGGGGGGTCTGATTTGATGGGTATGATGGGTAGCAATGACAGGTGGTGACGGGGTGATTGATGGGTGATCAGTTCATGTATATAGAAAGGACAATGAAAAAAAATTCTACAAGGTCTTTTGAGTACAAATATATCAAAAACTTTATTGACACAAGATTGAAAAAAGGGTTCATTGAAAATATCTCTGTAAGAGGTTCCTTGCGGATTCTACCAATACAGAATTATAGCAAAAATATGAACTTTGTCGTAGACTTAATGCAATTTAAGATGTGGCAATGACACGCTTGTTTCGGGCACAGAAGGCCCTTCGTCAGGCTGAATTGCAGAAAGTGCTATCTACAAAAGAACACATAAATCGGTGTACATTAATAACATTAATATAATGTATATATTAATTCTGGCACCTCATCATAGAGGAATAACCCAGAAATAAGTGCTGTGACGCAGTGTATATGTTACGGCCAGAACCCGAAGTGTGGCCACTTCGTGTTCTGGCCTGCCACTTCCGGTTTGTTAGAAATGTAATGATAACAATAAGTTCAATGTATTTTACGGCCGTCTCGCTGCGGCCAAATGTATTACAACTTGGTTAATTCGCCGGCTTTTGCACTGCCTCCTCCCCTCCAACCCTCCCCCCCGCCTCTCTCCTCTCCCTGCCTCCTATACAATACGGAGCAGCCGGGGACATGCGTGTCCCCGAGAGTCGTTCGTTGCGGTAGGGGAAGCAGAGCGGGGAGGCTGCAGACATTGCTTCTGCCAGCACCCGCTCTGCAGGATTCGCCTGCTGCGACGAACGACTCTCGGGGACACGCATGTCCCCGGCTGCTCCGTATTGTATAGGAGGCAGGGAGAGGAGAGAGGCGGGGGGGAGGGTTGGAGGGGAGGAGGCGGTGCAAAAGCCGGCAAATTAACCAAGTTGTAATACATTTGGCCGCAGCGAGACGGCCGTAAAATACATTGAACGTATTGTAATCATTACATTTCTAACATTGGCCGCTGCGCTGCGGCCACTTCGCACATTGGCCGGCCAGAACCCGAAGTGGCTGGCCAGAACGTGAAGTGGCCACACTTCGGGTTCTGGCCGTAACATATACACCTATTCCCATGTAAGCGGGTCTCTACACTCGTCTAAAGGGAAAAAAGGGTGTCAAAAAAAGGACATAGAGAGACAAAGAAAGAGCAGAGAAGAGGACCTGGCGTGTCTAGAGCCATGCGGGCTAGTAAATATCTGTCCGCTTCTCACACCTAAGGTCTAGTGTCACTGGAGAAAAAGATGCGAAGCGCAAAAAGATGTGGCATGGTAACACACTCCAGAGTCCTATAAATATCGGCTTCAATGTCACCATGCAAAATATACATAAAGTACATAGCACAAAGGATAAAACATAAGATGATATGTCTCTGCAAACCTGTTAATCCTGTGGATAGTACATGGTCAAGACACCAAGGAGGCAAGGAGAACATCTGTACCAACCAGATGTATAATGCACCTTGGAAGGAGGCATAAAGTAACATCAATGAATAATAGGGCAACATGGAGTGCCAAAGCCAGAAACTAACACCACCTAGGGTTACACAATCAAACAACTAGAACTTCACATGGCCAAATGCCATGCAATTCTCTCCCCAGAGGATGCATAAAGGCCGATAACATCTAAACCAATGTTGTACAGACTAGGTACATTCATATATAGCAGTGATGGCTAACCTTGGCACTCCAGCTGTGACAAAACTACAAATCCCATCATGCCTCTGCCTCTCCGAGTTATGCTTAGAGCTGTAAGAGTATTGCAATGCCTCATGGGACTTGTAGTTCTACCTCAGCTGGAGTGCCAAGGTTAGCCATCACAGATATATAGCATAGGCAAGCTCATCAACACGGCTGGTACTGTACATAACAACATTGGGTGTCACAGGACCAGACGTAACATATATACCAAAGGCCACACCATAATTTTGGTACACAAAAAAACATGGCATCACTTTAGGGAATTGCATGTTTATCTATAACGTAGGGTCACTATGGTTACCACAGCCATAATCATATACTGCTACCACCCCAGAGAATCATTCACAAATCTGTCACTATGCACACATAATCATTAATATGAAGGCCAGACCAACATACAAAATCATTGATATGAGGACCAAATCTCCCCAAGGAGTCAATCACCAATCTAACACCATATATACATAGTCAGCAATACAATGGGATAGAGTGCGCCAAATCAATAATACTTACAATCCTAGTGGCGGACGTGGCATAAATCAAATGCATTCAGCTGCAATTGTAGGAGTGCATGGAGTGATGGCGGCAGGCTGTTTAACAACTTGCCGACCGCCTTAAGCCGATGGGCGGCGGCAAGGGCTGGGCCCAAACGACCGCAATACGCCCATCGGCGGCGCCGGGCGTGGTTATGCGGTGATCGTGTCACGCGTGACGCGATCTGCCGCCGGCGACAGACTCTGCCCACCTGGCGCAGTAACCCGCCGGCCTTTCGGAAGCGCTGGCGGGTTATTAGCTGCGCGTAATGTATACAAAGCGTATTATGCAGGATGCCTCCTGCCCTGGTGGTCCCAGTGATCGAGGGGCCACCAGGGCAGGCTGCAGCCCCCCAGGTAAGCACCCAAGCACACTGATCTGCCCCCCCTTCCCTCTGACCACCCACAGCAGCCCTCAGACCCCCCCCTGCCCACCCCCAGACCCCTGTTTGCACCCAATCACCCCCCTAATCACCCATCAATCACTCCCTGTCACTATCTGTCAACGCTATTTTTTTGATTAGGTCCTAAACTGCCCCCTGGGGGCTCCTGATCACCCCCCCACACTCTCAGATCCTCCCCAGACGCCCCCCCCCCCCCCCCCGTGTACTGTATACATCTACATCTATCCTCCCCTGTAATCACCCGTCAATCACCCGTCAATTACCACCTGTCACTGCCACCTATCAGATCAGACCCTAACCTGCCTCTTACGGGCATCTGATCACCCACCCACACCATCAGTTCGCCCGCAGACCCACCCTCAGATCACCTCCAAAGTACATTGTTTACATCTGTTCTGCCATCTAATCACCCACTGATAGCCCATCAATCACCCCCTGTCACCACCTGTCACTGCTACCCATCAGATCAGATCCCTATCTGCCCCTAGGCCACCCAATCACCCGCCCACACCCTCAGAACACCCTCAGACCCCCCAGACCTCCCCCCCGTGTACTGTATACATCTATTCTCCCCTGTAATCACCTGTCAACCACCCGTCAATCACCCATCAATCACCCCGTCACCAACTGTCACTGCCACCCATCAGATCAGACCCTAACCTGCCTCTTACGGGCATCTGATCACCCACCCACACCATCAGTTCGCCCGCAGACCCACCCTCAGATCACCTCCAAAGTGCATTGTTTACATCTGTTCTGCCATCTAATCACCCACTGATCACCCATCAATCACCCCGTCACCACCTGTCACTGCTACCTATCAGATCAGACAACTAATCTGCCCCTTGGGCTACCAATCACCCGCCCACACCCTCAGAACGCTCTCAGACCTATTCCCCCCTCTAATCACACCCTGAGACACCCATCAATCCTGTCACCACCTGTCACCCCCTAGCACACCTACCCATCAGATCAGGCCCTAATTTTCCCCGTGTGGGCTCCTGATTACTCGCCCAAACCCACAGATCCCCCTCAGACCCCCTTCCGATCACCTCCCCAATGCATTGATTGCATCTATTTTCCCCTCTAATCACCCCCTGAGACACCCATCAATCACCTCCTGTCACCCCCCTAGCACTCCTATCCATCAGATCAGGCCCTAATCTGCCCCCTGCGGGCTTCTGATCACCCAGCCAAACCCTCACCCGCCCCACCGCAGTGACAGAATTTTTTTTCCTGATCACTGCTGGTCTCTACGACTTAATTGTGGCTGAGACCAACTGTTATGCCATACAATTCGCAACCGCCAATCCAAGAAGCTACCATGCCCAGCCTTTTCGGTGGAAACCACTCCAAGTTTCTGAACGTAACATTTTTTGAGGCCTTCTCCTTAACCTGGGACTAGTCAAAAATAATGTTTTACATTGATGACCTGTTTCTCCTATGGGGTGGCGACCTTAAATCACTGGAAGATTTTTTCATTTTTTTTAACAATAACACATGGAATATCTCACTGAGTATGGAGCATTATTTGGAAAGTATACACTTCTTAGACTTGATGATTTTTAAGGAAGGGGGTAAACTTTGCACAAGGAGCTATTTTAAGGAAACTGATCGCAATGGGTTCATGCCTGTGGGGAGCAATCATCATCCAAACTGGCTCAGAGGAATTCCTAAGGGTCAAATGATACGTATGAGACGTAATTGCACCAAAATGGAAGACTACATAACTCAAGCTCAAACGATGATAGATAGATCAAAGAGTAAGGGTTATGATGAGACAGGTCTACAAATATGTATGATGGAAATAGGGAGAGAAAATAGAAAGAGACATTTACAAAATAAGATGAAAGACCAAATAGGTCAACAGGAAGTGGCGTTTATATCAAATTTTAGTAAACAACACAGGACTATGGAGAATATTGTACGAAAACACTGGGAGGTATTGAAGGAGGACCCGACACTTGGAGGGGGTGGGGGGGGGGGGGTGGAGGGAAATACCTGACAAGCCCAGATTCATATATCGGAAGGCCCCTAATTTAAAAAAAACTGCTGGTGCCCAGTTGTGTGGATCTCCCAAAGCCTCTGTTGGGGGCGTTCTGGCAGAAGGAGGGATTTTTTCCATGCAGGGACTGTGTGGGATGTAGGGAGGCCAAAAGTATTAGGACGTCTAAAATAAAATCTCACTCCAATGAAATTGAGAAAAAAATCAGGCAAAATATCACGTGTAACACCAAGGGGGTAGTATACCTGCTATGGTGTACATGTGGTATTCAGTATGTGGGGCTAACAAAAAGATCATTGCAGGCTAGAATTGGAGAGCATGTCCGCAACATAAAGAATGGGGTTAAGGGACACAGCGTTCAATCCCATTTTAGCTGGAAACATCAACAAAATCCTGAATGTCTCTCCTTCAGCGGTCTGGAAAAGGTTCAGAACCACTGGGGGGGGGGGGGGGGGGCGCAATTATATCAGATTGCTGTCCCAAAAAGAGACAAAATGGATATATGAACTTGAGACATTGAACCCGAAAGGCCTAACTATAGATATTGTTTTAAAATGTTTCATTGAACAAGGATAAAATATGAAAATAATATTTACTTGGGGGGGCTCTTGGAGATAAGGGGGATCCAACTGTGTGGCAGTATGGTATATATGCAGGGAGAGGGCCTTAGACTCACCCAGGCCTTTCTCTGAGAGGTACTGTGGGAGTTTACTCCCTGCATGCATAATGAAAACACCCTATTGTCAGATATTGCCCCCCTGAGTAAAAAATATTATGTAAAACATGACTCTAATCTTAATGTAGGGATAAAATACCTATTCCCCTAAAGGTACACCCATTAGTGTTGGGCGAACACCTGGATGTTCGGGTTCGCGAACGTTCGCCGAACATGGCCGCGATGTTCGGGTGTTCGCGCCGAACTCCGAACATTATGTTCGAAGTTCGGCGCGAACACCCGAACATGGAAGTCAATGGGGACCCGAACTTTCGTGTTTTTTAAAGCCTCCTTACATGCTACATACCCCAAATTTACAGGGTATTTGCACCTTAGGAGTGGGTACAAGAGGAACATTTTTTTTTAGCAAAAAGAGCTTATAGTTTTTGAGAAAATCGATTTTAAAGTTTCAAAGGGAAAACTGTCTTTTAAATGCGGGAAATGTCTGTTTTCTTTGCACAGGTAACATGCTTTTTGTCGGCATGCAGTCATAAATGTAATACAGATGAGAGGTTCCAGGAAAAGGGACCGGTAACGCTAACCCAGCAGCAGCACACGTGATGGAACAGGAGGAGGGCGGCGCAGGAGGAGAAGGCCACGCTTTGAGACACAACAACCCAGGCCTTGCATGCGGACAAGAAGCGTGCGGATAGCAATTTGCTTTTTGTCGGCATGCAGTCATAAATGTAATACAGATGAGAGGTTCCAGGAAAAGGGACCGGTAACACTAACCCAGCAGCAGCACACGTGATGGAACAGGAGGAGGGCGGCGCAGGAGGAGAAGGCCACGCTTTGAGACACAACAACCCAGGCCTTGCATGAGGACAAGAAGCGTGCGGATAGCAATTTGCTTTTTGTCGGCATGCACTCATAAATGTAACACAGATGAGAGGTTCCAGGAAAAGGGACCGGTAACGCTAACCCAGCAGCAGCACACGTGATGGAGCAGGAGGAGGGCGGCGCAGGAGGAGAACGCCACGCTTTGAGACACAACAACCCAGGCCTTGCATGCGGACAAGAAGCGTGCGGATAGCAATTTGCTTTTTGTCGCCATGCAGTCATAAATGTAATACCGATGAGAGGTTCAATAAACAGGGACCGGAAACGCTAACCCATCACAGATGTTCATTGTTCATGTTACTTGGTTGGGGTCCGGGAGTGTTGTGTAGTCGTTTCCAATCCAGGATTGATTCATTTTAATTTGAGTCAGACGGTCTGCATTTTCTGTGGAGAGGCGGATACGCCGATCTGTGACGATGCCTCCGGCAGCACTGAAACAGCGTTCCGACATAACAATGCTATACAGTGGTGGGTGGGTGAGCGGTGTACTACTGTTCCCAGCAGAGACACAGAGTGGCAGTAAACACAATGCTATACAGTGGTGGCTGAGCGGTGTACTACTGTTCCCAGCAACACAGAGCACAATGCTATACAGTGGTGGCTGAGCGGTGTACTACTGTTCCCAGCAGAGACACAGAGCACAATGCTATACAGTGGTGGGTGGGTGAGCGGTGTACTACTGTTCCCAGCAGCGACACAGAGCACAATGCTATACAGTGGTGGGTGAGCGGTGTACTACTGTTCCCAGCAGAGACACAAAGTGGCAGTAAACACAATGCTATACAGTGGAGGCTGAGCGGTGTACTACTGTTCCCAGCAGCGACACAGAGCGCAATGCTATACAGTGGTGGGTGAGCGGTGTACTACTGTTCCCAGCAGCGACACAGAGCACAATGGTATACAGTGGTGGGTGAGTGGTGTACTACTGTTCCCAGCAGCGATACAGAGCACAATGCTATACAGTGGTGGGTGAGCGGTGTACTACTGTTCCCAGCAGAGATACAGAGTGGCAGTAAACACAATGCTATACAGTGGTGGCTGAGCGGTGTACTACTGTTCCCAGCAACACAGAGCACAATGCTATACAGTGGTGGGTGAGCGGTGTACTACTGTTCCCAGCAGCGACACAGAGCACAATGCTATACAGTGGTGGGTGAGCGGTGTACTACTGTTCCCAGCAGAGACACAGTGGCAGTAAACACAATGCTATACAGTGGAGGCTGAGCGGTGTACTACTGTTCCCAGCAGCGACACAGAGCACAATGCTATACAGTGGTGGGTGAGCGGTGTACTACTGTTCCCAGCAGCGACACAGAGCACAATGGTATACAGTGGTGGGTGAGTGGTGTACTACTGTTCCCAGCAGCGATACAGAGCACAATGCTATACAGTGGTGGGTGAGCGGTGTACTACTGTTCCCAGCAGAGACAAAGAGTGGCAGTAAACACAATGCTATACAGTGGAGGCTGAGCGGTGTACTACTATTCCCAGCAGCGACACAGAGCACAATGCTATACAGGTTGAGCGGTGTACTACTGTTCCCAGCAGAGACACAGAGTGGCAGTAAACACAATGCTATATAGTGTGGGTGAGCGGTGTACTACTGTTCCCAGCAGCGACCCGACTGGGGGGACCCTGGCTAGCCTGGCTGGAGAGAGAACTACCCTGCCTGCCTACCCAAAGCTAAACCCACAGACAAATGGCGGAGAAATGACGTGGATCGGGTATTTATTTACCCGAACCACGTGACCCGTTCGGCCAATCAGAGCGCGTTCAGGTCCGAACCACGTGACCCGTTCGGCCAATCACAGCGCTAGCCGAACGTTCGGGGAACGTTCGGCCATGCGCTCTTAGTTCGGCCATATGGCCGAACAGTTTGGCCGAACACCATCAGGTGTTCGGCCGAACTCGAACATCACCCGAACAGGGTGATGTTCTGCAGAACCCGAACAGTGGCAAACACTGTTCGCCCAACACTAACACCCATTCAACATATCTATAGAACTTTAACCTCCATTGAGGGATGAAATTAGAATTAATGCTTCCCTATAATGGTATTTCCCTTAGCCTCCATGGCAGCACATCGGGTATTGGCCCCGCCCCTAATACCCCATAGGACAGCGTATCTATAAGTGTTTAACCACCCCCTCCAGTCAGTGTCTTTTTTTCCTTGTCTCCTCACCTCATAGGACGGCGGCAGGTTTATACTGCATAAATTTTTATTTTTACTCCCTTACCAGCTGCATCATGTAGCTTAAGCGCAGGTTGCCTCCCCTGCTGCTGGCTGTCTATATATACTCTAATAGAGTGTGAAGGCAGCGACCCCGTTCTGCTGTGTCTTGGGGGTCTGCCTGCATTTAAGTGCCACAGCAGTGCTTCGTCACTAAAAGTGCCTAAAGAGCTGGTGAGCCTTTTTTTAAATACTTTTTCAGGCAAAGATTGAAATATTTACCAGGCTAAACGCTTGGGTTCGGGCGGGTATCCTTTCTGCCTTTCCTTCCTTCTCTTCAGAGCGGTAATGGCGCTGGGTCTGGTTACGGCGTGCGTTCCACCATGCGACCACACTTCCGCTTCCAGGGCATGGCACGCATGCGGATCCGGAAGTTCGGCGTTTGCCTACACTGATTGGTCGGATGATGCGGCCGGGGGCGGATCAGGCAGAGGAACGGCGCGTCTATTTAACAGCCGCAGCTGGTGTTACAAAGCGGCGACAGAGGATACGTGCGGACGTTCTGTGGGCCCGTGCCTGTGAGAATCTTTATGTTAGGTAGGTGGGCGTAACGGGCATGCACTTCATATGGGGGACCACATATATATATAGATAGATGTATCTCTTCAGGGATCTTGACTATGTCTTATCTCTGTGCTGTTTCTTCCTTCCAGCTTTCTCACTGGTTTTCAGTGAAACCTCCCATGGATACCCATATGCCCCACAGAGACCAGCACTATTATATGAGGTAAGGGAGGTTTAAGGTAAGTTTAAGTTGCGCATAAATAAGGAGTGCCTAATTCTGCCTATTTTTTTTATGGCAGTGCAAGGGAGGAGGAGAGAAGAAGATCTTCTGATTCCCCTAAAAGACGTTCATCGACAGACCTGGCTACTTCGACCGACAGGAAGAAAAGAAGTTCAAAAGATACTCAGCCTCATGATGATGTGGCAGCCCGGTCAAAGGCAACTAATAGAAAACATAATGACAAGCTATGCTGGGCCTGTGCGCACCCAGTGATGCCGGGAAAACTGGTCTGTGCGGACTGTTTTGAGGATTTGGGAAAAGATACAATGCAGGATCCAGTAGATGTCTCGGAGCTCATCACTAAGGCAGTACAGGAATCTATGCAGAGTTACCTAGCTGGACTAACACCTCAGCCTACTTCAGCACAGGCAGACTTGCCTTCGACTTCAACCGCAGCCCTTCAGGAGGAATACGACATTGGATTTGACTTTGCCCTAGTAGAACCCTTTATTAGAGCAGTACGTGAGGCAATTGACTGGCCCGATTCAGAAGATGAGGACCAACAGTCCAGCAAAAAACCCAAAAAGCAGTATTACAAGCATTTAACTAAGAAGAAGTTGACCTTTCCAGTCATGGACGAAATTCAGGCAGTGATCGATGAGGAGTGGCAGAAATTGGAAAAGAAGCCTCCCTTGACCAATCGCTTTTCAAAGCTGTACCCGATTCCAGAGGGTAGAAGCGAGGCTCTGGAGACCGCTCCTACTGTGGACGCCTCGGTAATCCGACTGGCTAAACGTGACGCTACCGCTGGAGGACTCTATATCCTTCAAGAATACATTAGACAGGAAATTAGATTTCGATCTGAAGAAGATTTATACGACATCCGGAGGAGCCTGTAAACCAGCCATCGCTCTTACCTCCGTAGGCAGAGCGGTTAAATTCTGGGCAGATAACTTAGAGCAAGGTATAAGGGAAGAGGCGGATAAAGAGGAGCTAATCTCGGCCTTGGAGGATTTTAAAGTTGCAGGCGATTTCATCGGAGAGGCAGCAATAGATATTCTCAGATCCTCTGCGAGATCTATGTTGTATTCTGTGACGGGGAAAAGGGCCTTATGGCTAAGATCCTGGACGGCAGACCCGTCGTCAAGATTGCTATGGTGCAAGATACCCTTCGATGGTAAATTCCTATTCGGGGAAAGAATGGACAAGGCCATCTCTAGGGTGACGGGAGGCAAATCAGGCCTCATCCCGCAAGACAGGAATCCACCTAGACAATTCTCAGGTTCACAATCCCAAGCTCAGTCAACAAGATACCGTAATGCAAGATCATATAGACCAGGAAGGCAGTTTAGGAGAAACTGGCAGGTTGGCCAATCTTCTTCTTCTTTCAGAAACAACAAGCAAAGGCCCAATCCCCCGGGCCAGAATGCGAAGAAGTCCTTTTGACGTTTACACAGTCCAACAATGTCCAGTGGGTTCAAGACTCAAGATGTTCGCAGACATATGGAAACAACAGACGACTTCGCCCTGGGTCTGGAGAACAGTCACGACAGGACATTTTTGGACATTTACAGAACCTCCTCCCCAAAACCATTTCAGATTAACCAAAATACCTGCCTGCCCAAGAAGAAGAGAGATCTTGGAGACCTATCTGCAGGGACTGTTAGACAGACAGGCAATTGTTCAGGTGCCGCATCGGGAAAGAATGAAGGGGTTCTATTCGACTCTATTCTTCGTCCAGAAAAAATCAGGGGACTGGAGACCGGTCCTAGACCTCAAACACCTAAACTCCTTTATACATCTGGACAAGTTCAAGATGGAATCCCTAAATACTATCATATCGGTAATTCGGCCCAACGATTATTTACTATCAGTCGACTTGGAAGATGCTTACTTGCATGTCCCTATTCAAAGCTCCTTTCAAAAGTTCCTCCGTTTCTGCATAGGGAAACGTCACTTCCAATTTGTGTGCCTTCCTTTCGGGATTTGCACTGCCCCACGAACCTTTACCAAACTACTTGTGGAAGTAATAGCCATTCTAAGAGTCCGAGGATTACGAATACATCATTACCTCGACGATGTATTGCTACTGGCAGATTCGATACAGCAGAGTATAGCGCACAGAGAAATACTTCTGAACACTCTGCAGGAGTTCGGCTGGCTGATAAATCATCAAAAAAGTCATTTGGAGCCAACAAGAGATCTAATATATCTAGGGGCACGTTTCCTAACAGATCGAAACACGGTATGTTTACCAGAGGAGAAAGTTGCTCTAGTGAAAGAGAGGATACTTCAACTTCTTCTGATGACGCGAGTTCAGGCCAGACTTTGTCTAAGGGTACTGGGGACTATGGTCTCAACAATACCTATGATACCATGGGCACAGTGGAAAACGAGAGCACTTCAGCAAGGCTTCCTGAAGCAATGGAATGGTCAGAACCTCCGCCAGTCCATAATAATAACTCGTCAGATGAAGACGGACTTGACTTGGTGGCTGTCAGACACCAGTCTGCGACGCCACATCCAATTATACCCGGACAATCCCACGATCATTGCAACAGACGCCAGTTCAGTAGGTTGGGGGGCGTCATGTGGAACCCTGACAGCCCAGGGTTGCTGGCCGATATCCATGAGACAATGGTCAGCGAACAGGCTGGAGTTGAGGGCGGCTTACTGCGCTCTACGGCACTTTCAGCATCTGTTAGAGGGGAAATCCATCCTACTACAAATGGACAATGTGACGGCAGTGGCCTATGTGCGCAATCAGGGGGGCACGCGCAGTTGCCGTCTCCTGGAGGAAGCCTCTCTAATATTCAACTTTGCGATGGCACATCTCAGTTCAATTTCAGCAATCCACATTCCCGGCTGTACCAATGTGGTTCCGGACTTTCTCAGTCGAGTGCGCATCTCGAACAACGAGTGGACCTTGAGTCAGGAAGCCTTCGAGATAATCTGCACTCAGTGGGGAATGCCAGAGGTGGATGTGATGGCATCGAGGTCCAATCGGAAATGCCAGAGATTCTTCAGTCGTTACTACGACCAGGAAGCAGAGCATACAGATGCCTTGACGGCCCCATGGAAGTTTCAAATAGCATACGCTTTTCCTCCAGTGCCTCTAATCCTAAAGCTCCTCCTGAGACTGAGGCGAGAACAAGTGATATTATTGGCAGTGTTGCCCTACTGGCCCAGAAGGCCCTGGTTCCCTATAGCTCAACAGATGAGGATGGAGCCACCGCTGCACCTTCCCTCCAGTCCGAACCTCCTGTATCAAGGTCCTATATGCCATCCCAATCCATCCCGATTGAGGTTGACGGCATGGAAGTTGAGAGGGGGAAGCTGAAGAACTTGGGATGTTCAGAAGCAGTAATATCGACCCTACTGAAGGCCAGGAAAAGCACAACAAATGCCTCTTACCAGAGGATATGGAGAGTATACATTCAACATGCGATGGAACAAGGATTTGATCCCTTAAATCCGCTAGTTCATCAATTGATGTCCTTTCTCCAAACAGGAGTAGAAAAAAGCCTCAGTTTCCACTCAATCAAAGTCCAAATATCAGCGATTTCTGCCTTAACGAGCCAAAGATGGGCGTTTCATCCGCTCATTAAACAGTTCGTCACTGGAGTGATGAAGATCCGCCCACCAATCAAACCAGTGTTTGCATCATGGGACTTACCTCTAGTACTTGAATATCTATCAAAGACACCATTTGATCCAGTTGAAGACTGTTCCCTATTTAACCTGACGTTAAAGACTATCTTTTTAGTGGCTATCTCCTCGGCCCGGAGGGTATCTGAGCTACAGGCCTTGAGTCATCTGGAACCATATTTGACTTTCTTTCCGGACAGAGTGCAAATCAGACCAGTACAAGGGTTCCTTCCCAAAGTCTCCTCCTACTTTCATCTAAATCAGGAGTGGTCATTGCCGAACTTTGCCCAGGAACAATCATCCAGACTCCATTCGTTAGACGTGGCAAGGTCTTTAAGAGCTTATATAGCAGCAACTAAGAGCTTTAGAAAATCAGACAGATTATTTGTCATCTGCTCAGGTTACAGGAAGGGTCAGGCAGCTACCACTCGTACTATTGCTACTTGGTTAGTGAGAGTAATTCAGAGCGCTTACAAGTCAATGGACTTACCACCTCCAAAAGAAATTAAAGCACATTCAACCAGGAGTGTAGCAGCATCCTGGGCAGCTCAAGCCAATATCTCTCCACAGAAAATTTGCCAGGCAGCTAACTGGTCTACAATACACACCTTCATGTCTCATTATCAAGTAGATGTTACTTCCAGTACATCGCTAGACTTTGGAAGAGCAGTCTTATCTTCTGAGTCATTGTCTACTTCTGTTAAATAAAAATTTGATTTGATTCACCTGCAACAGTCTCCCTCCCATGTTAATTGTGTCTAGTTAGTTCCCGATGTGCTGCCATGGAGGCTAAGGGAAAGTGGAAAATTGTATACTTACCTGCCGGTAATTTTCCTTTCCCTTAGCATCCATGGCAGCACAGGGAATACCCACCCGTTTTCGGTGAGGTGCTAGTTACAAACAGACACTGACTGGAGGGGGTGGTTAAACACTTATAGATACGCTGTCCTATGGGGTATTAGGGGCGGGGCCAATACCCGATGTGCTGCCATGGATGCTAAGGGAAAGGAAAATTACCGGCAGGTAAGTATACAATTTTCCACTATGCTGCTATGTAGTTCCATTTTTCCCCACATTGGGGCAGTGTTGGATAAGGAGAAATAGGAAACCATGGCAGTGAAGCCTATAGCAGGGACGTTTCTATAAAGAATAAATAGACGAATGAAGAACAATTTTTTTAAAATTGGCTAACAAATAGAGAGGATGTGTGTGGCTGAATGTAAACCCTGTGGAGTTTAACGGGATGGCCTGTTTTTTTCTTCACTCCGCACACTACAACATCCAACTTCTAAGGAGTCCTTGGGTTTAAAACTCTTTTTTAAAAAATACTCCTCTCTTTAAGTGACAGGTTTATAAACCTTTTTATTACCATATATGGATTTATTCCCTTCTATTATTCATATTAACTTGTATGTGCTGTATATCTATTGCAGCAGCGATGGCCGCCGACACCTACTTATGCGCTTTGAGTCCTATGGGAGAAAAGCGCTTTACAAATGTTATTGTATTGTATTACTTATGCTGGCCACGCTGGAGTGCAAAGTGGACAATAAAAATGTTTAATGGGCGGGGAGAGGACTTCCACCCGACTTATCACAGAGTAGCAAGGGAGACATTAGCTAGCTAACGCCGCCGCAGCTCCGAGCCCCTGATGAGTCTGGTGATGACGAAATCGATTGGGTGGAGCTACGCCCGGCGTTCCTAAGAGCACACAGGCGAGAAGAGGACAGCGAGAGGGATTCCCTACACATATGCAGGATTGATGAGACCATTTGGTCAGGCCGGGAGGCCAAGCGGGAAAGAGACCGTGGGAAAAACTCTATGCGCTGTTTACATCCAGAAACCTGTAAGTGCAAACTTGAAATAAAATCTTTTAAAGTACATGCAGTGTTGCGCTATGAGCACTATGCTTTTATTTTGAGGAAATATTATAAAGTGGAATCGTATGGGACCAGTTTTATCAACAGTGACTGCAGCAAGGGTGGAATCATTCGCACAGGCGAGGGGAACCTTTGAATGCCCCACAAGCGCATTTGACCATTGTAATTTGTGGTCCAACTGAGCTGGTGAGTCGCTCTCCACAAGGTGTTGGTGGTGGTGTCACATGTATATATATATATACGCAGCGCTGGTCAAGATTTGTATACATGAATTTTAGAAACCAAATGCCTCAAAATGACCTGTGAATAGGACGTTGGGCCCCTTAGTGCACCTAGGCTGCAAAAAAGTGTCACACATGTGGTATCGCCGTACTCAGGAGAAGTAGTATAATGTATTTTGGGGTGTATTTTTACACATACCCATGCTGGGTGGGAGAAATATCTCTGTAAATGGACAATTGTGTGTAAAAAAAAATAAATCAAAAATTTGTCATTTACAGAGATATTTCTCCCACCCAGCATGGCTATATGTAAAAATACACCACAAAACACATTATACTACTTCTCCCGAGTACGGCGATACCACATGTGTGGCACTTTTTTTGCACCCTAACTGCGCTAAGGGGCCCAAAGTCCAATGAGTACCTTCACAGGTCATTTTGAGACATTTGGTTTCAAGACTACTCCTCACGGTTTAGGGCCCCTAAAATGCCAGGGCAGTATAGGTACCCTACAAGTGACCCCATTTTAGAAAGAAGACACCCCAACAGCAATACCACATGTGTGGCACTTTTTTGCAGCCTAACTGCGCTAAGGGACCCAAAGTCCAATGAGCACCTTTAGGCTTTACAGGGGTGCTTACAATTTAGCACCTCCAAAATGCCAGGACAGTAAACACACCCCACAAATTACCCCATTTTGGAAAGTAGACACTTCAAGGTATTCAGAGAGGGGCATGGTGAGTCCCTGGCAGATTTCATTTTTTTTTTGGTCACAAGTTAGCAGAAATGGAAACTTTTTTTTGTCTCAAAGTGTCATTTTCCGTGACAAAAAATAAAATCTTCTATGAACTCACCATGCCTCTCAGTGAATACTTTGGGATGTCTTCTTTCCAAAATAGGGTCATTTGAGGGGTATTTATACTATCCTGGAATTTTAGCACCTCATGAAACATGACAGGTGCTCAGAAAAGTCAGAGATTTTTTAAAATGGGAAAATTCACTTTTTGTACCATAGTTTGTAAACGCTATAACTTTTACACAAACCAATAAATATACACTGAATTTTTTTTTATCAAAGACATGTAGCACAATACATTTGGACAAAAATGTATACAGAAATTGTACTTTATTTGACAAATTTTATCACAGAAAGTAAAAAAAAAAATCATTTTTTTTACAAAATTCATGTCTTTTTTGATGAATATAATAAAAACTAAAAATCGCAGCAGCAATCAAATATCACCAAAAGAAAGCTGTATTAGTGACAAGAAAAGGAGGTAAAATTCATTTAGATAGTAGCTTGTATGACCGAGCAACAAACCGTGAAAGCTGCAGTGGTCTGAATGGAAAAAAGGCTCTGGTCCTTAAAGGGCGAAAAGACTGTGGTCCTTATGTGGTTAAATACCTGGCCCCAGCGTCTGTAAAGGGGCACCGCGCATGTCCGGAAGCTCGGTAATGGGAAGCAGGGCAGGCGGCTGTGCCCGGTGTAATGTCAGAATGGGCAGCCTGAGAGCAGCCCAGCACGCTGAAGGGAAACATCACGTACTAGAGCATAGGGATACACGTCATCAGAAAGTGACAATGTGGTACGCATGCCCGTGTTTCTGCTGCTGCTGCCTCCGCCCACCACCAGCACTGTCATCAGCATAATAGCCTCCTACTGCCCTCCCCGATATCCTCCGCATCATTTTCTACATTGAATTAGAGAGGTGCTGATTGTATTGCCTAATAGAGGATGCTGGGAGCGGGGATGTGCTGTTGCTGCGCTCAACCAACTATTTTATTCGGCGGCGAGGGGCGGAGCAGAGCAGCGCTAAAATAATGCTCTTTACCTAAGTTCCTTCACGCTGCAGCGAGGGGGGTGACGCAGTACGCATGTACTACATCCGCATGCGCAGAACCAACAGAGCTGTCCAATCTGCGGGGCTGCCCATTCTGACATTACACCGGCATCTTCTCGTGACCACGCTGGAGCGCAAGCTGGATGTGACGTTAGCTGAGTACCGGAAGTGACGCGATCGGCGTCACTCCGGCACTCGGCATGCAGGAACTGATACTGCAAAGCGTGTTAGGAGGCTTGCACACCACGCTGGAGCGCAAACAAGGAAGCGCTCAGCGTGCTCACCAAAGAGGCAACTATAAATGCCCCAGTAATAAACTGCAAACACCCTGCTGGCTGATTAGAAGGGAGAACAGATGTAAATAATGCACTGGGGAGGTTATCGGGGGGTGGGGGGGGGGGGGGTCTGAGGGCGATCTGAGGGTGTGGGCGGGTGTTTTGGTGCCTGCAAGGGGCAGATTACGGTCTGATCTGATGGGTAGCAGTGACAGGGGGTGAAGGGGTGATTGATAGGTGATCAGGGTGTGATTAGAGGGGAGAATAGTTGCAAGCAATGCACTGGTGAGGTGATCGGGGGGGGGGGGGGGGTTGAGGGCGATCTGAGGGTGTGGGCGGCTAATTGGATGCCTGTAAGGGGCAGATTAGGGTCTGATC